>NC_083636.1:26806713-27431773 GCF_963576545.1 Limanda limanda | reverse complement strand
AGAAAGAGGAATATCAATTAGAGCAGTTGATCTGATTAGTTTGTACTGTAAATGAGTTCAGTAGTCGACCCTGACTTCTAAGGCACGTCCTTCTGGACTCATCGGATTTTATTAGTCTGAATATCATTTACAGTAGCAAGGTCGCCAAGTGTGCTGGCAAGATTATAGGTGACCCCTCTCATCCTGGATGTCACTTCTACCATCTGGTAAAACACTTGGGGCATCGAGGACAGCACAAGACATGCAAACAGATGTTTCCCTGGAGATGTGACACATTAACTACAGCAGTCACATCGATTAACTTTCTTACTGTGGCACAACTTTAATGTACCTATTAATGTACCTAATGCATTTTTGAACTACTGTACAACGTCCATATAAAACTGTATTAACTGTAAATAATAGAGTGAATTAGAAGTGGCCTCATACTCGCATATCAACCTATTTGTCCCTTTCTTCATTTTATGTTTGCATAGTTGTCTGGTCTGATGAAATACAGCAATTCTGATCCAAACGGTGATTCACTTCTCCCCCTTGGGATAATGCATACAGGTATAAAAATATACCTGTATGCATTATAGGTTTGGTCTTTTACTCATTGCCAATTTCCACTTATCAATGATGGCAAAAGGAGTTCAAAATAACCATATAAAATTAAAACAATATTTGTGGCATAATCTTGAAACGCTATTGGATAAAAGTCAACATTACCGCGATTTGGACAACAAAGTCTAGAGAAATGTTAATTGCATCCTCTGAGGATTTTCATTCAAATTAATTAAAATTTGTGGAATTAGCTGTAGTGTTTAGATTACTACATAACATATGAATAGGCCCTGTGATAAAACACAAATGCATTGGTAACAGCTGAAAGAGAGATAACCGTTTCATTAAGAATTTTCCTGAAATAAGGTGTGTGTGTTATTTTGAATCTTTACCGATGGAGCCTGGCAGCTGTGTGAGGGCATTGTTGGAGAGCAGGAGGTCCTGCAGACTCTCACAGCCGCAGATTTGCTCATCTACCATCTCCAGGTTGTTCTTGGATACGTCCATGTAGACCAGCTGTTTCAGCATCCCAACCATCTGGACAGATAAAAGGAGACACACAAACATTTACACTGATATTCACTTCAGTATCCTTACTGGATGTAAGTCAAGGATTGCACAGTAATGGTTTTTGGTTGTTTACAATGAAAAACTATCCCAAAACGTTCTCAGCAGTGAGGTCAGGTGAGTATGTTTCAGGTAGGAGTACCAAAGACCTCATGATGACATATCTGCGTTTTCAATTTTATAAACAGAAAATTGTATAAAAGGGGAAACAGTTGCTGTGTTCAGTGTTGCTTGATATGCTTGACAAACTACATTACTTACAAAAGACCAGAGTGTGATTACAGCTGATGCCATTGAAAGGCTGGCAGCAGAACTAATGCTTTAATTATGACCCAGTTACAAACAAGCAGGTCATTTGGAGGAAAAATAAATCTCTTGTCACACATTTGGACAATCACAGCATCATTCTAAATTAATTACTTTCAAAGAAAACAATAACCTAAAAGCTGAAGAACATTTGCAAAACGCTAAAACCATCCAATTGTGTTCTGCCAGCGAGAGAGCCCTTCCTGAACTGTAGCTCCTTCACTCCTGAGAGCTGAAAGTCTGATGCAAACTGACTGTGGTTCGGTTTGATGAAAATTGAAGCCGACACTGAGTCTGAAAAATCACAGGAGATAATCTCAAGATGATGTTTTGGGGCACGGCGGGGACTGAAAGTATGAAGATTTGAGAAATTGACTGCAAAATTATACCCCAGGTAAAAACGTCAGTCTGTTCCCATCCATCCAGAGTTCCTTGATTCCAGTCAGCTGCTCCAACACCTCAGGCTACGGATGTAAAGAGGGAAAAAAGGCTTAAGTGGTGTGTGTGTGTGTGAGAGAGAGAGAGTATAAGAGTGTGGGTGCCTGCTGGGACAAGACCTTAATTCATAAACAAGCTAAAAATGAATCATGGGGACATTTTTTATTCTACTGAAATTATTGAGTAAGACAAATGCTATCTTGCAGAGAGAAACGACACAGAGCTTCCATTTCAAAAATGGAGGAGAAGGTAAGGGAGTAGATTAGGGAGGGAGGAGGTGAGGTCACCAGTAAAGAGGTGCCCTGGGCACTGACGGTGCAACTGACAGATACTCACCACTTCAGTGAACTCATTACTCCCCAGGTCCAGCCTCTCCAGCTGCGTGAGCTTCTGCATGCTTCTACAGACACAGAGGATGGACAGGGAGTGAGACGCTAAGAATCAGGGGATATCTAAAATCACTCAAAATGACGACTTGAGTGGAAAACACTGAACTGCACCCATCTGATAAAACAAAAGCACTAGCCAGAATTACAAGCAAGGTGGGCCATGTGTTTCAGTCAGCAAGCCAAAACAAACCTTCCTTTTTTTCACCTTTAAGGTTATCTGTTAATTTTCAGGTTGAATTTTGGACAACACACATCCTCTGCCTTTGTTACTTTCACTGAGTGATTTTACGAGGACATAAATACCGTTTAGAGCTCCGACTTGACAGAAATACGCTTTGAATAATGGAAACCGTGACGTATGCTGCTAGCCCTAAGCCATGCCCCAGAATGTTGTCTCCGCATTCAGGTCACAGTCTCACATTCTTGACTGCACCGTAAACAAGCAGATAAAAACCAGGACTATTCTGACTTTTATTATTTTTGAAATGATCACCATATGAAGGAAATATTCAAGAAGACTTGAATCCCATTCTGAGTGGATAGAGTGAATAAGTATCACTTTGTCATAATCTACTGACAAAATGCCTGTGAGGGCACTGAAGACCCAATGACAAAGCTTATAGCGACAAAAAGATGCAGGAATAAAATACAATTCTATATATAAATATATAAAATATTATAATATAACATCATATAATACACCAACTTCAGGTGTCTAAATAATATAGTTCTGGCATGATAAAGAATTAGAATCTGCAAGACAAGGAATGAAGGGAACGAATAGGCATTATAAACCATAGATATCCTTAGAGTGAATCACATGTTTAAAAAGTACTTCTCACACAAAAAAAAACAGAGGAAGAGACCATGACTGGAGGGGAAATAGAGATGTTCTTGTTCTGTTTGGGAACAGATATGATGTTACTTTCACAGCAGGGATGAAGTGTGAGAGTGAGACACAGAGCAGGGATGGAGAGCGGAGGCCCACAGATACCAACATGTAGTCTGTTTTGTTTTTAGGTACTTCTCATTAAATAAGAATGTCAGACATATGGTGCAAATTATAAACATGCTTTAAGGCCCTATGGTGATGTTTTTTTAATGCTTGCTGCAATATGAAAACATCCATCATGTTGATGTACTTGAGCATTAGCCAGCTTTGTCACATTCTTACCTCAATAGTTGGCGGGAGCCGCAAGGACCCCCGTATGAGCTGAGAGAGGTAAGAATGAGATTATCTGGCTCTTGAAGAAAGCGGATTCGTCAGTGGAAAAAAAACTATGGCTTGATCCCAAGTTATGAGGAACTCAATAGCCTTCTTAAAAACTGGTTTGGTATATATGCATATGCTTGGTGTGTGTCTGTGCACTGAGAGAAAAGAGACAGCACTTTCTATGTGGAAGCCCTGAAAAGCGCCCCTTTGTGCACGCACACATTTGTTTACATCTCTGAAATGCGTGTTGCTCTGGCAACGCTCCCGATCATTAGTCCTTTTCTTTGTCAGGGCTCCAGCCTTTAACAGGTCTGGCATCTGTCACATAAACACAGCGACAAGAGAGGATCTGCTGCACTGCACTTTGGACACTGCCTGACCTGTCAGTAAGTCAATGAAAATTAAGAAAAAGGAAAAGTGAGAGAGGTAAAAAAAATAAGAAAAAAGGGAAAAGTCAGCTAACAGGGAGGAAGAATGAAAAAAAAGCCAAATAAGGTTTCGCCTTAAAAAAAGGAAAATAAGGTCTAGCCTTATTTGCCTTTTTTACAGTTTCGCTGAGAAAATGGGATGAAAGTAAAATGGGATGAAACTGCAAGTTAAGCATGACGGAAGACAGAAAGAGAAAGTAGATCCCCATGTCAGTCACCTGGAGCTTTCTCAAATATCAGTGGGAGGTTCAGTCACCCAGAGGGACTCCAACCTTCTCAAATGGTGAAATAACCCTCAGCACTGTCTCAAAAGAGGGTTATAAAACCTGTCACAGCAAGCAGCCAAGTAGAGGGTGCTCTTATGTAACACTGGAATTAAATACTACAGTAAGCGGTGTGGAAAGTGAATTTAGTGGTGTGTGAGGTTTGGGGGGGCAGGATAGAGGACACAACAGAGACGTTGCTGCAGTTGTGAGAGGAAGGAGACTCAGAGGTAGGAAGGGTGAAAATCCATGAAACGCGTCAGGAGGCAAATATGACGCTGACACTGCTCCTTTATTTTGTATGTGTGAATGTATGATAATTTTAAAACCCAGAAAGTGAAAAAAAAGAAAGAAAGACTTACTTTGGCAACATCTTTAATTGGTTCTCCCTCAGCTCCAATATCTGTAATTTTGTCAACCTGGAACGAAGTAAAAATGTTTTTTTTAAATGACACTTAATTACACTCAATTGCACAAGTTCGAAAATAGTTTTGTCACAACTGTCTGGTTATCATCTTTGACATAATACATACATGACACAAAATGGCTGCTAAAGCCAGATTCTTTTTTTTTTTTACACGATCCATGAATTATTCTCTGAGAAAACAACGGAAATTATGAAAACTCCCCATCGCACAATGTTAAAGAAACTGAAAACTAATTCTGGATGTGCCCCCTGATCTGAATCCACAACAACATTTTATGTTTTCTTCTGTGGGCTTTATTCCACCCCTCACGGATTTTCATGGAAATTGGTTTTGCGTTATATGGATTACTATAAAGCAATCCAACATTTACAATGTATTAAGAGCTTAGAATATATTCTTTCAAGTCTTTTGTCATAATCATTATTCTGTCATCATATTACCAAGCCCTACTAAATTGTAGATTTAGCGGTTTAAGAAAATCACTCTGGTCAAACCTCATCAACCAGTCATTCTGTAACAGGTCTGATATGTTTAGTCATTTCTGACCTTCAATGTGAATACATTCCTTTACACATTTTTAAAGTCTAACAAACAGTGTACTACACAGTTCTTTTTGTAATATTAAAATTTGATTTACAATCAGATAAATCTTGTGCATCACAACCATGCGAGTGTCACAACCCCAATCATCTACTGAATGTGGCTTCACATGAAACAGACACAGTAAAACCTTTTATTTTATTAGAAACAACGTCATCCTAATCCCGAACCGAAAAACAAACTGACCTGCCAAAGCTGGCTGGTAGGAACTCCAAAAAGGCATCGTTCAGGTAGAGCTGCGTCAGACTCAGGAGCTGTGTGAAGCCATCTGGGAGCCTGTCAACACACATTTTACAGGAATCACACCACACATACTGCAAAGCCAGAGTACTGAAACTCCATTACATTACATCAAAATGCAGTAAATTAATTATACGAGGTCGTGCTGTACTCACTTTGACATGGGATTCACACTGGCTTCTACAATAGTTAGGACTTTGCAGTTCTTGATGTTTTCTGGAAATTCCTGGATACCTAAAGAGAAATATACAAGTTAGCATTAGTGGATTAAAAACACAACTGCGCAACAGGGATTAAACATCTGCGATGACGTATCCCAACCATTTTATTACTGCTGGCACAAAACAAATGACTCATGTCGAAATCAAAAGGATGAAGGATAATGCAAGCCATCTTGCTCGTGTTCTGCAGGAGCAGCTTTGTGAATGTTAAACACAGGTGGTTTGTGAGTACAAGCAGGATGGCTCTCTGCCTGAACTCTGAGCTCAGGGTGCATTAAGAGTAGCTCTGCACCTTTCTTGTCTAAACAACCACAGAAACGTGCGCTTAAGGTGACATAATAAAAGAAGGAGAGGAAGAAGAGGAAAAAAAGAGCAATGAGTGATAGTCTGCAAGTCCTCATGAAATGTCCACGACGTGCACATTGCAAGAAAGAGGACGTGACCAAGTCTCAAGGTTTATTTCCACCCACTTTGTTTTGTGTCCACAACACTTTGCCCAGAGTGCTTTGTGAAGAAGGATAAGCTACTTTTAATGTCAACATGGCACCGCTCTGTTTCATGAAAACCCCACCACATCCTTAAACATTTGTTTGATCTGGGCTGTCTCTGTACTCACTCATTTATATTAGAATTACCGGTTCAACCTTTCTCCTTCCCCATGAAAGAGTTTTTGCGGCTGAGCGAGTATCCTCTACTTCAGCTCTGCTTAGATTTAAGGTCACAGAGTGAAGATGGAGCATCTTCCACAGTAACCTGCACCGTGAACAGTTTTAGCTTGCGATGCTTAAAATCCATTATGTTTGCGTTCGATATGTTTGAAGAATATCGCTGTATAGTCGCGTGATGTATGCTAGGAGCAGGCTGGTTAATAGAAATGTAAATTTTAGAATATAGGTCAAGATGGTGAATATCCTTTGTATGGTCTTCTGCACAATTTCAGCTACTAATTACCACTTCACACACTTTGACTCTGCAGCATTTTTTGTTCTTAACATCAAACTAGAGCGACATAGTGTGAGAATATCTTTTTTCACTGATCAGTGCCTGTAGCCGTAATTGCAACACAAGAGCAACGAGGACAAGTTACACGTTTGATCTTGACGGGTCACTAACCCGGGGACTGGGGTCAGTTTTCAGGCCTCAGAAACATGATCTGATGAAGAGTTTTAAATGACCTTAACCTTCGAGTCAAAATGACATTGAACCTGAGTGACATTTCGGAAGAAAAGATGGCTATGTTGCTTACTGTTTTTGCTGACATCAAGCTCCCTGAGATTGATGAGGTTTGCGATCGCTGCTGGCATCACCGTAAGGTCATTATCTGGCAAGCTCAGTCGATGTAGTAACTGGCAGTTAAACAGTTGCTAGTGGAAAAAGACAAGAGATACGTTTTTTTAATCAATAAGTACAGCTGAACAAGAATACTCAGTGTAACATTAGAAAACCAACAGCATCGCCCAAAGCTTTTAATAAGAGATTAAATAGTCTGACACCCACCATACACACAGTAAAACATTTCTATATGTATGTGTGCCTTACTTTAGGCAGTTCCTCGATCTGGTTGGCATCGAGATAGAGTTCCTGCAGGGTCTTCTCAAAGTTAAAGATCTCCTTAGGAACAGTCTCCAGGCTGCAGTGGGAGTAGTCCAGCGATGTTACCGCCTCCTCTTCACCCCGCAAGCAGCGGCAGGGCACTAGGCGAACAAACAAGCTCCGCTTGGACATCCTCAGTCACTAGAGAGAGAAAATGGAGAGATAAGTAAAGTGAGCAGAGGATTTAGAGGAGTTAAGGAGGTAAGTGGTGTACGGCAACTTCTGCTTCCACAATTCAGCTTCAAGTGTCCACATTCAGAAATTGTTATCTCACCTCCGTAACACATACAGTACGTATTGTTTTTAGTGCAGGCTAAAAATAAATACACACATAGAAACACGGATTTCAATAACTGATCTGAATATCTGATTCATAACCATGCGACTACAGTCTTAAATGTCAGAATAGAACACCTGTCGTTTTCTTTGCACCAACATATGGAGAACAATGAGAGAGAAAGAAATGATGAAACTACACAGGACCATATACTGATCATATCAAAGTATTTTTCTATTCTAAGAGAAACTTGATCTTTTTTATTAGATCACTCAGCTGTCAGCCATTACAGAGCAAGAGGGATGCTTTAGAATAAAGGTTTATAGCTTCAAGTGTAACAAGCAGACACAAGTATAGTAGAAAAGGGAACTGGTCAAAAACCATAACCTATACACAATTCCCAACCCCCTCAGTTCCTTCTATAAAGGGGGAATTGGTGTATTTGTCAAGCCAGAACTTATTTTCATAGGTTTGTTCAAGTTGATTATAAGTCATGACAGCAATACACTCACCGGCTCCCTTGCACAAAGTCTCTGACATTCAGTAATAGAGAAGTAGTCGTAGTAGTAGTAGCCCACTTGAGCCAGTTTCGCTCAACAGATACAGGGATTTCCATGGAAACATTCTTTAATTACATTCAGTAGGACTTCAAGTGTTTGACTACTTGATAAGTTTGAGAATCATGTAAAGCTACAGGAGGCGTATGCTTTGTCCTGATCAACATTTGCTCTTACCAGGCATCTATATATCTACTAATTTCAGATATCTGCTGGTATGTTGAACGCATCTCCAAAACTCTTCATCTTATCGGCTAAACAGTTGATGTGTGTTGTAAGGGCTCATGGAAGTGCAGTCCCAATTTGGACATGTGATACATTCAACAATAATATACAGGGGACCACCACTGTGTAGCAGTGGCTGCTGGGACTCATGTTATTTTTCACAACAACAGCAGGTTCACGATAAAGGCAACAACAACTGAATCTTCAGTTTCTGAGTCCTGAGTTGAGCTTCACCTTAACTTAAACTGATCCTTGAATTAACCGGTGAACAGCTATTTGCAGCAGCAACTTCACTGTTTTGCGGACTGAGTCAAGGAGTCGGTCTTTATTTTTGCCACAACCCAAATAGTATGTGTTAGTTTTACAGTTTCAGAGAGAAAGCTGCAACCAGCATAACCACAGGTCAAGCAAACAGCCAATTACAAACAGGCAGGTTTAGAATGGGCACTGCACTAGGCTCCAAATCTCCACAGTGCTGGTGGCCAGTAAAACGCAAACATAAGTGGGTGACAAGCAGGTTGTCAAATACCGAAAGTTCCCAATAACATGTCATCACTGTGACATGGAACTACACTTGATAAAAAACAGGATTCAGAATATGGCCAAATAGAGACCATGGTGTGAAACCTTCCCAACAGTGTCAGTAGATCAATCATAGCTGTTCAGGCACTTCTGTAGGACATTTCAAAAACAGCCACGGGTTACATCATAGACACTCAATCCTAATAATTCATCCAAAGTATTGTTCTGCCAACGTGCTCTCACATTTGCAAATAGATTACAGATGGTCAGTGACAATGAGTCATTAATTAGACCTGAACACATATGGCTTAAAAAAATACAAATAACAGGCCTGTCAATTGTTTTTATCTCTTTTAAGGTTTCATGAAAAAAAATCTTGTCCCAGTGGAGCCTGATATAAAAAGCAATTTTCTCTTTTATTCGTGGTAAAAGCTGTTTTCCACTTCTAAAATGTCCATAGGTATGTATAATGAGCAGCTTTTCAATACCATGGGTAAACTGGAGCCTCATTTCAGTTGAAGTGGAGGGTAAAAATGCAAAAGGAAGTAGGCCATGAATCAGCCGGCATTTCGGAAATCCTTGACTAGTTTTATCCCAAAAACTGTCTCCACCACAAAATAATGCCATAAAAGCAAGAAAATATCTTTGGCCTCGAACTGTTTGGGGAAGATCTCGCAGGACAGATGGGAAAGGAGCTGTAAACCTGTCCTTAAACTTGCTACAAGGATATGGACATATATTTTTATAGTTTGAGTCAGGTCAGTAGTACAGCATGCACTATGGAATGTGCTCTGGTCAACAGAGGCTTTGTTCTGTGGTCCGTGTAGAGAATGTGGCTTTTCCTCCCCCTCATCTTAATCTAAGCGCCGCCACTGCACATAATCTCAGAGTCCTTCACTCACTGCGTACACCGACCATCTAACGGAGATGTAAAATTGTGATAGCCTTGACCCACACCATCAGCCACACAGTCTGCCTATATGTGGAACTATGCCAGTCATTCTCTGGGAAATATTGTCAGCTGTTTACAACCTAGCATCTTCAATATCACATGTACAAATTTTGCATGTCTGCATAGAGGGACTTTCTCGAAACAATGCAAATTAGATGTGTTTTTTGAGATGCTCAAAATACGACTTAACTGTCCATCAAGTTGTCATGGAATAACACAAAAACTACAAACTCCTACTAAGGTTAGAACAGTCAACAAAACACCTTTCAATTTCATAATAATAAAATATCATGACGGAACAATACACACACTTGCATGAAGTATGCCCCACCAAGAGCCTCCCACACACTCTTTGCTATAACAGCAGGAAACGCATGTATAAATACACTGACTAATCTAGTCTATCACCAAAAACGATGACAGAGGGCTTGGCTCCATTCACTCTGAGCAATAAGCACCAAGCGTATGAATGACGTGTACTAGAGTGGGAGGAGAGGGAGGACTGGAAGAGGAGGGAGCATGGTATGGGTTAACAGAATATGGGGTAGTGGTGAGGTATGCAACCGAAAGCAATTTAGGAGCAAGAGCAGATTAAGGGATCATGAGAAGGGAGGCTGAAGGGAGAGACGTATATAGTTTGAAAGAATAACAGGGCAGCAGAGGCAAACATGTTATAGCTGGTAGAATTTAATCTCACAATTTAAGGATGGGTTTTTAATGATAACTCCTACTGATGTGAAATGGCCCGAAAATCTGTATGCTGGCTACATTAGAGCATTACAAGGGCACAGTCAATGTGTCACTACAGACGCTTTTCTTTTTCTTCCCAGAAAACTTTATTGATGGCTATCGAGACTAAAGAGGATTTCAACAAATAAGAACAGAAGTGTTTCAGAAACATATTACCAACCCTAACTTTAATGATGTGTTTGGGGTGTAATATTCAATAAACCAATCTCCATCTCCTATTCCTTTGGAAAGCCAGGTATTTATATTTACCTTGGCATATTGCCAAAAAATGGTGGATTTGCCAAGTAGTAAGAGAGGATGCTACTCAGTGGAAAAGATCTGCTCATGTTCAAAGTGAAAGTGTATGAGCAAACCATGGCAACAGCAAGACTCCACCAAAGCTCCCTGAAGTGAAGCTGGCGTGGGGGGGAGGCAGTGTATTCATGTTGAGTACCTGGTTACGTGGGCATGTACTACTATCTTGATAGCGTGCCCTTTATATAACTGAATTACTCCCCGATTGACCATGTTTATTGCACACAACTGCTTTCTGCTGCCTCAAGATATCAATGTGCCCACAATGTGCCTCGACACACGACAGATTATGCCTTATGCTGCTTGTTAAGATAGGGTATCATGCTAACCATCGGAGCTTGATAGCATACAAACATTTGTTAACTAGTTTAATCCAACTATTTTAATATGTACCAATAAACAAAATAATTAATAGTACTATAACATTGATTTGTGGCTTTGAGCAAGACCAGATCAAAAGCAAACGGATTCCAAGTTTTGTGAATTTAGAATCTAACAATTTCCCTTTGTGCCATAGAGCCATGTTATTATCCAAAACCATAACCTAAACCAGGGGTGCGCACCCCCCTGTTGTTTTTTTTTGCCGAGACGCTGTGGCGGCGCACTGACAAGGAGTCCGCCCCAGTTGACGATCGCAACATCGTCCAGGGCGAAGGGGGCTGCGGGGCGTGGCGGCGGCAAAAAAAAAAGGGGATACGTGCGCCGGAGCCCACGTGACTGCCTCTTGTCCAGTCGTACGATCGACCCACACTGCCTTCGCTATCTTTGGGTAACATGTTTCTTCATTACCACAAACATGGCCACAATAATTATTAAGTCAATCACATGTACACTATCATGATGGTACCAAGAAAATTCTCACTGTATGATTACAATGCTGAAAATAGCCCAATAAACACACAATTTACTCCCGTTTTAATATTTGCTAAAAGCTTTGACAATATTTATACATTAACAAAAAACAACCTTTATCAGAGGTAATTAAATGACTCAATAGACCGGAGCTGCAAACAACAGCAGCAACAAATACATGTACAAACATTATTTTCTAATCTGTGCATTATAACTGTTACATTTACATAACATACCATTGACAATGACAAGGAGTTAATTCACTGCTGCACAACCAAGGCATTTCTACCATATAGGCAGAGGATAGAGAAAACGATGGAACGAAGATAGATGAGAGGCATTGTTTACTCTAGGAGACAAAGAGAGTGAAAGGGGCTGGATAACCATGGCCTAACAAGGCAGTCTATCTGTCTGGCTGAAGCTCCTCCAAGAGTAATCTGGAGGGCAGCACAGTAATGAGAGCCGCACTGCATACAACATAGATAGGCTTATCCCCTGACCTACATGTTACTGGAATGATGACTGTCTCCACTGACCCAGCTTTAGTCCATCAACAGCTTTTGACTTTTTCACTAAGAAAGTTCAAGACAAGCACTAGAGATTTCCAGACATGTTAAGCTCTCAGATAAGATTTTCTTTTTTAGCCTTATTTAAGCAGCACATTTACTAATCGTGGGGCTAGTAAGAGCTTGGCCTTATCGCAGGGGAATTGGTAAAAGCATAAGAAACATGCGGTGTACTGTGTGAATGGTAGAAGTATGACTCTACAGAATGGCAATGATCATTGGCGGTTCCTCTGTGCAGCAGTGAATGAAATAGTCCAGAGGGCAGGCCTGCCCTCTGGACCCAGTCAGGAAACCAACCCCCAGTCACTCCTGCAACTTCAGTGCCTCCTGGGTCAGTGTTGTTGCCATAGGGACGATGGTCAAGGGTAGAAGCAGTTCTCTGACCCCGGAAGTCGTACACAAAACACACAGCTGAGCTTACTTAACTGCTTGTGTGAAAGTGACTGAGTGATAACACAGACAGAGGAGTTGTTAGGCTCCACACACTGCAGTTAAAGCAAACGAAAAATATGAGAGGCAAATTCTGCACGAAACTTTGACTTCACTATTTCATACTTGAAATGTCTGAGTGTGTTTCCCTACGGTCATTCATTCCTTCCACTGTGGCCCACCAGGACCCATTGGCCTAGTTTCACTTCATCCAGGAGAATATGTTGGGAACAAATGTGTCTCTTCTACTAAAAGTCCAATGTTTGTTTAAACTACTTTATAGAGCTGGTCGAAGACCATGGAGCTCTCAGAGAACATGAAATAACCAACACTCAGTATGTGTCATTTGTGTTTCGTCTGTGTGCACACATTTTTAATGGTTTAAGCGGAAATGCAAGTGCAGTGTTTGACAGTAGCAAGCAGCTTGTGATATTTATAGCAAGTAGCACTCGTCTGGTTGATATGGCCGAATGTGATTAGTGTGGGCTAGCTCTCTCCTTATGAAAGGAGCTTTTGATCCAGATTGCAGTGGACTGTTACGGGTTTGCTGGGACACAGCTGAAATTTTATATTAGAAAATATGGCTACAAAAAACAATGCACAAAAACATAACCTGCAGAGCCTGTGAAACACACATGAAATGGCTCTGTCTGTGAAGGAAGGGGAAAGGACAGGGTCACTTCCTCAATCTAGGGCGGAGTGCAAGTGGGCTATACAGTATGCTAGAATGTAAACGTCAACCCCTTTCAAATGGGATCATATACTTGTCAAGACCAGCGAACGATCTGTGAGTCTAAGAAGAATTCACATAGAAAACACTTATTTTATGATCAAACTTCTTGTTGCACAAGATTTATATGGCATAATTTCCAACTTTGTGATAGCAAACTAAAGTATTCTGCAGATACTCCTCGTTTTATATGGGGAAGGTGCACGTGTGAATGCAAATGTCAGATTGAGCGGCTCCGCATTTTCTGCTGACTTTCTCCGCCTAGTTTCCAGGTATAAAGTCTGTAGAAATCCAGGAGAATTGGATGTGAGAACACAGCGGGGGATTCACCTTGAGCAATTGGGGGCTTGAGAGAACTTCGAACCCTTACCCAGGTGAAAAAGTGGTGTGATACACTGACGAAAATGTCAAGAGAGTTTGTGGCGATAAGAGCTAACGACGGTGTCTGTGTGCTGTTAAGAAAATCACATGATCTCCGCAGCGGAGTTTATACGTCACTTCCTGCATCTGCCTTCTGCACCTGGCGGCTCCACCTCTCGTCTGAATAGTGCAGAGGGTTTTTTTCTGTTGCGTTGTGCATGTGTGCAAGTCAAACGGGGTAAACTCTGTAGCCAATCCTCCAGTTATTTCCCACAAGTCATGTCTGAAAATGACTTAAGTTACGACACTGCTATGGAACGCAACTTGCAAACACTAATCAGTATGTTTCAATTTGTAGTTGTTTCAGAATGCTGTGAGAATTGTCAAGTTCTATAAATTTTATTTAGTGTTTGTTAACACAAACGTTCAGAGTGCATGGGTGATTTTGCACAGGAGACTTCAATCATCTGCGAACTGTTGCTGCCCCATTATTTAATTTACAAGGAAGTGCTTTTGAGAAATAATATATCTGTGTAGATACATAAAGATGTGGATGAATCTCTACACTGAAGGGCAGTGCATAACACAGTTCATGGCGGTCTCTCCTCTGGGTACCTCATTAACAGCATTACATTCAACTCCAGCTTGCACAACAGGAGAACTGCTACTTCTCAATAATGCAGTGGGATATCGAGCTTAGAGGACAACAGCTCAGCAGCTGACTAAGACACAGAGATCCATGGTTCCGGAGTACATACTCTTTACACCCACTATTCCCTGGCACAGTTTAGACCTATATGCACGTGTACTTTCCTATTTTACCACTACTGGCAGAGACAACATGCTGTCTTCCTTCCCACAAAACAAATGGCCTTGATAAATAAACACTGGATAATATCCTCAAATACAAAAACTAAGCAGTACTAAACTATGGCTGGAATTACGGCTGAAGTGGGAGAAATACAACCCTGTTGTAACCATAGTGGGGGTTTACAGCTTAGTGGAACCTGAAGTTCCAGTTTCACTCTCCCTTTGGTTTTGGTTCTCACCAGCGTTCTTTGGTCTCAGTGGTCTTGCGTGACTCTCAAACAAAACCATGATTGTTTTCTTTGAATTCATGGTGAACTGAAGGCAGGTAATCTGATCTGTGACAAGGACAAAGTGCCTTTTACAACATCTTCCCAATTTTGTACTCTGAGCAGACAGGTTGCTATAGAGTGAATCACAAGAGTGAGCCGTACATCCACTTGAACATTTACATCTAACCTAAACATATTTTTCTTTTATATAGTGTTTTCATCTATTCATAATTTAAAAACATTCTCTATATCAGAATATGTTCAAGTAAAATGTCTTTTTGCACCACAAGGCCACAGTACCCCATATATATGTACATAGTTAACACTGGAGCTTGAGAAAAACTGAAAATTATATTAAAACTTTCTATCATTGGGACACATAACAGTGGGGTTTCTTTGTGTAGAATCTTAAAAATGAACATATTAACACAATGAATGGCTCATGAAGTATAGAATACGGTTTAGTGTCCACAAAGAATAATCTTTAGACAGACAAGCCACCATCTGTTTTAACCATTCCTACAATACTCAGTTTTGACCATGGACAATGTGTCTAATGATGCACTCCTCCAACACACCATGACGCACAACAACACGCCCCCAATCTGCTTTAGTACACTTGGCTATTTGTTTAAAATGTTAATGTTTGTCTTGGAACAAGCCCTATGGGTTTGTTTCTTATTCACAAATGTACATTCCTGCTACATACCAACATACAACAAAGTATAACTTTATAACTCCGGTCACATCAAGGTCACTCTGTGTTTATGCACACCCCTGGAGACTTAGGAAGAATTTAAATTAAAAAAAGTTTTCAAATCTAATGAATGCGGTCGACTTCGCGTGTTAAGTTGGACAGATGGAAACATTTTTGATGCAGGGGGAAAAGTTGACGTGGAGTTTTACACACTTTGTCCCCAATACTGACATGTGGTCTACCCACATGACACTGTCTCGTGCTAGTCAAAGCATAAACGTTAAAGCACACTGGTTGTGGAGAGTTTTAAATTACAGGAAAAACTCAATTTAACGATTGTGTAAAACCAAACCTTGCGATTTATGCAGGATTCAATACTTAACTGAATATATACCTTAAAATCTCCATTTAAACATTTTTTAATTTGTAGTTTTTTTTTTTGAACCAGCTATTGTGTTTATCATTGATGTCTTACAAACATGAATGTGTTCCCTTCCCCATTCATGGTACTGGTTTGATATATCAATAATTATCTTAACTGCCCAATATGAAAAATAGTATGTGGTATTATAATATGTTTGGCTATATCAAACAGACATGAAGTTGCAAGTTTCTATCTGCAGTCTCAGCCTGTCGCATGGTGCAGGGGATTTAAAATAGTCTCAATCCATAGTGTCTTCAATTCCCTTAGAGATCACTATCATAATTACGCAAATTAATAATCCCCTTGTTATTTCTCTGGACACAGATGGGCCTGAGGCAATTGAATGCAGTCGTATTTTCACTCCAATTATTCAGGCCGTCACAATGCTGAGACTATAGAGATATCATGGATCCCCTGGAGAATGACGAGGGCTGAGACAGTCCACTTCCAAAGGTTATGTCCTCTCTCCCATGTAACACGATGATTAATAAGCATGTTTATCTTCTGACCTCTCACGCAAGCTGGTAGCAGTCTATCCTACATTCACCAAGTCCACTAATGTCAAAATGAAAAATAGATATAGAGCACCCATGACTTATTAACATGCACTTGATCTGCTAATTATCAAAAAATTGATACATTTAAAAGGGAATGTGCAGGATTCAATTTAACCACATTAGTGTTAGCGTAGTAATATATTGGCTTAATATCTTTAAACATGGATGCTAATCACACTATGTGAAAAAACTTGAGCCTCTGTAACTTGTGATGTGCATGTTCGTTGCTGTTAAAATGCAAAAATGATTGAAAGACCAATTGTAGTGCTCATTGATTTTATAAAGTGCTGTTACACAGTCTTTATTATGATCGACTAAGCAATATGCTACAATGAATGGACTGTTGAGAATGACAGCAATCAGATGATTCTGAACAGCTTGAATAAATGAGGGAGATTATTTTACTGGCAGCAACAACAACAGTCTATTATCTGAGTGGAATTTCAGAATGCCTGAATCAGTAATTCACTTCATCCCAGTCTAAACAGTTTCTATGGCTGCTTTCAGGCACTGGGGTACGGACATTTTCTGGAGGGGCTGTATGTGAGAATGCATATGTTCCGGGTCAGTTGCTCCAGACATATTCCTGAACTTTTCCTGCCGGCCACCCTAGTAAAATGGCCAGAAAATGAATAGCGAGCCAGCGGGTGTGTTGATGTTTTAAAAATGCGGCGGTCAGACCCAGACAATCTGGGAAAGATGTGAAAGGCAAACTCCAGAAAATGTCCGGCAAATTGGTTATTGTCATTTTCTGAAGTTTATGACATCAGCTACAGCTACATAACAAATCTACATAATTTTTTATACTAGAAGTTAGTGAATCACTGCATATAAAACTCTTTCCTGTCCACGAAAGACAACATCTGAAATACAACCAAAGCCTTTCATAAGTAGCTTGTTGTGTCTCTCTATGAAAACCACTTCCTGGCTTCATGGAGGCTGATGACAAGTCTGCTGAGATGTGAACACCAGGGTATCCTGTGTGACAAGTTCATCATAGCTGACACTTGTCGTAAACTATTTTAAAGTCCATACAAGAAATTTTGAGTTAAAAAGCATTAGATTCTAAAACAAGAGCTCCTTGTAAACATCTTTCCTGAGGAATTAGGCTTGTCTCATGAAATGAGAAAACTAAGGGGGAGAGCTTCTTTTAAAAAAACACTGTTTTATCTGCAAGTATTGATCACTTTGTCGGGCGAGATTAATCTGAGCCACTGGATAAGTTTGTTATATGTGTGCAGCACAGCAAAATATACTATATCTGGTAAAGCTAATTTAAGAAATTCGCTTGCTTTGTATTCCATGTGAAACCAAGAAAAACTTCTAATTAGACTTGACAAAGTGCAAAGTTGCCTTATTGAATCAACTATTGCATTATCTCGTGCAAATGTGCTTCCTCTTATAGCAAAGCACTATTTTTTCTCCTTTCCCTCTCCATATGCCTTTTTCTGCCACCATTTCCCTTATAACTTGATAACCGCAAAACCATCTACTTTGAAAACGAACTGTGACAAATAAAGAGCTGCAACATGATGAGCAGGTCTAAAACTGACCTGCTACGTTAGCGCGGTTTAGGTTTTGCACAAAAGGTTTTCATGAATGTTACATCATCTATATTTGGCCAATTTTTTAATTTAAATAACTGCTGGTGATTCCCTTTACCCCGAAGGCATGTAAAAATGAATTAACTAGTAGAAACTGGCTTCAAGCATAACCTAACCGACACCTATAACTGGAGTGTTACGAGACAGTGCTTTACATTATGCATTTGTACACGTCTGTATGTAGAACATCAGAGGTGAGAGGTCCTTTGAAATGGTCTGGATTCTTGAGAGTATTTTCGTCTTCATTATGAAGTCATTCAATCTAACCAGGGCAAAGAGGGAAAGTTCTCTGCTGGTTATAAATAGTTGCACAAAAATATCTTCTGCCGGTAGGTTCTTACTTAAATATGAGATCAAGTTAAATATAAGTCTCCAGGATTCCTTGCTGCAAAGAGGAGACCCGTAACAAAGAGATTAGCTCTTATCAACAAAGTTGCAGTAAATAATGTTCATAAAGTAGAGTCTAATGTCATTATATTCTGGTTCCTTGTCTGCCCATATTAAATGGCTTTGAAAAGGATATAGGCATTCTATTTGTATCAATAAATCAATCATCACGACAGTTAAGCAACATTATTTGGCTGAACCTAACCAATTAAAGTTTACGGGGCTCCTTAACAGCCAAGGTATCATCTTAATGCAGTTATATATAACTGCACTAGTGGTACAACAGCTGCTCATTACGCCTCCTCACATACTGTAAAAACACCAGAATGTTTTCCTTATGCATAGTGTTGTGACTGTGTTAACATAAACAACACTCAGCTGTTTCAACTGAACATTCATAGATGGCAAAATAACAGATAATTTGCTGACATTTTAAATGTAATTTTAAATTGATTAAAAATTACTTTTCAACTTCAACAGTTATTCCCTTTTTGAAATGAGGCTGTCTAAACATAGAATAAATCTGCCAGTCACAACATCTACATACTGTCACCATTGTTACTTTGGGTTTTATATAGAGCATTTGAGTTAGGAAGACATGCAAAGTTGTGAGACAGCCTGTATTTTTTATGTAAATTAAATTTCAATTGAATTTGCATTAGTTGTAATGTTATTGTACCTATGCACACTTTGCACAGCATGTGACAGACACAAACAAAAAGTGTCAGTGTTCATTCGGCTCAGAGATCAGTTCCATGTTCACACTTGAATATACAGTTATCTTATTGAGTGTAACAGTTTATTTTGAACCATGAAGTACAAGAGAAGCGGACGATTGCTCTTTACACTGAGCCGAGTATGTTCTATAGACCAATGTTGCTTGTTCCGTTTCCAACTCACAGACCTCAAGAGGAGCTGCAGGGCTAATAATCTAGGCTACTCCCACAGATGGCCGGCAATGGAAAAAGCTAAGGGAATGGATAGTAAATTAGCAAGAAGAACATAAAAGGCGATAGATTAATTCTTAACACAGCGGAGGTAAATATCTTGCATTTGATTTGTGTGGTACTTCAAATCTATGTCTACAGTAAGTTCAATATTAATTAGACATTGTATTAGTCTCTAAGCAGTTCAGTCATATCCATGTTAGACAGATGATGCAGCGGAGAGCTATGAAGGACGAGGTATCAGACACAGATGCTAGTCAATATGAGACAGAAAGACGAAGGGAGTGAGATGCAGTTTGCCAAGTCTCAATAACCAGGTCAGACGCATTCAGGTCAGAGCATGTATCTATGCAGACAACTGCCACATTTCCCTTGTTTGAATCCTGTAGAATCTAGCTGTGCAAATCATATACATTTTTATATTCACGAATCACATTTTGCCTCATATGGCTTAACACTACAGGGTGCAACATCCTTTGTCCTTAACCTCAACTACCAAGAAAAAATCAAACCCTCATATTACGATATACATCCTGGAATGGTAGAAAACATGGATCATTTTGTAGAATGCTACAGCGTTGAGTTTGTTGTGATGCAGTCTTAAGGAAATATTTTTTTGTCGATTTGAATGGCACTTTGGGTTTTTGCAAACTGCACAGACAAGAAATGTACAAGAGGGCAACAACAATGAAGACGAGAGAACGTGACACAGAAACGGGTGGTTACCAACAGAAAGTCTCAAACCAGCTAAGGGAAAATAAGGAGGTCATACCTAAATGAGGTTTCTACTTCTTTCACATGGATGAAAATCTGAAACAGATCAGAAAACCATGTGAAAATTATGCTACAAGCTGGTCCCCACAAAAGACTCAAACACCACTAACCTCTTTGACCTTTAATGCAAGCATCTCTAACAGTATGGAGAGAGCTCTATGGATAAGAACCACATAAGTACAGTCACATGCTCAAAACAGAGACACTGTGCCATGACATTTTTATTTTTATTTATTTTTTTTAATTGAGCAAACACAAGGAGCGCAAGATGACAGATCACGAATTTGAAGACTCCGCCTGTGCCCCTATGACACCAGCCTGGCTTTCTATTTTTTTCAATTGATCACAGAGCAAAACCTGGCAGCAAATTTGAACTATACCTGATTGTCTATATTGGTTGGGCTCAACAACCCACCACTGCTCATATGTGGCTGAATGGTGCTGTAAGAGTTGTTAAAATGGCATGTATTGATTACAGTGCTGAAAGTGCACTCACATAATGTAGCCCTTTAGTCACCATGTAGCAGTCAATCAATGATTTTCTGCCCAACTTATTTTGGTGTTGATTAATGAACAAAGAAAAAAGAAATCCCTATAATGGACAAAAAAAATGATGACTGTGGAAATGAGAGACTAGAATGTTGACATTGGTTTGAATCCAAGTTTCGAAGGTGGATACATGCCAAGCCTGCAGCGGAGTGAACATTATGCACACAACATGGTTATGAGTTATGGGAAAAGCCAAGTAGTCAAACAAGTAAATGTGGAAATACTGCAATTCAGACAAGGCAAAAGTCCTTCAGCTTTGAAAGGCAAACCTGTTCCTGTATACAAAGCTAAGAAAAAGAGCTGCCTCTCAAGTAGCAGCGAGTTGACATAACATCACTGGCTGCCTGACATTCAGTTGTGTTGACTTCACTTCGCGGGTCATAATACTTGCATCCATAGCGTCCACGAGACAGACACTTTATGGTTTTGGGCGACTGTCTAGACGTAAAGAAATGTGTTATCTATAGAGTATGACTTTGGTCAAATTGAATAACCTTGTTATCCGATTGAGTGACACTTGTGTGAACCGAAGCAGGAAACATGTATATTTGACTAAATCATGACTGGAAAGGAGAGAAATCTAAAGCCATCTTAAAAGGTTTCTATTACTAACTGACGTACACAGTTCAACTACAACATTAAAACAGGTAAGTGGTTTAATGCAGCGGTTGATCGGGCCATGAAAATGATAAAACATACAAAATAAATGAACTCTTCTAAACAGGCCAAATGAAGTTACCCTGCCTGGTTTTATGTTGTGGTTACTAAGTATTTTTCCCCCCTTCATTTGGCCAAGAATATAGACTTGAAATAAAGATGGACTTGATGCATCTCCCTGATCTCCCGCTATCCAGAAATTAAGCCAAAACACCTCGGATATACCTCAACAACGTCGGTGGTACCCAGAGTCTGCGCGGTAGCAATCAGGGAGATTGAGCCATGATCCAGAGGTTTCGTCGATAGAAGCGTTCAACCAAATGTTAGTCAGTCTCAACCGTCAAATGTTTTATCGCATCAAATAACTACTGAAAACCAAACTTAAAGGTAGAATTACCCCTTGAACACACATCAGTGAGATAAAAATAGATAAACAACCTACTGGGGAAAAATTCTTGAACATGTACTTTTACCATTTAGTTTGCTTAATATTCCATAAAATAAAATGGAAGATACACGTAATTCAGCCAGCCACTAGGGTGCGACCGAGAAACTTTGGCTTCACTATTGGAGAGCTGCTGTGTCGTCCATCTTTGTATGCAGTCTATGGCATGGACAACATGACATGTGTATGAACAGTCAACACCCTGAGGACCCTTTTCTAAACGGTAATTTACAACCTATTAGAATTAACCTCACAGTTCCTAAGGGTCCATAACTTAGCTTTGTGGGAAAACTGTCACAGTGAAAGCAATTATCATGTTCTTTGACTGACAAGGTTTAACTGAAACAGCTGCAGAAAGTGAGCAAGTTAAGGCATATGAACAAGTGAGGGCACAATAACTACACCATCAGTCTTGAATTTCATACTGCCAATTTCAGATTACATTAGTTAAACATGATATCTTTGCTGTTTCAAGTATTACAGTTGCCATATTGCATCAAGGTCACACAGGTCAGAAGCTGTGAATAGTGAACTAATCATGAAATATTTTTAAATTGAACAGTGTCTAGGGGGTAGCTATTTCCTGACCTTTTTAAGTTGAAATAGGATGCTGAATGAGGACAGAGCTAGTTTGGCAGGTGTATCATGTGTCTTGGCCTCCAGGAGAACAGGGTGGGGCCGTCCTGTTGTTTCTTGTTAGAGTTGGACTGATGTTCGACATTACATCAGATGAACACTATTCATACAGGCAGGGTTACTTCAAGAAATTTTGATATGAATCCAAAAATACAAACCCCATAAAAGATTCAGTGTAATGCTGATGTATTTAATGTGACACGTAGGGTAACTGCCAAAAATAAAACACTACTAAATACCACAAAATAAAAGCCAAAAAACGTTAGCTGTGTAAACTGCAGGTTAGAGCTGCAGAGGGAATAAATAGAACATTAAATTCGAAGAAAGGGAAATTACATGAAATAAATGGGGTGCTTTACATACCTTGTCATTTAGGACTCAAGCGCCTGGATGCCAGTGGATGGCAGATGACAGCAACAATTTGCTTATCTAATAAAAAAAAAGACAATGAAAAAAGAGAAATTAAGCACCAAGCATAAATTAAGCAATAAAACCACAAGCAATTAACAAAATGTTTAGGCCCCATTGTAAAAGTATATTGATTCCTGTTGTCGCTATAAGTATAATCATGGATTGAAGTTACAAAAACTTGAAGCACTGGTACAACTTGGTCCATTTATGGTTGACATTACATTACCTTAATAATGGTAACAAAGCAAAAAGTTACAACAGAATGCTGAAGACCATCATCTGAGACACACATTTTTATCAGATTATCATTTTGATATGATTTAAATGTTAAATATGATATTGGTGCCAGTGTTCCAGTGAAACAAGAGACTATATATCATATAGTCATATGTATTCATATTTTGCATACTACTGTGAAATGATATAAGCAAACACCTTATTATACTAATTCATAGTGTGTGTAAGTTCATCTTATATCATCTTATCCAGTCACTTTTATTATATATTGTCATAGTGATCATTGTCTAATTCTTTGTGAGAAGAGACAAAAAAACTGCCTAAATCTAAACAGACGAGATCAGATTATTTTGTGTTATGTCCATGTTACATGGTGCACGTTAATTAGCATTCAAATTTGGGTCAAAGGACCCCTCCTCTCTGTCATCATGTTAAGTTATGCTCGTTAGGGGTTGGCTTTGTAACTCCGGAAGCTACAAAGGTTCAGTATGTTCGACAAAAATATGATTTGTCAGCAGATTTTTCAGTAAACTAGAAAGTTGTGTTGAATGGAGGCTGAATTCATTAAGTTTCGGAAATAGAAAAGCTCCTCCTCCAAGCTGAGTTAGTGCTGCCAGAGGGGACACACAAAACGCACACAGCAACACATTTTATATTTTCAGCAGACCCAACTCTCTCTGCAAGTCTCATTTTATCCCGTCAAAACATTGAAATGTTGCGAGTTAAACATTTACAAAAGTCTGAATGCGATCACCATTGAACGGTTCAAGACAGTAGTAAAAAAAAGCAAATTAACTAACATTCATAGAGTTTATCTACAAAAAACAAGAAGCTGAACAAGAATCAGCCTTGACATGTGACATGATCTTGCTTCTCAGGTCAGAGCAACAATACGAGAGTGTTGTTCGTGCATGTCTGGAAAAGCATTAGCCTTGCCAGCTGATCTGAGACAAACTGAGCCAGCTAAAAGATAGGATCATCCCTCCACTATCCTGATCGAGGACAATAGAGCCATAGAGCAGGAACGAGGGGGAGAGAAAGAGGCAGCAAAAAAGAGGAGGGGAAAGAATTTTTTTTGACTTATTCAGAGAGTCTCCCAATCAGCTGCAAACACACTGGACTGCACTGACACTCATTAGTTTCTGCTCCACTTCCTCTTTGGTGCCTTTATCCTCATCCCATCTATTTGGGATTCTGAATCTCGCCAAACAAAAGTTCTCTCCGTCGCACAGATGAATAAAGCAAGAGAAGTGTCAATTTTCAAACTGGGGGTGTGATCTGTGGGGGGAAGGGGAACACTGCTGCCACACCAACAGCCTCTCCCCCCATACAGACAGCCCCATCGCGAGCACACTTTGAAACAAGGAGTATCTGGTTGAAGGAAAACACCTGTGCCCTATGTATATGAGCCCCCCGCCTAAAATGTACTTTGCACAATACGATTCATGTGCCTCTGCCAACGTTATCAATGTTTCTTCTAGGTGTTTTTATTACCAGCGTGGGCAGCACTGACCCCGCCTCCACCCCCGCGGCGCCAGTGTTATGCAGAGACTTTCCTGCACCTCGCGGGAGCACCAACAGCTACAGCGGAAACCCGTTACCAGTCGCAACCATCTCTACGGCAACGTTCTGTTTAAAAACTATATATTGTTGTTTGTTGGTGTATATCAATAACGATAAATTATCCGATGTTATGCTGTTCATCGTCTAAGATTTATTACTCAGTTTAAGAAGCATTTCCTTGTGATTGGTCTGATCAGGCAATATTTCTGAGGCGTTGAAATGTGGAAAAATCCCAAATTGCCAACTCAATCAAATAAAGCCTCTGCTAAAACACATCTTTTCTTATCATACTTTGATTTAAGTGTCGTTATTTAGTGTTGAAGGTGCGACTCGATGCAGAACTGGTGCCATGAAAGTATGCCCAGCTATTTCAGCATTATTGAGCTGACATTTATACAGTCCAGTCAAACGTCTAAAAAGGCAATTCAGGTTAATAGATCTCTAGAAATAAAGTTGCATTGTGAATTATTTAGCAGTTGTGCATTTACTTAATTGCTGAGGTTTGCATCCACTTCTTTTCTCGAGTGTTGGATGAATGAAATGATCAATAGTGAGAAAAACTGCCCAAAATATAAGTTCTTCCAACAAACGTGATTATACAGTAAAGTAGTTATTACATGTGCATTTGTACATTGCCGTAGAGATGATTATGACAGGTCGCTTCTTTTTTCATGTAGGTCTCGGCGGGCATACGGAACTCTGCACAACACCGGTCAACAAGTGATTCTGCTCGTGCTTGCGTGTTTATGTCTGCTCGTCTCTGTTGCTCTGATAAGTACGCGTATCATAAACTCCAGGGGGAACCAAACGAACACAAAACAAGTACCGAGTACCAAACGGGTCCCCAGAACCTCTTACGGTGTCCACCATCAACGTGCACAGTTAATTTCTTGAGGAAGTGGATACATGTCGCCCATCGTTATACACAGGCTATGGCCAAAACGCATGCACTAGATCAGTGAGTATACTGTGTACACTGTGCTGCATGTGATTATACTAAAGTTTCCAATTTGAGACACAACAGACATGTGTGTAAGAGAGGGAGAGACAGAGAGCAGCAGTGGAGCAATTAAGGGCGGCACACCAAGTCACAGAAACACTACATTAGAGATCTTTTTCGTCATTGTGAGAAGTGTAAAAAAAAAAGAAAAAGATTTCGGTTCCATAATGAAACTACACCCCCACAGTCTAAGCAACATCTTCAGATAACTCATACATTTGTAGTTTTCTAGACACCATTATGGTGTAATTAGAACGATAACTATCCAGTAGTGTGATAAATGATGTAACTAGCTTTTTAAACCGAAGGAGGGCAGGGCTTATTTCTGCTCTTTAAACTGCCAATCACACAGATGGAGCCAAGTAATACAGTTTATTTGTTTTGTTTGCTATGGTAATAATCACATTATTTTTCATTACTGGGCTAATTGACTATGAGTAATACTGTTCTTTCTGTTCCTCAACCAGGCCAGTGAGTTCATCTTCTCTGCTAATAGACTGTGCAGAACACAGCAAACCAAATTTAGATTTGCTCGCTCACAGACTGCAAGTAAAGCTGGAAATGACCACGACTTGTGAGTCTTTTACTACAAGTGGTAAACACACAAAGAATGAGCAATACCTAACCTGTAACCTGTCCCATGACATCACAGGCAGCCTATGGTGTATTGGGGTTAGTGAAGGAGGCGCTGACTACTGTGTATGTTCAGCCAGTTATAATCACAACACACTGCTGCACCTGATAACCAAAAGCAGATCTTCTCTGCGTTCTCCAACCCATCACTGCCTGTGTGCACAGATCAGATGTTATTTCCGAGCTAGTGTAGTCACTGATGTTTTAAAAGTATCATCAACATAGCGCAATCTCTTTCAGCAACAGGAAGAAAAAAAAAGCAGAAATTAAATGTATAATTAGTCTGAGACACAAGAAGAGAAACTACTGTATCTTTAAGGACCATTTTTGGTCATAGAAAATGCGATGCATGTGGTAATTTGCATTGTGAGTGGGAGAAAATTATCTGAACTTAAGTTCAGATATGTTCGAGGCACATACTGAAAACAGACTTAAGCTGCTATCTTTCATAACTGAATGTAAACACAGCTAGGTTCATATGAATACAAGGTAGTAGGCCAGTGCCGGATCTGAGACTGTTCCTTGGGGACGCTGTGCCTCGTCATCACCCAACTAGCGGGAAATCAATCCCGGGCGACCTGTCTCATGACACTGATTATCTACTGTTTTTGTTAACCCTACCTTCTCCAGTCCAGCCACAAAACATGGACCAACAGTACACGACATGCAGCAGACAGATCCAGATGAAGTCAGTTACACTGGCAAGAGAAATTATGAGTAGCTGAAAATGTAGGATTTATCACACATGAATCAAATAAAAGAGTCTGGTGCCGAATAAGTTAGGATCAGTAAAACTGCAGGTTTTATCTAGCCTCACCGATGGAGCGTTTACAGTACACAATATTTAAAAAAGTAACGTATTAATGGATTCCTGGCTGCATGTTCATCTGTAGTGAATATGACTAGAGTAGGGTTGCCTTAGCAAATAATCGATTATTGTTCAATAACGTTATTAATAGTCGAACATGAAAACTCCTCTAAAGACCCATACCTAGACTAGAGGTTATTACTAAAACTTTTCCTCCCTTTTGCCTGCAAGGAATTTTGGACATAAAACATCATGTAGTTCCGTTATATAAAATATGTGGCTATACATCAACATTGTGCTGTTTGCTTTATTCTGTGCCCAATGCTCAGACCTCTTACTTTATGTGGATAGACACTGACCAGCATTCTACACTCAAAAGCAGTTACTGTATGGAGGCAGCTCTATAGGTGACGTTACAACAGACCAGTTCTTACAAGATCTACTTGTGAGAACTCTTTTCTTTCCTCTTCTCCATTTCCATAAACAAAACCCTTTCAAAATAATTCCATTACATAAGTTCCTCTAGAGAATTCAGTCATATTCTCTGTACCAGTAATATATTTCATTTTAGTTTTTGGATACATTATGCAGGGGGAGAATGGAAGCTGTTCACAGCAGGCTCCTATGTGGTTTCCTATTTAGACAGAAGAAACTAAATTGAGGAGTATTTTTCTTTTTGAAAATATCTGCAGATATACAGAAGACTGAAGGAACAAATAGATGTTTTTCTAATTGGGTCACAAAAGCAGAGCAATGATGAGGGAGGTCTGAATGTATCAATGTACTGTATGCATGTGTTAAATGTATAGACTGGAATGTCAAATTGTTATCTAAATTTCCACAAATATCTCGTCAAAGTCTGTTATGAACTATCCATCCTTCATTGTGTTTAACAGACTATTCATTAGACATTGATATCTGTCAGTTGTAAATGTACATACCTGCTATTTGTTAGGTCAGCTTTAATAGCCACTGGGCAACAGACCAAGAAAATTAAATCTATAAACGCTGTCTTCATCTCTGACTGATTTATCATCATGACAAACTAAGTGGTCCTTCAAATGTTGCTGTGATGCCACCATCTTTCCTTAGAGCATAGATCTAAATCCCATGCAGCACGTGTAGTGACAAAATAAATCAATCAATTAAACACCAAGAACAGACATTTGTGTCTAAATGAGTGACGGTAGGGGAAAAATTGTGAAAAGACACAAACACTTGATGTCACAACAAATGTGTTTCAAGAAAAGTGTAATTAGGCACAAAAACGTGTGCCTGTGCTTTTAATGCAGGCTGAGTGAATCAGTGGGTCTGAAACAGGCTATTAACTGGAATGGCACTCATTAGAGCACATATGTCTGCCAAGGCCCAACATTCCCATATATTCAATCAAGCTGCACCAAATTTCACACATTCAGATATCAGTTCACCAAATGTGCCTCATTTTTTTGTATGAAGATCCTTGAATTAATTCTCTAAAAAACGATAGCCTGCCCGATTCGCAAGTGTACAGGTTCTTCTCTGACCCATACTTCTATGGTTTCATGGAAATCCATAAACTTGTTTTTTTTTGTCATTATCCTTGGCAGAGGTACGATCAACACATGCCAGGTGTGAAGACAATCTGTACGAAAAGAGATACATCCATTTCAAGAGTCATCTACCTTTACGAGTCATGTGCCACTACTGTGACTCTGAAAACTAATATTTAACAATAGCCGACTAATCCCATGCAATCATCAGAAAGGAACTGCAGAGTCATACAATGTTTGCAGCTGTTTGGTAACACCTCTAAAATACCTGCTCATTGTGATCTCCTCAGTTCCAAAAAGATTCCTCAGGTGGCTGAGTAATCCCATGACTTTGCTTTTCTGCCACATGACTACAATTACCAATTCAAAACTTAAGTTAACGCCCACAATTAAATCATCCATTGTTTGTTACACACTTTCACCTCATTCGAGGGAGTAGAACGCACACACCTCTTTGCAGCCAACAACTCATTCCCCTAGCGGCTTCTGTAGTGATTAAGAAGGCTCACGGAGGCACTCATAGAAAAACATGACTAAGACAAACTTCTACCCAAACCAGTCCGAGCACATAGACGATTATTACCAACAGCTTAAACAAAGATGTTGCACCAGTTCAAACACTGGAACTGTGTGTAGAGCGGAGCGGTGCAGCAGAAATGTGTTAACTCTGTGTTGACTCTGTCTGTTGGAATAGATGTGACACACAGCAGAAACAAAGGGTACAGGGTTCGTCTTCCTCTCAGTGACTTCTAAGGCAAACATATACGAAGACATGAAAGTGCCAGTTACATTAAAGGACACTCACTGATGTGATGCCTTTTGTAAAGTTACATTACTCTGAAGACTTAAACTTAAGTAAAAATGATTGAAATGAACCACTTGCCTCACACTATTATCAGCTGATATAGTTGTTGGGTCTTTAACAATACATCAGGTTAATATTACCATGTTCCAACTGGATTAGTTATTAGTGCATTTATGTTTCACTCTGTTTGTATATGTAGAAATATAAAAAGCTCTCTAAAGCTGGTCATCAGACCGGAATTCAATCACCTTCAAGAAGTAAATATATTGCCACCTGAGGAAACCAGGAAGAGTTCAGAATCGCTTAACAATACAATGACAGGCTGTTTAAATGGAAAAAAGGGGTTTAACCTGGGTGACCACGGCCTAATCCTTGGGAGTTTTATTTGTTCAACCCAAAGTGAGATACAGAGATAGGGCTGAAATTCACAATGGGAGCATTATGGACTTTGGATTAACTATTATGCAGCCAGAGTAACATTTTTGGAGAAGATAAGGTAATGTGGCTTTGCGACGTTAGTTGAAAGCCTTTGTCAAGTCTTTTATTTTTTTCTGTCTCCGAGTGGCACAACAAACTGCTGGACGAGTATCTGTAAGTGCACTGCTTTGACACTGGTGTGAGAAAAAGAACAGTACAGTAAAGGGCCTTTGTTTGAGGGAACCTTATCTAAGATTCAAGATAAGGTCTGTTGTAAATGATCAAATGTGAAACTTGATAAATGAAAGGCTACGGCAACATTAGATTTCAACATCACATCGGAAAGTTACCGCTGTCACAAGACTATGTGCATGTTACTGTGATTTATTTCATATATATATGTATTGAAGAACAGCCTTACATAACAACATTTGCTGTTAATTCAATGAACTATCAAAATAATGCACTATAGCAAAATACTAATACAGCAGTGAATGCAAATAGTTTGAGGAAATTACCACAAGGTCTGGACACACTGAAGTTTTACATTATGCATTCCACCAGTCAGCATTATCATGAATACCTGGCTAATCATCTACAAGCAGCTGGCTACCCTCTCTTGGATTGTTGGCCTACAACAATGACAAGAGGCAGCTGGCAGATCCTCGTCTTTGTTTACATTATTATCAGCACACCAACAATGCCATTTGAAGGCTGATCAGATCTAGTGTGCGTTTTACGACAATGGAAGCCATCAAATTCAAGGTGTGAGGTTTAAGGCAGCAGAGGCTTGTCGCTGTGTTGCAAGAAGCAGGGCTGCAGGAAATTCACCTGCCTTTCAAAGTTCAGGCAGTGTTTGTATCATAACATACAAGTGCATTCTCTCTATGGCAACAAACAGCAGCTTCCTGGGTTGGTCCAGCTGGGTCAACTTTGTTTTGCACGGCAGCGTGAGATCATCTACAGGGATGTGTAACTCAGTTTATCATCTGCATGGGGTTTGTAGATTATTATTCAGACAAGGAGAAGATCTAGACTGCACGCATTGTGACGTGCTGAAACCACAAAGCACTCGATGATATGAGCTGAAAAACGACCGCAGACCTGCTGCGATTTCCACCTGATGGTTATTTGTCTCATGTCCTCTGGAGGTGTCTTGACAGCATTTCCCCACAGAGGTGACTAACACACAGACTTCGAAGGGGAAAAAACACAGTGGCTGGACCTGGTTAAATTCCTCTAATCAAACAGAGATTAGCTCCCTCCGCATCTTTCTCAGTCTTAACGGGATTAAATTACATTAGGAGTTAAGTGGGGGGGGGGGGGGGGCAATAATCTGATTAGCGAAGCGTGTGATAAAATGAAAACGCCGATGTGTTGCAGTGCAGACGAGGCTAATCCCTGCTCCGTCCGCCGAGGCGCAGTGAAGATGCTCCGGCAACAATAGATGTGACTGCGGCTGTTGTTGAAAAGACGACAGGGTGATGCAAGTGCTGCGATGCTTTGTTAATTTAGATACACAATCAAGCTTTTTACTGGACGTGTGGACGCGATCTAACACAGACAAGCACCAATGGAGCCTCAGTGAAAATATGTAACCACGTCCAGCTGTTGATGTGCAAAAAACAGCTGCCTAAACATCTCACTAGCTTTTAAAAAAACAAGTGTTTTTTTTTTAATCAAACCAATGTGACTCGAATAATTCACGAAGCAGCAGAGTTGGTGTGATGTCGCACAACCATTGTTTCGGTGACGGGACCACACAGCACCAGAACGGGACATGGACGCTACGCTCGCAGCTAGCATCGGTGTTAGCATGTTGTGTGGGGCCCCACAGGCAAAAGGCAGAAAACTAGCCCAAACAAAAGAGACTCACCTCGGTCGATGTGGAGTCGCTGGGTCGGTAAATGGTGTCCGGGCCGTGGGCGGGCTGCGAGTATCAGAGAAATGCTGAAGCAAGTGGACATTAGCTGGATTTGTGGTTACTTCAGTGTGGGTCCTTTTTTGGGGGGGGGGGGGGGCTAGTGCTAGCAGCTAGCTAACGCTGCCCACTTAAAGAGCCACCGTCTCCTCAAGTTCTCCCGACGAGCCGAAGCTTCTTCTGTCCTCACTTTTTAAAATATCCGAGCTACTCAATTAAAAGACAACAACCCGGAAGAGTGCGAAGCAAAAAAACAGCGACCACACTACAACCGGGTCCTCGCTGTGTGCGACTTCACCGACGCGGAGCACTTAGAAGTAAAAAACAAAATCCAAAATGTCCACACGACATTCAGCAGCAAGGAAATACAAAAGGCAAGAGCGACCTCCGACAGAGCCGAGCAGCTTCCTCTGAAGTGTGCCGCGCCCAGATGTTTTCGCTCATTATTTCCTCCGCGTTTGGAAGAAGACACATCTGCAGCGATGGCGACGGTGCTAATGGAAGGTGGGAGCGCAGGTCGGCCGGGTCGAAGAGGCTGCGCTGCATCCAGGGGGGCTGCTTCCAGAGGAACACGACGAGGCGGCTGCTGCTGCTTCCTTCTCCCCGCGACCTCTGTGCCTGCACCAGGGGGCCGGCTGTCCGCCTCCAGTCCAGCCCCCCCCCTCCTCCAGGGACGACGATGCTCTCTCACTGTCAGAATCAGAATCAGAAGTATTTTATTGCCAAGTACGTTTACACATACAAGGAATTTGCTCTGGTTGTAGGTGCATACAATGAACATAGAAACATAAAAACGCAATAATTACAACATGCATAGGAGAGCAATAAAAAATAGGAAACCAGTATATATTTACTCACTGTTTACTTCTTATTTACTCACTTTTTACCAATATTTATACATAGTAACATTTATTTTGACATAAACATTTTTGAATAAAAATATATAAAAGATCAGATATAAAAAGTGAAATGCTAAATGCAAATCAGTGAACAGTGTCAGATTGCAATATGCAATGTAATGCAGTATAATATAATATGATATGATATAATGTGTTAATTTAACACATCCTAGAGGTGTGGGGGTGGAATAAAAGTCCGAGCCAGGTGGGGGTCCCGGGCCTTGTTGATAAGGCCAACTGCAGTCGGGAAGAAGCTGGTCAACCCGCACACTTTCACTCTGTCCCCCCTGTTCCCCTCGTCCACAGCCCGGCAGGCATTTGTTTCTTATTTTGTTCTTAACGATAAAAAGATGGACCAAAAACGGAAATAGAAATCTTGATTTTAATTTTTTATCAAAACAAAAACAATCCAAATCCATCAACGAAGTTGCTATCGCAGTTTGTGGGAATAAAAGTACAGAATTTTTTTTATTTAAAGGGAGAAAATAGTTATACTAGGGATTAAATTCTTATTTTTTTCTTCCCTATAAACTCATAAACCAGGCCTTTGCAATCCTGAGGCGCCCCCTAGCGTGTGATTAACAATTCCCCCATGCAGGTGAATTTGAAATATGGAGAAATATGAACCCTCCTTCAAAAAAAGAAAGCCGAGGATGACTTTGCCCTGATTATATCTTAATCTCAATCTGTATTAAATGACCCTCCCCTGCTTTATAGCAACCAATCCTGTATATTAAGTCCTATTGGTTTAAACAATCTTTATTTCAGCTTTTCCTTAGTCTGCAATAAATGCATAATACCCAACGTGTTGACTGCATCAACCTTAGAGGTTATAAACAAGACCAGAGCTGAAACTAATAATTATTAGGGCCCGAGCAGCGAATGGTTAGAGCCCCTATTGAAATTGTAAGAATTATTCTTATTAGGGCCCGAGCACCTAAGGTGGGAGGCCCTATTGTATTTCGAAAGGATTTGTACTTCCCTTTTGGGCTTTTTCAGAGCCTAGACAGGCTCAAATTCATGCCAAAGTTTGCAGGAAAATCAAAACCCCAAAAAGTAATAGTATTCTGGAGTAATTTGAAATGGGCGTGGCAAAATGGCTCAACAGCGCCATCTAAGGAAAAGCCCCTCAGTTAGCTTTCACCGATCTTCACAAAAATCGTAGCCCAGATGTCTCACGACTACACACACAAAAAATCACAGGTGCAATGGGAAAAAGACTACTTTTTGTTATTATTATCATTATAACCCAAATTAATGAGCTTTTTGAGGGCTTTAATTTAACATTAAAGTCACTTTAACCCAGTTCTTACAGCAGTACCTTTGCTATCTCTGAAACATGTAAAACCTGCTGTTTGTGTCTGGTATTGCAGCTCTGGAGCCCTGTGTAAGGTTTCATTATTATGTGTGCCATATATTACTATTCTGCATATTTATTATGTGTGCAATGCATTGCAGTACAGTGTTTAAAGGCAGCCGCCTTTAAACAGTTTGACAACACTGCTGAGGAGAGGTAAGACCATACTGTTGCTCTTTTCAATAGTGTGTTAAAACGTGGGAAAAAGAGGAAGTGAACGAGAGGGGGAGGAGCAGAGATCGTTTTCTGTTCAGAGGAAGTGGATCTGTTCTACAGTCACTGGCAGCAGCTGAAATGGAGCAGCAAGAAAATCACCTGGACAGAGGAAGATGCTTACTGGTCGCTGTATATCCAGTCATGGATCCGTTGGATAGCTGTCGACGCACCTACTGTAAGAGCTATATTGACTACTCCTGGGACAATGGGAAGGAGAGAGGAAGCCACAGCTGGCCTCAGTGTAGACAGACCTTCACACCGAGGGCTGTCCTGGGGAAAATAACCATGTTAGCTGATTCACTGGCCTGGGATGTCTGGAGAAAACTGAAAGCTCTCAAGTCCTATTTGGTTTGTTTGGCCTCTTATTGTGTAAAACACCTCCAGCGTCATCTTCAGTCAGCTCCATTTAAGAAAAAGAAGCTCCAGGAGAACATCTGCTCTAGTCACGACAAGGTGATGAAGATGTTCTGCAGCACTGATCAGCAGTGTATCTGTTATCTCTGCTCTGTGGAGGAACATAAAGACCACGACATAGTGTCAGATGCAACAGAAAGGACTGAGAGGCAGAGAGAGCTTGGGATGAGGAGACAAACAATCCAACAGAGAGTCCAAGACACAGAGAAAGACGTGAAGCTGCTTCAACAGGAGGAGGAGGCCGTCAATGGCTCTGCTGATAAAGCAGTGGAGGAAAGTGAGGAGATCTTCACTGAGCTGATCCGTCTGCTGGAGAAAAAAAGCTCTGATGTGGAGCAGCAGATCAGATCCCAGCAGGAAACTGAAGTGAGTCGAGTCAGAGAGCTTCAGGAGAGACTGGAGCAGGAGATCACTGAGCTGAAGCAGCTCTCAGACACAGAGGATCACAACCAGCTTCTACACAACTACCCCTCACTGTCACCACTCAGTGAATCTACACACTCATCCAGCATCAGGATCCGTCCTTTGAGGGACTTTGAGGACGTGACAGCAGCTGTGTCACAGGTCAGAGGTCGACTACAGGACATTCTGAGTGAGACAGAGACAGAAATTTTACAGATTGTGTCTCAAGTGGATGTTTTACTGCGACAACCAGAGCCAGAGACCAGAGCTGATTTATTCACAGGAAATCACACTGGATCCAAACACAGCAAGCAGACGTCTGTTATAATCTGAGGGAAACAGAAAAGTAACATGGATGAGTGAAGATCAGTCCTATTCTTATCACCCAGACAGATTCACTCGTTGGAATCAGGTCCTGAGTAGAGAGAGTCTGACTGGACGTTGTTACTGGGAGGTGGAGGTGGAGGTGGGGGAGGGAGTATTTGATGTAGCAGTCACATGCAAGAATATCAGCAGAGCAGGAAGGTCATATGGAGGTTTATTTGGATCAAATGATAAATCTTGGTCATTATCTTGTAATGGAAACAGTTATAACTTACGTTACAACAGCATCGAGACTCCAGTGTCACGTCCTGTGTCCTCCAGAGTAGGAGTGTACCTGGATCACAGTGCAGGTGTTCTGTCCTTCTACAGCGTCTCTGACACCATGACTCTCCTCCACAGAGTCCAGACCACATTCACTCAGCCTCTCTGTGCTGGAGTTAGGGTTCGTCCTGGAGCCACAGCTGAGTTCTGTAAACCCAAATAGACTTGAGTCATTAAAAGCAGTGATTTAGATTCTGTGTTTAAATCTTTAACTACATTTGTCTCCATGTTTGTTGATCAAAGTTCGTCGTGGTGAAGACAGAAATCTATAATTACACTGACATGAATGTGTTTGAAAGAACCCGAGCACCGAACGGTGGGAGGCCCTATTGTATTTCGAAGGAATTGCATTTCCATTTTGGTCGAACCCCCCAGCCCCCCCCCCCAGCAGGCCCTGGGGGGGAGATGCTGCAAGCAGCCCTGCAGAGACCCAAATGAAATCTGAGATGTCCACTGAGGGCGAAGCCCGCCCCTTGTGGCCAAAATCTGACAGTCCATTGGCTGAGAGCTCACTGAACCCCATGACCCCTCCTCCAGGGGGCATGTACCTACCAGGTAGTTTAAAACCGCTGTGCTTCCAGAGAACTCTGCCATTTTCCTGATACTGAAGTTGCAACTAGACCTCCCGAGGTCTTACCAGATAACCCAGTAAACTATAGGGGGCGATTAGAGGTTTGTTTAATTCATTTCATTTTTCTTTCTTTTATCTCAGTCGAAGTTTTATTTTGATAGGACTTTTTGCTGTTTTAACTTGAAAGATCAAACAGGAAGTTCACTTGCAGGCCGAGCTGAGACTTTCTTTTTCCAACGATCTACAAACGGCTTCCACACAGCCGTTCCCTGCAGAAGCGCGACGGACATTCCGCGGAGGAGTATGAGCAAATCCACTCCATTCCTGTAAAGCAGCATGATCTCCGCTGCTACAGAAGAAGACGAAGCTTCATCCCGTCACGGAGCACGAGAAAATTCGCCCCCTTTTCCGGTCTAGCGGCCGAGCTCCGCTCGAGTGACCACGTGATTTCACTGGCCCCCGGCACATTCGCGCCGACGCGCAGGCACACCGCGAGGGTTGTACAGTAAGAGGCTTATATTGTCTGGGCATATACTAGTTTTAATACGTAGCATATTGTTTAATACTTGAGTGTATTTTGTTTGTGGGACCTCCATGTCTCATTGTTTTAGCCGCGACGAGCCGGCTACTTCCGGTTCATTTCCGGGTTGTTTGTGTTGCAGTGAATAGGGCCGCGAGAAAAGCCTCCGGCCGCGCTGTTGACGTCCGTGTAAGTCTGCAGTGATTTTACCGATCAGAACAACGTCCGTGTTGAGAGTGAATAAGTGTATGTATGCATGCAACTGTGTTTGTCCAGGAGGAGGCGCTGTTGCGCCTCATATGACATGGAGTCACCTGTGACTGGTGACATCACCATCTTATAAGGGGGTGTTACCATCTTCCTTCTCTCTGTTACCTGACTCTCCCGGAGAGCAGTATGTTGTGAACACCTCTGCAATAAACAACGCCACTCGATGGATGACGAAAGAAACGCACGTCTGTTTATCAGTTAGGATCATTATTCCGCTGTGCAGGTAGGCAGAAGTTATAAGCCTACCTGCTAACAGGTTATGGGCCCAGCTAACCGAGGATGGTTCTAAAGTTTGACGGACACGTGAATCGATAGCTAGCAAGTGCGCTAGCATACGGAAGAGCTACTTTAGCATCGGGAGTACCGGGAAGCTAAAGCTAGGCTAAAAAGAAGCTAAACTGAGCTACGAAGACAAATAGCCATGGCAAAACAGAAGCAAGAGCAAGTGGCCCACGTTTGACGGGAGAGCAGAGGAGTACGAGCTCTGGGAAGAGAGGATGCTGTGCTGCATGCACAGAGTGGGGCTGAAGCAGACGATCCTCACGGAGCCCGCTGGACCACTGTCGGTGGAAGAAAAGGCGAACGATGACAAGCTGAATGCGGACGCATATTGTGCATTGGCGCCGCTACTCGACAATACGAGCTTGGGACTGATATTCAGGGACACGAAGGACAAGGGACGAGAGAGTCTCAAAGTGTTAAAAGAACACTACATCGGAAAAGGTAGACCCCGAAATTGTTTCCCTGTACATAACAATGACTGCGCTGAAGAAAGCTGACCATGAGACTGTAACCGAATATGTTATTCGAGCTGAGCAGACCATTACGGCGCTCAGGGGTGCAGGTGAAGCACCGAGTGAGGGACTGATGATGGCGATGGTCATGAGGGGGTTGCCAGAGAAGTACAAGCCGTTCACACTGATGGTGACGCATGGTTCAGCGGACATGAAGCTCGGAGAGTTTAAGGCAAAGTTGAGAAATTTCGAGGCTTCAGAAGACTCAGACCCAGTCCCGAAGGAGACGGGAGAAAGGGTGCTGCGGGCCCAAGCGGCGCCAAGGAAAAAGACCGGGCCAGTGGAGCTGGTGTGTTGGCGGTGCGGAGAAAAGGGCCACAGAAGGGATGACTGCGCAGAGAAAGTTTGGTGTAGTTTTTGCAAGAGCGGGGGCCACACAGACAAGGCGTGCACAAAGAAGGCGGGAGAACGGAGCGCCCGGTGTGCGTGTGTCATAGAGGGCGGCGGTGAACGTAAAGCAGGTCGTGAACCAGATGGCGCCAGGAGAGCCGCGGGTGGAGAAGACTACATCTTCAGGGCACAAACGGAATATGCCAGCCCCTCAGAGCAACGGCTGCAGATCCAGAGGAAGGGCCTAATCGTGGACACGGGCGCGTCGTCCCACATCATCAACGACAGGAGCAAGTTCAAGAGCTTCGACAGCACCTTCAAGCAGGAGAGACACAGCATGGAGCTGGCAGACGGGAAGCGAACCGTCGGGGTGGCAAAAGGCAGGGGAGACGCACAGGTATGCCTCATAAACAGCGAGGGGCGCAGGTGTGCAGTGAACGCTCTCTACATCCCCTCCTACCCTCAAGAACTCTTCTCAGTGAAGTCTGCTACCGCTCACGGTGCCAAAGTGTTCTTCGAAGAAGGTAAAGATGCCATAGTGTTGCCGGATGGAACCAGGTTTAATATTTATGTATGTAAGAGGATGTATTACTTACAAACTGAGTGGGATGTAGATGATATGTGTCATGTCAGCTATGATATCCAGACATGGCATGAGATAATGGGTCACTGCAATTACGAGGATATACTGAAGCTACAGGATGTAACAGAAGGCATGCACATTAAAGGTGCAAAGCGTAGACCTGATAAAGAATGTGCAGTGTGCATAGAGGGAAAGTTCACTCAAACGAGAAACAGAGATCCGACTGACAAAGTAAAGACACCACTTGAGCTGGTGAACACAGACCTAGCTGGTCCAGTAAACAATGAGTCCATAGATGGTTTCAAATACATGCAATCTTTCACAGATGTGTGTACGGGGGCAGTGTTTGTTTACTTCCTGAAAGCAAAAAGTGATGCAGTTCAAGCCACTGAGAAGTACCTGGCAGATGTGGCGCCTTATGGCACTGTGAGATGCATTAGATCAGATAACGGAACCGAGTTCACTAACAGAGAGTTTCAGACACTACTGAGAAAGAACAAAATCAGACACGAGACCTCCTGTCCTTATTCCCCGCACCAGAACGGGACAGCTGAAAGGGAAGGGCGCACTCTTTTCGAGATGGCCAGATGTAAGCTTATTGACAGTGACCTACCTAAGAGTCTTTGGCACTATGCCATCCAGGAGGCTGCCTACACTAGGAACCGGTGCTTTAACAAGCACACAGGCACAACCCCATACACAGCACTGACAGGTAAAAAGTGTGATCTAGCCAGGATGCATAAATTCGGGTCAGTGTGCTATGTCGACCAGCAGGACATAGGAAAACTAGATTCTAGGTGTGGGAGAGGACTCTTTGTAGGGCATGACAAGGGCAGTCCCGCCTATCTCGTTTACTACCCCGATAAAGGAAAAGTGCAGAAGCACAGACTAGTAAAGTTTGTCACCAAGACAACCTGTGAAAACGAGACTCAGACACAGGAGGTAGGACTGGACCCCAATGTAAGTTGTGACAGCAGAGCAGAGACTCCACAGCCTAGTGGACTGAGCACAGATGTACAGCGTGACGGTCCACGGTCAGCACAAGAGGATGATGGCGAGAAGCACCCCAGGGTGACGTCACATGCCTCAGACAGTGGGAGATATCCCAACAGAGAGCATAAAACCCTGGGGTATCTGAAAGATTATACTCTGGAAGATACAGATGATGACAGTACACTCACTAGTATAGATTATTGTTACAGAGCAGTTTGTGGTGTACCTTTGACCTTTAAAGAGGCCATGACATCAACTGAGTCGGGAAAGTGGAAGAAAGCGATGGACGAGGAGATGAGGTCCCTAGAGGACAACCAGACCTTTACCCTGACTAAGTTACCAGAGGACAGGAAGACAGTGGGAGGAAGATGGGTATACTCGATCAAGTTTGACATTGACGGACACGACCAATACAAAGCTAGGTTTGTAGCGAAAGGATACAGTCAGAGAGCAGGAATAGATTATGGCGAGACATTCTCACCAACAGCCAATCTTACAAGTATACGTGTAGTGATGCAGAAGGCAGCACAAGACGATTTAATTTTGCATCAAATGGATGTGAAAACAGCCTATCTACACGCCCCCATTGATCGAGATATCTATATGGAACAACCTGAAGGTTACGAAAAAGAGGGAGAGAAGTTAGTGTGTAAACTAGAGAAGTCAATTTACGGCCTGAAGCAGTCGGGGCGTAATTGGAATGAGATGCTCCACACATGCCTAGTAGATGATAATTTCACTCAGAACCCAACAGACCACTGCGTCAACGTAAAAGAGTCTGAAGAGGCAGGGAAGGTAATAGTAGTTATCTGGGTGGATGATCTTATCATCGCAGCCAACATTGACGAGAGTCTAAAGAAAGTGAAAAACATGCTTTCTACCAGATTTAAGATGAAGGACCTAGGTAGATTGAAGTATTTTCTGGGCATGGACTTCAGCCAGTCTGACGGCTGTGTAAAAATGTCACAAAAGAGGTATGTTGAAAAGATACTGGAACGTTTCGACATGCAGGAGTGTAGAATTAGAGAAACACCATGTGACACAAAGTTAAACTACTCTGAAGATGCACCAAAAATGTCTGATGTGAAGAAGTATAGGGAGGCTGTCGGCAGTCTCATTTACTTGACAACCTGTACACGTCCAGACCTATGTTTTGTGGTGAGCAAGTTATCACAGCATTTTGCTGACCCTACTGTAGAACATTGGGTTACGGTTAAACATGTTTTGCGTTATCTCAGGGGTACTGCAGACAAACAACTCTGTTTCAGAAAAAGCAGAGAGAGTCTAGGCTTACTAGCATATAGTGACGCAGACTGGGCTGCAGACACTAGTGATAGACGCAGTACCACCGGGTATTGTGTGAGTATGTGCAAAGACAGCTCCTTAGTCTCCTGGAAGGCGAAGAAGCAACCCACGATAGCACTATCCACATGTGAAGCCGAATACATGGCTTTAGCTCTAACAATACAGGAGTGTATTTATTTGGAGCAACTACTGGGGGGTATAGATACCTATGTGTATAAGAAAACTGTTGTTTACGAGGATAACCAGGGGACAATTGCGCTTGTTAGGAACCCTGTGAGTAGACAAAGATGTAAACATGTGGACATTAAATATCACTTCATTAGGTCTACCATAAGGCAAGATAAGATGTCACTTGTTTACTGTCCCACAGACGACATGGTCGCAGATGTTATGACAAAGCCCGCCTCCAGACTTAAGCTGAGGAAATTTGCAGGAGTCATGTTTGGGGTGTAAAATGTTTACACTTGACTATGCCATGTTTTTGTTTTGTTTTATTTATTTTGTAAAAGTTGTACAGTATACATGCCATTCATAAGTGGGAGTGTTGAGAGTGAATAAGTGTATGTATGCATGCAACTGTGTTTGTCCAGGAGGAGGCGCTGTTGCGCCTCATATGACATGGAGTCACCTGTGACTGGTGACATCACCATCTTATAAGGGGGTGTTACCGTCTTCCTTCTCTCTGTTACCTGACTCTCCCGGAGAGCAGTATGTTGTGAACACCTCTGCAATAAACAACGCCACTCGATGGATGACGAAAGAAACGCACGTCTGTTTATCAGTTAGGATCATTATTCCGCTGTGCAGGTAGGCAGAAGTTATAAGCCTACCTGCTAACAGTCCGCTTGGGGGCTGAGTGGTTAAATCACTGTTAACTTATCTCCGGCGTGTTTTAAGAGCTTTGTTCTCTCCTTGCATGTTCTCTCTCTATCTCTATTTCTCCTCCTAAACCTACGTATACATTTTGAATAACGCAAGTTAAACCACCATTTTGAGAGTCTATTTTTGCCACGCCTCCTCTCTCTCTCTCTCTCCTCCCATTCTGGCTCTAACTTCCAAAGCAGCTCCGCCATTTTGTTTTGTAGTCACCACCATTTTGAGAGTTTTTTTCCATCTTAGATGTGACAAGACCACGTCACCACGTGACTGAGTCATCGCCACTCCCCCTTTCTCTCTCTCACACACACACACACACACACAGACACATTGATAGACACATACACAGACAGACACACACACACACAGATACACATAGATGGACTAGAGGTTACATGTGTGTTCTAAATTGTGATAAATGCTGCTGCTGTTGTGATCTTTGAAATATTGGAGTTTGTTAAAATGATGAATCATTAAATAACATTAACTTTATTTCCCCTTTTTAATAAATGCTTTTGTTATTAAAGTATCTGTTATTTGTGCATATGTGTGTGTGAATACAGCTGGATTATGATAGCCTGTGCTCGAACTTAGAACCCTTCATTGTTTATTAAATAATGAATTAACTATATATATATTAACTATTAAGATTATTAATTTAACATTTATCATATGAGACTGATATTTATAGTTTGACTCGTTGGTCCCTGTAACCAGGGTGTTGCCCCTCTACGATAAGTAATAATTACAGATTGTATCATTCTTAATTGATAATTTTATTGTTTTCATTAATTATTTAACTATTCTTAATGGATAACCTTATCATTTCTAATTAATTATTTTACGATTCTTAAGTGATAGCCTTATAATTTTTAATTATTTTTAATAAATAATTTGTATTATTTTAATAATCATATTTCATGATTATTAATAATAAGCCAACGTCAAGTCTACTCCTATTGCACAACAGTGGGGTACAGATCAATCGTAAGCCTTGATCAGCTCATAAACAGTAGTGTCGGGGGTTACCCGATCATTTTAAAACAATTTAGAAATTTGTTGAATCAGATCTTTCCAAAACTTTCTATCTGTGACCATTCCCTTGGCCACGATAATTCTAATGGAATCCTGTATTATGTGATGGCTACTAGACAGTGCCCCATTTCTTAAAACCACTAGTTACTGTTCACTAAATCACTATACTTTTATGTTGTTCTCAAGCACTTGAAAGGTGAACTTTGTGTTTTTGATGTAATACAATTCGATTGCCTCATCCACAGTTTGTCTTTTCTTGTTTCCAGCCTTTTAAACATTTAATTTGGTTATGTTACAAGTCAAGTTGTTTGCACTTAAAAGCTATGGTTTGAATTTACTTAATTAAATCATGGAAAGTATTTCCATGTGATTTAATGGCTTTCTTTTAGCACTAAGCAATTCTGTTGGGCCAACTTAACATTTCTGTAAATTTAAGCATTATTATTCATATTACAATGTTTATGTACCATCTTTATAGGTAATTTCATTGTTTTAAAACAAAAATTTTTTGTAATTAAACGTTAAAAACAACGTAAAATAACGTAATATACATTTGATGTGATCTAAAATTAACAGAAAATTGTTGCAATTGTAAACTCAATATCTAGTTTTTCAACAGTTTATTGACATGTTTTGAAAGATGAATCACATTATTTTGTGTGTCATATACTGTTATATTACATCAAATATAAATTTTTATACAACCTCTATACATAAAATAATGTCATTAAAACCAACTAATAACTTCACATTTCTGTAAATTTAAGCACTATTATTCGTATTACAACGTGTATTTACCATATTTATAGGTAATTTCATTGTTTTAAAATGTGAAAATATTTCTAATTAAACGTTAAAAACAACCTGAAAGTAAGGCAAAATCTTGTTAAATTACAATTTTAAAATGTATTTTAATTATGGAAAATAACCGTATTTTTATGAGAAAGTAATTTTCTGTCAATTCACGGTATTTTTTTGGCGCCCCAGCTGCCAGAAACAGTGTGGAAAACCACCACAACAGGTGGGGTTTTTAGTTGATCTATTTATTTTTCTTTAGAGGACGAGGTCTTTGTTGTGTCCTCTATCTATCTACTGCAGGGGTCTTCAACGTTTTTCAGGCCAAGGACCCCCAAACAGAGAGATGGAGCAGGGACCCCCTACTATATATATTTTATAAAATTGTGTTTTATATTAAACTGGGCCTAGTGCCATGTATAAACATAACTACCCTGATTTTGTGCATTCAACACTAAATTATTCAAATATTACACGGGTTCATATATTCATGTTTTTAATTTAAACATGTGCAAGGTACAGGGTGGCCATGCCACTGCCATTTATAAACATACAGTGGGTACAGAAAGTATTCAGACCCCTTTAAATTTTTCACTCTTTTACGTTGCAGCCATTTGCTAAAACCAAAAAAGTTAATTTTATTTCTCATCAATGTACACTCAGCACCCCATCTTGACAGAAAAAAACAGAAATGTAGAAATGTTTGCAATTTTATTAAAAAAGAAAAACTGAAATATCACATGGCCATAAGTATTCAGACCCTTTGCTCAGTATTGAGTAGAAAAGAAGATTTTGAGGTCACAGATGTGTGTGAGTGCGAGTCCTCAATGTTACATCCTCCGATGTTCAGTTCCCGTATTAAGTTTTCTTCATGTGTGTATATATATATATATAATTTAGTTTTCTAGTACTGACATGAGTCTTATTGGGAATGATGCAACAAGTTTTCACACCTGGATTTGGGGATCCTCTGCCATTCTTCCTTGCAGATCCTCTCCAGTTCCGTCAGGTTGGATGGTGAACGTTGGTGGACAGCCATTTTCAGGTCTCTCCAGAGATGCTCAATTGGGTTTAGGTCAGGGCTCTGGCTGGGCCAGTCAAGAATGGTCACAGAGTTGTTTCGAAGCCACTCCTTTGTTATTGTAGCTGTCTGCTTAGGGTCATTGTCTAGTTGGAAGGTGAAATGTCGGCCCAGTCTGAGGTCCAGAGCACTCTGGAATAGGTTTTTTTCCAGGATATCTCTATACTTGGCCGCATTCATCTTTCCTTCAATTGCAACCAGTCATCCTGTCCCTGCAGCTGAAAAACACCCCCATAGCATGATGCTGCCACCACCATGTTTCACTGTTGGGATTGTATTGGGCAGGTGATGAGAAGTGCCTGGTTTTCTCCACACTTACCGCTTAGAATTAACGCCAACAGTCTCATCAGACCAGAGAATCTTATTTCTCAAAGTCTGGGAGTCCTTCATGTGTTTTTTGGCAAACTCTATGCAGGCTTTCATACGTCTTGCACTGAGGAGAGGCTTCCGTCGGGCCACTCTGCCATAAAGCCCCGACTGGTGGAGGGCTGCAGTGATAGTTGACTTTGTGGAACTTCCTCCCATCTCCCTACTGCATCTCTGGAGCTCAGCCACAGTGATCTTTGGGTTCTTCTTTACCTCTCTCACCAAGGCTCTTCTCCCACCATTGCTCTGTTTGGCTGGACGGCCAGGTCTAGGAAGAGTTCTGGTCGACCCAAACTTCTTCCATTTAGGGATTATAGAGGCCACTGTGCTCTTAGGAACCTTGAGTGCTGCAGAAATTATTTGTAACTTTGGCCAGATCTGTGCCTTGCCACAATTCTGTCTCTGAGCTCCTTGGGCAGTTCCTTCGACCTCATGATTGTCATTTGCTGTGATGTGTCGTTCGTGAACGATTCGTTCATTTTGAACAAATCCTTACAAGGACTCTGGAGTTTTCTCGGGACCGCGCATCGGGACTGTTGCATCGGCTCAGTCAAGGAAACAGAAATGATTCGTTAATTTCCCGACTAGGTTTTCGGGTACGAGACTTTGGATCATTTTTCACGTAGGACCCCCCCCCCCCCCCCGTTGAAATGAACGAATGACTCGAAAAGATTTGTTCATTTTACTGAACGAGATTCAAATTACCGAGTCGGTAAAATGATCCGAACTTCCCATCACTAGTTTCTTGGGTCTGATGAAGTTTGCTGTTTTCATGAGGACACTCATTGACATTATGCACTTCACTTCCCCATTGTAGACTAAACTCAAATAAACACTAAAGAAATAAATAATATGTAATTTGATATGTAAGTAAAAACAATCACCATTTATCTATACGAAATCCACTTAAATTCACAAGTCACAGGTCATTTATAAAAAAAAGACAATTCGTAGACGTCACAAAGTAGTAACACCATGATTTATTACAAAAACAATACACGGATGTAGACCAGTGGTTCCCAAAGTTTTTACAGTCCCGTACCCCTTCAGACATTCAATCTCCAGCTAGGTACCCCCCCGGCACACATATACAGCCTATAACACTTGAAACTCTTTGAGCTACATCCCCATAGCCTGGGAATGCTTCATAATAAATGTCACTAAATAAAATAGCTTACACTAATGCTAAAACTAATAAGATTGAAGATAACAATTTCAGGTTTGCTGCATTTAATTTGACATCGTGTTCTTAACCTGTTCTCGGCCATCTGGTCCTTTGGTTTTTCTATGGTTTCTGGGAATAGCCTTCTGACCTTTTCCTTACGGCCTGACCAAGGGGCAACATCCTGGCCTGAGCGATGAAGCCGATGCGCAAGTGAAAAAAGCTGAAGTTCCATGGGAAGCCGCTATGCCTGGCTCCAAGAGCAAAAAAGTCCCATTGACTCCCATGTTAAAAAGCCCGACTTTAGAGCAGAATTAAACCTGTTTACAGCCTGTTACAAAATTTGGTTTTAGTCTCAATCGCGAGGTTATTCCTTCAAGATAACTCTGAGGGGGGTGAATTTAATTCTAACTCCCTTGTTTAAGCGATATAGAGGTTTGAAATTCACGTGACGTCACAGTAAGCTCGACAGACTGCCACTGCTAGCCTGGTGTCTGCTCGGCTCCAGCAGAGCTAACAGGCTAACTGTTAGAGTGAACACAGCCTGAGACCATGGACAGGCTTCCACCCACGCATCCGATGAGTAACATGGTTTGAAGAGCTGCTGGTTCTCCTGACGGAGCAACTAGAGGTGTCTGCGCTCCCGGGTCTGTGGTAAGTGAAGTTTAGTCTTTTATTTAGTTGTGTAATTAGTTATTCCCAGGTACCGGTGTCTCTGTAGCAGGCTCGCTAGCTTAGCTACTGTTGCGGGTGGAAATCAAAGGCAGGAGGCGTCGTTCTCAAGTTAAAATTAAGCAGGTTTATTCAAAGGTCATAGGTCAGGAAACTGCAGTGTCTAGCAAATGATCATGCATGGTCCACTGATCCTGTACAGGAAAAATGGCGGTGAGTCAGAGTGCGTACAAAGCTTATATATCGATACTGGGCTTGACAGAGGTTCTTCTTGGATTGGGATTGGTCGGATCTCGTCGGGTCGTCCTCCTGGCGTCGTTTGGTCCTCCTCCTGGCGTTGCTTGATGACGTGCAAGCCATGTTGCGGTTACTAAAGTTCATGAGCATATTGCCTCGCGTGTGCGCTTATTTTATGTGTGTGTGAAGTGAAGTGAGGTCATAGAAAACTGTGAGAAAGGCATGAAAACCTCTAGTCTAATCTGTCCGCTGTGTGTGTGAGAGGGAGTCTCAGAACTAATTACGTTTGAAAACCTGTTATCTGTCCGCTATGCCAGACTCCCTTTTTAAGGAGTATGAACCATTCTGAGGTTGAGAAGCAGGAGAAGAACTATGTGTTATGTTTGTGTGTTTACGCTATGTTTATCTGACTACACGTTAAAGTGTGTGTATGTGTGTGAATAGTGGTGTATTGTCAACACTACGCTAACCAGCAGTCAAGAGACCACCAGTAATAGCGATGCTAACCAGGCTAACCAGACCGGACGGGAGTTTTTATCTACACACACCGGGATGCGCCGATCCCCCCAGCAGAGAGAAGCGGTAGAGTATGGTGATGAATCTTTAAGACTGAGAGAGGATACTGTGTGTGTCCGGAGCTAAGGTGTCCGGAGAATTAGCTCCACCAGACTAAGATAACTGATGTTATGTAAAGCTGTTTCCCTCACCGTCCCATTTGACTTGACTGTGTGACACAGATTCTTATTCTGCAGAAACAGATTTACTGTGATCAACTGAACCCTGAGTATTTAAAGTCACATCTGCATTGTAAGAGCAGCTGTTTAAAGTAGCATTACATATCCTAAAGCTCTTTATTCAGAGTATTGGTGTTGTGTTGTAACGTGTTACAGTGAAAACTAAACGTGTCTGCTACCTTCAGTTTTTACATCTTTAATTTTAGGCAGACTTCACTGAATTATTGTGTTAATTATAAATAAATTATAGGAAGTGTTAGGGCTGCTCGATTATGGAAAAAATCATAATCACGATTATTTTGGACAAAAACGAAATCACGGTTATTCAAACGATTATTAATGGGCCCTTATTTTGTTTAATGACTAACCGGAAGTACCAGTCACTTCCGGTTCCGGTAAACACGATTACGGCTGCGTGTCTCATTCCTCCGTGATACCATGCAGGATATCGGTGCCTGGTTATTCATACCCTTAATGATGGCAACACTCTCCATAAAACACTTTGTAACTGAGAACTTTGAAATTTCCTCTCATTATTAAATGTACCCATCTGCCCCCCCCCCCCCCCCCCCCCCCCACACTACAAGCACACAGAGAGAGAGAGAAAAAGAGGGGTGGGGGGGGACTATGAGGACTATCATCATTTACCCCCGAACCCCGACATTGAACGGGTTCCATACAACAACAAGCGGAGAATCGCGAGCTGACCTGCGCGGGTCCGGTGAGAACAGCCGGGCGGCTGCGCGCTGGAGAGCGGACGCGGCGCGGCCGCTACACTGTGTGGTGCTGCTGCTCGGAATCGAAGAGTCGATCAGACGGGGCTGCCCTCCTTCTGCCATTTTCCACTCGCGCTATTTTTTAAATACCTCCGGTCCCCACACACACAACTCGCCTCCTTCACTTCACAGCTGCTTGAGAGCGAGTGCCAGTCAGCGGGGCCGCGCTGAATGCTTTAGGGGAGGGACTGAATTGCGCATGCGCGTCTCTTTAGAAAAAAATGCCAAATAATCGTTTCAACTCGATTATAGTAGTTTGGAGATCGTTTGACCCAATAATCGTAATCACGATTATATTTCGATTTATTGAGCAGCCCTAGGAAGTGTACCTTTACTAGAATAGACAGTCACATAGAGAAGCTGAGGCGGATTTCCACAACCTATTTCCTAAGCTGAAATGACTATCATCTGATGAACTTTGAAGTAATAAACTTTTACTTTTACCATGTAAAAGTTGTTAAGGAGTTAACCTGGCACATGTATGACTTAACATATGTGTATTTGTGTTGAATGTTCGTCTAGTGTTTTCATTACTTACAGTCAAAGCAAAGTATTGCACATAATACATAATGTATTAAAAAATATATGCAATGCTTTTAATGTGAATGAACTCCATACTGTACATTCATTGTCTTGGTAGTGCACAGTTTAATCCAAAAGTATATTCAAATACATAGTTGAATATCCACAGTAAATAAGGACACAAATTTTGTTCATAAGTATCACTTCCTGGACAATAATGCCATACTTTTATGTTTCCTATCATTTTATTAGGGATGGACCGATGGACAAGCCTGAAGGACACAGCTGTGCTGACCGTGTTCTGTCTCTTATGGCAAAGAAGAACAATAAAACACTGGGTTCTTATCTAAAGTGTATCAAATCAGAAAGCAAAAGATAAACATTGTTCTAATAAGTGTTCATATTTTTATTACATTACATGTTATTTAGCTGACGCTTTTGTCCAAAGCGACTTACACTTTTAGTACACTCAACATTTAGGCAGTGTTTCCCCTACCATTATATTGGGGGGGCGCTGCGCCCCCCCAACGGCACCTCCCGCCCACCCTGGAAAGTCAAGTTAATTATTTTGTATTTTTTAATATAGCGCCAGATCTCTACATAAATCATTTTAAGGTTACATTTCCTATAAGACAGGTCTATAGCTTGCATTTCTGTCTCGACATGGTCGCGCAGTTAGAGTTCTCCTCTGCTCTCTGTATCGCGCACGGCGGAGTTCCATCCAGATGCGCGCACACACAGACACGAGCGCACACACAGGTGAGCAACCTCCCACCAGCGGACAGAGAGCATCCATCTGAAAACATGTCGCATCAACCACCTGAGAAGCAGTTAAAAATATCCGCGTTTTTTAAACGCTCCCAGGTGGATGATGGGAACACCCACTCTCCTGCGAGAAGCAGCCGGAGGAGCTCTCCTGCTCCGGGTCCGAGTTCAGAGAAGAGCCTGAGTGCTGCACACCCTGCCCCAGACAAGAATCTGCTCAGTCACCACCGGATGATAGGTTCTGACCCAGCTTGGCTGTCAGAGGGGAAAACTCCCCCTGGTTGTACAAGACTGATCTTTGTTCGGACGCCGAAGCGCCGCGCAATTCTCCAGCGCGCAGGCGCCTGGCTGTTCTCACGGGTTGCGCATTTCTCAGCGCCGGTCAGCCCACGATTCTGCTTTCTCCGCTTGTTGTATTTAACCATGAACGCACCTCGCCTCGCAACCTCAGCCTGAACCATTATTAACCCCACTGCGTCACTTCCTTCTATCACTGTCTAATCTATTTTCATCGGACCATTGTTCAAAACCGGCAAATCTGACGTGATTTTTTTTTTTTATTATTGACGGAAGTTTGAAAACGGTAACTTAACACAAACGAGTGTTATGACGAAGTGCTTGATTCTAACTAGTCCTGTTTGATTGCCATGGTAACAGTGATTTCAGGTGGTAGAGAAGTCGGGATGGGAAGGTTGCTAGTAGGATCTCGACTTTAGTCTTCTTTCACTTTATGCGCATGCTCCATAACGTCTTTACAGTGATTTCAACCACTTCACTCCAGCGTTTCCGTGTTTTCGTGACAGGGCTTCGTGTAGACGCGATAAACATAAGTAAAGGATCCAAAAATGTTTCTGGATTCAGGCAATCCAGGTTACTTATGGAAGTCAGTAAATACATACATAACATGCATGCATATATACATGCATGCATAAATAAATAGATAGCCAGATAGATAGATAGATCAATTACAGTTCATAGAGAATGAATAGGGGATTCCGTTTTCTTTTTGGTTTTAGGAATGTTCTGTCAAACATGTAGACAGCATAAACAGGCAGTTGTGAGAGGAAACCAGACCCAGCCACTTATAGAGTCTCCCTGCCAGTCCTACAGAAAGGACAAACTGGACAAACACATGACGTCTGAGCATCACAGAATAGCCTGTCAGCGCCGGTCAGAAATCCAATGTACAGTTCAAAATCATTAAAAGAAACACATTAACATCATCAGTTTTTGTGTCCGTTTTTGTGCAAGTTAACTTGCTTCAATCTATTCATTAGACTTGTTAAATAAACGGTAACTAATACAAATTACACATTAAAAACCACTTGAGGCATGTAAGCATATGATTATGATGATATATAAATAAATAGGTTTTGTTGTTGTATAGTTTCAAGGTTACTTACTGCTCGTTCATGGTAAAGTTTGCGACCATCCGGTAGCAGCACAGCACAGTGCTAGCCGTTAGCTCCGCCGGTTAGCATGTCTCGCTAGCCGTTAGCTCCCCGGTTAGCATGTCACGAGTAGCCAGTTAGCCGTAGCCTGAGCTAACCAGGAAACTAGAGCTTGTCTGCCGTCGCTAAACTGTGAGTCAGCAGTCACGCTGCTCGTCCTTTCCCATTGATTGGTCAGCGAGGAACGAGGAGGAGTCAGCACCGGCAAGATGGCGCAGGAGGAACGCCTCCTACTAGCCTCATTCACCCTCTGCAGAAACCAATGGGTGACGTCACGTACCCTTCGTCCATCTATATATACAGTCTATGGGCCTGACTCCTTTTCTGCCACGGAAAACATAAACAAACACTGTAAAGATCTGCTGATATAGAGCTGCTCTTACATTTAATTATCTTTCTTAATGTGTTTGTTGATACTGAATGATTTGAATTATATGGAATCACATGGAATGTAGGCCTCAAGTGTCCTAATCTGGTTTTGTGTTTAATACCACTTTCTTACCATTACAAGTTGAACTTGATTTTGTTTCTTGGGTCTGATGAAGTTTTCTGTTTTCATGAGGACACTCATTGACATAATGCCCTTCACTTCCCCATTGTAGACAGCTCAAATAAACACTAAGGAAATAAATAATATGTAATATGATATGTAAGTAAAAACAATCACAGTTTATCTACGAAATTCGCTTAAATTCACAAGTCACAGTTCAGTTATAAAAAAAGGACAATTCGTAGATGTCACGAAGTAGTAATAACAACATGATTTATTACAAAAACAATACATGGATGTAGACAACGCAAATTAATAACATGTTATTTGATGTGAGTTGAAACAATCACAGTTTATCGATAAGAAATTTGATTAAAGTCACAAACACAATTTTATTTAAAATGGAATATCAATAAATAAATATATCACTGAAGTCCAATAAATTATAATATACTCATAGATACACAGTATCATGAATGATTATATATATAAATCATTTTTTATTTTTATTCAGTTATAGAATTATAGGATCACAGTGGAATAGTCAAGGAGGAGGAGTCTGTGAGAGGAAGCCTATAAAAAGAGGAGCCCTCAGTCTTCTCACTCACTCTTGCACTGAACGTTGTAGTGGAAGGACCACTGGTCATCTTCTAACTATGTTTTACTGGAACATTTTGTAAGATAGAAGCTCAATCTCAGAAAATATCATTTCAAGTATTTGGAGTGAAAAACTTCCTCACATCCAAAAGTACAGAACCATGAACAATCAACACTTTGCTACTCAAAAAAAAAGATTCGTTCATTTTACTGAACGAGATTCAAAGAACCGAGTCGGTAAAATGATCCGAACTTCCCATCACTAGTAAGACAAGAGTCCCGGTTAGATGACATCTACTCAGAAAACATGACTTAAAATCACAGCGCCACCTGCTGGCTACAGGAAGTGAGATGTTTTATACTTTGATGAACTGCTCCTGGCTGCTTTACAATATACAGCTCAAAAGAGCTCAGTCAAGTCATTGGATCATGGTCAGAATTGTGACATTTCCTCAAAACGTGTAAACATTGATGTGCGGCGAAGGATAGTCCTTTGCCAAGGGACGCGATGTTGTCATAACTCCACTCTGCATTGTCCTATCACTACCAAACTTCTGTCTCCTGATAACAGTCCAAGTCTGAACAGCTCCATGTGTCAATATGTCCTCAAGGTCATAGTGCAACCTACTGATTGGCCATGAAACAGGAAGTACTTTGTTATTCCACTCTGCCTTATCCAACCGGCTCCAAACTACTACTGACCTATAATCACAATCCTGATCTGAACAGCTCCATATATAAATATTAGTTTCAGGGTCATAGCGCCACCTACTGATCAGTGTGAAAATTAAGTTGAGGTAACATTGTCCAGCACAAAATTGCTCATGCTACACCAGAGAGCCTAGTTGAACTGATCCACATGTCTGTGCCTAATAATAGTGATGGGGCGACCTACTGGCAACAAGAAGTAATGTTTGTTTTACAACTATCATTCGATTTACATAAAATTTTCACAGTTTGTTGTGCAATTGATAACGTGGATTGTAATGAGCAATTAGGCAAGGATAAATGCTTCACTTCCTGCGTCCATCACGCGATGTCAATCCTTGCTGCAGTGCGCAAAACGCATGCAACGCGGAGACGTGCACTTGGTCATGGATCGCTCTCTCCACCGACCGCAACAGGCTTCAGCGTGCGGGTGCTCGGCCCCGCCAGGTCTACAACGTAGGCCTAGTTTTCGATGTATTTTTTTATTTTATATATTTGTCAGAACATAATGAAAAAAACTATCACAACTTACAAGAGGCCGGGGTTGCAACTTTACATCTTTTATTGTCAAACCAACAGTCCAAAACCCACTGAACATAATAAAACTCAGAAAAGCATCAAATCGTCACACCTTAAAAGACTACATCAAACTACAGTGTTTATGTTTCCCGTGACCTAATCAGTCCTTTGCATTGAAAGAAAGCATCCTGGCACGGTGCTCGTCCCAGGTAGGTTTCCAGCATGTCCATTCCATCCACAGAGCCACCGACCTCCAGGATCACCCTCCTGTACTCTGTTCCAACCTGTGTTTAGGCACAGACGTGTTCGTAAAGACATTTTACACAGAAACAAGAGAAATATTTACAATCAAACATATAAAGATAATCTATGAAACCAACCTTTGGATTAAGAATGCCTTCCTTTTTGAAACGACTAAAGAAAATGTCCATGGAGTAGACTTCACTCCACAGATAGCTGTAGTACTGACCGTCATATCCTCCAGCCAAGTGGCTGAAACTGGCCGTCATGTTGGTGCCTGCAGAGAACATGTCTTTGTCATCATAATAAACGCGTCAAGGTTCCAAATTATTAACATATATTTCAAAAAGCTCTGGGATTCATACAGGATAAGAAACTCAAAGGCTGCCTGTCCACAATGGGGTCTTGCATTTTAAATTAATAATCCATTAATAATTAATTATTCCTTCTCATAGGAGGGAACAGAAATGTTCATGAATGTATATCCTATACATGCATGACCTTTGGGTCAATAACAAATGTAAAAGGTTCTATAGTCAATATAGGTGAAATATAGATTTTTTTAGTGTTAACTGCATTAAAAGTACCATTACGTTTTCTTAGTATTCCCATTTGTTGGGAGAGTTGCACCACCCCCACATGTTTAAGAAGCCCAAGAAAATTAAAGATTATTATTATTTGAATGTACTGAAATTGTATATTTGACTAAATCAAATTTATAGAATAAATGTAACATTTTGAACATAAAAATATGAATGTCTGTCATTGACCCCTTTGCATGCTGCTGACTTTAATGTAACCCCTGACCTGGTGTAGCAGGAACACCCAAGATCTCCTGGCAGTTTTTTTTTAATCCAACCATAATGAATATAGAAATGAACTCCATTATCCATGACACTTAGCAATGAGCCAACTCTAAACAGGTGCAGGCCATCTTTAGTTAAGGGAGGAAAACATGAAGCTGGTGCAGGTCGTCCTCATGTTGACCAGCCTAAAGCTGCAGATCTCCAGCATGTTGCTGCTGCCACAGTAAATGGTGAGGACATCAGGGGCTGCAGGGCTGGGTTTGTACCCTGATGGTTAAATGCACATATTGTAAGTCGCTTTGGATAAAAGTACTGAAAGAAATATACAACATTTTACAAACAGATTAAATGTATTTCTACCTCATCTGTAATATTCAAGGTGATAATCTCCCACAGAGCTTTTGATAAATCTCCACATCCTATACTTAATATGAGAACTGTTTACAACGTTGGTGTTATAATAACTTTTTAAAATAAAAAATCAAGTCACAACCAAACACAAGACTGAAGTTAACTTGCTTCAATCTATTCATTAGACTTGTTAAATAAACGGTAACTTATACAAATTACACATTAAAAACCACTTGAGGCATGTAAGCATATGATTATGAAGATATATAAATAAATAAGTTTTGTTGTTGTATAGTTTCAAGGTTACTTACTGCTTGTTCATGGTAAAGTTTGTGACCATCCGGTAGCAGCACAGCACAGTGCTAGCCGTTAGCTCCTGTTGACAATACAGCACTGTTCACACACATACACACACTTTAACGTGTAGTCAGATACACATAGCGTAAACACACAAACATAACACATAGTTCTTCTCCTGCTTCTCAACCTCAGAATGTTTCATACTCCTTAAAAAGGGAGTCTGGCATAGCGGACAGATAACAGGTTTTCAAACCTCTGGCTTCATGAATCACTTCATTATATTAGTTCTGAGACTCCCTCACACACACACAGCGGACAGATTAGACTAGAGGTTTTCATGCCTTTCTCACAGTTTTCTATGACCTCACTTCACTTCACACACACATAAAATAAGCGCACACGCGAGGCAATATGCTCATGAACTTTAGTAACCGCAACACGGCTTGCACGTCATCACGCAACGCCAGGAGGAGGACCAAACGACGCCAGGAGGACGACCCGACGAGATCCGACCAATCCCAATCGAAGAAGGACCTCTATCATGCCCAGTATCAATATATAAGCTTTCTGCGTACTCTGCCTCACTGCCATTTTTCCTGTACAGGATCAGTGGACCATGCATGCTCATTTGCTAGACACCGCAGTTTCCTGACCTGTGACCTCTGAATAAACTTGCTTAATTTTAACTTGAGAACGACGCCTCCTGCCTTTGATTTCCACCCGCAACAAAATGGTAGCAGAGGATGGTTTAAGACGATTGGAAGAGCGGAGTGGAAACAACAGGTCGGGGAGGAGGCCGTCTCTCGGACGGGAAAGAACCGTCCTGAAGTGACTTGTATCGCCTTGGGAAACTGATCAAACAGCGCTGTACTATTAAAAGGTGACCAGAGCCTATTTAATTGAAATCTGCATATTGTCGTGATAGAGAAAACCCAAATTTTTGATCAGTAGTACTGAGGTGTATACAAGTACATATGATAAATTTAACAAAGTAATTAAAATGGTCTGAAAATGCTGTGTATTATGCAATGGTGACGGTTGTATTTTAGTTCAAATTTTACACAAACACTGTAAATAACTGTGCCTGATCTCCAGGTCTGTGTTTGAGTACTAGTTTCAATTTTCACACCAATAAGGTCTCTCACTCTAAAATAAAATTTTACACAAACACTGTAAATAACTGTGCCTGATCTTCAGGTCTGTGTTTGAGTAGTAGTTCAAATTTTACACAAACACTGTAAATAACTGTGCCTGATCTCCAGGTCTGTGTTTGAGTACTAGTTTCAATTTTCACACCAATAAGGTCTCTCACTCTAAAATAAAATTTTACACAAACACTGTAAATAACTGTGCCTGATCTCCAGGTCTGTGTTTGAGTAGTAGTTCAAATTTTACACAAACACTGTAAATAACTGTGCCTGATCTCCAGGTCTGTGTTTGAGTACTAGTTTCAATTTTCACACCAATAAGGTCTCTCACTCTAAAATAAAATTTTACACAAACACTGTAAATAACTGTGCCTGATCTCCAGGTCTGTGTTTGAGTAGTAGTTCAAATTTTACACAAACACTGTAAATAACTGTGCCTGATCTCCAGGTCTGTGTTTGAGTACTAGTTTCAATTTTCACACCAATAAGGTCTCTCACTCTAAAATCAAATTTTACACAAACACTGTAAATAACTGTGCCTGATCTCCAGGTCTGTGTTTGAGTAGTAGTTCAAATTTTACACAAACACTGTAAATAACTGTGCCTGATCTCCAGGTCTGTGTTTGAGTAGTAGTTTCAATTTTCACACCAATAAGGTCTCTCACTCTAAAATCAAATTTTACACAAACACTGTAAATAACTGTGCCTGATCTCCAGGTCTGTGTTTGAGTAGTAGTTCAAATTTTACACAAACACTGTAAATACATATGCCTGCTGTCCAGGTTTGTGTTTGAGTAGTAGTTCAAATTTTACACAAATCAGGTCTCTCACTCTAAAATAAAAATAGAATACAAACACTGTAAATACATATGCCTGATCTCCAGGTTTGTGTTTGAGTAGTAGTTCAAATTTTACACACACACTGTAAATAACTATGCCTGATCTGCAGGTTTGTTGTGTGAGCAGTAGCTAACTCAAATTCGGTATCCCACTTAAAAAAGACAATATATATGACAATCAGTGTTGGAGCCCTGACACCACCCAGGGATGGAGGTCACGTGCAACCCGTGGATGGTTTGAGATTGAAAAGTTATATGAAGATTTTAACTGCTCTTACTGCAGCTCTCTCCAATCAGGTCACCAGGGCCCTGGCGACTGATCCGGAGGTAGCTGCAGAACCGAAGGTAAAAGTAGGTGACTGGATGAGAGTCAAGGTTCACAAGAGAAAGTGGCCAGAACCCAGGTGGACTGGACCGTACGAAGTGAAGGAGGTTACTTCACACTCGGCCCAGGTCAAAGGTAAATCAGGCGCACCTTGGCACCACCTGACACATTGTACCCCAGCACCTTCACCTTCCCGCCCTTTGGCTGAAATAAGAACTGATTTGAATAATGCCACAGGAGCTTTACAAACCAGACACACCATTGTTTCAATTGGGCACAAATAACGGAAGGCTGTTACGGATAAGGATTTGAAAGAGGAAATTACTTATATAAAAATTATTATACTACTATTAGATTATATAATATAGAGAGAATGTGAAGTAACTAGTATGAATGGAAGTGTGTGGCTGTTGGACTGAGTGACTGGTAGAAAACGTTGGGTCGCGGCCCGTTGTATCTCAAAAGAGGGAGTGCGGTCTCTGCCCGAAATTTTAAAAAAAACGTGGCAGAGAGTGCGCTTGGGCTGTGAATGTTCGTGTGCTTGTGTGCAGGGAGATAACTCCCAGTGTGTGTGGGAGTAGGAGTGTTTGTGTGTGTGGAAATGAGAGAAATGTCTCAAGGTCAGCTGGCTGACTGAAGACACAGAAAAAACTGACGGAGCGACAAACTGACTGGAAAACGACTTTTTCCTAAACTAGTGGGTGTTATATGCGATTGCCATCTGATAAATGTTGTATGTAAGGGTGGGAGGGATAAATGTGTTTAGGACTTGCCAAAGAAAGATTAAGACTTGCACAGCAGAGGATGAAAAGGGGGAGGGCCAGAAGCCTTACAGCTTACAACTGACGTTAAGATCACAAAGAGGCTTGGTTGTTTGTTTCTATGGTGTTTGTTTATTTGTTTGTTTGTTTGTTTTTAATATTGCTTCATTCAGAAGTAAAGAATTCCAGAAGGAATTGTTAAAATTACACTTTTTGGCACAAAGTTGTTCTTTCAGATATTTCCAAAATATATCTTATCTATTAGAGGAAAGGAGAAATCATTTAATATCTTATTTTATTTATTACCTGACACAGGAGGGATAATAGTAGACACCAGTTTAATACTTCACAAGTTATTAATTTGATTTTTAATATAAATTCAAGGATGAGTGATTAACAAAATCACATTAAGGTGTCTTTTTAAAGCCCATCTCTAAGTACAGTTATGAGCTGAATCAATCATATTAGGATGAGAAATTCTAACTTAACTTTAAACTAAATTTGTGCTGCCTAGAATTAGATATTTCTTTGTTTTCACCTGTAGTTGCTTTAATTCCATATTCAAATCATCCATTAAGAATTCAATAGTCAAGACATGTCAAATCTATTTACAGTTGGAATTTAAACTAGAAATTGGATTCAACCCCATGTAACTCTGGAGAGTCCTAAAATAAATATGTTTCACCATTGGGAAGACGAATAAATTAAAATCCAGTTAAAGGTCAGAGGTCAAATACACTTATTAACTCATAGCGTGTTTCATCTTAAATGAAAAGCACAAGCCATAATACAAGCCCCTCTGTTTACACAGTTTATAGAATGTCATATCTTTAATTAGATTTCAATTTATTTTGGACCCTTTAACTTTCAAACTCTGGAAAGAAGGTTTTTATTTTGTTGTTTTGTTTCACCAGTTATCTGTCAGCTAAGGCTCTTAATTTGATAGGTGATGTTAAGCTCCAATTATTGTTTTTATTTCATCATGAAAGAAATTGTGGCAGAATAACTTTTAAATTGTTTTGAATTGTTTCAGCTGTCAACTCTGAGACGTTTGATTGAATCTAATCTCTCACACATTTGTATTTTGTATGTGACTCCTGTTTTATCACAGGACAGTTTGACGTCAAAGCTTCTGAATTATCGTGTTATGGAGCAGTCAATGAATTTTGGAAAATGGTTTGAACTCAAATACTCAAACACTGTCATATCTGCTGCTCATTGAAATTCAACTTGTTTAACCTTTTATTTTTAATGTCCACTGATTTGGCCGACCACACCTCAAAAGTTTTATGAAATTGTTGAATACCAAAAGAGGGTATGTATGTTTTGATTCGATTATTTTGTTTGTTTCTTTTAATTATAAATTTATATAATCTACTTTAATCTCAATTACGCATCGCAGTAAATTAATCATTTTTCTGTTTGTCTTCCTTTCAAACTCTGGGCTTCATGAATTCCACAACTCACTCCCATCCGGTGTTAACTCCACCTCCTCCACCACGACCGACAATACGCCCTGCGCCTGGCTTGATTTGATTAAAGTCACAAACACAATTTTATTTAAAATGCAATATCAATAAATAAATATATTACTGAAGTCCAATAAAATATAATATATTCATAGATACACAGAATCATGAATTATTATATATATAAATCATTTTTTATTTTTATTCAGTTATAGAATTATAGGATCACAGTGGAATAGTCAAGGAGGAGGAGTCTGTGAGAGGAAGCCTATAAAAAGAGGAGCCCTCAGTCTTCTCACTCACTCTTGCACTGAACGTTGTAGTGGAAGGACCACTGGTCATCTTCTAACTATGTTTTACTGGAACATTTTGTAGGATAGAAGCTCAATCTCAGAAAATAACATTTCAAGTATTTGGAGTGAAAAACTTCCTCACATCCAAAAGTACAGAACCATGAACAATCAACACTTTGCTACTCGAAAAAAGATTTGTTCATTTTACTGAACGAGATTCAAAGAACCGAGTCGGTAAAATGATCCGAACTTCCCATCACTAGTAAGACGAGTCCCGGTTAGATGACATCTACACAGAAAACATGACTTAAAATCACAGCGCCACCTGCTGGCTACAGGAAGTGAGATGTTTTATACTTTGATGAACTGCTCCTGGCTGCTTTACAATATACAGCTCAAAAGAGCTCAGTCAAGTCATTGGATCATGGTCAGAATTGTGACATTTCCTCAAAACGTGTAAACATTGATGTGCGGCGAAGGATAGTCCTTTGCCAAGGGACATGATGTTGTCATAACTCCACTCTGCATTGTCCTATCACTACCAAACTTCTGTCTCCTGATAGCAGTCCAAGTCTGAACAGCTCCATGTGTCAATATGTCCTCAAGGTCATAGTGCAACCTACTGATTGGCCATGAAACAGGAAGTACTTTGTTATTCCACTCTGCCTTATCCAACCGGCTCCAAACTACTACTGACCTATGATCACAATCCTGATCTGAACAGCTCCATATATAAATATTAGTTTCAGGGTCATAGCGCCACCTACTGATCAGTGTGAAAATTAAGTTGAGGTAACATTGTCCAGCACAAAATTGCTCACGCTACATCAGAGAGCCTAGTTGAACTGATCCACATGTCTGTGCCTAATAATAGTGATGAGGCGACCTACTGGCAACAGGAAGTAATGTTTGTTTTACAAGTATCATTCGATTTACATAAAATTTTCACAGTGTGTTGTGCAATTGATAACATGGACTGTAATGAGCAATTAGGCAAGGATAAATGCTTCACTTCCTGCGTCCATCACGCGATGTCAATCCTTGCTGCAGTGCGCAAAACGCATGCAACGCGGAGACGTGCACTTGGTCATGGATCGCTCTCTCCACCGACCGCAACAGGCTTCAGCGTGCGGGTGCTCGGCCCCGCCAGGTCTACAACGTAGGCCTAGTTTTCAATGTATTTTTTTATTTTATATATTTGTCAGAACATAATGAAAAAAACTATCACAACTTACAAGAGGCCGGGGTTGCAACTTTACATCTTTTATTGTCAAACCAACAGTCCAAAACCCACTGAACATTATAAAACTCAGAAAAGCATCAAATCGTCACACCTGAGAAGCAGAAACCTCAAGTACAAAACATGGATTTTCATCAAATTAGAAATATAAACTGCTTTAATTTTCAAAAATGCTCTTAAAAGACTACATCAAACTACAGTGTTTATTTTTCCCGTGACCTAATCAGTCCTTTGCATTGAAAAAAAGCGTCCTGGCACGGTGCTCGTCCCAGGTAGGTTTCCAGCATGTCCATTCCATCCACAGAGCCACCGACCTCCAGGATCACCCTCCTGTACTCTGTTCCAACCTGTGTTTAGGCACAGACGTGCTCGTAAAGACATTTTACACAGAAACAAGAGAAATATTTACAATCAAACATATAAAGATAATCTATGAAACCAACCTTTGGATTAAGAATGCCTTCCTTTTTGAAACGACTAAAGAAAATGTCCATGGAGTAGACTTCACTCCACAGATAGCTGTAGTACTGACCGTCATATCCTCCAGCCAAGTGGCTGAAACTGGCCGTCATGTTGGTGCCTGCAGAGAACATGTCTTTGTCATCATAATAAACGCGTCAAGGTTCCAAATTATTAACATATATTTCAAAAAGCTCTGGGATTCATACAGGATAAGAAACTCAAAGGCTGCCTGTCCACAACGGGGTCTTGCATTTTAAATTAATAATCCATTAATAATTATTTATTCCTTCTCATAGGAGGGAAAAGAAATGTTCATGAATGTATATCCTATACATGCATGACCTTTGGGTCAATAACAAATCTAAAAGGTATTTAAAAAAAAGGTCTATACTCAATATAGGTGTAAAGACCGGCTGCAGGACTCAATATAGGTTTTAGTGTTAACTGCATTAAAAGTACTATTATTAATAGTTTTCTTAGTATTCCCATTGGTTGGGAGAGTTGCACCACCCCCACATGTTAAAGAAGCCCAAGAAAATTAAAGAATATTATTATTTGAATGTACTGAAATTGTATATTTGACTAAATCAAATTTATAGAATAAATGTAACATTTTGAACATAAAAATATGAATGTCTGTCATTAACCCCTTTGCATGCTGCTGACTTTAATGTAACCACTGACCTGGTGTAGCAGGAACACCCAAGATCTCCTGGCAGTGCTTTGCAAACACCTCCGCTGTATCTGCACAAGGGCTGGTGTGTAGCAACTGGTCCACTTTACTGAGGACCACCTGACGCAGGTTCATCAGACCTGAGGGGGAGAAACACTCTATGTGAGTATGTTCAACATGTCAGCACGTGACCAGATTTGATACGTGCACAGATGTGAGAGAGTTAGGTGTCGGACCCGTGTTGGCCACTCTGGAGGCGATCAGTTTGTCCAGCAGGTTGTCTGGAATGGCGCTGCCGTCCTTGTAGTGGCAAGACATCCTTTTCAGGGGCTCCTTCTCCCAAACCCAGTTCTCCAGCATCTGCGAGGGAACTTCCACAAAGTCTGTCTCCACCAGGGTTCCACTGAACTCTGCAAAAGTTGTCTGACACACGCAACCAGAGAAGTTCAGGCCCTCACATTCTAATTAAAAACACAACACACAGCTCACTGCTATAATGGAGCTGTTGATATACAGTTAGTGGTCTACCTTGGAGCAGAGCTCGTGCATCACATGACCAAACTCGTGGAAATAAGTCTCCACTTCGTGGTGCTGGAGGAGGGAAGGCCAGCCTTCTCTTGGTTTGGTAAAGTTGGCCACCATAGCTGCAACCGGGAGCCTACGTTTTCCATCTGGTCCTCTGCAGCCAGGCTGGAGCCCAAAGCACGCTGCATGGCCAAACTTCCCCCCCCTGGTGGAAGTTAAGGTCGCAGTGTCACACAGTGAGGATGCAATCTGGACATGAACAATGATGACATTACAAAGATCAAGAGCTCTAGACACTGAATGCTTAAATCTCATTATCACCCCACAATTTTTTTAATTTCTCAAGAAATCTTATTGATACAAAAATAGACAAGAGTAGCGTACAAATATATATAGACAGATTATTCAGATTTGGTGCGGATCTGAATAATGATAAAAATTTCTTTAATTCATTTTTTTTATTATTAATGGAGTGATCTTTCTTTACAGATCATGGATATTTTGCCTACTCTTAATATTAACACTTGGTATATGTATACAGCCTGGGTGAAGATGTGCGTATTCTCTACCTCGGGTGCAGGTCCAGGTAGAACTGGCCGATCTCCTCCCCCGTCTCCTTGTCGTGGGCTGAATAAAGTTTGATATCTTCGTGCCACACATGAGCACGTTCCACCTCAGTGAACTTGAGCCCCAGCAGCTCCTGGTAAATACCAAACAGTCCCTCTGTCACCACGTCGAGCGGGAAGTACTCGATCAGTTTGTCCTTGTTCACCGCAAACTTGCCCTGTTCCACTTGGTTCATGTAGTAGGGCATGTCCCAGGCGTTGATCTGTCCGTCAAAATTGTAGCCCTTCATCAGGCACTCCCTTTTTTTTAGTGCAAGAATATATTTCCTCTCCTTGATACCTATGGGCTTCAGTGTCTCATAGAATGTGTCTGTAAAGCAGGAAAAAAAGAACAACCAGTTCAATAAGTTACAACAGATCATAGAAGAATACATAGGGTTCAGTGTGTGAAATATAGTGCCATCTAGTGATTAAAGGTTAGACTGCAGCCCTCACTAGCTTCCTTTTTAGCTCATGTAGGAGAAACTATAGTAGCTCCCCCTCAGCCACAGATAACATGGGGTCAGGAAACAGCCACTAACCAAGGTTTTTGTTGAACATGCTGTGTCAGTAGAATGGTGGCTATGGAAGTATTCGTAGCTGTAGTATAAGTCTCACCTTTTTTTTTTTTTTTACCTTTAAAAGCCTTTGAATTTAAAGCACTGAATTATTTTGTAATGAAAATTTTATTTTCACTTTAATTTTTCAATGTAAAAAATTTCAAAAATAAAGATTCTGTCCAAAATCCTGGACCTTTAACTTGCTTTGACATGCTTCTCTGCCTCTATGACCTATGTAAGGTGTCTTTGAGCATCGTTAAAGGTACTATAGCAATACATTCTATTATTTTTTTTATTTATGAAATCTCTAACAACTTCAGGAGGATTTTTTGTCTAGACAAAACAATTATCACACAATTATACTGCATACATCTTTTTAGTACTGTTACATACTGTATATCCCTTATACTACACACCCTATTGCAGTTTTGCACTAAAACCAGAAACTGGCCACACAGATCGAATCCCCTCCACTTGTCTGTGTGAATCACCACTACTTTCAACAGCCATAAATTACCGTGTATTACATTACATACAAGAGGCATGTTGTGCAACATGCGATCCATTAAATTGCCAGAGACATATTTCACGTGTCATATTTCTCTTCTCTAGTTGAGCCTGACTACTCTCCCATCCATCTGTCCAGTTTTTATCTACAGCAAACCAGCAGCTTTGCAGATGGCCTGAGACTTGAGTATTTCTGTGCACGTGCCTGACAGTGTCAGAGCAGACATACCTAGAAAGTCAGACACATTGCCTGCATTCTTGGCCATGTTCATTTCCAGCACGTAGTTAGCATGGCTGCTGTAGCCAAGTAAGTCTGCGACCTTTGCCCTCAGCTGTATCAACTGTTCCAGGATTGCCGTGTTCACCTGAAAAAAAATAAATAAATTAAATTACTAAATATCTTATTGGAGTTTCAGTACTGGGTGATTTGGCGACACCTGTGGTCAGTGGTGGTTTCAGCAGAAATAAAACAACAATGTCTAGAATTGGGGAATTTAATACTTCTTCTGTACATTATTTGGTAGAAATAGAGCAGAGAAGAGTAAGTGACGTATCAGTTTATAATGCAGCCAAATCATTTATTTTCTACCATTATTAACAATAATATTTAAGACTCTTAATTGCGCCAATCTTTTCCTGAATGGCTACTGTCAACATACATTTCTGGAACTAATACATCAGGTTTCCTGTCACAATAATAATGTGCCTATTGAAGACTTTAAATGTGAAGCACAGCTTGTATATAAAGATGGAGGACATGATGTCACGATTGATAGCTGAGAGTGACCTGTGATTGCGGCTCCAACCCCCAAGTCCTACCAATGCTCCAAATTTGCACAATATACACTCTCACTCTCTGACCTGAAAAAAGTTAGTCATGCAATCATACTCTTAAGACTCAACTACTGTAACTCCCTTCCCCTGGCATGAATCAAAAGTCCATTTTTTACAGTCTTTACAGTTTTTTGTTTTATCACTGTGTATGCATTCGTGCAATTACCCCAGAGTATATTGTGTCTGCTTTGTCTGTCAAAGCCTATTTCTAAAGGATATATAAAAAAATTCTGGATAGAGAGAGGATGTTGTCTGTCTTCATTTATAGTCTATGATGTGAAGAAGCAGAAGTAGGTTATGTGTTTGTTGCAGTATATAAATTCAGGTCTACTATGACTTTAGGATCGTGAATAGGAAGTTGTCCTCCTAGATACACACATAGATCTTTTTCTCAAAATTCCTCTCACTTGCACCCTGTAATCACTGGATGTAAACAATTAAATGCACATAAACATTGTGGAAAATTCATCATCAGGATTACAACTTTAATCATAGACACAAGTAACACTTTCTCCAGGACAGGATCTGCTGTGGGAGAAAAGGTGACCATGTAGGATACTCAGATTGATGATCAGCCTCCAGTTACCTCTTTACACCTGCTGTGAAATGCTGTTTCCATCTTCCTCCTGGTCTCAGGGTTGTAACACCTCTTCATCAGGGGGAAGTAATGAGGATATTCAAGTGTCACCTTGTACTTCCCATTCGCTGTTTTTTCCAGTCCGTTGAGATAACTATCAGCAAGTCCACCTTGAAAGCAGAGGACAGCACCATAAGTGAGAACGAGTTAAATCCTATTCATACATGGGATAACGTCTTGTAAGCTTACCTAGCTCCCGATCAGAAAAGACGAGAAAAGTGTTGTCCTCATTCAGATTCTGGTTAAATTCTATGGAGAGTTCACTGATGCGCTTAGATATTCTTTTTATTTCCTTGAGAGAGAAGCAAAGAAAAAAGAAAGCCAAGTCAGGGGAAGTAACATTGGATTTTTAGTTTGATGATTGTTCAGAAATAATGAGCAGAAGTTATGAACAACAGTAGGTCACGATTGAACTTCAAAATACAACACTAGCACCTGCAATCACCTCATTGGTTGTCTTATAATGCACAAGAAAGGATTTATCTCTATTCTAATTCCTGAAAACTCTCGGCCTGTTTGTGTTTCATATATCTAGAGAGCCGTTCACTTGGCGGGTGAATTGTTACAGGCCCAGAGAGGTGCAGTGTTGAGTTTGTTGCGATTTGGACACATGACACCTTCAATATCAATAAACATTGAATAGCCAAGCAACCGGCGCTCTGCAGCAGCGGTGCCTGAGACTCATCAACGTGATGTTGTTGTTCACGACAAAAGCAACAACAGCTGATTCCCCAGTTGGTGGCTCTGCAGACTGAGTGGAGGGTCACTGAACTTTGAATAAACAGCTCTTTGTGCAGCAGTGGTGGAGCAGCTTCAGGGTTCTGTCGACTGAGTCCTGCAGCCGGTCTTTACTTGCCATGGCTGAATAACCTCAGGTCACTATAACAGATTCAGATAGAAATCTGCAACCAGCATCACCGCAGGCTAAGCAAACAGCCCATTACAAACAGGCAGGATGAGAATGGGGACTGTATTCATTTAACAAATACATAGAATCAAACTCTTAGATCTCTTGTTATAATCAATATGATGTTTGTCCATCCATCTATCCATCCATCCATCCATCCATACTGCTTATCCTTTAAGGGTCTGAGGTGCTGGAGCCAGTCCCAGCTGACCCTGGGCAGTAGACGGGGTACACCCTGGCCCGGTAACCAGTGTATCACAGGGCCAATCTATAGACCAACAACTATTCACAGTCACATTCAAACCAACGGATGATTTAGAAATGAAAGAGTGATCTCGAGGGGAGGGAGGGAAGTGGCCTGGAGCAGGAGACTGTTTTGTTTCAATTCCTCAAACGGGAGGAACAGTTAGGAAATTTAAAATTTGTTTTGAAAGGAAGACATGATTCACATTATATCCTTGTGACATGAGGAATTGGCAATTGGGAAATGAGGAGTGAATCCGCATGTGTTTGGACTGAAGGAGGGAGCCAGAGTACTTGGAGGAAACCCACATAAAAACAGGGAGAATGGAATACTCTACACAGAAAGACCCAGCCGGACCCGGATTCAAACCAGGAACCCTCTTACTGAGAACCGACAGTGGTAACAACCCCTTCATTTCTATACAAACATCTCACATTACCTCTTGAATGTCCTTAGACAGGTGCAATCCTCTTCTCTTGCCTAATGTAACAAGTCTGTCTATGAACCTCTTTTCCTCGGGTGAAACGTCGTCTTGGAACTTTCTCTGTCAAAACATTGTCACATTAGACAAACACCAACGTCATATAAGCAGAATTCCGAGCATTTTAAGCCGCTATAAATATGTCAGCCAATGCGGCCTGCATGGAATAAACATGTCATCAGCTACAGCTGATTAAATCAGATTGAATTTCCCTCCCAGACTAAAACAGGAGCAGTGCTGGGGTCAACTGAGGCAACAGTATCATTGATATTAATCTAAAATAACTCGGCACTCACACATCTATCATCTGTTGCCCTCTGGCTGACATTAAATGTGAAAATAATCTATTACAGGCTGGATACTGTGATAAATACAGTAAATCTTCCCAAATTAGACGTCATATTTTATGGGTAACGTTAACACCTCATCTACTAACTTCATGAGCCAGTGACCTAATTAAAGCAGGTTTTATAAGCAGGTTCCACCCAAACACCCAGGCGTTTGGGTGGATGTGACATGAGGTGTACCTGCAAGGCCGTAATCCGCTCGAACACGTCCTCCCTCATACTGATCTCCACATCAAACTCAGACAGCTTTTTGTCGGCCTCTGTGCTCGCTGAGCGAACCTCTTTGGAAGGACAGATGTACTGAGGGAAGTCGAGAACATGGCGGGACGCTGAGGACACAGAACATACGCAGAGGACACAGTGATGTTAACTGTGGTTTGTACACCATTTAAAGACTGTTTAAATGGTGTCTAACCCTAACCCATAGCCATAAAAACATAGGCTGGTGTTCATCTAAATGTACTTGTCAACAAATGTTACAAAATAAACCCCAAAAAACGGTCTATCGTTCTGATTTCCTACTCCCTCTGTGGTACTCCCAGTAAAAACAGTTATGTCACATAAATATAGTTTAATTTTCTAATTAAAAGAATGGTATACTGAGATCAGGGGTTCCCAAACTTATCAGCCATCTTTAAATTAAATAAACAAATAAATGTATAATAAGATGTATTACCCCTGGATGTGGCTGAAGGATATCGATGTGAGATAGTAAAATATAATCTGCATCACCCATGTATAAAAAAAAAAAAAAAAAGGCATGACATTTTTATTTTCACGATTTTATTTTAAATGTAACTAAATATGATTTCATTTTTCTGTAACAGTTTTGGCAGAAATATAGAATTTCTAAATGTTTTTACATTTTCTTTTGAGCTCTGGTCAACCTCATCCTAGGGGTCCCCACTACCGAGTATTTACAGCACCAAGAAGATACAGTATATGGGGTCGACTTAAAATAAACTAGAGTGATGACCCTTCAAAAAGTAACAGCTCATTACCTCGGCAAAATAGGTTATGTTTTCACCCCCGTCTCTTTCTGTGTTGGTTTATTTGGTTTGAGCAAGATTATGCAAAAACTACTGGATGGATTTCCATGGAAATAGGTGGAAGGATGTGGTATAGGTCAGGAAAGAACCTATTGGGGCAGATTTTAAATTGTTGACATTTCCACCAATTTCCCAGGGATTAAATTATAGATCTTGATGATAATAATCAGACATGTTAAGGAGACTGATATTTATGACTGTGTGCACTTTGGAGCAGTCGATTGAAGTTAAAGGGACTGTTCGGCCTTTGCGGAAGTATACGATCTAATGACACTTTTTCCTTTGTGGGATTCAAAAAGGACATGAAAATAATTCTGATTATTACCCGACTTGTCATGTTGATACTTACATGCATAATCCAGTTTGACATTAGCCAGGGCTTTCAGGGTGTTTTCAACAGTGACCTCTACTGTGCTCAGGGACCCAATGTCATCATAGGCCTTCTTCACTCTGTTGATCAAGTTGTCTGTCGTGGCCCTGATCTCTTCTGGAGACAGGTCCCATCGCAGTGTGTTTTGCTGGTTCCCAGTCTGAGAGCAGTCTCTGGCAGCCACCACACACACATTCTGGATGGTCATCCTCAGGTGATGTTTCGACAGGCTGTAAGAAACAATAACCATCATAAATTCCACATTAGTTCCAGAGCTATACACCTATGGAATATCCTATTGAGAGTGCGCAGGGGATCACAGCAGGTGGTACGAAGATATGGCAATAAATTCTTCTTCTCTTTCAAGCCCCCACTTGAATGTGCTCGGCATGTTTCTAGTGCAAGCTGTGACCTTTTCCCCTCGTCCACACTCGGTGTGTCGGGTTTCACGACATTGCAATAACGGAAGCCATTCAAAACAAGACCATGAAATCGTGCTGGCGCTGGTGGCATAGTGCGTGAAGCAGCTGTGGCACAGGAATGAAGAGTTATTCCCCGATTGTCACTTTAATATCAGGACTGCGTGTCAATAAAACACACACGCACTCATACAGACACACAGACACACACACACGCAAAGACTTACTTTAACCTTAACCATAATCACTTCTTGCCTAACCCTAACCTTAATCTAGCCTGAACCTAAACTTTAACCTAATCTTAACCTAACCATATCCGTAACCTGACCTTTACGTTAATCTAACTTAACTTCACCCTAACTTTAACCTTAACATAACATAACCTAACCTAAACCTTAACCTAACCCTAAACCTAAACTAATCTTAACCTAACCATATAATTAATCTAACCTTAACCTAACCAAAACCTTAATCGAAATTGAACCCCCCATGACCTTATTCTATTTAAATGTCATGATTGACATTGTTGACACTTGCTTTTTGTCCCTATAAGGAATACAAGTCCCCCTTGATGTGACCATGTAAACAGATTAAGGTCCCTACAACATTAGTAATGCATGGACAACACACACACACACACACACGCACGCACACACGCACGCACGCAAGCACACACGCGCATACACGCACGCATACACACACACCAGCAGCAGCAGCAGCAGTTACACATGTAGAGTTGTGTAACATTACAACCAGCAGACTAAGCAGCGGCGGCTGTCTGGAGAATGTGTGCGGTAAAATGAAGCGCGTACCTGCAGCAGAGCGTTCTGCTCACCGCAACTCGTAACGCACACATGCACGCGGTGTCATGCGTTTCCCTGTGCAACAAACACACTCTCCCGTCTTCTTACTGTACTCAGTAGGTCAATGCCACAGGAAGCTGAGGTCTTTCCTGCCTCTCTCTCTCTCTCTCTGTCTCTCCTGCATATGGGACATGCCTCTTGTTTCCGTTGTCAACGCGCAGGCGCAGATGACGCAGCGGAGGACGTACAGGAGGAGGAGGAGGAGGAGGAGGAGGACACGATCCATCCGACACAAAGTCCACATGACGCGGTAGCAGAAGCCGAAAGCTGGATAAGACCTCAGGTAGGTGGGCGGGGGTGGAGGATGCTTAGTGGTGCTGATGGTGCTGATGGTGATGGGGAGGGGGGGGGGCGCACACACGTTGATTAGCATCCGTTGCCAGATTGTTGTTTATAAATGTGCCATCAGTGTTTGCAGGAAGCTGCCCCCCCCCCCTCCCTTCCCCTATTTGTGGTACCTCTCCTCGCGTTGTTTTGACAGAAGGGCTGCGATTGTGTCTGCAGACAGCCTCACACCAGCCGTGCACAGTCGAGCCGAGCCGAGCCGAGCCGTGTCATCAGTATAGACAGACAGGCTGCACCCATGCCAGTGCATCCAAAGAGCTGGAAATATGAATCAAACGTGTATATGGAGCCTGTGTGATGACTACAAGCACAACTCGCCCCCCATTGTGGTATTACATCACAGCTCCTGCATACGTGCATGTGTACGTGTGTCAACACACACTCATGGAGAATTGGGGGGGTTGTAGCAGAGGAACATAACAACGCATGGCTTCAGCACCTGAGGGGAATATGAGGCGATGTTTGTGTCTGCAAATGATTTCCCCAAAGGGACAAATTACCCTCAGCGTGCTGGGCTCTCTTCTTAAACCCTCCTGCACAACATGGGACTGACATGGATCCGCAGCCTGTCTTAGAGGGAGCTCGTTTTATTATAAACAAGAAGCCTTTCTTTCTTTTCATCCTCCTTTACGTTACCCTGGAAACCAGCCAAATGCGCACCCGGCATCGTTTATAGCATTTACGTTTGAGAGGCTGCATTAGCATGGGAGAGAAAATGATAACCTACTTTATTAGGGGGTATGCACCATGTGAACAAAGGGAACCCTCTACAGGAAGGGACCAACAGATATGATAAACTGCAGGGTTTGTCTTAAAAGATGTCAGACACTAATGGTTCAAATTCCTAAACAGTTAAATGAATGACAGACAACCAATTGATATAATCTTAGAATCATGTGGACAAGTGGGCAGTTTATAACCCAGCCCTGAATAATCATAATATACCCCACTATGTTATATTTCTATTACCCCTTTAAACCAATATTTATCAATCCTATGTGTTTTTATTATGTTTAAATCATTTTAACTCCGGGACAGATTGCACCCAGATTTCACACATGATTATCGCACAGATATGTCTTGAATGGCATAAAAACAAAACTTGAAACTTAAATGAGATGTGACAAACTTAAACAAATCATTTAAACCTCAATGTAAACAAATATTATGTAAATTGTGTCAATGGATGACACTTTGAAAAACCAGCTTTATTAATGCACACAGACATGATTCATGATGATTAATTGCATAAATTAAAGACAGCAAAAATATATGTTCTTCATCAGCTTCTGAATGAGTAATGTAGTCGGACACAAATACATGGTTTGTGCCAAAGTTTGAAAAGGTACAAGACTTAATATCTGTTTATTAAGTCATGAATGTTTATGCCATAGACAAATACTTTGTAGTGAATGAAGAAAGAAAGACTTACGTTATCTGTATAATGTTATTTATAATGTGAACACAGACACATCATTGAAAAACTGTATTGTTGTGTGGGTGCTTCCGGTTTCACTCCAACAACCTCCTGTTCCCAGCAGTTTCCAGGTAAAAATGGCCGTGGAGAAGCGCCTGGCGTTCTCTATTGTGCAGTTCCTACGAGATCAAACACATCGCGGAGCTTTGAATTCGGATGAGCAGGAGAGCCTGGAAGGTAGGTCCACCTGCTGTATCACTTTCAAAGTACACAGGACACTGCTCTGGTCCTGTCCACTTCATAATGAGCTGAATGTATGTTCTCAGTTCACTATCCCAATGTACAGAGAATAAACAAGGTTTCATCTTCAGAGAGAATCATTAAGTTCAGAAATCAGAGCAGGATGTGCAGTGTGTGTGTGGTGGTGAGGGTGTGATGGACAAGACCCTTCAAACGTCTTTATCACCATCACAATACAATGCTGGGACCAGTTGTTCAGCTGTTATTTAATCATTAATGTGCTGTCGTTGATCTCATTAAAAGGATGCTGTCGTATGTCACTGATCCTCCTTTACAGTTGCGATCCAGTGTTTGGAGACCACCTTCAAGATCAGCTCCAGTGACTGTCACCTCGCAGTGCCTCAGCCGCTGACAGAGATATTCCTCAACTCCCTGCTCAAGGTGGGTTCTGCACAGCACACTGCACCACCGCCTCACCATGAGAGGGAAGCACTTTCTTGTGTTCACTGTATTTACGATGCCTGTCCTTAAATGGCACTTTAAAAAATACACACAAAACAGCACAAGACTAAAAAACAATGCATGACTCACAAACAGATAACTGTGATATAATTATGAAATAGAATAAAATGACAAACAGGAGATCACCCATGACCGCATGGCTGATTCGATCTTATTCAGTCTAAAATGATCCATTTTGAATTTAGTGCACAAAGACTTTTCCCAAATAGAAAAATCTGCTTTTAGAATTTATGAAATGGCTCCTGAGCATACTGGTTTTTTTTTTTTATGCATATGGTGTATATACAGTACCTGACCTAGTTCAGCTTTTACATCATCAAGGAGATATGTATATGTCACGTTATCTACAGTCAACGCTGTACATATTCATGATGGCAGACAATTTGACTTAAAAATAATACTCATCTTCTTTCACCTTAATGTTGACGTCATCAGTTACAGTATATCTGTTGTTTTCCTGCCAGCAAGTCAAAGCATCCACTATATATATAAAGTGTTCATTCAGGGTACATTCCACATCAGTGATTGCACAGTTTTTTCTGTTTGTACTCAGAACGACAACATCACCATCCCAGAGACGTCCCCTTCTCCAGAGAACATAGAGCAAGCGGAGCAGCTAAAGAATGAAGGTAACATTGCAACTCACTTACATTCTGGTAAATAATCTTTTCATCTCTAATGGGTTTATGCACTTGAGTGTTTAGTGAACAGAGGAAGGGACAGTCGCACAAGAGTAGATCCCTGCAGAACTAAATGTACCACACTATTTATTCATGTTAATTATATCATATATCATATATCAATATTGATGTTTTCTATGTGTTTTGCCCTGAAGCTCTCTCAGTACTGATATCAGGCTCAGCCATGGTAGAGCGAATAGCTGATTAATCGATTGCTTTGATTGATAGAAAATGAAAAGGAAACTAATTCGACAATTTATTAACGGACAAAATTCAGATCTTTTTTTCAAGCTGAAATGCTAAAAACATATGTGGGTTCTAACTTTTCCAATGTGGATGTGTCTTAAATTGTGCTTAAGGCTGTAAATATGATATATTTGACTCTTTGGCTGAACAAAACAAGGTTATTTGATATATAAATATATGTGAATTTTCACTATTTTCTGATGACAGCGTGATGTTTATACACCAACAGCCAATAAGTTAATTGGGGAAATGCTCATCGGATTAATCAGTAATGATCGTTGTTGTTTTGCCGCAGCCCTAAGGTTCTTTATAGTTCATATGAAAACTGTTAATCTGCCTCAGGTTGAACTGTTGTTGGTCTCACAGCATCCATCTCCTTAACCTCATCCTTGCCATTTCTCATATGTTGTGTAACTGCAGTCCAAGTACATGTGTCTGACCTGAGGTGAACGATCCAGTATTTTATTTTTAGGGAATAATCACATGAAGGAGGAGAACTACAGATGTGCGGTGGAGTGCTACACAAAGGCCATCGATCTGGACCTGAGAAACGCTGTGTACTACTGCAACAGGTATTTACATCTGCATCATTTCACACTGTTTTGCACGTTCGTCAAAAGTACAGCAGTCAGGCAGAGATGAGACAGAAGTATGGTTGCTGATGTCTTTAGGTTAATGGAATGTACTGCTTTAACTGGACCTGATGGTGCATGTGAACTGAATCCCGTCCTTGTCCATGGTGCATACGAACATAATTAAACCAACCAATTGATTAAGGAAACCATAATGTCCTGTGCAGGGCTGCAGCTCACAGTAAACTGGGAAATTACACAGACGCCACCGGTGACTGCGAGAGAGCCATCGGGATTGATCCGACCTACAGCAAAGCTTATGGACGGATGGGGTGAGTTATAATAATGTAATTTACTGTTAAAAGAGATAGTGTTATTGAGTTGTTGTGCTCTGATAATCCATATAGTCTTATAGTCTGCTCCAGAACGTTCAGAGGTCTGTGTCTCTCCTCTGTCTCTGCAGGTTGGCTCTAACTGCAATGAGCAAGTACCCCGAGGCCATTACCTTCTTTAAGAAAGCTTTGGTTTTAGACCCCGAGAATGACACGTACAAATCCAACCTGAAGATCGCAGAGCAGAAGCAGAAAGAAGCAACCAGTCCAGTGAGTGAAAACACACTCGTCGTCTGTGCCCAAGCAATAAATCCCTCTAACAGGATTGGAGTTCTGTTTCTCTTTCCTTCTTTTGTTTCTTTGGTTCTTCAAATACTGTCCCCACTTTGCTGCTCCCTCTGACCTTTATACCCTCTCACAAAAACTCGTATGCTCATCCACTCACACAGACAAACACCTACAGCCATTAAATAATCTTTGACCTCCTTCCTTTTTCCATATCCTTATTCTTTCCTCTCTGTTTTTAATTTTATTCAGTTTTATTTATAGTGTCAAATCATTATATACATTTTCTCAAGGTACTTTACATATTTAGGTGGAGACCTTAAAAAGTATACAGAAAACCAACAGTTCCCACAATGAGCAAACACTTCTCTGGAGAGAAAAGCTCCCTCACTAACTGGAAGAAACCTGGAGCAGAACCAGACACTACACACTTACTTTGTTTGTTGTTGTTGTTTGTCTTTGTATTGGTCACCACACTGTATTGCAGCATAAGTATTAAACAAAAAAAAAGATGTAAAAGAAGTTGTATTTACCCGTTAGCCCTAATTTAAAATCTAACGTGATTATTCTTTTCTGTCCATCAATGTGTTCCACAGGTAGCTGCTGGATTGGGATTTGACATGGCGAGTTTAATCAACAACCCAGCCTTCATTAGCATGGTAAGAGCATGATTTCTAATATGAGCACTGTACATAAAACTGGCTGTGTATTAGGAGCAAAAGAGGCTACGAGCTGTCGGGGAAAGTTACAGTTTCTCCCGGAGACAGGTGTCTTCTGCTTGTCTTGTCTCTGGCGGGTTTAAATTCGATTTTTTCCTCCCAGTTAGTCCCATGAGAGGGACGTTAATCAATAGTTTATTTTGAAGTGGAAAAGAACCATTCAGAAGGCCGACTTATTAGCAGGGTTTTATTGCTTTAGAGCAACAACAAGACACATTTAACTCAGACGGCTGTCCAGAGCACCAGATCCTCTTTTCTCCCAAAGTCAGCAAATTAATTGTCTCGATAAAACATTTAGAAAAGACCCATGTAACTTCAGCTTTGTTTCTTTTCACAGGCGGCAAGTGTGATGCAGAACCAGCAAGTGCAACAGCTGTAGGTGTTTGAAGTCCAGTTTTAAAACATGCTCCTCAGACTGAAATTTCATGTGACTCACTGTCACTGTGTCTCTGTGTGGACAGTATGTCAGGAATGATGACAAACGCAGTCAGGGGTCCTGCAGCGGGAGTGGGGGGACTGTCAGACATCTCCAGCTTGATCGAAGCGTAAGTTCACTCAACGCAAAATACACGATCACTTTTTCACATGAGTTTTATTACAGGTGCCATTTATTTTGGCAGAAAAATGTAAAAGTTTTGACAATTATTCCCTGGAAAATGTGTGATTCTACATACAATCAACCCAAACCTACAAATGACGATAGACCAAAACATCCTTTTTGAATCCAGACGGAAAACCGTAACCTTCTTTTACACTAATATCTTTTAACCTCTTTTATTCTGCTCTTTAATTTCGGATATTTTTGATTTGAATCGATTTCTTTTCATTTTCTCTCTGTCCCTGTACAACCTTGACTTCACTCATGTGAATGAAATGGGCTTTACAAATAAAATGGCCTTTCCCTGCACATCCACACTGTGGCACTTTACTGTGGTCAAAGCTTCTCAACATCATTAAGTGGTTGGAGACGAGTTCGAACAGCTTGTGTTATTACTGTTTAATTATGTTATGGCAGAGATGCCCAAACAGACACACAACAGGGACTCTTCTTAATATTTTATCCCAGGAAACCCAGCATGATGAGAAGCTTTCGGTTGTATCAGTATCAGGTTTTATCTGTTCTGTAATTGTGAGGAGATAAAATCGGAGATGTCACACGTTCTTTCACACATTCAGTGGGAATATACTGTGCAGGAAAAACTCTAAATGTCATCTTGCTCTGTCTCTGTCTCTCTCTCTCTCTGTGAGCTGTTGTTGTGGCCGGAAGCAATTCAGCAGGTTAACACAGTTATCTCATCTCTGTGTCAGGGGACAACAGTTTGCTCAGCAGATCCAGCAGCAGAACCCGGAGCTGATCGAGCAACTGAGGAACCACATCCGGAGTCGTTCCTTCAGCGGCAGCGCAGAGGAGCACTCATGATCCATTCAGGTAATTTTCCTTTTTATACTCCGTCCAGAACACCTGGTCCTGTGACAACATCTCCTCCACTGGTTCCCAGTCCCTCAACTCATCCATTTAAAAAAAAAAAAAAAACTCCTCACCCACACAGCCCTCCACAACCAGCCTCCTTCCTGCCTCACATACATGCTCCATACAGGGCCAAGCATCAGACCTGGGGGGGACAGAGGTCTCTCAGTAGCTGCCTCTTCCCCCTGGAACTCTCTCCCACAACACATCAGAGAGACTGTAACTCAAAACTCACCTCTTCAATGAGTGACAATGTTTTGTATTAACTGTGTATTGTCATAATTTTTAAGCTCTTTTAATCTTTTGTAAAGAGTGTCCTTGGAAAGCTCTTCCCAAAAATTGATTATCATTATTTCAGATATTTTAAACTAAATCCGAGCTGAAAATTTGTTAAATACAAAATGATATTAACATGAATTATTTTCTTCTATTCCAGCCTCATGTTTATTTTTTTTCCCAAGGAAGGGCAACCATAAGGCGCGATTACAATCTCTACACCCATTTCTGAAGGCAGAGACGAGGATGGGGGTTGAAGGCACTTTACTGGGACTGAGGGCTCTGTGGGGCGGACGGACGGGGGGGCCTGGAGGCTGGAAGACGAAGCGGAGCATCTCACACACATTTAGGGCGAAACATCTCATCGTAAAAAAGATTTTTAAAAGAAGAGGCAGAACATGAGTAAATACTTTCTTCAGAGCTTTTACCGCAGAGGTCGTGTTTTTTTACATGTGATGAAATTCTCTCTTGGTGTCATGAGTCGAGGCTGCTTCTGTCTGTAAGTCACGATGGACAGCGGGGGGGGGACGACACCCTTTTGTTCTGGTACAACCACAGAACATCAGGTTTACAGCTTTGTTTGTATATTGCATATTGTTTGACATTATTTTTGTAGACAGAACACGCCGTTATATATTCAGTGCTCGATCACGTCAGACTCACACCACTGCTTCTAAATGAGTACGACTCAACTTTTCAGACAACAGTGTAATTGTATAGCAGTGTTATATACAGCCTGCGTTATGTTGTCATTGCACTTTAGCTAACATCCCCCCCCCCCCCTTTTGAAGCCCCCACTTGATTCTTCATCAACTTGTTATGACTGATTCAGATTGATCAGTTTGCATGCACTCAAATCTGGTGTTTGAGGTCAGATGCTTTATGGAAACTTATAGCTATGCTAAGGCAGCACAATGTTTTGTCTAAAATATGTGAATAAACGTCTTGGAAATTGATCGATCGTGCACTCATGCTTTTTTTCCCTTCTGTATTTGTCATTATTAAATCACGTTTAATGCTACATGGGGTAAAACAGTCCTCAGATATGCTCATAAAGAAAAAATGTTACTCGCAGCATAGTCTATAAAGTGACCATTTAACATTTATTAAAACACTCTTTTCTATCTCTGGAGCATTTTCAAGACAACTAGAAATACACCACCTTTAACCATTCAAATCGAATTTGTTAATATGAGAGTCTAAGTAAACATTTGTGGAAAATTTGAAAGGATTCTCTCGAGGAGTTCTTACGATACAAGATGAAAAAGTGTTGAAACATCACAATCACTTTGACCTTTGACTTTCAAATTCTGATCAGTTCATCCTTGAGTACGAGAGATAGTTTGTACCAGATTTGAAATACCTTCAAGGCGTTCTTGAGAAAGGCGTACATGCAACCCCCAAAACATAAAACCTCGGGCCACTGGCTGTCGCCGGTGCAGAGGCATAAAAACCACAGTGGACCATGAAATAGGTTTTTAAAAGCAAGGTATTTAAAGATTACAGAGATTTTATTAACATTTATGCACATTTACATTATCATTTTCAAACAAGGTGATTGTTTAAATCATATTATTCACAATTTCTTTTAAAATACAGCATTATCCACTTAGGTTGCAAAAAAGAGTGAAATGCATAATTTCACAGTTGGTCCAGTAATGTCTAAAATGCAAAAAAAAGTTGATAAAACGTCTAGCACTCGTTGCTCGTATATGGGCAGACCACGCACACTTGTGCAATGTCATCGTATTCATACGTCCTCTTCAGAAATGTATCCGTCAGTCTCAGTCCAGAAATACTCTGAAACAGAGTAAAATGTGATGTTAATAAGCAGCAACAATAATAATGATAGTCTTTCTATAAAGATCATCTCATACCTGCAGACCCTGCACAGACGAGAGGAATGTGAGGGGCAGAGAGAGGAAAGCAGCAGGACTCAGTTTCCCCAGCTGACGCCCTGATACACCGCACCAGTGGATCGACCTGGTGTTACACATCTCCAGCTCCAGGTCCATGGTTCTTTCACTGCAACAGAAATATGTTAGAGCTGCTTTATCAGAATCAGTCGGTTAAATAATTTAATCAAATTATTCATTTGATACTAGTGAAGCTTGTCTTGTTTTGTCGGGACCTTCAGACTTTTCAGTTTGGTCTGAACTAGAATAACAAGTGTGAAAGGAGCCTTGGAGGAAAGGATCAAAAGAGATCCAGATAAAACTGACCCATGGGTTGGTTTGTTTGCAGTAGGTCATTCAAAAGTCTTTAGTCAGCTCCCTAAAATTGTAATGTGGAGTAAAACTAACCGGATCAAATGTAAACAATGCTAAAAAGATATAAACCTGGGTCCAGACTCTCAGGTGTTAAAACAGTCTATTGGACTGTGGGACTGTTACCTGCAGTTGGTTATTTTACAGATTATATCAAAAGGCTCTTCAAGGTTGACAGTGTCAGGAATCATCTCCAGAGAAAGCCTGATATCTCCATACCCTGGAGCCTGGAGGACACACAAGGAGAGGAACATCATGAGAATAAACATTTGAAAAGTGAGATTATTTGATTTAAGCTGCACTTCCACGTCAAGACAGAATCCTGATACCATTCTTTGTAGCTGACTGGTCTGTAACCTCCCCCTCTCCCCGAGATTGGTCTTCCACACTATGTCGAGCTTCCCTATCACCGTCACACCCTTGATGACGCCGGCCTTCTCCGCATACTCCGGCTTTGGCTTCAGGCAGTACAGGTACTGCCGTGTGTCCATGGGCTGCAGGTAGGACATTTTGCCGAACGTGGACTCTCTGACAGGGGAAAAGTTACAGCCAACAAATTAACACATTCACCCATTTTTCTGCAATTACATCAACAAGGATGAGTACGGTGCTTTTACCCAAGATCTCCAGATGTGACCATGTTGAGCTCCGTGACGTTGTACATCATGGAGGGCTCTAGAGAAACCTTCTCCATGAACATGGGGGAGGTGGTGATGTTCTGGATCTGAGCCTCCAGGAACACTTCGTCTGTCTGGAGCAGAGACGACAGGTATCAAACCAAAAGTTGCTGCTTTGCTTCAAAATAAGCACAACTGCATATCTCCGAGGCAAACTGAGCAACGCTTTGATCTTATGTATTAGGATTACAAAGAGGGGTTAGCCTTGTGTAAAGTCCTACTGCCTTAAAAGACATGTTCACTTTTTTTTCAAGACAGTCTTAAAACAATAGTGACATTCTCGTGTGTACATTTGGAGAGTTATTTCTCCCTGTAATTATCGTCCTGGCTATAAAGAGACACTTTCCTAAAAGATTTCACTGATTCTCAAGTTACGACACAAGTGGGCCTCATTAAAAGTTGTTGTTTTTAGGATGATGACTATTCCTCTACAGAGGCTTAGCATACCATACCAGGATACAGAGAAATGGAAATTTAAGTCTTTTAGCACAAGCAAATGTCTGTGGGCTTTTGACCCTGTTCAGACAGGATATAAATATCAGTCCTGTGTGATCAGATCAGAAGTGGTTTGCACTATGTCTATGTCTGTCAGTCCACACCTAGAATGTCTTCGTAGCTCTGAGTACAGATGTGAACATACCCAAGACCCTTTGAGACGCATTTGACATCTGATCACTAGAACCACACTGGAAGGTGGTCTGCTGACCGAGTCGTTTGTTGGTGTGAACGCACGCCTGCGCCACAGTGAAAGACCTGCAACTCAACTGATGTTCTGTGACCTGCTACAGTTTCACAATGAAAATATGTTTAATCTTCTCGGTGAACATATGATTTATTCTTGTCTACCATTAACCACATGTTGATTTCTACCTGATTTTCCTATACCATCTTTTGATAGCCAGCATGTACAGGAGGAATCTTCACAGAGAGCCTAACCCTTTTGATGTACTGTAAATAAGACGATTATGTGAATAATTTCTAAGATTGACGTGAAAAAAGGTGAACCTTTCCTTTAAGCTACACTTAAGGTGATTTAAGGAGAGTTAACATTTATATACCGGACAACAACTTTAGACATATAAACACTCATTAGATAATCTTAATTCTATTATGTTTGCTCAGTGGACCTTTGAGGACAGAGTTAGTACAAGTGTTGAACAGCAGACTGCTCAGTAGTGGTTGCACAATGACCGATCTGAAGTCTTTCAGTGAAGTCTCTCAAGCATCAACTAGTCGTTTGATTTGAACCAATCACGTTATTCAAAGCAGCCACATTATCTGCATCTGAGAGGAGAGGAAGTGAATGATCGCTTTATTGATCTGTCACCTTCAGCAGTGTGCTGTGGAACCAATCTATTTCCACATGTCTGGGGAGACACACAGACAGACTGCTACCGACCGAGGGGGTTTTAGTTCTTCAAAAAATAGGACAAATAAATCATCACATGACATCTGCAGAGCAAAAGCCTGTGCGGAGTCAACCCGCACTAATATTACTCTCTAATCTTATATTTTAGTATCATTACTGATAACCAATAAGTTACACCCACTGATTTATGAAAACAAGAAACTAAACATTTGTATTCAAGTGATAACTAATAAAATGAGATGAAATTGCAATATTAAAGCATAGATATATATAATCCTGTAATATAATACACATAGAATTAGTAATAATTATAAAGGGCCACGGTGCATATGACAATTTTAACCTAATATGGTGTTTCTTTTGATGTATAGAGAAATTGTATATATTATTGTGTGGTTGTACATTAGATTTACATTTTACAATCTAATTAAGTAGATCTGATATGAAGATAGTGTTGTAGTAGTGTTGTAGTGTTTGTGGGATGTGTGGAGTAAATGTATAAATTATGTATTTTGTTTTGCTTAGTATATGGTTGTGAGTTTTACATATATCAAAAATGTCATTAAACATTATTATTTAGTATTAGTATTAATTATAATGTAACTACAATTAACATTCACTATCCTTTACTGACATGATTGGTTCATGATTTGAAATGGGCCTGTGTGATTCCTGGTTTAATGTAGGCAACTAGTTGATGCTTCAGGAGAGTGAGACTCAGTGGTGTTTACAGCCGTCACATACAGTGCAACCTCTACTACACAGGGAGATACAATGAGAGAGAAGCAGAGATAAGTTCATGCCTGCAATTCAAAAGCAGAACTGACCATGAACCATTCTGAATGAGGTTAATGTTAAGTCACAGCGCTGAGCGTCTCCGTTTCATGCAAAGCAATTCCAACCAAAACCTGAAACCTCACATTATTACAAACACTATCATCAAATAGATTCACTCCATTAACTAGGAATGATTGAATAATAAATTAGCGTATGAGGAAAAGTAAGTTGGGTTTTTATCACCACTGACAATCAGACTGTAATTAGTTTGAATACACTGTAATACTTCAATAGGATGAGCATTTGAGAAACATCATCATGTCTCTAATATAATCATTTAAATCTCAATGAAAAGAGAAAATCAACAATCATAGAGGAAAACTGATCATCTCCCCAATAAGGGTATATTCTATAATCAATCCAGTCCCCCCCCCCCCCCACCACCAGAATTTGACACCACAAACTTCAATTAGGAAGTCCAAGCCCTGTGTAGGAGGAGTTTGCAGGAAAGCATGAGCGTCCAACGAAAGGGCAAAAGGACAATAATGGAAAGTTCATGTTGAGGACTAACAGGTTAGAATGAATCAAGACAATTGGTTTAGCTTTAAAAGTCATCAAACACTGATGAATCCCTTTCCATTTTTCTACTTTGCTCCTTTCTGTTGGGCCCAGAAAGACAAAACAAGCCTGTTGCACCAAAAGGACTAAGAGACATTAACGTTCAGCCATGAGAACAGAAGAAACAATTACCACAGAACTGAGGTCACTCTAATGGAGAAAATAAAATACAAGACACAATAAACAAATGAAGTTACATGCCAATGATGATGACAATGAATATTTGCAGACTAATATAAAAAACTACTGGTATGAAAATGAGGAAAAGCAAAAAACATCTAGCAGGAAAACCCTTCATCTCCAGGTATTCAGATTTCTGCTGAATCAACTTTTTCTGGAGGTGTAAGGGTTTTTCCATGAGACCAATCACACACTAACTCTCTCTATTAGCATAAAGAATGTTTCCTATGAAATATGATCTGAAGCATGTTACACATGCCCCATAAGAACTTGCATGTCATACAATACAGTTCTTCTATTTGCAGGACGACGTGTTGAAAGATGTGCAGCAGCAGCACTTTCTATCTCATCCATTATCCTGCTGCAGCTGCTGCTGCCCGTGGTATTTCTAAGCGGCTGACTTACCTCCGCATTGTAGAACTTCGTCTTCACATCCAGCGGCTTCAAAACCTGATTGAAAATAGATTGGAGACTGAATGTTGTTGTTTTCTCACACTGCGTCTCCATTGGCAGGGCGAAAAGTGAATAATTTCCATGCAAAAATATTCCAATCTGAATCTTTATCTTTAGGTAAGAAATGGAAATACAAGGCTTTCCTAAAATGTCACGGGCTGCAACTTGCTCACAAACTGAGGGCTGAAGACTGAAATAAACCAACTGCACAGCACACATGGGAATGGCATTTGCTTTGTTGTAGACCTGTGACATTTCTCAGGCCTCCTCAAAGCTTCAAGCGAGCTAACCACTGTCGTCTAATGAGAACGCTCAAATATTACCTACCTGGAATTTGAAGAACTTCCGAAAATAGAGCTTCTCCCCATATTGTGTTGTGTAACTGACTGCACAGACTAAGCTGGACATTGGGACAGAGGAAATAAACAATCAGAATAGCAACAAACAAAACAAAAGCTGGTTTTAGACATAAACTGATAATAAATCTGGATAATCTCCAGACATTCCCCAGCGGGGCTGTACGTAAAAATGCAATTGTCCCAGAGAGAGGCTCAAAACTTTCTCCACAGTTTCTCCAGCCAGCTCCCATGGTAAAAAACTACAGATTTCCAAATGAGTCCATGTAAGAACACAACAGGAGATTTCATATCTGAGCTGATCTGTTCTTCTTGTCCATCACTCGTCATTGCACAATCAGACAAATACAAATGTAAACCTGAAGTAGAACTAGAATTTAGCCATTATATTTTAGGGGTAAAAAACATTTGCCGGGATGACAATTTTGGGTTTAGGGTTAGATTAAAATAAGGGCTAAAATAATGTCATTTATTTTGTCAACATGGTACAATATTACACGTTGTAAAAACACTCACATGTGAGTTCCGATTTCTTTGACTTCGTGATGTATGACATCATCGATGCAGCTTTCGGGTTTGAGCTCGGCTACTGCAGAGTTTGACGCAGAGAGGTTGAGTCTCTGCGAGCTGGTCTGGAGGTCGGCCTGGGAATGATTGCATGACATCACACATTGCATCACATGACAATAACGTCTAGCAGAGACGTGAGAAGTGTATAACTCATGTTGTTTTTTAACACTACCTTCACAAGAATGTCCTTCACAACTTGGATGCTGTCATTGTGCACACTGATGTAACTGGAGAAAGTCTCCCCGAGGAAAATATTTCTGTGTAATGCAAAGATGTGGGAAAGTCAATTCGCAGTCAAATCTAAAACTCGTTGATAAAATTAACTTCCAGCTTTTTTAGTTCTTAGAATTGTGTAATTACCCAAAGTTCTGTGGTAATGTGAGCATCTCCCCGAGCATTAATGTCTCTGCTCCTTTAATGGTGGAGGGGTCCTCCCTCATAAGTTGACCGAACAAATCTCCTGTAGAGAAAAAATATGAAGCACGTGTCAAGTTTGTAACATGTCAGTGAATTTGCCTCCCCTTCTACCAAGAGCAGTCCAAAAACACTGGACGGAATGATGTCATTAGACAGTTGATAATGTCTGAACCAGAGGGACGAAGGAATTTAACTAACAAAAAGTGTCCCAATAAGTTTTGTGTAAGTAATTATAATTTCAAACATCTAGATGATTTTTGCAAAACTCCAGAGGACTAGACATACCTGACCCCTGAAGCTGATAGGTTGGAGGCCATGACATGCAGATGCCACAGCAATTCATAGCCTCATGTTACCTCACATGAAAAAAATACCAATGACTTTCCCTCAGTGATGTTTAGATTTATACATAAACAAAGAGGGATTGGATATGTATAAGCAAACACACAGAGTTATTATCAATCTGACAAAGAGTTCAATCAGTGCATCCCTACTCGAGCGGCTGAGGTCATATCTTTCCATTCGAAATCTGTCCGAGCCTGAGAGGAAACTAACCCGAGCCTGACATGACCATGGCAGGCTCTCTGTGTTTTGCGTCTGAATCCGACCCCGAATGCACCAGATGAACGCCGCACTGAGCTTATGTGACCCTGTCCCTGACACGTATGGTTAGAATTGTAAGGTCTCGATCCTTACCATGCAAAGCCCCTTGAGAAAATGTTTATTGTGATATTGCGCTAAACAAATCAAATTGAATCGCTTGTTTTCCCCGATTACAGACATGTGAATTGTAAAAATAAAATTATGCAAATGTGATACCAACACAATTACATAACAATTACGTAACATTACAACTACAACATTAAATAAAATGTGTCCATTCTATACTCATCTTTTGTCAAATTCTTAACTAAAACGAGACTGGAATTTTTCCTGTTAACTAACATAATCATATTCAGCACAAGTACGTCTGTGCATTTTTCCCAGCCTGCAGGTGGGAGGATATATGTAGGCGACGGACACTCTTGTTTTTCATAATGGTAAATTCAGTTTTATGAAAGTGTTTTCCATCCTGCTGGGCAGATCAAAGAGACGGAGGAAAGACGTTAAAAGATAAGGTTTCAAAGCAGAAGAGCTTTTATTGGGTTCAAATGTCTGTCCTTCCGTTCAACAAGGTGACCACATGTCACTACATGTGTTGACCATTTCACTGACTAATACTAATACTAACAATACTGATATATTAATAATAACAATGACATCAACATTAGTGAGTCTGTAATTGATGAATATAAAAAGAACAATGACTTTAAAATTCTAATGTCCGATTCAATAAATTTATCTTCATGCTCATCAAGAAACTGATCTCAACTAATATATATAGCGATCCTACCTGGAAGTGAAAGTGTGAGTAATGGTTTATGTGGAGCTCAGTTACCGGTGCAGAGACCACATTGCTCTGTGCTGTGCTCCACCAGAGGCAAATACAAATACTCCATCTATAAGAATCTATAATGCAGATGTACACAAGGTCTAAAGCAAATGCTACAAGTAATGAAATGCAAAATGTACCTGAAATAGACTCATTTAATTTCGGTTTTGCTTTCAAATGCTTGTTTACACACTGCGTGTAACATAATATTTTATGAGCTCCAAAAAACTTTTACAGCATTCTCTGCTGACCCCTTCAATAATATTTAAAAGACAGGGTAGGACAGGAATAGGGATAGGTTAGAGTTAACATTAATGACCCCAAGGGGGTAAAGAGGTTTGCCATCATAAAGCGAAAACATTCCAAAACGTCAACAGAAACATAAGCTGTTTTCAGACATGAACAATTGGGTCTAAACTTTCTCCGGAGTTTGTCTTTCACACTCTCTAGACATCTCCGTCTGTGTATGACACAACAGAATTGTTGTACTAATGTTCATGTTTGCGTTTCTTGCCTTTTCTTGTTAACACAACTATGAGCCATGTGATAAACTAATTATTACCATAGTTTATAATTGATAGCGCTGCTTCTCATAATGACTCACAAGCTATTTCATTTCTTTAGATGACTAAACTCTGGAGACGCTTATATGATTTCATGGATGTTCTCAAGCCTTACATTTCCTTCAGGCTCAGTGTTTGTTAAGTATCTCTCACCTGGCAGATCTCGATCCTCACACGTCACTGGCAAGTTTGTGAAGAGCGTTGGTTTTGTCAACCGCATCACTGTGAAGGAAATAAGTGACATTGGCAAGTTAGTAAGTTGCCATGATTTATGTTTTCACATATTTGTAGTACAGTTTTATCTGTGACAGTTATCTCTCACACTTTATGAGCATATCCTGGTGTCAGTAACAAGTAGCAACCAAGTGTCAAGTGCATGCAGGTTTTGTTTTACCTAAAGTTAAGTAAATTTCACCTATTACTTTATGCACTGGATCTGGATGTCAATATAATCATCTAGAGTAGGGTTGCAAGTTAGTATTATGTATTTACTGATTATTTTTGTTTCACAATACTTTGTAAGAAACAGTAAATGATTTAATTATTTTCTATTCAAGCAACTTTGCAAAATCCGACGATATTTAGTTTTTCAATTATGTTTAGATAAAAATAAGCAACTGTTTCACATTTAAATGTAAGAACCAACCAAATTTTGGCATTACTGCTTAAAATGTTTAAAAGATAAGTTGTCAGTTACTTTCACTAAATTGGATAATTACTTATTTTTACAAATTTATAATGTAATTACTACCTGTTGCAGCTTTACTCTAAAGCAGTATTGCAAAGCACAGTCTTATCATCTTAGGTACACTGAGGAACTTATGTAGTGTGCACACTTTATTATATTATACTATATATTATATTTAAGTGCAATAATTCCCAACAACTGTGTAAACCATTACAAACTCATTGCTCCTGCAACTAATTGTTGTAAAGTTATAATTATCAATTAAAGACAGTATTTTTATAACGAACAAAGTAATTGTTCAGTCAAGCATATTTTAGAAAAGAATCAAATGCCTGTCACAAGTTCACAGAAGCAGAATGTGACATCTTTATTGCAGAATTTTGGCCCGAAAAAAACCTCCAAACCCTAAAGATTGATCGATGTCTGCTGATTAGTTTTCTCTCAATTGACTAATCGATTACTTCGATCACTATTTGATGTCAACTAACGGCAGAAGATAATAACTATATTTACTGGTCCCACATTTACAAACTGGGATCTGGTGACAGTCAAGCTGTTGAAATATTGAACAGCCCGACACCTTATCTGTCATCTCTGCTGACGTTATGACGTAGCTCCTGCTAGCAGATTGGAAATACCATAAGGACGAGAAAAATACTCTTTAAAGATACGAGTGCCACAAACTGTCTTAATGATACATTCTGAAATGTAAACGTCTGACACTGTTAGCAGCTAACAGCATCAACAAATGACAACAATCTACTACAGTGAAACATGAACTCATCTATTCCACTCCTGATACAATGTTATACAATCTATACATTGTTTTTTATGACTCTAAAATACCTTTTAATGCGAGCAGGTGTTCCTGTTTAGCCTGAGTTACATCCATTTTAACAGAGGGAACTGTCTTATCGGGGAGAAATGAGCTGCTAATGCTAATGCTACTGCTGCAGTTTAGCCCGACAGGAAACAGTGTTTTCTTCGTCTGTTGATTTGTGACGCTCTCAATGTGCAATACTGCCTCCTGCTGTCCGTGGTGTGTATTACAATAAATCCTTTATTAGTGTGTGTCTCTAATAATAATAATAATAATATTTATTATAAATAAAATGTTATTATAAAAAAGAATACAAATTAAGTTAGTAAAAATTTGACTTTTGAAAGGCGAGTGGATTTAAAATAATTTACCTTCGTATGTTGACAACTTAACATGTACACTTTCATCACAAAATCCAAAGTTGCGATGAAAAATAAATATATATTTGTACTTTTGGTTCATGACTTACTTGTTGAGTTTAGTTGATAAGAATATGTCAACTCATCACACAATATAAAAAGTGCAGGTCGAGCTAACATATGGTAAGAATTGTCCAGTAAATGAAAATGCCCGGTATAATTCGTAATTACCATTTTTGAATTTGAATTTAATTTGCCACTGTTGTTTATTTGATCTGCACACCCCATGTAGATGTTGCATTACACTGATATCTAACGGCCCATGTGTGTATTACACTAGTGTAAAACAAACAACAGCTTTTGTTTATCTATGTAATAACAAAAAGTGACTCATATTATCAATAATGACAACCACAACGACACTACTGAGACTTCACGTCTTTCTCTGTGTCTTGGACTCTCTGCTGGATTGTTTGTCTCCTCATCCCAAGCTCTCTCTGCCTCTCAGTCCTTTCTGCTGCAGCTGACACTGTGTCGTGGTCTTTATGTTCCTCCACAGAGCGGGGATAACAGATACACTGCTGATCAGTGCGGCAGAACATCTTCATCGCCTCGTCGTGACGAGAGCAGATGTTCTCCTGGAGCTTCTCCGAGGGCTCCACCAGCTTGTGCTTCTTAAATGGAGCTGACTGAAGATGACGCTGGAGGTGTTTCTCACAATAACAGTCCCAACAACACGACTTGAGAGCTTTCAACAGCCATACGTTGTTAATGAAGTATTCAAGTAATTCTACCCTATTAATCAATTAGATTAAGTTATTGTCCTCTTCTGGAGGCCAGGGACAGAAATGACAAGGTCTCACAGGGTTTTCAAGAATGAGACATCCTCTCCAGAGTAAAACTCATCATGTTTTATTCATATAATTAGGGCCCGAGCACCGACGGCGGGAGGCCCTATTGTGTTTCGAAGGATTTGTATTTTTCAGGGCCTAGACGCTCAAATTCTTACCAAACTTTGCAGGAAATTCAAAACCCTAAAAAGTAATTGTATTCTGGAGTAATTTGAAATGGGCGAGGCAAAATGTTTCAACAGCGCCATCTAAGGAAAAGCCCCTCAGTTAGCTTTCACCGATCTTCACAAAAATCGTAGCCCAGGTGTATCATGACAAGACAAATAAAAAAGTCTAGCGGTGCAATGGGAAAAACCTAACAGGAAGCCCGCCTTTTTGGATTTAGTGGCCATTTTGGCCATTTTCTAAAAATGTTCTTTGACGTACTTGTCCAAGGGTTTTCATCAGATCAACTTCATATGGACATGAGTGTCATCACAACAAGATGAAGCATTACCTCGAATTTCGAGTTTTCATCACACGGTGTGATCGTGGCGTGGCGTCAAAGTCTAATTACACGCCATAAAAACACAATGTTCTGTATCTCAGACATACATGTTGCAATCGAGTCCAAACTAGACATGTAAGACAAGAGTCCCGGTCTGATGACATCTTCACAGAAAATATGAATTGAAATCAAAGCGCCCCATGGTGGCAACAGGAAATGTCTTGTTTTTGGAACATCTTACACTTGGAATTATTCCTCCTCATCACTGACCGCAACAATGTCAAACTGTGTCAAAAGTGTCTGAAGACATTGATAATGGCATAAGATTACTGGGACTTTTCGTCAAACACCATATTAGTGGCGTGGCGTCAAAGTTCATCAATTCGCCGTTAAACACGAAATTGCTGTGTTGTATATATATAAAAGAACACTTCAAATGATTCATTATGCAAATCATTCTTTGTTGTCAGTTTGCTTTAATGTTACAGTGTCAGTGGTGTTAGAATCCTTTAATGTCTTCGATGCAAAGATGAAACATTTATACGACCTGAAGAGAGAAAAGAGTGTTTTTGACCTGAACAGTTCCATTAGTCTAGTATAGTGATAGGGATAGCACCACCTACTACCAAAAGGAGGTAAGCCTCGTTTTTAAACTAAATTCTATTTAGGTAAAGTTTTCACTATGGGGTGTAACTTGATGGGGTGGACCGTAATGCGTGATTGGTGAGTGTGGGCCAGCGGTGCATGACAGACGCAGGAAGTGAAGCGTTTATCCTTGCCGCAGTGCGCAAAATGCATGCAAGGCGGAGAGTTGCGCTTGGTCATTGATCGCTCTCTCCACTAACTGCTTTGACATAAATGCAGCAGCTGCTGAGGAGAGGTCAGACCATACTGTTGCCCTTTCAATAGTGTGTTAAAACGTGGGGAAAGGAGGACGTGAAGGAGAGAGGGAAGAGCAGAGATCTGTTTCTGTCCAGAGGAAGTGAATCTGTTTTACAGTCACTGGCAGCAGCTGAAATGGCGCAGCAAGAAAATTACCTGGACAGAGAAAGATGCTTACTGATCGCTGTGTATCCACTGAAGGATCCAATGACTACTTGCTGTTGACGCACCTACTGTAAGAGCCATGTCAGCTGATTCTCTGGAGGAGCTGAAGAAGACTGGACTCCAAGCTGCTCCTGCTGATCACTGCTATGCTGGACCTGAAGATGTGGCCTGTGATGTCTGCACTGGGAGAAAACTGAAAGCTCTCAAGTCCTGTTTGTTTTGTTGGGACTCCTATTGTGAGAAACACCTCCAGCGTCATCTTCAGTCAACTCCATTTAAGAAGCACAAGCTGGTGGAGCCCTCGGAGAAGCTCGAGGAGAACATCTGCTCTCGTCACGACGAGGTGATGAAGATGTTCTGCAGCACTGATCAGCAGTGTATCTGTTATCTCCGCTCTGTGGAGGAACATAAAGACCACGACACAGTGTCAGCTGCAGCAGAAAGGACTGAGAGGCAGAGAGAGCTTGGGATGAGGAGACAAACAATCCAGCAGAGAGTCCAAGACACAGAGAAAGACGTGAAGCTGCTTCAACAGGAGGAGGAGGCCGTCAATGGCTCTGCTGATAAAGCAGTGGAGGACAGTGAGGAGATCTTCACTGAGCTGATCCGTCTGCTGGAGAAAAAAAGCTCTGATGTGGAGCAGCAGATCAGATCCCAGCAGGAAACTGAAGTGAGTCGAGTCAGAGAGCTTCAGGAGAGACTGGAGCAGGAGATCACTGAGCTGAAGAGGAAAGAACATGAACTGAAGCAGCTCTCAGACACAGAGGATCAGCACCAGCTTCTACACAACTACCCCTCACTGTCCCCACTCAGTGAATCTACACACTCATCCAGCATCAGGATCCGTCCTCTGAGGAACTATGAGGATGTGACAGCAGCTGTGTCACAGGTCAGAGGTCGACTACAGGAGTTTCTGAGTGAGACAGAGACAGAAATTTTACAGATTGTGTCTCAAGTGGATGTTTTACTGCGACAACCAGAGCCAGAGACCAGAGCTGACTTCTTAAAATATTCACAGGAAATAACACTGGATCCAAACTCAGTAAATACATATCTGTTATTATCTGAGGGAAACAGAAAAGTAACATTTATGAGAGAAGAACAGTCTTATTATAATCACCCAGACAGATTCACTGATAGGCCTCAGGTCCTCAGTAGAGAGAGTCTGACTGGACGTTGTTACTGGGAGGTGGAGGTGCAGATGTGTGGGGGAGGAGGAATTCGTGTAGCAGTCACATACAATAATATCAGCAGAGCAGGATACTCACTTGAATGTGTATTTGGATCCAATGATAAATCTTGGTCATTATCTTGTTATGGAAACAGTTATTACTTGTCATACGACAGCATCCTGACTCCAGTGTCAGGTCCTCTGTCCTCCAGAGTAGGAGTGTACCTGGATCACAGTGCAGGTGTTCTGTCCTTCTACAGCATCTATGACACCATGACTCATGACTGGAGTTAGGTTTTGTAATTATGGAGACACAGCTGAGTTCTGTAAACTTAAATAGACTTGAGTCATTAAAAGCAGTGATTTAGATTCTGTGTGTTAATCTTTAACTTCTTTTGTCTCCATGTTTGTTGATCAAAGTTCGTCGTGGTGACGTTTCTGCTCCGTACAGAGATCAGCTGTCAATCAAAGGCGGACATTACTTTATCACACATATTTAGTTCTCACTTTGCAAAGACAGAAATCTATAATTACATTGACATGAATGTGTTCGAAAGAACCCGAGCACCGAGCAGTGGGAGGCCCGATTGTATTTCGAAGGACTTGCATTTCCATTTTTGGGCTCTTTACAGGAAATTGCTGTAACTTCGGATTTCGAGGTTCAACCTCCCTCAAACAGCCCCCCCCCCCCCCCCCTGCAGACATTCAGTTGGTTTTAAGGAATGGGCGTGGCAAAATAACCGACAGGGCTTCAAAAAGTTTCTAGAAGTTTCTAAAGTTTGCAGTAAATTAGAAAGTGGTGAAAATTATCATATTGTGGAGTATATGGAAATGGGTGTGGCAAAATGGCTCAACAGCCCCACCTGGAACCCAGCCCCTAGGTTTCCACATAACCGATTTTTTCACCAAAATCGGGACAAAGGTGTATCGTGACCGTTCATAGAAAAATGCCCGCCATTTTGGATTTGGTGGCCATTTTGGCCATTTTTCACTCTTATGAACTTCATCAGATCAACTTCTGGGAATGTCATATGAACAAGATGGAGATATAAACTGACTGTGTTTATCTGATTTCATCACACGGTGTGACTGTGGCCTGGCGTCAAAGTTTGATTACACGCAATCAAAACACAAGCTTCTGTATCTCAGAAACATTTAGTCCAATCGAGTCAAACCTAGACATGTCAGACAAGACTCGCGACCTGATGACATCTACAAAGAAATCATGACTTAAAATCCCAGCGCCACCTGCTGGTTACAGGAAGTGAAGCGTTTATCCTTGCTGCAGCGTGCAAAACGCATGCAACGCGGAGACGTGCGCTTGGTCATTGATCGCTCTCTCTTCACCGACCGCAACAGGCTAGAAATTGCCTGTGCTCGGGCCCGTTAGTGCCACAACGTAGTCTTAGTTTTTTTTTTATATTTGTGTCCATCAATGAATGGAGTATTCATATACATCATAAAGTGTTTCATTAACATAATTATGTATATAAGCCAGTTTTAAAGAAAAGAGAATATAAGAAATGTGTCCAAAAAAACATTTCGACAATAAAATATTTTATTTTTCAACTCAGTTAAAATGACTGAAAATGTTTATTCATCACACTCATCAACAAGTCTTCGAATAACTTCAAGGAAACATGACAAGTCGTTTTTGGAAATTAATGTAAACCTGTGTACTATTGGTCAGGTGGCACTTTAGGTGCATCCATCATTTCTTGTGTTGTCTTCAGTGTGCAGAAGCTGTAATTCAAAGGACAGTTAAATTGTCATCCCATTCAGAACAAACAGAGACAGAATGAACCATTACTGAAAACCGAAAATGCAATGAACATAAATGAATATCTGAACAACAAACCAAAAGGTTTATTTTCTATCTTTAGGTTGGCACTGATTAACAATAATATCATGACCACTATTTCATTACATCCCCATACTCACTTGAACACGTTCCCTGTCTGTTTCTGGCCTCTGCCATTTGTTTTTGGACAAGATTCCAAAGACGACCAAGCCAAAGGCCACGAGGAGGATGCCGAGGGAATTTGCAAACTTTGCTTCCACGGGCAGCGAGCTGTACGGCTCCTCACTGCTTCCATTACTGCGGCAGATGGAGAAATATAGTCTGGGAATGATTTCTGTTACATGAGCATTACTTTGTTCTTTATACGTGACATTATGCTGTTTCCAGTTGAAACAGTTTTTTGGTACAAAAATCCAATAGCGTGGCCATGAGAGATATGATCACATCACGACGGCTCGCAGATTGTTTTAACATTGATTTTCTAATTTTATTGATTTATTTTAAAGCCCTACATGCTCTGTAGAGGTTGTATCTCTGATTATTCAATCTCCGACTAACATGGGTGCAGTTTATGATCTTTAGGGAAGGGACTGCTGTCACTTCCAGAATCTGGGCGGAAAACTAGGGTCTTTGCTATCAGAGCCTTAACACTCTGAAATGGATTGCCTGAAGAAATAAGGCCCTCCGAGACGATTTCTTCTTTTAAATCTGAGCTATACTAGTATACTTGTTTTTCATGGAAATCGTATGCCTGAATTTAGGGTTCCGGGCTATTTTGTTCCTTTATCTCCACTATTACTATTAAAACCATTACTTATGTACTCTCTTCTGTATTTTAAGAACTTTCTATTGTGCAGCTGTTATTTGTGTTGAAAAGTGTTTTATTAATAAAGTTGTTAGTATTATTAAATAAAGAAGGACACTGAGTTGTTACCAGTTGGATTATTTTGGGCACTTACAGCGTGAACAGCAGTTTCTCATTGATGCCACTGATGCAGGAGATGAGACTGAGGATCAGGATGGATTTTCCCAGCCAGACGTGAACAGGTTTCAGGGAGCTCCGAAACCACAGCGGAGAACAAGGAAACAAGAAACCAGCCAAGCCGAGGATCCACTGTCCATCGGCATCGGGTGAAATGACAAGAGGGAAAGTGTTTTCTTATTATGTCAGCTCTTTGCTGGTACCATTACACTAAAACGTGTAAATATTTGCCACCTTACCTGAAGTGCAAATACTGCCACAGTGCAGATGCCCACCCAGCTGTGCAGAGAGTACAGGTTGGGGATGTTTGCGCCTGTGTGGTAATCAAACACAGCACACAGGCCCACCGCAGACAGGAGCAAACCCAGAAGCATCAGTCCAGCGTGCACCAGCTTCCAGGTGAACTTGTTCTGTTTCCAGGTGAACGGGAGACGATACACAACCGCAGCTGCAGATAAAAAAGAACAGAGATATTCATTTATCCGCACTGATGATCTAATGTAGAGTAGAAATCATTTATCATTCATTTTTTCAGTATTAATTAATATCACCAAGTGGTTTATGATAAAGAAATACTTTGGTTGCAATCTTCACTTAAGGATCAAATCTAGAACATTTTATATTCCCATAACGCATTCATCCAGTGCAATCAATGTGTTTCAGGGTCTGTTTAGACAGATTCATCAGTTTTTCAGGGATCCTGATTGCCAAATAAAATCACAATAATATGCAGCAGAGGCTGAAGGAGTCTGATCCTTAATATGGGCCAATCCAATAATCCCATAATGCAACAGAGCATACCATCTTTTGTTCAACTCTCCCAGCACACAAAAGCCTACACCTCTTGCTAGTGACACAGTCCTTCTGTCAAACATGTCACAAAGTCACAAATTGCATCACTATATCAACATGAAAATGGTTATTCTGTCAGACTGGGAGAGCTCCCCTCAGAATCACAGAGCACATAAAACCACTTCTTCCACAGGCTGCGTGGTGTCACACCCCTTGTGACAAGTTAATGAATGGTCATGTGTAAATGGAGGATTGCCCCCTTCAGGGCTGGTATTTTGTTATCGTATGGTCGGCTCTACACAGATGTTCTGCCAATAATGGAAACCCCCAATTTTTCTTTCAGAGATATTTTGGTAGAATCATTATTAAAGGGCTTGTTTTTTAGTTGAGGAACAATGAGGCTACACTTTGTCGACCCTATTCAAATCATTGGAGATTGACTAAATTACAGAAAACTGTCCTTAAATAGTCCTGGAACGTCCTGGAACAGTGTCAACAAAAAATATGATTTTCAATTTTATAAATTTAAGCTAGTGTATATCTAAAGCTGTAAAAAGAATGTCATAACTTCAGTGTGGCATCTCACCGTTGCCGTACACAACCACCAGTCCCGACACCATGAGCACAGGATGCCAGTTGAACTGCAGGGCAGAATAATCCCAGGCGAAGGCTCCTCCCCAGTGTGAGGTCCAGCAGCTCACAAACAGCACACAGAGCAGGCCCAAACACACACACAGTGTGTAGGTGGAGTAAAACAACACAGATGACCTCATAGCTGTGGGTTTGAAAGGAGGGAGAGTAAGTATTACGTATTATATCATAAGTAGAAGATAGTGAGTCGTCTGTACTGAGTTGTACTGGTACCCTGGTGTACTGAACCAGTGGTCAAATAAGTTCCTGAGGTAAAAGTTATAATACAAAGTTCAATTAAATCATTCCTACATGTATTTATAAAAAACAATAGCAGTTTTATTATAAGTTATAGTATTTTAAGATTTATATTGATCTTTTAATGAAATAGAAAACAACAAAAAACGTAAAAACAATGATAACAGGGAAAACAGACAAACAAACAAACCAAAAAGGGAAACAAAGATAACATTTTAGTACATAAATACTTTGACATGAGTATTTGTATTTATATATTTAGTATTTATAGCTATATTTATAAGAAGTATCAAAAGTAAAGCTACTGTAGGATGGACTATTTAGTAGTGTCATACACATACACACAAACACAAACACACACACACACACACACACACACACATATTTTGAATTAATACAAACCTGTTTTTTAAATATGCCAGCACATAAAACAAATACATCAAAAAACACAACAATAAAAAATAAAAGATGATTATAAAATCACCTTACATAGTGTTTTGAATATTGCAGTTGCTTGAATGTACTTTACATTCCACTACTCTTCAATACACACTTGAGACTCGAGTTAACATTTTTCTATTGAGTTAGATTTTATTTGAATTTTCCACAAATATAAAAATGTTAATGATTTTTACTCACCTAACGATGGCGTCTCTCCTTCACGTGAATCCTGCCTCTTCACTCTCTCTACCACCTAAAGATCCTCGTAGACAGCGGCCGTGTTGTTCTGTCTTCTTTGTTACATCAACTCGAATGCCCTAGCTGACAGCATCCAGCATGCAAATTGTGTCTGATGGTTAAATAAGTCAGGTGGTGAAAGTGGGGGTGTAGAGGGGGAAGTCTAGATACAAAAGGATGTGACACGGTAGCAATTTCTCCTTTGCATAATCCTGCTTAGTGAAATAATGCATCCAAGTGTTAGTCATTAGTCATCGCCGTGCAGTAAAAAGTGATCACAGAATTAGATTACAGGTTTTGTACCATAACTCACTTTGTGCCTGGTCATGTTGTTACAAAACAAGCTGAGTATGACGTGAATCATTATAAGACATAAAACAAGTACTGAAACCAATTAGGTTCAGATGACAATGGTTTTCTTTCAAACTATATCAAAGGCAAATCCAAGGCAATTTAACTTTACTTTATTTCATGACATGACTAAAGGTTGGATAAGTGATCATCGTAGCATCTATTTTCATAAAACATGTATTGTAAAAAAAATTGACACACTCTCTATGTATCATCTTTTTAGGCTAACCCATAAACTGCTCGATAGCTTGCATTTCTTTTTGTGTATGAACGTCCTTACAACACAAAGGTGTGATAATGAGTTTTGCTACACAACCATGTGGGAGCCGGAACGCCCCTCGCCATGTCATCTAATTTAACACACATACCTCCAGAAGGAATAAAGGCTCCACAGTGAAGCGCCAACCCTGACATGTGAACAGAAGCAGATGATGATCACAGAGGGTCAGTCACAGAGACAGAGAGAGAGAGAGAGAGAGAGAGAGAGAGAGAGAGAGAGAGAGAGAGAGAGAGAGAGAGAGAGAGAGGAGAGGGAGGGAGAGACGTCTGGTCAATGTGCCATCTCATTTTACTTTGGAATGACGAAACATGAAGACTGGAGGTTCTTGGAGCTGAGTGGCAATTTTATTCCTTTGTTAACAGCAGTGAAAATTCCATCATCAACTATTATTACAGTGACAAGACAACATTTGTTGTGTGTATGTGTGTGCAGAGAATAATGAACAGCTACACAAGTCTACACATCATAGAGCAGCACAGTAACTGGAGCACTCAGGGCCATGTTCAGTATGATTTCTCTGGAACAAATCTTCTCATTGTCGTCATCCTCCACAAACAGGGACACAAAGTGATGACTCTCCCAGGGCACTTCCCGAGTCTGAGAGGCCAGCACACGGACGCACTCCATGTTTTTCCTGAAGCTGAACTTTTCGTTCTGGGGAAGTGGAGACGAGATCTTATCGTACCCCCCGTGATCGGAGGAGATGAAGCCGTTCATCTCCCGAGACTCTTTCGTGAGGAAAACACGCACATTCCTGCTGCTGTAGTTGCTCATTTGCAACGCAGTATGGACGTTTCCCATTTTGTCGTCCCTGATGTGACGGGTGTGATCGGTCAGGACTGCAGGGCTTGCTGGAGGCTGTTTTCTAAAAATAAACAGTGATACTCTGCATAACCTGGATTCAAATATGTGCACAGATGATACTTACAAAAAATATATCCACTTACGCATTTATCCTTTTTGATTTATCCTTCAGCCCAAAGAGTATTTTTTTCCCACAAACTGAATGAACATCTGACAAAAAAACATCTGAATCTAAGCCATGATCTTATATAAAGGAAATTATAATTAATAAAAATATAACTATAATTATATTGAAAAGCAATGATTAATCTTAAAAATGCGTTTAACATGTAGTTAATAAATCTCACCACCCACTTCAGTATCTGGTCGGTTTATACAGTTTATGAACGTAACTGACATTGACTATACCAGTTCCCCTGTATTATTTTACGAGACCTTCAAGGCATATATATATTCATTCGTTACTCTTTTTTCTCAACATTCAGCAATATGCATGATTCATTATTACAGTGATCAGCTAATAAAACTGTACTTACTCACCATGTAAATATCTTCTTATTTTGGATTAAAAACAGAATAAATTCTCACCTGGTGATGCGGCGAAGGAGCAACAAACTGAATCAAGTGGCAGCAATGCACTGTGGCTCCCTCTCTCATATGAGGATTGTGGGTCTGATAATATGCAAAAAACGGAGAGAGAAATTAACTGTATGTCGCTGGTTGATAAGAGCAAACCACATCCATGGGCCATTTTATGTCTCGATTTTGCAGAGACCTTAAAAGGAACTGTACTGTACATCTAACATTAGGTTTGGCTCTAATGTAATTGAAAATATATATATTTTTTTTATATTAGTTTTGCTATGAGGAGCCAAATGCCGAAGCTTTAATTGGTGAAGATGAACATGAACAGAAACATGAGTTAGATACGTAAATACTAAATCCAACTGAGACGTGAGGAAAAGCCATGTGTTGACAGACAAAACAGGAAAACAGATTATTCAAACAAGGTGAACACAGGTGAAACACACCGGGACAGGTGCAAGGGCAGGAAACAGGACAAAGACAGGAAGCAAAGCAGGAGAGACACAAGGAAATACGTTTAAAAATAAAACAGAACAACAAAGAACTCAGAGCTTAAACAAGCAAACACAGGACACGAATCCAAACACAAGGAAAACAAGGTAAACATAGAAATAGAAAACAGAAACAGAACAGAAACAGACAATCTGAAGTCCAAGACAGAATCATGAATTAAAAACACAGAGGATTCACACCTCATTACATAAAATAATTCATTTATGGTTTACCACTGTGAGAGTGATGGGAAGTTGCCTCTTTGTAATTGCAGCACCTTGTTAGACAGAGCCTCAGTTGCCTGCATGGCTTTACATATACAAAGTGGAAAGTGTAATAAAGATAAGAGGCGTTTGGGTTTATGGATGCCTTGGAACACGTATGCTCAGCACAATGAGGATGTGGCTGCTGCTGCTGTCCCTGCTTGTCTCTGACCTGTCCCCTAGCAGAGATGGGGACAAGGTCACGGATTATTACAGAAAACTGCTCCTCAATGGACGGCTGACTTCTGGAGGACCAAGGACCCGACCTGAGCGTCGCTGCGTGTGCGTCCATAGAAGCCGTGTGTATGTTCGTGTGCAGCCCAAGCAAAGAGCCGTCCCTTTTTACTTGGCATACGCAGCACATGATGATCACAGGCATAGTTTGACTCATTGGCATTTGACAGAGATAATCCATTGGAGTCATCTTCCAGCGCTGGTATGTCTATTCCTGTCAATATTGGTGTGTAAACGTTTTATTAATGAATCCACTAAATGGCTTTTTGTGTCTACTCATTTGTTGGTCTCCCTTGCCACTGTAATCAATACCCACCACGAGCTGTGACCTATCAACACATCGCTATTTCCATCTTATGACATGCGTCCGTGTAGCTGCTCTGATGCTGGTGTGAATTATCAGCTCACCAGGTGGGACTGCTGCAGTTTGCATGTGTCTCACAAATTCCCTGAGCATGAAGCTGATGATACAAACAGTAACAAGCAGGTTCATTTTCACTACTAATTTCACACTGGTGATAATAACAACATCTGACATGCAGCATATTGTTGCACCTGTTTGGAAGTCAAATTCATTTTCAAGCCGTTTGCAGTCACAGTGACGCTTTCGGCTCGAGCAAAACTTTACTGTGTAACTCCCGCTCCTGTCAGGACCTGTCATGGCAGAATACACACAAAAATGAAACGCAGTGTAATGTTTCTTCATGCTTAAACTGACATGCCGAAATGGAGTTGAGTGCAACCATTGTGGAATGTGAATTAATCCCTTTGAGAAACTGATCTCCTCTCTATTTGCACAGATAGCAATGCTCTGGGTCAACAGTGTGTGTGGAGTGTGTTCATATGCTCAGAGAACTGTGCCCTAATTGTTAAGTCAACTGAGTATGGAGAGAATAAATTATTAAAAAATCTCACTTCCTGCTGTAACAATCTAAAGTCTACAGCCACAAAGCTAAATGCTAACATCGCTTATAATGACAAACAATTCAAACATACAAACATAGAGATGTTAAGCAAGTACCGTGTGTAGTGCTGCCACTGTCGTAGTGTTTTGCATGTTATCATAAGGAGCACTGCACACACAGCACAGCTGATGCTAGTGGAAATGTTATTAGTTTCAATGTTAGCCATTGACCTGATAGTTAAAAGTTGAAGAGATCAGTTCACGCTTAGGAGGAGACAGTTCTTGGCAGAGATGTTTCACTTAAAAAAGAAATGTCAACCTCACGGTGGTATAAGGAGAAAAGCTAATTGAGGGATTCCCAACGCGTAGTAGTCTGCATTTCAGTACTTTATTTAGACAAATATGAAAACACCAACAAAGAGCTGAGTGCACTGCAATAATTAAGAATTGAGCTTGTGAACGATTCCCCTGATCACGTTTCCCTGCAGCCGTTCACCTGTGAATCTCAAATATAGACTGTGTGGCTATATTGAATACCACCTCTACCATGAAGTGTGCAACTGATGTAACAGCCGCAGCATTAACGTAACATACCACCAACATGAATATAACATAAAGCCAATGTCAGAATTGGTTACAACAGTTGTTTTAATACTCATGTATTCGCCTATGGGAGAATAATTTTTCTCTGGTCTTGTCACCTCAGGTCGTTCTCTTCTTCTTGAAGAGGGAAGAAGCGTTCCAGCGATGTTCATTAAAAGCAAAGGCATTCCGACTGTTGGTGATATTTCCATGGATGTAATTAAAGATCGCCCTAATCCGGGGCCAACGTGGCTCCTGTATCATTGCACAGCAGCCTCAGGCCACAATTTACAGTCTTTCTCAAAGGAGAAACCCAAGAGCTGGGCTACGTCTGAGCTTATTTCCTGTTATCCAAAAGACGGTGAAACAAGACCAGCAATGAAAATAAGAAAAATGTCCCGACCCATCGCAGAACCACAAATGAGACACAAAGAGGGCGCACGGCAGCCGACGGACTTTCGAGTTTTAAGGCAGAATGACAGACAACAGTCTTTAAAAGCTTCAGTCGGTCAACATGACATTTTCCAAACTGCCTCTCTGCACTCTGGCAGCTCTTCAGTGAAAAATTCAGATATATCACAGTTAGAGATACAGAGAAGCATGAAGGAGTACAAACACTTCAACTTGGACAAAAGTCTTCAGAAACTACTTTCTTTAAAAGCTGCTGCCGATGATGACGGATTCACCGTTAAGAGGCAGCTCTTGTCAGTCTCCAGCGAGAATAAAGAGTCCAGAAATAGACCGTGGTTTGAGCTCAGGGCCACTCAGGATGATAATGGGGGAGATTTCAATGGGAAAATAATCAAAAAACAAGCGGCAGAGCTTCGCGCTCAGAGGGAGAAAGTAAAGTCGAACGATCGCACACAAATACGGTTGAAAATGAGAACCGGGAGAGATTAGCATACACCTCACAAACAGACTCCACATATAAAATGGGTGATAATGATGTCGATCACAAACCTGTGCCTACTGAGCTTAGAGAAGACGCCTTAATCATGTGGCTCCTTCCAGTCGCTGAGACGCAAACAGAAACAAAAGTCACTCTGAAAGCAGACATTGGATGGAAATCGGTAAATATGCCAATGAAGGAGCCGGCTGACCCCCCGGCCAAGGAAAACTTTAGAACAGAAGGAGATGAATCAACGTGTCAATGCTTGGAAGAAGCTGTTTTGTCATTAGGCATCTATGCAATACATAGAGGAGAGAGAATAGATATGAAACCTGCAGAAAAGGTGTCTGGATATAAAGTCAACCACAGGACAGAAGCCGTCGTACCGTCACCTCCCTCACAAAAAGTGATGGAAACAGAAAAGACAATAACAGAGCACACAGCACAGACAACAACAATAAACACGGAGATGAAACAGACCACTGCAAGGCCAGAAGTCTTCGATCAGAATAGCACAAAGACAACCGATGGGCTGCCGAGTACAGAGGAGACCCCGACGTCTGCGCCAGGTCCAGGGCCCACGCCCAGATTGATCGAATGTAAAACAACCAATGCCGAATCCACGCCTGGAAAGTTATTCCTTGGCCTCAGGATGAGAGAAGACGTTCGAGCAGCGGAGAAAAAAGGAGATATGGTAAACGAGCCAGAAACTGGAAGCGAGGAAAATTATCAAGGAGGAACCTCGTTTTCAAAAACTTTCAAAACAATCTTCAAGCACACGACAAATCTCCCAAAAGTAAGTGAAGTTGTGTTATCAATCTTACAAGATCCTGGTGTAACACAAGTTTACTGTGTCCTCTACAGATAGTCTGGAAACTGCTCAAAACCAGACAATATGCTGAAACCACAACAAGATGCACCATGTTATTTAAACTGCTTTTGGACATGCACTCAACATGTGCATGTCCGAACACATGTTGAGTGCATGTTTTTCTCAAAGATAGAGATTTAAAAAACTTCTGTATCCAGCAATGGGAGAATACAAAAGGAGGTAAAACTGCCAGTGCTGCAAGTAGGATAGCAATTAAGAGAACAACCAGTAGTACAGATTCCTTGAAAGTAAAAATTATGAATTTCCTCTAAATATAAAATGGTGAAGCTTGAAATCTGATGAGAGTTTTCTTCCACAGTCGACAGACAACCCGGTGCCACTCTGCAGAGGTTTAATCCATCGCACCGAGGCCGGGTGGAAACACTGCATGGAGAGATTTACAGCAACGGGATCAAAGACAATTTCCTCAGCGGAACCTACAGCTGAGTTCAGGGGAACAGGAGAACCGGAGATGGAACGTGCATCTGTCAGAGACCAAGATGGTAACTGGATTTATGATGATGAATTTGATCATTTCTATTACTTCGATGGAGTCTTCAGAAGAGTTAAAAATACTCCCCACACCCACCACAAGAGTCAAAGAAGAAGAAAAAGGAGCCATGACAACTCAGAGAATAGAGTCAATCCCTCTGTTAGAGGAAAAAGTGAAAATCTCCTTAGATATATCCAAGGTCTCACTCTGAGGAACAGGCTGAACCACATCCAATGATCAGGCACTGACCATGATGTGCAGAGAGGAACAGACTAAATCCTGAAATCAAAGAGTGAGTAAAGGATTTGAACCTTGTAAAAAATACATCATCAGTTGATCATTGACAGTGCTGATGGAGACTGTAGGTGATCTTTAAGATAACTGCAGGGGAAATCAAAGGCACATGCTGTACGTCCACCAAGGCCAATCCTATAAGTATGTCTAGCTCCTAAATGTTTTTTCTCAACACTTGTTTTTACACCAATATCCACAAATTATTTCCTGAGAAATTGAGATGGAATAGTTTCCCTGGGCCATAACCTTTTGGTACAAATCAGTTCAGCTCTTTGTTGCGTAATCCAAACAAACAAACACAACCTCCTTGACCTTGGCAGAGAGAATGGCACTTAGAGCGCATAGCAGCATCACGACTCAACAGTCCTTTTATAAAACCACATTTCAATCGACTACATCCAGACTTTTATCTGAATCTGCACCAAATAATTGTTTTAATAGATATTAGTTTATGAAAAATGCCTGATTGTATTAAGCTCATTAAATCATTGTCTAAGTCTTAATTGACATTTTTGTTGATTTCTTAGACTCTAAGAAATCAAATAAAAATCATTTTTTTACCCGCAATGTTAAATAAAGTGATACAAAAAAATCCTGAATCTGTCCAATGTAGTATGTTCTTTCTCCACTCATGCCCCCATCCCTCCACAACATTTCGTAGAAATCTGATCAGTAAGCTTTGCTTAAACCAAAAAATTTAAATTAAAAAATAAAACAGACAGGGGTCAAAACATAACCTCTTTGGTTGAGGTAGTAATTGTTCACTAACAATAGCATCACCTACTGGCCAGTATATGAAATACAATGACCTGTTAGACGGTTGAGTCAGCCATGTCACATTATTATCAACTCAACACTAACAGATGAATAACTGGTGAACAAGCTGAGGAAATACAGCTTGTATACAACACAACAGCCCTTTGAGCGCCGCTCTACGACAAAACACAAAATACAAGAAATATTTTTAAGCATCCCTTTGGTTTCACAGAAGAATTCATTCAGTACAAATGAAATGAAGTTATGGATACACAATTAAGTATTTTCTCTATGAAGATATCAATGGGCTTCTGGAAAGCTACTTATGTAGCATTATGTAAAATTAACCTCAAACAGTTTAGGTACCATGATTATTCTTCTAACCCTTTCATAATCGGCAGCTACCATGATTAGACTTGGGTTTTTTTTATTAACTATAGGCTAATTAAATGTAACATATGTATAAAGATCTCCTCATCTCAGATATTTATGTCAATACTAAGTTCAAGAAGTCAAAAAATGTATATAATTTGTGATCCACTTATTTAAAATAATTAAATAGTTTAAGAATTTCAAAATCTGGCTTTTCAAATTAAACAAACTTAATTAATTCTTGATACTTTAAATTTTCTCCAGTGTACAATAACAATGAAAATATAATTTCACACAAAAGTATCTGTACAAAACATTTATTTGAAATTGACATAAAAACAGCTTTTCGTCATATTTGCATAATGTAAATCTGAAATCCATGACAAGCAAACAATAACTAAGGGTGAGGAAATGATTTTAAATGGCTGGACAGAAATGTATTACATGAGGGATGTTGATTGAGCAACTCAGGACTTGCAATGAAATATGTAAAAAACACAGAGTATATATGTAAAAAAAGAGACATACACTCACTGGAACATGCGCTGAAGCCTATTCACTGCCATGCTACTTCCAAAAGGCTGAGAGGAATTTTAAAGAGGAAAAAGGGAGGAGTTAAAAAAGAAGCTTGAAGTGAGAATGTTAGGTGAGGAAGCAGCGTGTGTAGGGTCCCTAAAGATATTGATGCAGGCTGTATTTTCATTGTCTGTCAATAGATGGCAGTGCCAGCACTGTAGAATCACTCTGCAGCAACAATATATAACTCTGTAACTCTTTATACACGAGACGGCAGAAAAGACTGGTTCCAGCTGTCACAACCTGAACTGCACCCACTCTGGTTGGCATTTCTTCAATTACTTCATATCTCACTATATTAATTTTGGTTGATAGAGCCTGTGCATATGTAAATCAATGTGTACATATGCTTTCAGTGAGGATTCAACGCTCTTCAGACATTCTTATGTACACTGGACAGAACCGGGGGAAACACATTTGAGCTTCTTATTGAATCCAGAAAAGTTTTCCTTCATCTTCCACCGAGTCTAAACAATCCGTACCTGCACCTCGAGTCACCGCTGACGTGTGGTCGGACTATTCGGTCAGACGGTTAACTATCGACAGCTGGACTCAACCCGGCGTCATTTCAACCCTTCAAATTTGACACGTTCTACTCTTCAGCATTAAGTAAGATTCCACACTGTTGTGCACGTGCTGTGAACGGAAAGTCATTCGTGAGGGTATGGCACACGCGATATTGACAAATCAACGAGAAACGGCAGTTTGAACAAAATATCAGTCACATCTCGAAAAATGTGATGTCAGTCATTTTTGCCCTGTAGTTAGACATCATTACAACATAAACAGACAGTGTGCTTGTTTTCCAGGGTCGCTTTTGGCAATGGTATAAATAATAAAAGATAGTTATTATTCAATACAATAAATATATCAATAAATAAAAACGACCTCTGAAGTTTTGTAACTTACTTGAAAATATCACTATTGAAAGTTTTTCTAACAGAAACAGCCTTTGTGAAATTCCTTCTCCAACGTTATGTATGAGTAGTAACACTGAACATGTGAAAGGCCGGATGAAGAGATTTCTACTATGTGCCGTGGTTGTACGAAGATTTCTGAATCACTATGCTCTATGAATGAATCATAATTATAGAAAAATGTAACCTAAGTATATTTAGATCATCAAAAGGCATTGAAGAGGTAAGTCTGATGATTAGCAAGACTGCATGTTAACTGTTGGCAGAATAAACGGACAAAATGCTTGTAGTCACAACAAACAAAAAAAAAACATAGCATTATTGTAGTTTTTTTATCCTACATGTGCCAGAGGTCAGTGCATCAGTGAGGCACAGTATAAGTGACATAGTTAATGCCACTTCTACAAACCAGTGTATATGCTTGTCTCCAGGTCGTGTGCTGTGATCTGGGGGGGGGGACCAGAAGAGCGACACACACACACAAACACCCAGAGACTTTCAGTATTTGGCTGCGTGTTGCATTCGCAACAGTCTGGAAACACGCAGCGGTTGGAAATTGACGACTTCAGGATTTTTTTCCTGCTCTTTTTCTGTTTGGGTTGCTGGGTTAGCTATTAGCACAAACCTCCTTCTTCACGGTGTTCATGATAACACGTCGGTGTTTGGCAGATCGTCGACAACCTCGGAGCGCTCATCAGTATGACTCGACCTTCCCCTTTTTGTGTTTTTTTCTTTTCTTTTTAAAACTACTGGCTTCTGAATACATGGCCGGGCCGCCACAAAGAGGTAAGCCTGTTCGTGAGACACAACGTCCGACGACAGCGTCTGTGTGCTTTTTATTTTGTCTTGTATTAAGTCTCTTCTTGACTCGATGTCCGCTGTTGCGTCGGCCTTCAGGGCGTGTCTGCGTGCTTATAGTAGCCTCTCTGCAGCGCCATGGAGGCGATGCTCTCTGCCGAGCGCCGCTGGCCCATGGTCAGCAGAGCGTCTAGCAGGTCGTTGATGTCGGCTTTGAGTCCCTGCCTCTGCATCCAGATCTTCAGTAGTTCATAAACTTTGTCAACAGGGGGGCCGTTTTCCGCGATCCGGATGCTGTTGTCGCTGACTCCGATCGATCGGAAGAACTTGTTGTGGATCCCCACGTCCAGGTGCTCGTCAAACAAATCAAAGCTCTTCTTCAGGGATTTTTCTGACCCTTTAAAAAGAGAGATAAACAGAGAAAGTTAATTGTGAGAATAATAATATAAGTAAACTTTATTCATATAGCATGGTACAAAGATCCTAACAAAAAGTAAAACCAAAAAAAAAATGTAACCAGCCAAGGCAGTTGACTAAAAGGACATTGGCCAAATAAGAGCCAAAGACTAAAGTAAAAATGAATAAAAAATAAATAAATTTTAAATCAAAAGTTTTAATAATAATAATAATAATAATTGCCATGGATTTTAAAAGAAAGACATTTTGAAATGTATTCCATATGCATTTTCTTACAATGGACCTATAGTGGATTGTTAAACTTATAAAAATGAATGTGGCAACAGAGAGCACATTGTCTCTACATACGAATTTGGAAACAATCGGTACATTTCAGTACATTTCCCTTCCGGGGATGTGTAAAAAAATTTTTTTCAAAAGGATCAAACAAATCTGTTAAGCCATGTCTTGTCTAATTTAGCATGAGAAAAAAACAACGGCAAAAAACACTGCATGCTCCAAACCCCTGAAGGATATGGCCTGACCGTCATGAGATTATTAATCTATCAAGCAGCTAATGTGAGATCTTGAGGAGATACTGTTTATTTGACTTCCCTGTGGACTGACATGAACTGCAATAAACTGTGTGGTTTTCTGTGAACAGTGAGCCGCCTTTTTGGGCAAATCAAGTACCACGAAAAATAGCTTCATGAGATGAGCAAAGAACAACCAAATAAATAAGAAATGTCTCTGGAAGTGGAATTGCCCCCCCCCTCGACCAGCAGGAATCTTACCTTGTACTGGCACTAGCTGATGTCGCAGAGGATCGTCCTATAACGAAAAAAATCCAAATATAAATTGGGGAACATGTGAAAATGAAATATGAGACTGGTGCAGAAAGGAACTAAATCTTTCCGGTGCTTCTTATCTTCTCCCCTCACCATGTCTGCAGGGAGCAGTCTGAAGGCAATGGGGCTCTGGTGTGGAGTGCTGCCAGAGGAAGCCGCTGTGGGCAGGGCTGACAGGCTGGTTTGAGACGAGCTGGTTGTGTTAGGGAGGCTGTCCCCTAGTCCCCGGTCCTCGTCCTCCGGCGGAGGGGACTTGGTTATCCCGACCTGGGTCTCCTGCAGCAGGGGCCGAGACTCCGGACGGGACTCCTCACCCTCCAGACCTGCATTCTGATTATTCTGCCTCTCCTCTGCTGTGGCTCCACTCTCGTCCTGCATGGTGGAAAGAGGATGAACATACAGTATCTAGATTATGTCAAATAACAATAATGATGACCTTACAGATCGGCAAAAATGTATCAGGACATCAAAAAAATGTATAAAAAAAACTTAACTTCGTACAGGGCATGATCACACACATTAAATAAGTCTAAAAAGGTGCGTTTCGAGGCAGGAGGTAGGTGGGGAAAGAAAATGTCATGTATATCTAGTGGGAGACTAAGGGCTACACAGATGAAGACTCTATAGAGGATAAACAGACAGGAGAAGGATGGAGGAGGAAGAAGAGAGCTGCAATGATCAATACGGAAGGTGACCAGGGCATTTTCTTGACTTTAGGCTTAGCTTAGAGCTGGGCGTCGTTAGCATAAAAAAAAAAGGAAATGAACAGCAACTTCCCAGATAGTGACTGCTGGCACAAGAACAACAACAATCATTAAGAGGTAAACATGTGAAGTAAGTTATCTTACAATGGGAATCTTCACAATTTCACTGGAATCACACTGGCTCTTTGTGCCTGTTTGACAAAAGAAACATCGCATTAGAGATTCATCCTTATTAAGAGAAACTGCACCACAAAGTACATGTTGTCAACTCACATGGTATTTCACATGAATGTTGCTTGATCACGAACCACCACACAGCCAGTCCGATCAACAATATCAGGATGATGGCCAAGAAAATGTAAGCTATTAAAGGAACCACTGAAAAAAAATAAAAAAAATTAATCAGCACAATTCAAGAAACACCAATCTACAATTTTTAGCAGGAGAAGAGCAGCATGTAACTGTGAAGTCACCTGTGTCGGCTGCGGTGGAAGGGGTCGGAGAGGGAAGGGCTGTGGAGGTTTTGGTCGGGGACGGATCCCGTTTTCGACACAATGAGTTCGAAAAGGGGGTGCACTTCCTCGTCTCCTCCTCCCCTGGTTTACACCTGCAATTTTGTACAAGAATTACTACTTTTAAAGTGATAGTTAAAACATACAAAATGCAGCACGACCTTTGGTGATTCTGATTTCAATTCTGTTGGGATACAAGCTAGTACTTTCAGCCCAAACCAGCATTTATCAATTTATCAAACTTCCAGCTCCCTCTGTAGCTACAAGAGGTTTTTATCATCTCTTTCACACATGCATTAGTAACTCCCAAGACCTGCAAACAAAGTTTGTTGTGCAAAAAATCAGTTCCCCTTTAAGTAAATACTCAAAACAAGTGTCTTAAAGAGAAGTAAACCAGACGTACTTGACACAACGTTTGCAGACTTCACAGGCCTGCTCTGGCACACAGAAGGTCCCCTGTTTGCACTGGCACTTGGTGTCTGCTGTGGTAGTGCACGACGCCGTTACAGTCTGATCTGTGAATAGAGTTGAGAAAGTTGTGAGAGAATGTTGTGAAAGAGCAGACATGTCGTAAATAAGTATAAGAGGGAGGGCCCGGGATGTAAATCTAATCAGATTTAAATAGATCTCCACAAAGACAAACAAAAGGCCACTCTAGAAATGTTTTGAAAGCAAAAAATAAATAAACAATACACAGAAAGATATGGAGCCATGTGATTTGATGAAATTATCTTAAGGGACTGATACATAGATACACAGAGGGCATTATGTGCTTTAAGGAGCATTAACACTGACAGAGAGCCGACTCTCAACCACAACATACCAGCCCCTGCAATTCCTCCTACACAGTAAAATGTAAAGCAGGGTTACACACACATCTGTTATCACACCCAGTTCTATGAGAAGAGTTCAAGAGACGTACAAGTTAACTGGCCAACCTAGAGTGAGTGAGGAGTTCACAACTTCATCTCACTTTATAGAAGCGAGGATGGTGTTTAATAATCACATTCATTAAACTCAAGACCAATCACATAGTGTTGAATAGAACATGGCGGACTTTAAGCTCATTTGGAGGCAGTTTGCCATTAAGAGGTATCGTTTGAAGAAAAACAAAAGGACAAAAAATCCAATTCTGTGTTCCTGAATCTGTCCTCATTTTAATAGCATAATGAGTGAGGGGTATCTGGCACGGTTCATTTATTAAATTGAGAACTCAAAGAAAGTAGCCAGACACAATCAAAATTAATCACAAGCCAATACTCCACCTCCACAGGTCGACCTTTTATAGAGACCTGAGGTTTATGCTCGCCAATTAAGTGATTCCAGCATTAGGTCCATTTCGTAGCAAAACATGAGCACTCTCAGTGACAAAGTTTATAGTAAGTAAAAAGCTCTGCCAAGAAGCTTTTCAGATATTGATTACTAATGAAAATATATGACGAAAAAAGTGTTGTGTTAACTTTTCTACATGCTGAGAATAACTTTGCCAAAGATACAAAGTTCACACTCAGTATTCTGTCCGTAAACACTGTATTTCCGTCATCTGGGAATTAATGAAGAGTTGTAAAGCATTCTGTTAAATGGAAAATATGTGTGTATTTAATGGAGAGACAGTCATTTTGTATCTCTGTGTACATCTGAGGTTGAATATTTTCTTAAGATAAATGATCTCAATAACCACAAAGAGTTTCAATTAAAGTATTGTGTCTCTCCGAAGTGATTTTCTTGTGTCTATATCATAGCTGAAACGCCCTTTGCCACAGGCTTGGTTTTAATGAGTTATTTGATGCAATTAAAGATAGTGTAAAGAATCAGGTTGATAGACAGCTGAGAACAACTGGTGATTGGTCAAGCATGTGTATCGGGAACTCCACACCACAGTCTTAAATACACAGACTCTCTACATCGTCTCACTGTATCTGGAATGTTTTAACTTGACTTTGGTACAATGGGAGGAAGTAGAGCTGCGTCATCCATATTTGTTTGCAATTTGTGGGATTTACACGAAAAAACTAAAGTTTGTCCGACTGACGACGCCATTATTCATCGTTCACCAAATCAGCTCACAGTATTCAGGTCTTGTGATGCATCATGGCTATGAATGTGTTCAGATGAGATGTGCCGTCTGAAAGGGGAATTTCAGCGCTACTCTGTCAAGATGGATGATTGTCACAAACCAGAAGAGTTATGACGTTAAAACCTTCAGGCCGAGCACATGCCCATGGTTGGCTTTAATGAGGTAATACAAATATTGGGCTGGTAGGGAGCGTTCTTATATACACAACTAAGCTTATAGTGTGTTCTATAGGTAATAAATGATTGTCTCAAATGAATTTCATTTTCAATAAATCAGCTAATTATGTTTTTGTTTTTAAGCTACAGTAACGACTATTGCAGACTTTAGAAAGGCAGTTAACAATTGTTATCATGCCAACGGGGACAATGGGTTTGGTTGTTATTATATTAATGACATAATAATCCCAATCAAATTACTAAAACATAAAACCATTTACCGTGGGGCTTGTTTTATTTATTCCAAAAGATAGGGGGCAAAGACTCTGGTGGGACAATTACATTTCTTACATAACAGTTGGCAGTTAGATAAGCACTCAGCCTGCAGCACGACCAGCATCTCAGATATATCACCCAAATATTGGACCATGACAAATAACTACTGATTAAAAGTGAAAATATCAGATGTAAAAATTTGAAAAATGCTCATCGATCGAGTTTCTGAAAATATCTTACAATGATGCTATTGATTTCTGAAACAAATGGTCCCTGTAAGAAAAAATGTCTTAGAAGAGAATTTGCACACAGAGGCAAATTAAAAGTAGTTAAACAAAGCTGATCATGTTAATCAGTCTGTTAATTCAGTCGACTAGAAATCAAGTTGTTGTTTTTCACCCCAGTGGAGCCATTTTACACACTGTTGACCCCGCAGCACTCTCTGCTCCCTTCACGCTGCGCTACAGAAGCTCATTTCAATCTGAGATATGCCGTGTTGGACACACACTGTGACTGGTGCCTGAGGAAAGTGCTATTGTAGGTCAGTTACATATTCATGCTCGGCATTGACTGCAATGTAACACACGGAAGTGAGCAACAAAGCCTTAAAAAGGATGTGAGTCAGGGTAAAAGCAAACCTCCATTTAAAATAACAAACCAGTTGGCAACAAGTCGATATTGAGCTACCAGGACGAAGCTGGTGTCTGAAGACAACACTATACTTTCTTGATTCTGTTATTTTATCACATTGGTAGGTGCGTTGTACAAGTCTGGATGTTATGGGCAGAGACGATGAGGCAGTGAAGCGTCTGTTTAGTCCAAATTGAACATTAACACATTTTTCTGTGTACTTCCTGTCTAATCTAAGCCGTTAATACAGCCCGATTAATCAAAGCTAAAGTCAATAATAGAATGTTCTGATGGAAAACCGCATCACTAATACAATAGTTTCCACAACATTAACTTTAGAGAATGTCCGCACGATCAGGTCCAGACACTTCCCGGAGTTAGGTTTTACGTATGAATAACAGAGCAGAGTTTCTGAATCAGATGCGTTTGGACAAAGATCTCGTTGGAAGTAGGGATCCTGAGTATCTCGAGAGTAGCATAGTAGCATAAAATTCTATTTCAACTTTAGATTGATAGTTGTAAAATGTTGTTGGCCATTCAAATTAATACAGAAATCACAAATAATTGACCATTGACAACAGTGTCAGCCCTTATCCCGAAAAGGTTTCGAAACTCATTGTCTTTCCAAGTTGACATCTTCTGTGTCTTCTGCATGTTTGCCTCCTCCTTTTCATCCAGTGATATTTGAATTACTTTAGTATTTTTCAGTTTTGTGTCTTTCATGTGTTAGAAAACTCATTAACTTGCCCCCTTGCGGAATTCTCTGGTTATAATCCTGCTGTGTTCTCACATGAACTTCCCTGCAGTTCATATGAGGGAGCGGGAAGGAAAACTTCTGGAGACTGTCCGCAACAACTGACTCGGACATTTGTGTTCTCAAATTCAGCTGCTCTGGATAATTTCAGGAGAACATCTGGAGTTCAGAGCATGTCTGAAAGCAGCTCCAGGCAATGCTTTAAAGAGACCGTAAACCGGCTGCATCTGACACCAGACAAGATTCATCCAATCAACAGTAGCCTCGTCAATGTAAGATATTTCATAAAAGGAAATTCACAGGTAACAGCCAATCTGTTTCAAATCTAAGTTTCCTTTGGCATGATCCCTTTAATTTTAACCTATTTCTATGTTGCAAATAAGTTTAAATTAGAGCAAAAACACACAAAGCTCTATTTTTAAAAGTGCAATGAATGAGCACAAAACACACCCTATGTAACACTAGTCTCTTTTCTGTAGCTGCAGCCTTTCATTGGACACAAAGACGCCCAGTGTGGGAGACAATGGGACACAGCCACACCCAGTTCACCCAGGTAGGGCAGACACACACACACACACAAGCAAGTCTCCCGAGACAGGTAACATGCTCACATTCAGTGTATGGAACAAAACAACAAAGGCACGCCCTACTACTCCCTGTAACATCAGAAAATCACATTTTCATAAGTGCCTGTGAAAGACAGGGGGCGCAGACAGTTAGGGGATAACTTTCCAAAACAATATCTTATCTTTGACAAGCTGGATTACAGGAAATTACTTTTATGATTAGTTTTTTAAATTTAGTTTTCCACATTGCTGAAAATGTTAAAGGTTCAGTGTGTAGAATTTAGTGACATCTAGTGGTGAAGTTGAATGTTTAAGCTCCTGCACCTCACCCTCCCCTTCCCAACATGAAAGAGAACCTGTGATAGCCTCCAGTTGTCATAAAAACTTAAAAAGGCGTCTAGTTTGTCCAGACTGAGCTACTGAAAAAAAAACCGGAGAGGACCCGCTCCAGATGTAAATATAAAGTATTGAAGTATAAAGGGCCCATTCTAGGGTAAAGAAAACAACAATTCGTACAATTTAGATAAAACACACTAGTGAAAACATCACTGGGGTTATTTTATCTAAAATTTCTGCCATTAGACCCCTTTCAAAGTCTCGCATACGATACGCGTTGCTGTTTGACTTGTGGGAATGCGTTAAATATTAAATTGATGACATGTTACTATAACTCACATGACAGTACTAGAAATAGCTTCTTCTTAACCGCTCTGAAAAATATGTACTTGCCAGTGGCTGTTCAGCGCAACTGCTGTATTAGAGCAGTGAAGAAGAAGTGATTCCTGAGGACATTTTTAGTTTGTTTTATCTGAATGTGGTATCTGATTGGTACATGTATTTGTGTTCTGCAGATGCCTGACCCAGCACCTTTTGCAGTATCGGAGGCATTTCCAATAATAGTTTCAGGATAAGAAGATCTCTAATTTAGGGTTAAAAAAATAAGGTATATTTAGGGGAGTGTGTGTTATCTGGTGCAAATCAAAATCAAAATCCAGATCTAGGAGATTTAAATGTGGTTTCTCAGGGGATTAGACTTTTTAATCAACTTATTGGAGCACAATGGAGATTTACTATAAGAAAAAAATGAAAAAAGACCAGGTTGTAAAAAACAAACTAGATAGTATATTAACTCTCAATCAAACTTTTTTTTTTCATTTGATCATATGAAAAAAAACAGTCAAAATGAAGAGTTACCTAAACGGCAGTGGGTGCACGGCAGACAGCGGTTCATCCCGTTGGAGTGCTCAGTGTAAGTCTGTCCGTGCTCACAGGGAAGACACATCCCTTGCTCATGGTCTCTCTCACAGGCCTTCTGCACATAGGTTCCTGCAAACAAAACAAGAGATCACTCAGACAACAACTCAAGTGATTAATGGTTACACTGATTTGTACGGCCACATCCTGACGTCACTAATATGATGCATTTCCTGCTAAAACAGGATGTTGAGGCAGGACATGCAGCTTGACATTTACGAGAGTAAAGTGTTATCTTTGCTTAAATTTATTAACAGTTTGACATGAGATTTTCCAGGAAGACGTCCTCATTTCTTGGTGACTGGAGGTATGGAAACGGATTTACTGAGCAACACAGCAATTTGACCTCCTCCAATGGTTGATTCTCCTTCTTTTAATTTCTATACTGAGGTCATGCATGCTGGAAATAAAACAAATTGATTATCATGTGTTTTCAGGAATTATCTGATGCACACATGAAAAATAACAACAACAACAGATTGGCTGCAAAGACGTCTTAGGTTGAGCACAGTGAATATTCTGAAAAGCTTGAAAGGCCCAGAAATGTTGGTATTGGGTACAATTGTTTGGTTCAGGGCTAAAAACTGATTTTCAAAGTTTATCCAGGCCAAAAACATTAGGCATGATTAAATAAAAGATCATACTGATGAACAGAAGGAAACACATTTAATTCCATTAAGTTGTCGCAGTGGTTTTTAAATATGTGTCAAATGTGACCAACTGGCAAGAATGCAGGAAAACAGAATACCAATGTCTCACACACACACTGCTGTTTTTTATGCTCATATTCATTAATTCTAATAATAATAACTTTTAATTGTCTCAATATTATTTTGTACTTTTGTTTCTATGGACATTGACAAGGCCTTAGCTTTTCACTATAAGAAATTAAGTTGATTAAAGTACTTACACTTTCACCAAATCTGTTAAGTCAAAGAGACACAAAACTATGTGATGAAAGTAAACACAAGGTTTTAAACTCCTAATGAATGTGTTCATGCAGAAATTATTCGATAAAGGAGCATGTGTTTTAGAAAAGACATATTAGTTAATAACATTTGGGATTTACGACTGCTGAATGTGTCTGTATGAAGTTTTATTTATAAGGAAAAAAACTGAAAAACAAACCGTGAGTTGATTCAATAAAAAACAGGATTTCTCAGTATTCATAATGGTAAATGTATAATTGCATTAGCCTAGCAGCATCATGCAGTAATTGCATCTTGACTGAATAGGTTAATGGCTTTACCAAATTATTTACATACTAAATAAAGGGTTAGGGTCAATTTTTTCCTTATCTTGGTGCTTCACTCTGCTTTAATGAGTTGGAGATGGAGCAGCTCCTGGACATCGCACATTCTTTACACAATTGCTACAAAACTGGTGTATGATACAGTGTAGGTTATGGGTTTGCTTTGGTTATTGTCAGCTCTTTTAATGCATTGCAACACTAACATCAAACTTTCCAGAAGTGGATTCGAGATCTGAAGGCTGAGTTTGAAGGTGGGTGTGGTTCATTCCGTGTGGACTGAGCGCTCATGTAATAATGTAATAATCCAAGTTGTCATGGGTTCGACCGGCGAGATCCCATCACAGCTGAAGGGGGATTGTACATTGTTCACGTGTTCCTCCTCACCTGCATGGCAGTTGAGGCAGCAGAGTGTCTGGTGGTGGTACTGCTCGTTCTCCACGCAGGTCCTGTGTTGTCGCAGAGTGAGGTTTCTGTATTCTTCGCCGGACCGCTGCGATGCCGGAAGGTCCGCTGAGTGACACACCAGCCCAGCACTGAGGAGTGCTGCCACCAACACCTGAATCATCAAGGTCATGGAGGTGGACAAGAAAAGAAGGGAAGGGGGAAAAAAGACAAAAACTTAGCTTTATCATGTGTATCCACATTATACAGACTCACCCACCCAGACTCATTAGATAAAGGACAGTAAAGAGGAGAATCTATCTTCATAGGAAACCTTGTGTGAGCAATCTACGGCTTAATGTGAACCATCTGATCTGAACATCTGCCGTGGGAAAGCAATTACGGGAGACATGCAGCTGGTCAGAACTGGAGGCAAAACAATCCTGTGTGTGCACGACCAAGAGCTACACAGCAGCTACCTGCAGTGCAACAGGCAGCCTAACTTAATTATTTCATGATCTAGTTTTCTTAAAAGTAAAAGAGTCTGCTTCCTCCATTGTGGGTGTACCATAAAAGGTTTTTGATAAGGTATCTCAGCTAACACCAGCACGGTGCCCATATCAAATGTGATTCCAGAAGCCCCATTCATGTAGCGGATAATAACAGGCCTGTGTAGGTGGGGTACTGAGAAGAATATGGCCGAACACTTTAGTGTGGCCCCCGGGCGCTGGTGTTTATTCACACGCTTTTCACCATGTCAATGTGAGAAGGCCCCATTCATTGGCAAACAACACACTTTAGTGCCTCTACTTCAAATGACCCACATTCTTAAACCCCGGCTCTTTGAATGCCGCGACATGAGACACCGCTACGAAGCGCCTCAAACGCAACGCGACACCTCCTGGGTAAATGAGAGGCCTAGATTTGGAGGTTTTGTCTCTCTCTCTCTCCCCCCTCTCCCCACCTCTAGCAGACCAGGAGAGAAAGAAACAGGTTAGGGTGGAGCGGGCCAGGTTGAGAGGGAGAAAGAGACGGAGGAGGGTCAATAAAAAAGTGAGACAATGTAGACAACGGGCTGAAGATGGGATGTTCTAGTGGGAATACAGAGTCTTAAAAAGACCGTGTGGGAGAATGAGGGAAAGAAAGGCTGGAGAGCACAGAGGCAGACGTAGAGAAAAGAGGGACAGGCCGGGGCCGAGACGAGCTCCTGACGTTAGACTTGGCTCTCTGGAGGGCCGCCATGCCTTGTTGCTCAAAGGAACTTTCCCCTCTCTCGCTCTCTCACTCTCGCTCTCTGCCTTTTCCCTTCACTCTGCTCACGTCAGACTTTCCAAAGACGCTGAAAGGCAGACGTGGAGGGGCAGACAACCGGCAGAGCAGTCACAATCACACCATTTAGATCTATCCAAACATTCTGGGGAGTGGGGAGGCAGAAGAGAGACGGAAAGGGGGAGGGAGATAAAATGAGAGAGGATGGGAGAGGAGAGGACGGTGGGGGGATAACAGCTTGCATGACACAGGGTGAGTCTTTAGACTTGAATACACTGTGTGTGTGACTGCTGGTGGGGTGGGGGGAGTAGAGGGACATGGAACTGGGGAAGGAGTAAGTGGAAGGCCGTGTGAAAAGGCAAAGAGAGAAAAATGTGTACATAAGCACATGTAGCAGTGGAAAGAGAGATGGGGGGAAAAAAGACAAGTGGGAAAGAATGAGCTGCTGCGTTGAAGGTAATCCTACACCTCCACAGAGCAGAAGGAGAAAGTTAGATTTTAATCAGTGCCCCCAAAAAATATTTTTATCCAGGTGTGAGAAGCTAATAAATAACTACAGTCAATCAGAAGTCAAAACTCAAGGGTCTCTTTGACAGTGAACATGCACAGACGGCACGGGGATTACATCATTTCACATCTTTGTTCGTTTCGGCGCCCGTTATTTAAAACATTCCCAGGTGTATCCAATCCCGGTAGCTAACCTGCTATGCTCCGCAATTCAAGGGTGGTGCACAGACGACACAGTTGTGTTTTTAAAAAGGGAAATACAGCTGAAGCTGTGGATTGTCTTATTACATGTTCATCTGACAATCAATTCCCAGATGAAGCTATTTGCTGTTTGGTCTTTAAACTGTAAGAAAATGTTGAATCGTGTTCATCACCTGTCCGAGACGTTGCAATCAAATGTCCAGCCGACAGTCCAAAAACCCAAACATATTCCGTTTACATTGATGTAAAACAGGGACGAGCAGTAATGGTTGGATCTTATACAAATTATTTAAAGGATAGTCAACAGATAGTCAAAATAATTAATGATTGATTTTCTTACTTTTCTATTGACCAACACAAGGCCCTGAAGTGCACTCATGAAACCACATTTCAATTCACCTGTTCCAGATTTTAATTTGGATCTGAACCAAATTGCCCCGGATTTATATATTATAAATATCCCTTAATCTATATACATACATTAATTGTTCTCTGAGAAAACAACAAAAATTGGGGAAAATGCCTTTTCTCGTAGCTTTGATGAAAACAAAATTGCTCGATCCGCACAGATTCCTCCTTGGGATTCCCCAGCGTAGTGAGTAGTTTTTGCATATTCCTGCAAACCAACCAATCAACAAAACTTACAGATGCAGAAAAAACATATCGTCCTTTAAAGAAGGTTTAGATTGAAAAGTAAAAAATACATTTAGTGATGCTGATGGTTTAGGAAATGTTTTATGTGACAGCAGAGATTCTATTCTCTATGTGCTAATATGACAATCCAAAACAAGCTTCCAGTTTTTATTTTGTAATAAACATTGTTAACTTTGTCAGTGGGAATCCTGTTTGTGGTATTTTTTCAGACACAGACTGTTTGGACTCACGGAAAACAAACAAGGCCTTCAACATGTGTTAACACTAATATCCTACGGCTTCTAGACTACATGGGCACAAGTGCTCTGTATACATAAACGCTATGGGCAGCCACAATGTGGCTTAGTTTTACCTCTATAACCGAGCGCGGAGTAAGACTGAGTGACCATAACCTCAGTGTAGAAAGCCCTCCAAACCCACAATTCCTGGAAACCGTCCAAACCTCGGCTGAAGTGGTTCCACTTCACAGCCTTTCTCCATCCTCTGTACAATGAGTGGGCCGGACTGCAGATCATTTGGAGGAACAGTGTCCTATTGTGACGCTTCCAGCCTGCATGTATGATGGGTTAGTGCTGTGCTTGTGTGGATGCAAGTTAAACTAATAAGTCACAATAAAATAATGAGAGACCTCCTGTTTTTCTGACAACAGAAGCTTCCCTCCACTTCCTCCATAAACACCCCACGTTCTTCCAACTGGACGAACGGCCTTGGCACAGAATGCCGTGTATACTGAGAATGCATTTGTGACTAAATGACAGGACATCCTCTCAGTTGACCCAGGTTATCAGTGGGCCATTTAAGGGGGCTGTGATCACTCCATATTCCAGAGGAAATTACACTGACCTCCATTATAGAGAAGTTTTATAAAAAGGGCAGAAACAGAAAATGCAATGAACTCTCACACACAACACAAGACACAGACACGCAAGTGAACCAAGGGAGATTCTTCATTTCATACTGGACAGATGATTTCAATCATAGCCGACTGATAAGGACAGACATGATGTACCACATTATGCTCCTGTATCCGGAGTGGGACCTGAATTTGTATCATGCTTTTCTTATTAGCTGATCTTTTTCTTCCATCAACGGTTGTTGACTAGTGACAGTTACGATATTATACAGCCACACGGAGAGAGAAGAAAACAGCAAGAAAAGAGCTATTGAGAATTTTTTATTCAGAATATCAAAAGACCTGTTTTGACATTCACATATGACTTTTCTCAACTCACTCATGCAGACTACAAAACCAGCTAAAAAGCTGAAACTGCCACTTTGTAGTTTATGCAATTTATCTAATCCAGTTTTTTAATTTAACCTCAAGTGCCCAGTGATATAACAACTTAATCAGTCTATCGGATTAAAGACGGTCAGCAGCTGTAGTGTCTGAGTCCACAAACACGTTAACCAACACTGATAAGTGACCGTTACTATTTTCATTTTCAGGATTCACTAAAGAATTTAGCTATTTTCCCCTGATGATATATCAGCACTGTAGTTCAGAACATGTTTCACTGCAGCTGCTGATTTGCAACGCATCATAAACGACTTTAACATGAAACGTTCACTTCAGCTCAAATGCCAGCAACATGTGCTTTCCTCTGACCTCACCCCAAGTCACGTCTTTATCAAATACCATGGCCTCCCGCAGCCACAAAAGAGAGAGAGAGAGAAACCCTCCTCCACCTCAAAAGTAGAGACAGTACAGCGTTTGTATTACAGCTGCAGAGACTGAGAAGTTCATTTAAAGTCGGAGTTTGTGGAAAAATCTCACAAATCAAGTCCTCTCGGTGTTGAACAATTTTCCAATATTTTCCCTCGCTTAATTTTTTTGTTGCGATTAATTCTCTAATTGTCTTATCTAACTGCATAAATACTATCTAATGTCATGTGTTGTGCTCGAGGCACATGCACAGCTGCAGCTTCCACAACTTACTGGAGCCATCACAAGTTTTCCAAAACCCCTAATTATTCTGTTAACAATATTATTTGGAGCAGGACCAGATTAATCTGCTTCATCTGCTGAAATAATTAGTTATTGTTTTGATCAACTAATCCAATGATTGAGTAACCAACTAATAATTTAAATCAATTTCAACTAGAAGCTTTGTATCTTGTCGATATTTTATATTATTTACCATGAACTACTTTAAACTTCTCAATGGTGGTTTACAGCGCGATACCAAATGGAACAGAAATGCAATACAACAACAGTTGTCCTCTATAATTAGTTTAACAGTGAAGAGACGGATCAGTCAAGATGACGGATAAAGTACAATTTGTCCTAGACGACACTAAATCCAATAAGCAGTGGCATTATTCTGATTCTCTGCGCTGACCTTGACAGGACAGAGAGGACAGTGAACGCACCGCGGGCTCTGCTTTGCAGATAAATCCTGGCCTTCGCTGAGAGCACGGGGAGGTGCCCAGGCGTGACTCTTTAGTGATAAATGAGGCTGACATTTTGTGTTAGATAATGAAGACAAGTACAACCCAGCTCATGTCAAGTGAGACAAGTCTGACACTTCCTACAAGGAAAATCCAGAATTCAGCCAAGTTTGGGTACATTCATCATTATAAAGCTGGATGAAACAAAATGAAGAGAATAACACCCAGTGCCATCTTGAAACAGTCAGACAAGAAAGTACTAACAGTGTGAAATCCGTACTGGTTACACACACACACATACAATAGAGTAGACAATCACACATACAGTGTATGTGTGGGAGCGTGTGAAAAGCGGCAGCCCCCTCCTCTCAGGGAGAACAGGAAGCTTGAGACAATACAGAGGCTTCATGCAGGGTTCAGCTCCAAACTGTTCCCTCCACAGCAGCCGGCCTCAGAGCAGGCCCAGCAACCGATTAGACCCACAACATATCCGCTAGGCTGGATATTTATAACTCGAGGAAGCAGCCGCTCCACGACACAAATTCTTGAGTTTCCTCGGGACGTATGCTTCGCCGATGAGAAGAGCGTGACGCTGTGTCACAAGCAGGTTAGGTAACATTCACCTTCATACCAGAGCAAAGAGTGAAACAACAAAAACAATCTGCAGTGACGACAGTTTCAATGAATTTCCAACTTGTGGGTGACAGGGGGTCAACCACAAGTTGGTGAAATGATTGATTCCATTGCTTTGGTTTGTTCTTTTGATGAGTGAAAGAGAGAGGCCTGCTGAAAGTGTGAAAGCTTGAAGAGTTGTAAACAGGTGCAGCATGACGCACACTGTGAAGTCGAGGTGGTCTCTGTGGTTTCTAAGGGTCGCTCGCTCACGCCTCTACACAACACAATTGTGACGCACATGGTATGCTATTGAGGGATAAGCAAGGACATTGAATTTGAAAGATAGCAACATTCAAAGATTGAATTTCGAGATTTGCGTGCAGGGAGGCTTTTAACTTAGGCTTTTCAAATTCTGATTAGGCCCTTCACGGAGAGGCAGAGTGGCGACTCACAAGACAACTCCAGGAGGGAGAGAATGAAAAGAGCAAGAAAGGGTGACTAATAGATTCAAGTATGTGCAGGAATCCATCCGCTCACTCTAGAGACAATCACATTAGCTCCATTAAAGCTTGTCTTTGTAGAAAGAGTGGAAAAATGTATGTGAAGCGCCGGCAGTTCATAGGCTTCTTTATAAACACATCCCAAGAAAAATGTGGAATATGTGAATGTTGAAGCAGGTCAACAAGGACCATCAATAGCTGGAATTTAAGTTGGATTTATGTCTTTCTAAACAGATGTCCATTCTCTGGACAAAGGTTGAGATTGTTTCTGAGCCTCACCACTGCTGTTATATTCTGGTCATTTATCCAGGAGAGCAGGAAGTCAAAGGAAAGAACGCTGATCCAAACCTTATGTCTTAGACCTTATGTCTGGTCTTTTGTTTATAATTATGAGGTGATCCTAAATGTCAGAGCATCCTACACAGCCATTTTTACATTTTTAAGATACTTAGACTTGCCAAGTCGGAAAGGAGGTCGGTAACTAAGAAAGTTCTTCATTATCAACTGGAATGGCAGTCAGTGGAGTCCATACTTCCACCAAGGCCCAACAGTCCCCTAATGACACCATATTTAAATTAAATAGATCCGACAATTTACAATTGGATGCGCACCAAATTGCACATGATCATAGATAATGTAATAATAAAACATGCCTGATTTGTTTCCATCAAGATCCATGAATCCTTCTAAGAAAATCAATGAAAATGTTGAAAATGTCTTGTCACACAATGTTAAAGGGGACAATATTTATGAAACAGACCCCTGATCTGGATCCGCATCAGCATTTAATTGGTTCCTCCCTGACACATCACATCCTTCCACCAAGTTTCATGGTGATAGTTCCAGTTGCTTTTGTGTGAACTGGCCTACAATCAAACCAACCAACAAACAAACAGGACAGGGGTGAAATCATAACCTCCTTGGCAGAGGTAATTAATCCACTGAATAGTTTAAGATTCAAGAAAATTCATGGAGATGCCATAAAAAAGTTATTTAGTTTGGGATAACATAACATTAGAAAAAAAGTAGTGAATCCTGACTATTGAAAAGCGTCAACAAGACAAATTGATTTTTTCTGATTGAAAAATAATTGAATACATGAATTGATTTTTAAAGTTATTGGTAATTTTGATAATTGACTAATCAATTTCTGAAATCCCCACATTTGGCCGCATGATGGGATTTAAATACTAACTTTTCTACTTATTAGTTTCCCCCTGATTTAGTCTTGTATAGCAGACCTAATTCTACAATGCTGTGGCCGGAGAAAAGCACTCGGTTTATTGTCTCTTTGACCAATCACAATCAATTCTGGCAGCATGGACCCCAGGAAGCAGCGCCGATTCAAAGCAGGATCAGAGAGGAACTTGTTTTGCTGGAACAACTTCATGTAGGTAGGTTTACTGTCATTATTTGGCGAATTTGAATGAAAATGTCTCAATAAAACACTAAAAATGTCAGCTGCGTCCACCTAAATCTTTGCCAAAACTTGCCACAATCATGGATTTAGACTACTTCTCATCATATACAGCACTAAAAGCCCACTTTCCAAAGACATTAAATTCCAGTTTTGTGAGGGAGAAAAAAGCAAGAAAATCATTATGTTGGGATCATAGAATAATTACAAGAAGTATTTTGGTATTTAAATGAAATTATAAATTGATAATCAAAGTCTATTAACAACAATGAATGCCATACATTGGAGTTAAATAGCCAACCCTGGCTTTATTCTCATATCTGCAAATCACTCTCTAACACATTCCTCCCAGTAAGCATTACGCCTGCGTCTTAAACATTGTAAAGAGGTAGAGTCAAAACAGAAATGAGTTCAAGAGAAATAAAAAAACAAAGTTGAGAGTAGTTTTGTACCCTTAGGCAACCAGTGTCTAGCTCTGGTGTAATGTCATCAAAGAGAACTGTATACCTGTGACTCATGTGATCTGACCTATCACATGATTCTGAACACATGGCAGAGTTGCGCGTGTGTGATACAGTTGTTTGCAAATTCCTGATGACATGAGTTAAGTGAGTTCAACTTGATTTGTCCCACGAGAGGAACAGCTACAGTAAGAATTACAAAATATGTGAACATTACATTGAGTTAAACCCTCTCTGCTCACATGTCTGACAATAGGAAGGAGTAGCTCCTCACAAAAATCTCTGCCAGGGTCACCGTCTGACTTGCAGTAAATCCCTACTTATCTCTAGATGGACCTTTCACGTGAGCTCTGACTTGCCTCCACTGGTATGCATTATATGAGCTCACAGCACCTGACCAGGTGGCACTCCCTGAATGAGTCAGTAGGCCTTTGATAACTGCAGACTTATTCACCTTGACGACGTCAAAAGCTGCAACAGGTTACGCAATAACCCTCACCATCAGTAATACAGTATCTCTGCCCTCATGGTTTCCTGTAAAAACTTGAGTGGAAACTTTAACCCGTTTTGGTAAAAAAAAATTAATAAACACTCACTTACATCTAGCTTTTGTCTGAAATGGTAACAGACTCACTCCCGGGTCAAATGACTCTGCAGCGGACACAGGCTTTTATCGGCTCTGGCTCCAATCGACTTTGATGGAAACGTGACACCTGGGTGAACAGGCTCATTTCTTCTTCTTTATATTGTCACTCTAGACACTAATCATGCCCTTTCTCTGTGCAACGTTGCGATGCTATTTGAGCTTCCAGGAGTTGGCGCCTGGAAGCGTGTACTTATTGATTTTTTTAACATATTGGGAACAACGTGCAACAGTGATTTTGTTCCTCTACGATTCATGCAAAACCCAACTCTGGCAAGGTGAAGTGAGAGAGCTTCTCAGTTTTAGGCACGTTTGTGGCCAATCTGGTGGAAACCACAGAAAAAGCTTACTCTTCCACTGGTAGTGGGAAAGAGGTCAGTCACCTTTATTTTGTGGGTTTACCCGCGTTTTAAAAAACTGTTATTTTGTTCATCCTGTAAAGGAGGAAAGGGTCATGCAAATAAAAAAAAAGGCAAACAAGCACCTGGTGTCTGACAGTGAGTGAGTTGCACTGCATTGCATCACTCAGTTTACTGTAGCTTCTCTAAGCCACAGGCTCGGCTGTAAACCGTTCACATGGTCAGAGCAGCGGTCACAGTTTCAGGGAAAGCTACAGAGAGTGGCCCATTTGTTGACAACTACTGTCACAGTGTCCCCAGCGACACAGCTTGGCCTCAGCTTGTCCCAGATGTCAGTCCTGCCCTCGTCTGTGTTGTCCACAGAGAGAGGGGGGAATATTTCCTGTGTGAACCCACACCCAGACCCACAGTAAACTGCAATCACAGATAGTGATCTAGTGTACATTTGCATGGGCATGACAATTCTAAGAAGTAAACTGATGCCATTAATATCGGCATATCTGTGTACTCTAGACAGGAAGTTTACTGGACGGCCAGGCACGTACACTCAAGGCAATTTGAGGGGGGCTGGGGGATTAGAGAGAGGGGCAAAGGGGGAGAGGGCTGGCGGTGGGGGGGGGTGAAGTTTTCCTGGTAGTCCCTTAGCAACAGGGCCTGCTGGCGAGGCCTCCAGAATGTACTGTGGTTTACAGAGGAGATAAACATTGACTTTGCCACCCGGAGAAGTAAATCTGATTTCAGTAACGGAACACTGCACGACTTAAAACACAGTTCCGACAAAGCAGAAAGCAAACAGTAATGCTCCAGGGCACCCCGGCAGAATTTAAATCTACTTTGACTGCAGCATTTACAGTGAGCAGAGCTACAGTATTAACTGTAAGGTATTTCATCACACAAGACATGTGATGAAATACCATGTTAGTTTGAGGACTCCGCTGACCATCTACGAAAAAAGCAAAACTTCCTTCCTTTTGTTGCATCATTAAGAACCCTGATTCTTTTTCTGTGTTTTTTCTCAAACTATGTCAACCATTAAAGGGAAGTGAGAGTCTATCCTAAATTTTTTTATTAGTCCAGAAGAGTATTAATAAATAGTCACACTTCGAGCCCTTACAGTGAGCTTACAGTGTTCCTGGTGTCAGGCTTTGGTGCTGCGCAGCTGGAAAAAACAACAGCAGAGGAATGAAAAGACGTCTCTGTGAAGGCTCCGGAGTGGAATAATGTTGCATGGAAAAACTTTTGCGAGACGGTGGCTTTAATTGACAAACTGGCAAGTAGATTTCTGGGCTTTTCAGGGGTCAAACTGATTACGGCCTCAGACATGTTGCAGAACCCCGTGGTTCTCACACTGCGCGCACAGTGGGATTTAAGTCTTTTTCGGAGCAGAAGTGCCCTCCACATGCAGGCCGGAGCTGCGCCGCACTATTAATAGTGCCTATAAGGGCCCGGCTACAACCGCTGTGACAGACCGAGAGCCATCATACGCTCAATGTCTGCACATTATGACCACATGATGTCCAACACAGATGGTGGCATTAATGGTGGGGTGGGGGGAGGAGGCGGAGGCTGAGTGAATGATACAGCACATGTACTGTACTGAGCACAAGAGAGCAGGGGCAGGAGCCAATGTAGTTCAGGTGAGCGCCGCGTCTGGACCGAAATAACCATCTTCAGTCAACAACATTCAAAGCAACAACAAACACAGTGTTGTCTTCCTGTGTGCGTGTGTGTGTGTGTGTGTGTCTTCCACTGGGGACAATGAACAGGCTTGTTTCATCTACTTGCTAAAGTTCACAGGCCTGGTCGTGATTTCAGCTCCCGTGTCACAGCACAGCGTGCCCACAAATCAGTCCAAGTGTGTGTGTGTGTGTGTTTGGTCAAAGTATTAAATATGCTGTAGGGACCTAAACACAGGCACATTATGAAAACTTGTCTTCCTTAAGGAGACAAAAGGCAAGTCCCCATAATGTGAATCATTACATTAGAGTCAAGACATGTTTTAAAGGTAAAGTTTAGGTTAAGTTTAGGCTTAGGCAAATAGTAAGTATGGTTAAGGTTTGGTATAGGGTTAGGGTTGGTCAAGTAGAAACTCTGGGTAAGGTTAGGCAAGTATAAACTGTAATTAAGGTTAGGTTTGGTTTAGGGTTAGGCAGGTAATACTTATGTTTAAGGTTAGTTTTGGTATTACTTAGGCAAGTAGAAACTCTGGTTAGGGTGAGAATAAGTCGTCAGGAAATCACTGAAAGTCAATGTTATGTCCTCAGAAGTCACGGAGACACGGCTGTGTGTGTGTGTGTGTGTGTGTGTGTGTGTGTGCCTCCATGTTTCCACAGCCTTATCACGACCGTGGTGTGTGTGTGACTTGAAAATCACTGATAGACTAATAAGTGAACGGGACCCGCGGAGCTTCCAGCATAGTTTGACCATTAATGGAGATTCACTAGGTGACACAGACTCATGGACATTCAACAGAGTCCAGGACAGCAAAGAGCCGCTCGTCGTGTTTACTTACAGAAAGTTTCCCGAGCACCGGATCCAAGTTCATCTTTGGAAGCTTCGAGATGAACTCTCGATCCCGCGGAGGTCGCGTTGAAAAGCCGCCACAACCTGAGCGAGTCTGGGAAAAGCAAAAAAAGGAAAAAGAAGCGCTACAGCGAAGTGGAAGGCAGCCGAGCGAGTCCCGCTTTCAACCCGTCCTTCATCCGGAATCCTCCGTGAGTTCCTCTGTTCTCACACCGAACTTTCCCTGCGCTGTCCCGGGAGAAGCTTCGACACAGTCCCACACACAAGTGAACGTTTCTCCACCTCCAGCGCCGCTGACGTCAGAGCGGCCCGCAGCCAATCAACGGGCTCCTTTTGGAACCAAGAAATAAGCAGCGTCCTACAGCGCTAAGATGCAATATTTTAAATAGTTTTAAAATAGTTTTAAAATACTTTCCAGGTATTCTTTTATTACCTAACTACAATTATTCTGAGAGCTTTTTCTTGTTCGATGAGGGTAGCCTCTTCCATAATGCTGTGGACGACTACATCAACTATACCTACTGTATGTTTTGTTTAATAATACACACTCTGACATATAAATAAAGAATGCTGCAGGTCATGCTACTGATAAACACTTGAATGAAAAAGTATCCAAACTAACTTTACAACAAACTTATGTTCAAATGACTTTGGCCAATAAAAAAATAAACAAGGACTTATCCCATAATTAAAATCAGAACCAAACCAATATAGTCTTTCATAAACATATTGGTATCAAAACATATGTTTGCCCATCTCTGCAGATATGAAAACTTATTTAACAGAATAAACAATGAAAAATGTATTCATATTCTTTCACGATGAAAATATGTTTCTTTACTTAAAGACGTATAAATCTTTAACTTATATGTATTTGTTCATATTTTTATTTAATCTATGTAGTTATAGTTGTTTTTTTATATTTTATGTTAAACTGTCAAATATCAAGCCTCAATGTGGTGGTGTCAAGCTCTAATCAAAACATGACATCCAATGCAAACAAGCAAATAGCCACGATTAAATACTACACCTTAAAAACAGCCGCAAACAAACATTTAGTTAATTGTTACACTAAATTACCAGATTTTATATTAAAGAGCATATGAACACATAATTAAATACTTAACTTAAATATTACAAAAATGTAAAATTATCTGTTTGAATATTTGATGAAAGAGCGTGGAGTTTCTGGATTATTATTAATAATAATAATAATACGCCTATAAATAAGATTTGTTATTTGCCTTTCAGAGCACTCAAAGTCCCCTTACATGGCAGCGATAAAAACACAACAAGAATAAACAACGTATCAAAACATCAATAAAATACATAAAATAAACAAAAAGGTAAATGGAAGACAATCCAACTGAATGTGCTGTTTAAAAAGACGAGTTTTTAGATTGGTGTTCACACTGGTAAACGAAATGCTCTGGTTGATGAGCATCAATGGCCCTTACTTGAATTTTGAAGTTTATTACACCATAGATATATACTGAGAAGATTCTTGGTCCAACATCAAATAGTCAAACTAAAAAACTTGAAATACATTGGAAACATTTCTGTCTTATGCCATATAGGAGGGAGCGGATAACAACTCAGGATCACAAGAAGTCATGTTGTGATTGTTATTATTTTCTCAAGGTTGGAGACTGTCATCTTATTCCAGTTTCAGAGACAGGATGGCAAATAGCTGAAAACATAAAACACCCTGACTGAATGAATCTTAATTCTTTAGGTTTCTCATAATATTTAAGGTATCAAAAGATGAATATGTCAGAAGATAAAACAGTGCTTTGTGACCTGTGAACCCAGAATCTGATTCAAATTTAAATCAAATCATATTTTCTTTGTTCGGCCAATATAAAAAAATCACAGTTTGTCTCATTGGGCTTAACAATCTGTACAGGTGGGAAAGACCTAGCTTCACTGTATACAAAGTCCAAAGCCTCAATGTATATATTGTTCTAATAACTAGCTTCACTGTATATAAAGTCCTAAGAACAAGCTCTAATAGATATGAAGCACTAAGAACTAGCTTCACTGTATATACAATATATATATACATATATAGCCTCACTTAAACCAATGCAGTGGTTGTCCTCTAACTGAAGGTATTAATATGTTCAGGGCTCTGAATTCAAGCCTTTATTTAACTACAACTGGTACTTTAATGTCTTCTTCTTTAACCAATGAGGTTTTATGATTCAACTTCATGCTTTGATCACTCATGGCTTACTAACACCATTCACATTAACCAGACTATGGAATGTGTAACTAACTAGTAATAACATACCAGACTAAAGTGCCACAAGTTGAAGTGCCAGTAAATGAATGATCCAGTGGAACTGTTGGACATGAATACCAGCCAACACAGACACTGAGGAGTACTCTCATTTTCGCTGGTGTTTCTCTTTCTGGATTTTAACCCATTGAGAGTGTTTCCACACACAAGTTTTTGCACTTTAAGAACTCATCTGTATATAAAGGGAAGCCAACTCCTCTTTGACAACTATTTGCACTAAGCTACATCAAACAAACATCCTCTCAAATGTGGTTCCTGCTGACAAAATCTTATCTTAAGTGGCTCTGTGGTCTGTCTGTCCGGGGAGGGAAAGGCGGAAGATACTTGGGCGGGACTCCACTAAGACCACGCCAGGGTAATTTACAAAATAAACAAGTAAATAAACATACATGGCAAAACAACCGGTGTAAATAAATCACAGGGCGGCTACTCGGCAGCGGCGTCAACGCAACTGGATTGAGGGACTTCTAGTAACATTTACCATCAATGCTGCCTTGCACATCTCTCATTCCCCATTCCCCTTTCCACTGAAGACACCGTGTTTTGAAACATTACGATGATCAGCTAAATATCTTGTGACCTAAGGCATGATAGTGTTATTACAGAGGGGTAGGGGATGCGAGGGGAGGTTACATTATGATGATTAATGTGTCACTTAGAGTCAAATTGCGTGGGTGAGCTCAACCCTGATGAAAACTGTGTGATCTGATCAAATTGGAGATGCCACTTATTATACAGCGTCTGAAAATAAGAGACGACCTCTGTAGCCTGGCGAAACATCTGAGAAAACAAATTCTGACAGTTCTACCACGGCTCTGCTGTTTGCTCGCAGTCCTCTGCTGAATGTGAGCGGGGCAATCAAACTGGAGTAGAGAGAAAGAGAGAGAGAGAGAGAGTCAGAAAAGCTGTGAGGGTGTTTAAGAGCTGTTTAAGTGATAAATTAAATATATATTAAAGAAATGATTAGACTTAACACCCATCATTTCATCTGGAACAAGAAACTCTCCAGTTGCACAGCAGATGCCTCCCATCCTCTCCTCCTGCCAAAGTCAAACGTGTTTCAATTAAACTATCTAGGAAATCTCTATCTGTATGTTCCACTTGGAACTTGGAACACATCCTGTGCTCCTCCTCCTGAGGTCACTGACTACGTGCTGAAAAACAGGAAGTGTAAGATTGAGTTATTTGCAGGCCTATCCTGAACGAGACTGTATTTATGGCCGCTGGGTTGATGAGTTCAAATAGAAGACTATTAAAACAGATATTGCAGAAAATTCAGCTATTCATCATTTGTACTGAGGGAGAACGTTTGACTTTTCCAGTCAAGGAAGTTTGCTGCTAAATGTTGTGTAGCGCGGGAGGAATTTACATATCCTGTGTGGGAGCAGTGTGAGGGGCCTATGAGTGTGTTTGTATATTTGTGTATGAAGGCGTGTGTCCGCAGCAGATGGCGGTGTGTTGAAGGGCTTTTTTTCACAGAAGTGACCTGCGGAGGAAAAGGGAGAAAAAATTGAAGGAAGGGAAACCTTCCTGAGCGTCGGTGACTTATCGTGTGACGCCTGCTGCATATTGTTTCACTTGCAGTTTAGGAAGAGTGAAAAAAAAACAGACAAGGAGCTTAAAGGGACTCTTACCTTTGTTGCATTTTTACACTTTTTTTGGATAAGGTTAAATTGGTATTAATAAGGTAATGACACTCTAAAATGCAAGACAGACCCACCAGGAGTAAAAACAAACAATTATTTCACTCTCATAATATTTAGTGAAAACTTCAACCAATAAAATTCTTCGGACCGAAGGACCTTATTGGCCGACAGACCTGTCTGTTTGCTGCATGGACATGCAGGTTATCCGTCTGCTTCTTGTGGCGCAAATAAATGGTGCAAATAACCATTGAACTGAAAAATATATATGTGAATGTAAATGTATAGAACTTACCGGTGCTTCTGAATCCGAATCCATTGCTTTGGTAAACAAAAACTCACGTGCGTGCGCGGAGGCAGTAGGTTGTAAGTCTGCTTGTAAATAAAGTTTCTTCAAAAAAACACCGCGGATGGGAACGAGGGGGTGGGGCTTTGGAGGAAGGCGGGATGATTTGAATGTGCTGTAATTCTCAAATGCAACAAAGGTAAGAGTCCCTTTAAAAAGTGTTTGAAATAAGACACAACATGATTTCTTGTTGTTTGGATACACTGCAACACCAAAAAAAGTCCCCCAATCTTGTATTGTTTCACTGCAGCAACTGTTGTGTACTTCCTGTAATTGAGTTTGATTCAATTTTGTTATAGAATTAAAAGAAAATTGCACACCGCTGACTTTATGCCTGTATTCTCAGCAGGAAACAGGACAGATCATTGTTTGAGAAATGGATTCACATTCTAACAGCTGGGATGTGACAAGACGGTGGCCTTGCATCACCTCGACCTTTTCATTTAATGGGCCTGTGCATCAAACTTAGTTTTGAGCTCAACTCATGTAAATCGGTTATCTGTCCTCCAAACAACTGCCTTATCAATTGAATAATGATAATTGCTTATATTTGCTAATGGGGTTAAATATGAACACAGCCTCTCTGGAGACCAGTTTCTGTGAGAACGCAGGATAATAACAAGAACCACAACGTCATCGCAGCCTGTTTACAGCCTGAGGAGAAAGGCCAGTGTAAATGTTGTGCTCAGATGAGAGGCCATAGCCTGACACAGTAGTTGATGATGTTGTTTATGTTTCTTCCGTCTGTGAGGAGGAGCGACATTCATCCAGTGCACCCCTCCTCCTCGCTCTCAAGCATACAGAGTGGAGGGAAATCACAACAACATGATGTGTGTTATAAATCACAAAAACTCCAACAAATAAAGTGAGTTTAAAGCAGCACTAATCAATATTCTTTATCTTAACAAAGGATCACAAACAGTGTGGATTGTAGTAACAAATGCATAGAAAGCTAAAAGGGCACTGAATAGAGCACATACCATTGCTAAGGCCCAACAGTCCCCTTGTGAAACCTTATCTGAATTCACCAGATCCAGATTCTTGTTTGAATCTGCATAAAATTGCGCACATATCAGTCTCCTAAATGTTGCAGATTTCCCATCAAAAGCCATGAATTATTCTCTGAGAAATCAACTTTTTATTTGCTAGGTGTATTGACTTTTTTCCTATCTCACAATATATTCTATTTAAAAAATGTTTTTGTCCTGAAACCGCCCCCTGATCCAGATTCCTCAATACAATTGAATAGGTTCCTTCCTGACCCATAACACATCCCTCCACCGAGTTTGGGGGAAATCCGTTCAGTAGTTAAAGTGTAATCTTCATAATGAGTAATCAAACCAACAAACAAACAAAACCTGAAAGAAAAAAGAACCTCCTTTGCACACAACTCTCGAGTTCTCCCCACACAGCATTCTAGATTCCGTAACTATCTGCTTGGTTCTTCAGCCCACAGTGTTAGGTTTGGATTTGGGTGAGGACCCAAATGCAAGCAAGCAAGGAATCCAGAAAATCTAAAAGAAAAGGCGAGGACAAAATAAACAAACCCTGAACAATAACTAACAATAACTCATCAGAAAACTTTGGAATTCAGATTAGGGAACCCAACAAGACAAACTAGTGAGGAACACAAGATAACACAGGGTTGAGATACAAGTGGACGAGACAAATTAGGGCGAGGTATGTAATCAGGCAGACGTCGAGACACAGATGCGGTGTCAGAGGTAACCAAGAGGAAGTGGACAATAGTAAGACACAGGTGAATCAAGAAGTGAAGGTCAACAGCAGAAAAAGAGACAACATGAGGGATAACAAAAGGTAAATCTACAGAGTCTGGTAACAAGCAGAGATGCAACGTGGAGCGTGATTGTGACATCTGGGTCACTCTAATCTACAAGCAGCTGTTTTTACTGATAATAAAAGAAGAGAGTCTTCGGCCATGCTACTAATTAGGACTTGGGAACAAGGAGGCTTTGAACCAACGTCAGCCTGCCAACAACTACTGACATGATATAATGTATTTCATGTTCACCATCTTAGTTTTGCATGTTATCATGCTAGCACATAATCAGCCCTACTACCTAATTAGCTAGTTCTCGAGAGCCAAATGACAAACAGACAAAATGTATCAGTTTAAGAGCCAGATGTTTCCTTCTGAAGACGATAGAGATCAGAAACAGAGATCAAAGGCAGATGGCCAACACGATCCCGAACGAATGAAACAAGTTTGTCTCTTACTGATTAAATGTTCGCTGACCCCAAGTGGCCTTAAATCATCTACTATCACTGTTTTAACTCAAGACAGATGTATTGTAAAACACAGCAGGGCCCAAATGTCTAAGACCAGTTTCCCATTCACTGTAAATGACAAGAGCTAACTGCCACGCTAGCAGCTCTACGTGTGCTTTGAGATAAATGTGAACATCAACATGCTAGCGGGCTCCTGCTAACGGTCTTGGCTGAAAACAGAGAGAAAAAAACTCTACAAAAACCAGTACAGTTTAAGCAAATCATGTGAGGGTTCAATTAGGTTTGTTTGTCAAGTTAGAATTAATTCCATGAGTTTGTTGACAAAAGTCTTCTGCATCAACTTTAAAATGTAATCCAATTACCAGAAATCCTTTAAACGAATGATTTTTCAAAATAAATCAGAATAGACCTCTTGAAGAGCACCTTTGACAATGACTTCTTAGTACCAATGGTTCCCTGAAGTTGACAAAAGCAGAAGACTGATAGTGTGGCGGCTCCTGGCAAAACATACTGGAAATAGTTTGTCAAGAGTCTCATTGTCAGACCAGGTAAAGCTTCCCTACGCACACAGTCAGAGGAACTGTGTGAAGGACCTGAAGGTGTTTGCTTGTGAGGTGAAAAAAAGGGTTGAACGTGAGGTTGATGAAAGAGAGCGAGCGGCGAGATAAAGGCGTCTTGACTGGTTTGGTCTGGTTGAGGCCAGGCTGCATATTAACACGTTGGACTGCGATCGAGCGAGGAATGCCTGTCTTTGTTGAGACCTTTGCGGTGATGTCATCAGTACTTTCCCTGGCACCACCTGGGCAGGAGTCATGGGAGGAGCCAGGCCGGCTTTTTAAAGCCGGGATCAATGTTGCAATGTGGCCTGATTAGTCACCTGACGCTTGTTTTCTTAAAAGAGTCTTTCCACAAAAGACAGGCCTCAGTCAGCAGTGCCGTGCAGATTAGCTGTCCGGTGAACTGTGTAAACACGGGCAAATCTGTGTGTTTGTGTGAGCAGTGCACAGGAATGTGTGTGGGTGTCGGTGTCAGTGTGCCGTTGTATATACTGTGTGATTTAGGAGAGAAGATGAATAATGAATATATAATAAGACTCACACGCTTAGTTGAAATAAGTAAAAGAAGAGACAGGGAATTATTTGTGTGTTGTTTTCTGTGTGTGTGTGTGTGTAGATAAAGTGAGAAACAGTGTTGAAAGAAGTTGAAGAGGAAGAAAAGTGTGTTGGGGAAAAAGACAGCGAGTGGGAATTAAAGGAGGTCTCGTGGCAGAACCCACAGTGCTGATGTTAGCTGTCTGATCCACTGAGAGACAGTTGGCAGCACACTGTCTACCAGCTCCAAATGTACAGTAATTCAAAGCATGCGACGTGACGCCGTTCCCCCCCGAGCTGGGGCTGCAGTCACAACCCCCTCACCACTCACCCACCCGCCCACGCAGGCACACACACACACACACACACACACACACACACACACACACACACACACACACACACACACACACACACACACACACACACACACACACACACACACACACACACATGCACTGGGGCAATATTCCCTGTAAAAGTAACAAATGCACTCAGCGCTCCATTCCACGTGACACAATCATCCACAGTTCCATAGCAAATTTGAGCTGAAGCTAATCTCACAGCTAAATGGCATGGCGCCTCTTGCAAGAACCAAATCTTCCAAACAACTGAGAGGAATTCAGCGGGCTGGTGTCAGGGGCTTGGCTCCACTGCTGCCAAAGTTTACGAGAAAAAAAAAGAGGTCAACACAGTTAGTTTGCAATTATCGTAATGCACTTACAGTCGGTGGTGTGCAAATAGGATTTATTACCTCAATCAATTAGCGCTTGGCTGCGACATAACTGAGCCTCTGCACAGAGGTGCATTTTGTTCTCAGTATCTTGGAGGATTTTCAAATAAAGTAAAATGCTAAGTTGCCACGGTAACAGCAAAGAAATATATTAAAGATTAAGAGTTTAAAGGTCGAGAGATGAGACAAAAGGAAAACAGTAAACAATCAGTGAAAGGAAAACAAGTTCACAGCTTTTTAGTTCTCATGAGCTTCACATGACTTGCGTTTAGCCCTTCTTTCACCCCCCCTACTCCTCTACCCCCCCATTCCCCCCTTTCTCCCTCTATGCCGAGCAGCCATCCCCCCCACTTCTCTCCTCCCCCACCGTCCTCTCCTTTCCTCTGCCACTTCCCACCCCTCTCTCTCTCTCTCTCTCTCTCTCTCTCTCTCTCTCTCTCTCTCTCTCTCTCTTTCTCTCTCTCTCTCGCTCTCTCTCTCTCTCTCTCTCTCTCTCTCTCTCTCTCTTTCCGCCCCCCTCCTCTCCGTGCAGCACATAGACTTCCTGTGTGTCCTGGCCTGAATGGTATGTGCATGGAGTGGGTGTCTGGGAGGCCTTTCATCCGGCATGGAAAGAAAAGGAGAAGTCAAGAGCGAGGTTGAAAAAAAACTGAAAACACGAGAGTGAGAGAAGAGAGTCATCTTTAATCCATTTGAGTCAGAGCAGTTGTCCAGAGGCAAGCGCAGGGTGGGGCGTGTGGGACTGGGTGAGAGGGCTCTGGTTGTGCCAGGGATGTGTGTGCAGCGTCTAGAGGGGAAGAGAGAGAGAGAGAGAGAGAGAGAGAGAGAGAAAGATAGGGAGGGAGGGGGGTCTACTGAAAGAGCCTGTAACTTACCATGTTTGCCTTTCTGGGAGAGATGACATCCGGCCGGGGCAGGGTTTGCAAGGATGAGTGACCATACTAATCTAGAGCAGGTACAATAGCTAAACATTAACTAAACTATTCATGCTCTACCTTGGGAAAGGTGCTCGGTATAAACTCAGTTTATTATATTTGTCATTTGTTGAATTTTCTGTAACAAAACCTCACTTGTGTTGCACACTGCAGAAGAGCTGGAATCAGAGTCTTGCATTTGGCGGTGTCAGACGAGACGGGGTGGAGCTGGGTTGCTGAGTGCCAGGCCTGACTGGACCCTACCCAAACTGTGAAGGGGCACACATGCAAGTCTGAGTGACTACCTCATGCCATGGAAACAACCCACAGTTGCAGCCCACAGTTGCACAAATGTTCACACACACACACACACACACACACACACACACACACACACACACACACACACACACACACACACACACACACACACACACACACACACACACACACACACACACACACACACACACACACACACACACACACACACACACACACACACACACACACACACACAGAATGTCTAGACATGCCTATAAGATAACCTTCACCCAGAAGAGAGCACACAGTGCCATCTGCTGTTTGAGGTTTAATTGTTGCTAATGTCTTGATAATATCAACCAGTTATTTATGAGGCTGGTGGATTTTTGATCATACATACAATTAAAGGGATAGTTCACCAAAGAATGGAAATGCACTCCCTATCTACTCCCCACTAGGCCGATGGAGGGGTGGGTGAAGTGAATTACCCTGCGTGTGCCCTTGGGCGAGAGTGTGTGGGTTTTTTCCTGTGTGTCCATGAGAAAGTGAACGCGCCTCCGAGGAAGATATCAGAGGACAATAAGTCTTAAGACATGGTGTCAATGAAGCAGTTTGGAGTTGAATATGAACGTCGGAGCTTATGGACACTTGGATGACTCCACAGGAGCAGTATGGAGGCATGTTATGTTTTATTACGTCTGAAGAAGGTTCTGTTAACTTCAATTGTTTTGGATTTGGCTGCAACGCTGTTGTTTTGTGACCTCACACACTTCACCCAACCCTCCATCGGCATAGTGGGGAGTTGATAAGGAGTGCATTTCCAGTTTTCTGTGAACTATCCCTTTAAGTCATGCACAACCAGCACATGGAAGTCTTCTTCATCTCATGTGATGCTGAGACTCAGCTGCATCCATGCATCACACTTAGCACAGTGACACATCTCGTCTTCCTCATTGCGGCACCTTCCTGTTGGATCCTCTCAGCTACATCAGCTTGGCTGGGAAGCCACTGATCTTCTGAGGAGGTTTAAGGCTCGACCTCGGGCCAGTCAAGCACAGTCACGGGATTGTCTTCAGCGTCGTTTTGGTTGTAACCTCAGGGTGTTTATTGTGCTGAGGGTTGAACAGTCGCCCCCGGTCTCAGGTCACACTCTTGAGCAGGTTTAATTCAAGGACCTCTCTGTATTTGGCTGCATTCATCCTTCCCTCTGCTTATATCTGCCTATGTGAAGCATCACAATAGTCACCACCATGCTTCACTGTGGGAAGGCATTCCTCAGGTGCCGAGCGTTGTATGTTGTTCATAAGATATACAGTGTTTGGACGGATTCCCAAAGGATAAAGCTTTTGCCTCATTCACCCAAATAATCTTTTCCCTCACGTTCTCAGTGTCCTTTAAATATAGGAATGTATTGTCGTAGGATAAACTTCTTGAGATGTATTATCTCGTTTTCGAGGGTCCAAAACACAAATGGGGAAACAGGCCAGAAAACTCGATTTTGGCAGCATATCTCCTTTCCGTCCAATCCTTGAGCCAAAAAGTGCATTTCAGGGCCTTAAAAACATACAAATAAATCTACATTTAATTGTCAACTCTATAATCCGGTCCATGAAGTCTTTACAAGGCGGCATAAGTCAAAACGGTTTAGTTCCTTCCTTCACGGCTTTGTTTATGAACACAGACTTGTGCCTTTTTTTAACTAGTGGGTCACAGCCTGCATCCTTCATCGGCTGCGTAGCGCCGCATCAGCAAAACCAAAATGAGACAGTCTGGTCTTCTTATTGCTTCACCAGCTTGTCCCCGCCTCTACAACCATTGCCTAGCAACAGAGCTAAAGTTCTTCGGATGAACAACAAAAACAAAAATGTTGACATGAATAAAGTGTGATTTGATTTGAAGCCACTGTACAAACTCAACTTAAACACATGCAGCATATTTATTTAAATGGGTCCTTGGGTCAAACTCAACCTGTTATTGATGCTGTAGACTTATCATTGACATAAACATTATATTTGATTTATTTCGCTTCGTGTTTGACACTTTTATCAAGCACGACCATGAGTGTAGGGATGTTCCACATGGGAATGGGACCCTTGTGTGCTTATGTTGTTCCATTTGTCCTATTTTAAAGCATCAAATTGCGACCTCGACATGTCCAGGGTACACCTTGCCTCTCGCCCAATGCCAGCCCCCCCGCGACCGTTGAAGGATAAGCGTTGCACATGATAAATTGATGGATGCATGGATACACAGTTTTTTGTACTGCTGGTATCACTGTAGCTTACAGAGCCACGACTGCATGGCTGCAGACTCCTGTTATTTCATGATAAATGCCTCAAGTATTACATTAAAAAAATCTTCAAAATGGAGATTTATGAAAGTGTGAGTCCACACATTACACGTTGGAGACGAGAAGAGGAGTTTATTCAGCAGTTGGCTAGAAGTAGTGAAAGACAATCCTGGTTACACCCACTCACTGCAGAGCACTACGTAAAAAAAGACTAAATATAATCTGGATGGAAAGTGCGACGTATAAACCACAGCGAAAGTGTAAATCATTTGTTTTCACTGCATATTTATTTCAGCACAATACAGTTTGTACAGTTTCAAAATAGCAAACCTTTGAAAAAGAAGAAGAAGTTGACCGTATAAGCGAACGTCACCAGTGATGAGCAGTCACGTTTCACCTTCTTTACACAAACATTCATTTAACACTTCAATCAAATGTTGAGCACAGACAATGTATACGGATGTTTCAAATCAAACATACATCAAAGTGTCTCACAGTATACGCAATTATCTAAAGAATAAAATCATTCTCAACATTTACAGCTGTTTTTTGTATTTCAGTCACACGAGAGAAAGATTAAAAATACAAGTCAATTGCTTCCTGTAAAGAAAAACACCAGAAGTAAAAAAAAGCAACTAAAAATATAGGTTAAAAAATAAAACTTGTGAAATTCGTACTTAAGTGAGCATTGTTTTCTATTTCCTCTAAAGCAATGCAGATCTTCAGATATTAGCGTCAGGAAAAAATAAACATTACGTCACACATCTGAAGAAGCTCAAATAGTAGCACTACTGTAGGCTGGATTTTTCCAAGGACATGTGATAGGGCTGTTGAAAAGTTAAACAACTTTCCTTCTTGTTCTCACTCACACACGCACGTTCACAAGCACACGCACACACACACACACACACACTGAGTAAAGGACGCAGACGGACAGACTGTGCATCCTCAGGTCACAGATGGTCACATCACTTTGAGTCAGATCATTTTCGCTGTATTTCCTGGCATCGGAGACAACAGGTTTAAATGCTTCAGATTTGTTAGGAAACACGTGTGCAGTGAACACAATGTGGGCCCCGTGCACGGCGATGAACTCGACAGCTTGCATATAGCATGTTAATCCAAAAAACATTCTGGCCAGACTTTCTGATGACACAAAACCCCCAGAGGCACAATTAGTTAGAAAACTGTGATTTTTGAGATTCAGAACCCAATAAATCAGTTTCTTCTAAAATCTTGCTTGTATATGTGTGTCTGTGTATCTATATATATGAGTGTGAATGAGATGGCAGGGAATTGACAGATCAGTGAAAATCTGATTTACAAAAGAATAATGTTCAATAAATGCCTGAAAACAACCAGTGTTCAAGGCATTTTAACTGGACGTGTTGGGAACAGAAAACTAAATTTTGGCAGCATATCTAATTTCTGTCCAAGCCTTGAGCCAAAAAGTCCATTTCAGGGCCTTAAAATGAAAATAAAATAATCTACATTTAATTGTCAACTCTATAACCAGGTCCATGAAGTCTTTACGAGGTGGCATAAATCAAAACATCATAAGTGTTTGTTTTATATCTGCATAGCAAAGGTGTGGTTCCTCCCCTGAATGGAAATCACTGTAAATTAGAGAACGGGGTGTAACACCGGTCATATGTGCAGCAGTACGTTATATTTACTATTATGTGGAAAAGATGGCTGCTGTCCACTGGCGCGGAGGTGGTCTGGAGTGATGTGGTGCCACAAAGCCTCGGCTACGCCCGCTCTCTACAGGACGAAATTTCCACCCTGTCTCAGAGTCCACCTCTTTATATGTTAAATGCTAATTTGGTTTCTCAGTAGACCATCAGCTTTCAAACATCTCCCGTAGCATTCTGATCCTCGCTGAGACGCTCAACACGGTGGTTGTCGGGATGAATTTTCCTTTTTCTGAGTTCTCTGTCGACTAGAATAACTTCTAAGTTGTTGAAAGGGGTTTTGATATTTTCCTGCACCGTGCGTGAAGGAGTGAACAGCACTCGTCTGAGTGCTCGCTCCAAGGAGAGTCCCATCCCTGGCTCTCCTTCTGATTAATTCAGTATGTTCACTTTTGTGTTACTCCCACTGCCTGCCTCTAGAAGGTCGGTGCACACAGCTGGAATGAAGTGTTACCTCCCTTTTCTTATGATACTAGGAAACCTGACTGATCCCGTCCAAAGCTCAGACAAATCTGTAAACACATCGAAAAGCATGGAAAAAATGTGATGATACCAGAGATGATTTACCACACAGGGTGATATTGAGGATGCAGGACATAGTCTGTGATGAACGATGATACAGCACAGCAAATCTGGGATTTTACAGAATCGGGGGGGGCATAAAGGGGCCACAATTTACACAGAGGGGCCAATTATATGCCCAGTACCTGATTCATGCAGTGACATTTAAGTCATTCCTTGTTTACTGTTAGCTCAATAGCTTTGAGCAAAGCCACACATGTTTGAATATATTTTTTCATTATTAAATTGTTCCTTGTTTAAGGTCATTGTGAACTTCAAAAATGTGTTGAATTAACAAATGGCCATATTTATTGTTAGTATTGTTAGTAAGTGATTACTGACAAGACAGGGGAACTTCAGTGGTCAATCAGATTCCAGCTGAGTAGGTGAGACTGCTCTTATAGGTTTTATAGATTTAATCAAATTTCAAGGGTTGACACCAACAGACTCTGAGGCACAATGGAAAGAAGCCTCATCAACTCGGTCCATTGGCAGAGCCATCTTAGACTTGAACAGCACGGTTACATCTTTCTGAAAATTGGACTTTGCATGGGTCTCTGTTTCATCTCTTTGCTGAATACAGTTTTTGCTGTAGCTGATTATGGGATGTCGGGCCTTTCAAGTCTTGAATTCATTATGTAGATGAAAAGAGAGAGCCAACACAGAGTTCAACACAAAGTCACTTTATTAAGATTAGGGCGCAGGCTCCTCCTGTATTTTAAGATTTCTTCACCTCTCCCTCCCTCTCCTCTGTCGTCTAACAGCCTCTGCTTGTGAAGTGTCTTCAAACATTATGTCTGAGTATTTGTTCCAAGCTGCGATCCACAATTGGCAGCTCAAGTGAAGCCACACAAAAATTTCACGTCAAGATTTTGATTAAAATATAAAGGGAAACCAATTATCATCTTATTTCCTCCAAAAGAACCTGAAGTTGCCTGTATTTGCCAAATGCAGAACAGAAATGAACAGAACTGAACAGTCAAAGCCATTTAATAGACATGAACTCTGTACGATGTGCAGAGAACTGGGTCCGGACTTTCTCCGGAGTTTGTCTTTCACACATGAACAACACAGCAGGAGATTCTCTGCTCAGACTTGTACACAACACACAGACATCGGTGTTTTTGGTGGTGCAGCAGGCAGAGCAGGATGTAAAATATAAATTCCGCTGTGGAAATCACACGTTTTTATTTCGAGCACTTATCACCAAAACCTCCTCTCGTGTTTATTCATCCTGATATATTTCTTTTCTTTTGTGTTTTTGTTTTGTGTCTGTTACGTGTCAGAAACATCATCAACACCCCCCTCCCCCCTGCTCATGGTGAATCCTGCGGAGGATCTCCTGCATCGGGTCTTTCAAACATACGCAGTTTTTACCAGGGGGCTGGCTGGAGAAACTTGGACATATGCCTTCACACATACAGCTCCTCTAGAGAAGGTCCGGAGATTATCTGGAGTTCAGCGCATGTCTGAAAGCAGCTTGACTTGACTTTGTTGATATGTTATCTGTGTGATCCATGTCAATGTGGGAAACTTTCTAAGGTAATTTCTTATACACATTGTGCCTGTTTATTGTTTGGACAGCATCAGATCCTTTTAAATCCTGACCAGTGGGCACCATCACTATCAGCGTCTCTGACCCTATAGTTTTGATACGATTTAGTTCTTTTTCACCTAACTCCAGCAGTAACAGCGGAGACACAGCGCAGAAAAGAAAACGAAGCAAGAGGAGATCTAGAAAATGAATGACAACATAACGACGTTACACTTAACATTTTGACAGCCCAGAAGACTGCTTGATGGCAGGTGTCAACACATCCGCTCCTGGGAAGGTCATAACACCAGCCTGATTGGCAGTCTGTCTACAACACGCTCCATCCCACAAGGAGAGGTCTCCTCGCACAGATACCCATAATCCTTGAATAGAGGTTATTGAACGAAGTGTCGAGGAGCTGACAGTTTTCAATCACGGACGGGTGTGGGATACTTCCATCCCAATCCAGAAAGTTTTTGTTGGTGCCTCTCTGTAACTCAAACTCTCCCTAACAGTTGATCCACGTTTCCTGTGTGTCTGTGTGTGCCATTTGGTTTAGCAGAAATGTCCATTTAGTAACAGTCCAAAAAACTGAGTTTCCCTGCTTGTCCTCCTTCCTCCTCCACACCTCCGTGTGTGAGCTAACACACCCGATCATCACTGTTCATGCAGTTCAGGTTCATCAGGATCCAACCTGCCGTAGACCTGCCCTACCCAAGTTTCGTGAATCCAGAGTCCCGCTCTTCTCTGCTGCAGCCAAGTGTGGCGGACGTGGGGGACTGGACCTTGCCAATTTCCTCTAGGGCGCTGGCCAGAGAGTCCAGATCCCCCGAGTCCTGGTGCTGAGCTTCCCAGAGACTCAGGATCACAGATGATGGGCTCTCCTGACAAGCAAAGTAGCACAGGTTCCTACACGACAGGATAAAAAAAAAGAACATTAGAGTCGATGACATGGAGAAAATGATGAGAACAAAAGACATGGTACAGTTATTTCACTATAATTCAGTTTCTCTATGTCATGTTCATTCACAATTCTCTATAACTCGCGCTGCCTTTACTAATCAGCTGACAGTTGGGTGTAATCCAATCAGATTTTGCCATGATGTCAATCCGCCAATCATATCATTGCCGCCAAACTTTCAATCTGTTCTCGTCTCTCTCACTGTCAGCTGTCGTCTGAGTGACTCGCCCCCCCCGCGCCGGTCACCCCCAGCCTCCATTCATCTCATTCAGATCCTCAACATTCTCTAGAGCCCATCAGTGTCCTGACCCCAGGGGGTTTCCTATATCATGCAGCCACGCCACTTACAACCGTGATGACATCATAAGGGGTCTTGGTGCCAAATAGACACTCATTTATATTACATCACATTCATCTCTTACTGTATATGACAATACATTTCCAGGTTACTTGTCTTCATCGGCAATATTAATAAATCAAATAAAGCTATCTAATATGATGGGTAAATGTTTGGCTTTCCTTAAATAACGTTTGTTATGATACGCCATTTCAATAGGGAATAGCCAATTCAAATTTATGAAAATTGAATATGCAAAATATGTTTCACTGTTGGACAAAAGATGCTCCTGACTTCACGGACACCTCTGTCCCTCTGGGAACCAGGAAGGTTGTTTCGTGTACGTACACAGCTTGAGGTTCGAACAGACAAACATTCAACAAACACATTCTGCACAGTGAAGGTTAAAAATATAAGTGAAGGATGAATAAGAAATGAATGGAAGAAGTCTTTGATTAAATGTTTTATATCGTGCTTTACCATGCAGAAGTTATATGAAAGAAGGAGCAATAGTTGTTTATTCACCGAAAAATTTGTGTTTAAAAAATATAAATAATATATCGATCAGTTAACCTACTGAGACTTTTGTTTGGTATGTATTTTGAGTTTATCGTAGCTATCTGGGTTTAGTAGGACATGATGAGTATAATAACTAAGCATTGTCTTTGTCTTTTGACACCTGAATATTGCTGTACAGGAACAGATTTGTACATATGGATTTTCCTTGCTCCATAGTGGAAATGTTTGTCACACATACTGGCCTGTGTGAAAGATGAAAATACAAAACTGCGACACGTAAAGATTTGAGTCTAAAACTGTTAATTTTAATTCCTGAACACTGCTGTGCAAAAATGAAATTTCCAACAATGCAACATATTTGATTGTTTTGTAACTGGAACTAAGAAAAGATAAGATTCATCGATCCCACATCAGGGAAATGTATTTGTCACAGCAGCAAAGTTAAAAACAAACAGACAAGAGAGCGAGAAAGTACAAAAGATGCAATAATAAAATATTAACTACAAGGAAATGTCTGATGGTTGACAGTAATGGTCCAATCACATTTAGTAACAGTATTTGGTGAGACCTTTCTGTGCTGTTGTTACTAGTCCTAACCAACAGGGTGCAGTGTTTCCTTACAATGGGCATTTCCTTTCTGGCCCTCCGCTCACTTTTTCTGTTTGGTCCCTCTGTCCCTCCTCAGTGTCCCCACACATTCATAATTACACAAATCAGCTCAAATAGGTAAAAACACATTTTTCCAGGTGTGTTTTCTATTAGGCTGAAAAATATCGAAAAATCCTCTCCCACTCCTCAGTCACCAGTTGTTTGTCTGATTTATCACAGTTTCTTGGTAAACGATTCCCTGGTAAGGCAGAGAGAAGACGCACTGCTTTAAGCACTTGATTATTGACTTCTCCCATCAAGCTCAAATAGAGATCACGCCATCACCAAACAACTAAACTCCTCCGGCAGCCTACGCAAACACTGACCTGGCTCAACCTCTGCAGGGTTTAGTCAGAGGATGGAGCACATGCAGATCTAATGAGGAGCGCAAACATGAATACATTTTCTCGCCAGGGGCCGGCCTGTCAGCGGTCTGAGACCATCCATTTTAGCAAAAACACAGCATCTTCTCCGCAGTTAGCCTGTCTCCCCCCCCCCCCTTCTCTGTGCATGTGTAGATCTATAATGAAATCAGCAATGTGGCGGGTTACTGAAGGCTGCTTGCTGATGGGAGATTAGCGCCGACACGGCCCCGAAATTCCAGATTAAAAATAGTATTCAGAGCGGGAACAGTGTTTAAACAGCGGCGGGAGAGCGGAGAGTGCAGCATTTATTCTTTCCAGTCATTCACTGATTCTGCATCAACACCTGAATAAAACACACGAGCCAAACCAATGTGCACTGCATTCATGACTCAGCAGTAAGCACACACCAACCAGGGTGGGGTAATGTTAGTTTTTTTCCGATTCTGGTGCTAAATCGATACTTTAAAAACAGTTCCTGTGCATAAATGGGGCCAAAAACGATAAATGAAAACAAATGATGGTCAACGATAAGATCAACTTTTATAGTATATGAGTTAAATGTATAAATAAGTACGAAACTCTTAACACATTTACATGACATCACAAAATGAATAAACACATCTACAGTTATTGAACCCTAAATAACAGTGTCGGAGGTTGATACAGTAAAATACTGGTCATTAATCATCTCGCTGCTTTCACATGCACCCGTGTGTCACCAGGTGCTTCATTATGTTTGCAGTGTTCGTCTCTTCCTTCTTCTTTCTCTCAGTTCACTGGCGGATCGTAAACAATGAGGTGCACACGGCTACCAACTCTACCAGCTTTTGGTCCCTCGGCTCTCGGCCATTGCACCGACATTTAGTGCACGTCCAGCTGCCAAAATCATTTTGTTGTCCTGTGGCCCCAAGTTTGAGGAAGCTGCAAGCTAACTGTAGACTGATGTAACGTGCTGCCACCAGACTGCACATTAACTAGGCACGTGATATTTGCATGTTAGCAGGGCAACAACTTCCTTACATAGACACCAGAATCTGTGTGTAGGCACCAACTAGTAGGAACCTTGGAAATTACAGAATGAGAAAGTGATCAATAAGTATGGAGGTCTCACAGTGCTGCTACTCATACCTGTCTATGTGGAGCTTTTGAGCCAAGAGCCGCCAGTCCTTCCCCTTGGCATTAGCGGTGTCAAAGGTGGCACTGATCCGCTGACGGATGGACAGGGGGATTTTAAAGGCCCTTGACCCTGTCTGAGAGGTGATGGTGCAGTCGGACTGAGTGAAGAAGGGAACCACTCCCTTCTCATTCTGGTGGCAAAGACAGAAAGGAAGAACGAGGCGTCAGGGTGATACTGATACTGCAGCTCAAATTCCCTGCACCTCGATATGAAGACAAGGACAAGGACTTATCATGACAATTTGAAATCTATACATGAAAAGTTCCCTGAAAGGCTCATTAAGCAGCTCCTTAAATCAAATCAAGAGTTATTCAGTCCAATAAAATAACCTATTAACAAGCCGCACGACTGCTCGCGCACCGAGAACTATCACAGGCCGTCTCCACGAGTGCTGCACACTCACCTCCACCACAGACGTGTAGACCTGGAGGATCTGCTCCTCGCCTTTCACCTGTCGCACGCTGATCTTGCAGGAGAGCTGAGACGTGGAGTGGCTGTATCGCTCCAAAGAGAAGGCACACTGCAGGGGACGCTGGTTACTGGCCCACACCTGAGAAAAGGAGAACTCCTGCAGGGCGACGAGAGAAAGAAAGAGAGAGAGAGAGAGAGGGGGGGGGACGAACAGGGAGAGGGATGAAAGCATTAGACGGAGGAGACAACAAGCTCATTAAATCCCTGCTAAAGACGTTCGTTATTTGAATCCTGCTTCGCCGCCCACTTTGCTGTGTACATGATTAATTAAGAGCGAATGAGTGGCCTCTTTAGCCAATCAATGATCTCGCCTAATCAAGCGGTTTCCGCGTCGGAGGGAACACCAGCAGCCGTTAGAGCCCTTTGGGACGGAAACATATCGTGTTCTGGAAGAAGTCATTTGTGCATAAATTTAATGAATTTCATGTTATTTTAGCCGCTGCTGCTCTGGAAAATGAGTGTGGTTCATTTTACATGCAATCCTTACATCTATATATATATATATAACAGACCCACATTATTAGCTACAATAGGCTGTGCACTGATATAAATAATCTGAGGATTATTTTTGGTGTAAGTAAAACCCACAGATTTAAAGTCAAACTCTCCAAGGCATATTTTCCACATAGCTTGTTATGTCTTTTTTCCATATTCTGATAACATAGGAGCTTGGAAATGCCAATCTGTTGGATCAGGAGCTGTAATGTGATTATGGAACTGGGGCAGAGCTGACTTCAGTTACCCAGTTTGCACTCCATCTCCAGATTTCCAAATGTGACAACTGAGAAACTCCAAAAAAGTAACAGAGCCTCGGAACGAGCGGAATCGGAAAGGGGACAATTTGGACTTCCATTTACTAACTACTGCGTGACCCGCACTCTGCCGCAGCGAGCGTGGGTCAAAAACACTGTTTTACAGCTGAATCCCCCCCTCTTCTCATCCATCAGGCAGGAGGACGGTGGCATTGAAAGAGGCTCCTTCCAGCGAGAGCAGTGTTTGAAAGAAAGCCTATAGTCATCCTCCCTGTAGGACCCTCGCACCGTGGCTCTCCCCCTCCAGAAGAAAACCTTGTTGGTATTCGGTAAGGCATACGGTGGGTTAATTCTCCTAATAGGATGCCACTGGGGGGATAAACATCACAGGGCAGAACATGCAGCATGTAGACCCCTAGTAAGATAACTAGAAGATGTGCATGTGTGTGCTTGCCTGGCAGTCATAATTAAATTTGTATGGGCGTGTGTGGGGGTGAGATAGCTAGTCTTAGTGATATCATGCTGTGTCCTTGCTGCTGTCCTCTGGCTTTGATACGACCAAGTCAGAGACGGGGAAACTGGTGGAGGAGACAGGATGTAAAAGAGGAGGCAGAGAAGATGAAGGTGCACCGCTGTGTGATCCCCGACCAAGCGGTGCTCGGTTTAAATGAGAACGGAGATGCGCGTGCAGTCAACCCGCGTGCTGCTTTCTGTTGCTTTACTCAAAACGACAAAAAAACTCACAGCAAGGAGTCGCCTACCTGGCAGGTGGTGAAAGGTTTGATGCTCCAGAGTAACTGTGGGACGTCCTGGATGGAAACCTGGAGGCTGAAAGAGTTCCCCCTGAACAGCATAATTTTCGGCTCCTCCAGCAGTCGCCCGCCCCTGCTGCGCTCACCCACCGCCACCTCCTGAGAGAGAAAGGTGTCCGTGGATTTTTTGGTAGGACCCGGGAGGGGTAAGGGAAGCAGAGAAAAAGGGGAGATGGTAAATGTTATACGGATGATATAGACTCATTGTACCAGGCTGGAACTACAACAAACAAGCAGTTCATGTAGAACAAACTGTTTCTATTGATTCATTCACCATCAACCACAGACGACAGAAGAGCTGAACAGGCTTTAAATTAAATAAAGAATATAAAAAATATGTAAAAAATAAAAAAGCAATAAAGTATTGGACAGAAATCAATGTCTCAAGTAATTTGAGCCTAGATCCCCAACATCTAGAAGCATCAGATTGATCTACCTCAGAGCTTAAAATGCAGCAATTCCATTAGATAACGTGCTGACAGCCCATTGAAAATCTTGAAAACAAACAATAAAATCTTAATGCAGCTAATATCCTTTAATCATTGAAAGTTCTCTTCTCTTTGTCTTCTGTGATAGAATCTCCGTGTATGGGTCCGACTGATGGTGTGGACTAAATTAGCATTTACTGAAGAAGATGCATCCCAGGCTGAAGGAGTTTGTGATGTGACTACCAGAGGCTGGATGTAACAAAGTACATTTACTTTGTAAAAGTACTTAAGTACATTTTTCATGCATCTGTACTTTACATAAGTAGATGATCAGAGCAGGAAGGTAACATTAGACCCCGCCTCCTTTAATATATGTTCTTTAATGTAAGTAAAAATGTTAAGTGCTTCTGCCACCACTGATTTGATTTTATCAAAAGAATAATTGGCAGATACATTGATAAAGAAAATTGTTTTTAGTTGAGCTGTATTTATTGAGAATGCATAGGCTTAAAAAAGTACATTTTCCTAAAACGAATGTCAGGATTGTCCTCGTATTCCCTCGATTTTTTATCCTGTGAACATGATGTAAAAAAATAAAAGCTGTGTGGTACGCTGCATCTTTAAGGTTTCAAAAAGCGATTGTGATTGGGCCCTAAAAGTTGAGTCATCCCTGTACAGAGTCTCTGCTGCTCACAACAGGAAACCAGCCACACATCAAAAGAGACGGCATGAGCGACAAGCCGACACAGCCAGAGCCTCAAAATAAGATGGGGAGAGCAAATATTGGTTCTACACCAACCCCACACAAGGCATAAACAAAGAAAATCTATCCTTGCTCTGTAGTTTTTGTCTTCCAGCCTCGGGTGTAAATGTTACAGATCTTTGGAGGAGAATAACACAAGCATGTATGTATGTACACGTCAGTATGTACGTGCACAATCGTGTTGGGATCTTCTGTATCTTGGGGATACAGGATCGGGGGCTGTGGGTGTGAGTCCTGAGTGAGTGGTGCTTATCGGTCACACAGCACACAGAGGGGGGAATGCAAAGCTTACAGGCTGGCTCCAGCCTGATCGATTCCTGCTTCAAGCTCACAGGGGAAATTAATTGTCGTATGAAGCACAAACAAAAGCCAACAAAAAAAAGAACAAATGAACAAATAACCACAACTGACTGATGGAGAGCTGAAGTGAATTGGCTCTTGGCAGCTCCATCCAATTTCTCTTTGTTCACTTGCAACTCTACATCTTGACTGAAGGCACAAGTGGAGCAGGACTGTGTTTTTGTGGGAAAACTATCAGCACCACCACTACTAAAAGTGTTTAATTAAGAAAGGAAAAAAAATACTCTTGCAAAAAGTTTCTCCTTTTTTGGCTCCAGAGCGTTTGAACAAAAAGATGCGTGTGTATTAGTGTGTGTGTGTGTGTGTGTGTGTGTGTGTGTGTGTGTGAGTCCACACTATAAGCAGAAGGGCAAACTATTCATCAAACACTGCAGTGGCGCACGGAGATGAAGTGAAACTGCAGCTGAGAATGTTTCTCAGTTATATGTCCTCACATACTTGTCACATGGAAATCAACGCGGAAACACGTTTAATTAGCAGAGAGCAAATTAAATCACACAAAGAAAGGGCAGAGGAGCAACCTCGGAGCATCTGTTGTCTTTGTAATTAAAAGTCCCTGATTGTCTCCAAGTCATCAAGCATCTCCCAATGGCGATGTTAGTGAACAGGCAAATCTTCAGTGGAGCACGAAAACACTCAGGCAGCAGCAGCTCTTCACCAGCAACGCTGACCAATCACTTTGTGTTCCTACATATATAGAACTCCGTTGGGAAAATGTACATTTTCGCCTCATTAGTGGTTGTTTCTCTCATATTCTGCAGGGATCTGACTACAGAGCTGCCGGATCCAGGCGACAACTCTTATTTATTATTATTTTTATTAAATTAACTGCTGCTGCTATCATTAATAACAGCTTTACATCTATAATTATCACTCTTACCATTTTCATTATAAAACCAGTGAGACAGAGCTTAATTATGATGGTTATACAACTGTTCCTGGTCTCTCTCCTCTCAGTTTGGCTATGTGGTTGATAAAACTGGTGTGCTGTTTTGACCAGCATGTTGGCCCAGACTGAAATATCTCAAAAACTGTTTCATGAATTTACAATTATTTTCATACAGACATTCATTGTTCCAAGATGATACATCCTACTGATTTTACCTTTAAGTTATGTTTTGGTTTAAATGTTTTATTTGATGCTATGAAAACAGGCTGGAACCTCATGATTGACAGCTGAGACTGACTCACGCTTGGTCAAGATTGTGTCTCAGCTGGACGTCAATACCGCAGCTCCACTACAAAAGATGTTGCTCGTAGTTTCATTCGTACAACAGGAAGAAGTGCAGTTGTCTCTGCTACAACCTCACAGATGTGCTAACATGGCTTTAGACCCTTAGGTGTTTTTTTTTACTGTGGAACTTACTAGGTGTGGCTTTATGGGTATGGTGAATAAAGTGGGAATAGAGTTTATTTTTACCCCTCATTGCATATCACTTATGGGACAGTAAGTTTAATTGGATCGAACCTGCGGCTGCTGCAAGGGGACTCAAGCCTCAATATTCAGGGTGCCAGTGCTGCCAGGGGGATTGTATTTCTAAGAATTAAAAAACTTATTTTTGTGCTTTTTATCCTTTTGCATAGATAAGTATGTTCCCCCAAGTGTTAAAAGGTTCAAAGAAAACAAAATCAATGCTTCTGACGATTTAACAAGACGAAACTAAGCAACTAAGTAACATTTTCTTCAAGTGATTCCTGGTTATTTGCCATTACTTTCTACTTTTCCCCTCTTCGCTCGTACCTGAAAAGCATGGGGCGTGTCGTCCACACAGTAAACCCTGAGGGTGAAGCCCAGACTGCTGCTCGTATCCAGACTGCCGAACACAGCCAGCCTCAGCCGCTTGGACACCTCCTGGTTCAGCGGCTCCCCCACCAGGGCGTAGCGGCCTGGATGCTCCAGCAGCACGTGGCACCTCTGGGCCTCCAGCAGACAGTAGCAGGATGTGCTCTCCTCATCCACAGACATCACTTCCTTTGGAGGAAGGGACACAACCGGGGAGACCAGAGTTATTACCAATAGTAGTTGATTTAAGGGTTGAGTGTGAGAGCAGTTCAATAGTAGAACACTGTGTTGCTTATGATCGTTGATTCATGATATTCACAGTTCAATTGGAGTCAAGACTCTGCATGGAAGGACAAACAGGGTTAAATATAAAGCCTATTCAGCCTGTGATATGTGAATATGGCTTCTCTTTCCAAATATGATTACTCCCACAACACACATTTTAATTATATCTATTATAAAATGTGGTAAAACAGAAAAACATACAAATCTAAATGGCTACAGTTAGTAACAAGCCATGAAAGCCTATGGATCCAGGATTTGAAATCTTAAGTGACTAATTTTCTTCGGGATGCTGTGAAGACACTTCATAGTTCTTCATAGGGAAGTTTCTGCAGACCCAGAGCGGATCATGCACAGAACTGAATAGAACGAGGGCCCAATGAATCACCACTGAACAGATGGTGATACAGTTAGACTGACAAAATGAATTAGCAGAGTGCAGTTGGGTCCAGTGGCCAATTGCTCGTCTGCTCGTGCTCCCTAAATCACCATTGAAACAAAACTGTGACCCACAGGTCCCCGCTGCATACGGCCTGGTTGAATGAATATAAAGCAACGCAGTTTAATTTAGTGGCCCACAGCTTCGTAAACCTGCCCCATTAGTGCAGCAGCAGACAGGAAGGATCTCCATGACATAGCTCATCCCCGCCAGGCAGCCACGCTGAAATGATGGAGTCGAACTCTCGCAGTACAAAAGTGCAAGCTTTAATGGAAATGGCACGGAGAGGCAGACGGAGCAAGAGAAGAGGGGAGAGAGTAGGGAAGAGGGGAGGGCAGAGAGGGAGAGAGACCTCCATCTTCCGCTAAATCACTAATTCCAGAGATTGGGGTTTGAGTAACCATCCTTCCTGAGATAAAGGGCTCATTATTTCACAGTGACAGAGATGGGTCACGCCGTTGCATTTTCATGGAGTACATCTCTTTTTTAAGAGTATGTCTGTATCCCTCTGCCTTTCTCCTTCTCCTCCGCTGACTCTTTTTGATATTCTCTCCTTTCCGGTGTCATACAGCCCCCCATCAGTGATGGCTCTTTTGATAGCTCCCCTTTGTGCAGCATGTCTGCTGGCAAATTACATCTGTGCAAATGTCACACAGAGAGGAAGGGCCTGGCTCGAAGAGAGCCACTGGCCTCCCAAGGTCAGGCACACATCGTGGCGCCAGGGTCAGTCTGCCTTAAAGTGGTCCACAACACTTTTTGATGAGGTTACTCTAACATTAAAGGAGCATCCTAGATATGTTTTCGCTGCCAAGATCGAAAAGGAAAAAGGAGAGAGGGCGTTTGGATTGAAGTGAGACAACTGAACAAGTCCTCTGTGAGAGTGCTTTACCGGGCACAGTTGAAGGACTTTGCACAAGTGTTATTTTACTGAAAAGAGATAGATGTGAAAAATCACAAACCTCACAGCAGTAAACACAGATCTAGGATACATTTAGATGAATAGCCCTAAATCGTTTAAAGGTCCCATATTGCAGCTACTCGGTCTCTATTCAGGATTTACTGAGTGAGAGCGGTAACGTTAGATTTCCCTGCGAGCAGCCTCACTCATCTGCTGCATTGAAGTTGTGTGCCATCTTTAAATACCCAGACTATGATATTGATGATGTATTAAATTGTAAATGTTTCAGATATGCTTTTGCTACTATACCAAAAACAAAACGATACAAGCATACGGTAATCTTTTAAGTGTATATGTGAATGGGTTTTCTTGTTATGTAAATTGACCTTCCTATGTTCAACATTTATGAGCAGCTGCAATTCAGAATCCATATATTTATTAAAAGACTGACAATTTAAAATACAATCATAATTAAAGTGGAAAATAAATGAATCTCTCAGTGACTAATGGCCGTCATTTGCATTTGCTCTGACGTTACTTTTGGATGTACGACAGCACGAGGTTGCGCTTGAAAGGATGAATTTTTACACAGGATGATGAATCTGAGCTGGCAACCCTGAAATCGGCTCCGTCTTCGCATGACTACACTGCAGGATGACATTTTTCATTGAAATAAGTCGTCGCAGGTTATCAGATCATATTGATATTCCTGGTGCTGGTGAAAGTTGTGCATTTCCACTTGTGTTAACATTCCGCACGGCCGTTAACACAAAATTTGCACAGCAGCTAAAGTTCAAGAGAAAACACTCACCTCCCACTTGTTGTCCTGCATTTGTCTCTTCAGACGAATGGTCCAATTATCAGCGGCAACCTCCCCACAATGGGCTATGGTCATGGCTATGGGACAGGACAGGTCGAGGCCTGGTGGTCCATACGTGACTGCAGGGCTCAAAAAGATCTCGGGCCCGTCCTCGAACAGAGAACTGCACACAGAGGGAAACCACATATTAACAACAAATATTATCACAAATGTAACGCACACAAACACGTCTATTTTATTTCTCATTTAAATCTTTGTAGGAACACGAGAATAAGACTCTCATGACTAATGAATCACTGCTTAATCAAACATTCAGATAGCAGAGTGTGACCCCTGCCTTTGAACCAAGTAAACTCAAATCCTTGGACACTCATAATGAATCAACCCCTGACTAGCTGACACACACTCACAGATAGAGGAAGATTAAAGCACCAAGACTAATGGACAGTGGGGCTGGGGAGGACAGGCTTTAGCACACAGCGTGTAAGCTTTGTGGGTCGATGGAGCTTATGAAGCCTGCTCCGGCCGGCCCGGTGACAGATTAGCTCAGCCAAGCCGCTCTTGGCCGGGGGCCTAATTTTGGCGGGGAGCCGTGAAGACTGAGAGCAATCGATGGGACCACCATCAGTCACGAATCTGGCCCGGCTGGACACCCCACATCCACGGGACAAGATATAGCTGCTGTTGTCACTGGAGCAGCATGGATATATCTCAGCATCATTAATACAGCTGCAGTGGAGAGCAACCCGGAGACACAGGCCCAGATGTGTCATGAATGTGTGCATGCACCCACACGTATGTAGGAATTTAAAGGAAAACAGAAAGTAAATGACTTAGACGGTGCAGGTATAATTTCACATGGATACATTTCTTATGTTGACACATACTCTGAACCACTTTGACTCCATACAAGTCAACGGCCGTGTCCACAATCCATGCAAATTAATTAACAGGTTTAATTTGTAGTTTGCTCACACTGGAAAAGTGGCAAACTAAGAAGTCACAATGTCAGCATGCACAATAAATATGCTTGGGTTTTGAGTGTGAGGATGATGCACTATTGCACCACAGATACAACAGTGACAAATTCAGTAGATTTTTAATGCCCGACCTATCAGCATTTGTGGTATTATAAAATGTAAGAAAACAAGGATTTTGTAAAAGCAATATACTATTAGGTTTGCAACTTATGCTACGCTCTACTGAGTAACATAGTCATTTGTTCAATGACTTGTTTAGTTTGTCTGTTTGATAGTGAATATTTACCATCACTGTTTTCTAAAGGTAAAATGTAAAATATCTTGTTTTGTCCAACCAAGAACAATACCCAAAGATATTGACAAAATAGAGAGAAACAACAAATTAGCTTGGAGTGAAACAATTGATTATGAAAATAGTTGCCAGAGTATTTTATATTTTACAACTTTAATGACCAGAGAGTAAACACCTCAGCCAAGATCCAACAGTCCCCATGAACTCAAAGAAAATGTTGAAAAATAATATTAAAGAGAAAAAAAATTCCTGGATCCAAAACTTAATTTGATGGATCCGACCCAGCACGCCCCAAAGGTTCATGGGAATTGGTTGAGTAGTTTTTGCATGATCCTGATAACTGACAAATAAAAATAAACAAAGAAATGCAAACTGGGTGAAGGTATTAGTATGTTCTATGCAGCATTCAATTGGGACAGGTTGTGGTTATTAAAGTTGGGGTACTTATTTTTTATTCCAGTAAAATAAACAACAACAATGGAAAATAACTTTATAATTCTATTCTCTCAAAATCTATTCTCTTCTATTCTAAATGCATGACAGTTGTTTGAATTATACAGAGTTGGGGGTTCAAGGGGGGGCTTTCCCATGCAGCGCACTGCGTGGTTGAGGCTGTTTTGTCAGTTTCTGGTGTCGACTGGTGTGCGAGACTCTATTCTTCATTATGCTGCTACCAATCAACACAAAAAAATTAAAAGAGGTTATGATCCGCTGTCTAAAAAGGAAATCGCACTGTGCCCCTGCAGCTGCACTTTCGTGATAATCAGCCCCAGGCTCAGAGGAAACCAAGGTTACCTGCTGCTCAGACTATGCTAATTTGCCACATTGCCCATGAGCAAAGCTTAAAGATGGTTATTTAGCATCTCTGACTGTGCTTGTGAGAACAAAGAAACATGACTCCAGGATGGTGATTAAAGAGTAGGTGGTAGACGCGCGGGATATTAGTTAACGCAGTCTCATATGTGCTCTGCAAAAACTGGCTTCTCTCACTTCTTCACTTTCAAGCATGACTGTCATGGATCTTATTTGCTCAGACCACAATTTAAAATAACATTTTTCGCAAAGCCTCATTGGTGTTTGACAGTCTGTCTCTGAAGCTCTCGCAGCAGTGTTGAGTAAATTGGTAGAGCACTATAAGCTTTCGAGGAAGAACATTTAATATTTTTTGTTAAAAGGACCAGTTCCCCATATCACAAATAAACAAGTTGTACCAAGACATGCAGATCACCAGTGAATGGAATTTCCCAGCAATGAAATACACTCTGTTAGCCTGGATATTATTCAAAGAACACAAATCAATCATTGCTGCACTATAAGGTACCTTCTACTGAAGAAATAGCACCAAAAAAAACTGTTCAAAACCCCTGGTTATAAATTATTAATTGATTATACTTAGACTATCCATACTTTGTGTAAGTGTCTTATGCTAGGCAGGTAGCCAATAAAAAGGGACTTCACCTGAGGACATTTCTGATTCCACACACTTGGTTTTATACAGGTTTTTATATATGCAGAGGTATTCCCCCCCCCCCGGACTTGTAAACAGATTTGAAGTGTAAAATAATGTGAATTCACCTTATTCATATTCCACTCAATATAACCAGTGGAAGGCTTCCGTGAAATACATACATGTGTATAGGCATACATAACATTCTGTCATTTTGGTTTTCAACTTACAGCTGCTCTTTTGCTAAATCCTCCGCCCTACCTGAATATCAATTCACCATGTGCTTTTGTCTTGGAAGGACTGAACCCCCCCACACACATTTAGTGAGTTCAGGATACCCATCGAGAAAACATTGTGACACCGCAGCGCTCTTTAGAATTATTTTACTGTAATGATATAACATGAAACAAGGACTGTATAAGTTTACATCCTCCTCTCAGACCACTGTCTCACTCCACTCACCCAGAGAGTGAGACCTGGGCACTGGTACCAACAAGGTTTTCTAACAATATTAGAACTGATTCAACATAACCATTGAGTACTAAAAACATTTATACAGGTACGAGAAATCCATACTCCCCCCCTCCTCTTAATGTGTGCAAATAGAACCTGAGGTCTTTCAATGGCTGGAAGACCACCGGGAGTTGAAATGGATGAAGCGGTCCCTCAGTTTCTGCTTGTCCAGTAGGTAACATATCATTTTACTTTTTCTGTTTAAGAGGAACAATGGTTCAATATTGTGTTGTTCTATTTTCTAATGTTTTTCATCGCTAATTCCAACTTTCTAAGATTTGCAACAAATCCTTTCGTACTAAGCTTGTACTGCTCCAGGAATTAGAGACCAGACACGTCCTCTGATCAGTCAACAGACTTTCATGTTATACCGGTGATGCAGCTGTGACTGTACATCAGTGTGCGACTTTTTGCTTCTTCTAAGCCAGACACACAATCAGTGTCGTGGTGGATTCTTGACGTTGAAAGTGAGGTTTGAGTGAATACAGAGGGTGTAGTATGTCAACAGTTAATGCCAATCAAGGAATTGTGGTGTCTAATTCCAACTTTTTGAGATCGTTAGTTCAGCTTGGTAATGCATCTGGATTAATGTGGGGGTTATGCCAGTCAAGGGTGGAGCGTGTCTAATTTACATTCAAATAGAAATTCCCTAGAATTGCTAAACCCACCTTTAAAGCCCAGGTGTTCAAAAAGGCTTTCAACCTCTTGTTTTCATTATCCCAAGCTTAATTTTGTACTATTATTTTCTATCCTGGATTTATTTTATTTATTCTCAAATTTCCCTTACTGAATCTAAATCAGTTCATATTATTATTATAATTCATAATCTTTTAATGAGTATTGAATCAGTCAGTCATCTGTGGTGTAAAGGTGTCACTCATTGATGAGCCCACACAGAATTATAACCAGAGTCTACAGTTAACATCAGGTTTTCAATGTCTTTTGATTAAGTGGCTCGATTTAACTATCACAACTTAAAAGGGTGATAACATGCTAATTATGTTTTAACGGCTTGTTGAACAGTCTCCTAGTGGCCAAAACTTAAAGCAGACTTGAAAGCAATTTCAAGGGAAACTTTAAAAGTATCTGAACAAGGTAGACTTGGTCAACTCAGGTAAAACCAAGAGAAAAGAAACAAATAAGGGACAGTAGGTGCCTCCTTGAAAAGAAGACCCAAAAGTTGCCTGCTGAGCACCTTCACTCAACCTTGTGTGAGTCGCATCATTTAGGGCGAATTTGTTACACACTACATCTCTGTCCTTGGACTACCCAGTGTCCCCCACTGAGCTGGGAGAGATCACACACAACAATCTTGTAAAGCCCAGAGGATGGACGAAAGCCCTTGTGAACACCTGAAACTGAGCCGGAGCCGATCGATTCCTTTTCTCCGCAGAGGAAAGCCACGTCTTATGTAGATGGCCGAGGTTTGAATGGGAAGAAAGGATCCAATTTCTCCTCTGGACTCGACGGCTGTCGGAAGATAGGCTTTGACTGACAGCTCAGTGGTGCACGGCTCCTGCAGCTTCTTAAACGACAGCCGGAGAAGTAAACAGCATCAGGCTTATCAGAGCAAAGCAGGAGCCTGCGGGGCAGCAGCTCGGCTGAAATTAAGATACTCTGGGCAGGGGAGTGTACAACCAGCCCGCTTAACTGACCTGCAACCTTTATGCGACCTTTGACCTGTAGCTTCACCCAGATGACCATGGCACCTAAAGAAGTTGACATGACAGATGAATTTCAGATGGCACTTTTAAATGTCCTTTTTGATTCTCTCCTGGACGATGAGATTGAATTTCATCAAGAGGTAGTTAGCCGTGATAGCAAACGTTTTTTAAATAGCACATTTCATTTAAGTTGGAGGCACAAGGTGAATGCAGTAAACGTGAGTTATGACAGAAGTGAAGGCCACAAAAACTATGTGCACAGTGGGAACATAAACATTCAGGTTCAAACACTCAAAATAAATACATGAGAAAAAAAAATTAAATAATGGTTTGAATTACGGGGAAGCTAAGGGGAGGTCAGCTTCCCTGAAAAGGTCATGAGCTCCCCTGAAAGCCTGTAGGGGGAGCTCTGAAACAACCTCCGTGTCTCAGGAGGTCCCTGAGATAAATTATAATTGTGGTGTTTTTCTCTCATTAAAATATTTTTGAACATATATCTTATTTGACTCTAATTTACCCAACACTCTGTGTATTCCTACTGTAATCATCCATGCGTGGTGCTGCTGCCCTCAAACGTTTTGCATATTGTGTGTAGGTGGCACAGACAGATAAGTTGTTTGCTTTTCGTGGTTTGTTTTCACAGGAAAGTGACACCGTGGAGAGAGATGCACATACACAATACCATACTATTGACAGCAGTGCCACACACTTCCATTTGTGCATTTGTGTGTCATATTTCTGCCAACATAAAATAGGGCTCTCCTGAAAGCCATTAAGTAATTCCAACCCTAAGAATAATTAAGAGTAGCGGGCGACAAGTAGAACTTAAGACAAGTGAATTAAAACCATTAAAACAGTAAAAAATAAGAAGTGAGTTGAACCCAAGAAAAGGAATTTAAATAGTAATGATGATTACAGGCAGCAAACCAGACTAATGAGAGGTGCTGCTAGAAAGACATGTTGTAAGTTCAGTTTAACAGGACCATCGCACTGGAGCTCTGCAGGTTTTTGTGGAGACCTGGGCAGTAACAAGTCAGTGCTGTTAGGGATATACCTTGGTAAGCAAGGTTTCACGCAGACATGCTGACACACTGATACTGTCGACCATGAATCACTAACATGTCCAAAAATTGATTTCTTGATGTGAGATAGCTTTTGAGGCTCTGCTGCAAAAAAAGGAGTCAGAGGTATTAGACTCCTTTTCAAACTGTTCTTATCTATTCCATTTTCTCCTTGAGTAACAGCTCTGTGGAAATCTTGATTGCTAAGAAAGGAACAGATTCCTGCTGGCTGGCAACAGTCACCCAGCAGACTGCACCACATCCCATCAAACCCAAACCCAAATCGGAATCAACCATCATCATGAGTTGACAAAGCTCTCAAATTTCCCCTCTCTAACCAGTCACGATGGAGGGAGATATTGTCAGTTATGTCTACAAACACAAAACAGGACCACCAGAGTCATCGAGTGCATCTTGCTCTGCTGAGACGGTTGCTTAAGGCAATAATGCAATCTGTCTGCAGCTGCCGATGTGTTTGTGACACATGTCCTCCCCTGTCGTCTCTGCAAGATGAGCACGGGCCCCATGCTGGACAGGAATATGTCTGCATCTGTATTTGTGTATACGTCCATGTATCTGTGTACTCTCCATATGAGAGGCGCATGTTCGGCAGGGAGAGGAGGAGAGATGTGGCAGGTAGGGGGATGTGAGCGGGTTTGAAGATTTAAAAGAGAGCAGTGTCAGAAGCAGACTGAGAATATCTCACCTGCTGTCCTCCTGGTTGATGAACATGTACATTTCCCAGGTAGTGTCTTCTGCGATCCCCCCATGAGGCACCAGCAGACTGATGCCTGCAGAGAAGGAGGTATGCAAAAACTGATCAACACACAGCCAGAGATTCACACAGGATAACCCCCCCCCCTCCACACACACATCTGCTTGGCTGTCAGGTCTCTTTACTGAGGGTGACAGCCAGGGAGAGGTGATGGCCCCAGAAAAAGGTGATGGAAGCAAGTCCCAAAGGCCTTGTGAATCAATGCTGCCAACAGTCTCTTTGTTACAACACACAAACACACAGGCACATACATACGCAAAATATTCTACTGTATGATGAACAATTACTGTCAATCTGCGCTGCAGTAGATAAAGCCCCTCAGGGGACAGGATGATGAATGTAGGCCACGGGACAGCAGCAGCTGAATAATGTGGTAGACTGAGCATCACAGGTTTATTTGGCATAACCTGCTAATGTTTTCTTCACATTATACAGTTGGGTTTTAAAACGTTAAAACGATGCTGCTTAGAATTAATTCATTTTGTCAAACGCTCCCAATTATGTATCACGTGCGGTTATAAACCCTTTGCATGGTCTGCAGATTGGGTTTGTCAGGACCCATCGCCCGGTGAGAGAATGCCACTGCTGTCTAACTTCAGTAAATAATCATGTTACTTGGGCGATCGATGGCATTTTCACATTTTCGCTGCAGAACAACCCTGACAAGGTCAAACAACTTCCAAATGCAATAACAGATGCTCTGTGTCGTCTCTGCTGCTGTTTTTACAGCTTTTACTTTATCGTGGTAGTGATTTCAGGTACATATTGAATGAACATTGCCCGTGCAGCAAGCCCACCTGTGTTCGGAACCACCAGCTGGCCCCCAGTGTGGCCAAACACTGCTGTAGCTTTGTGGAGAGGCCTGCTGGGAGTCAGAGAGACTTGCGGAGTGAAGAGGTTTTTGCTTCTCCTGCCCAGCGTCGTCCCCACTGCAACTCCTCTGTAGTCTGGAGCCAGGCCCCGTGGAAATGTCTGAGGGTGGGACATGACGTGGTACTCTGCCCTCTCTGCCACCCCTGGAGATACAGTGAGACAGCTGTGACTCACAGGTAAACAAACTCAAATCATGGACTTGAGAACTGAGATAGAATACAAGAATATGGCTCAACTGAAAACTCATTAACAGAAAGAAGAGATGGGAAAAATACAGGTTGAAAATACAAAACTAAGCATTTTCTTATTACACATACCACTATGGCAGTACCATAGACTGTATATACAGTAACATATATATATATAGACAACACAACAGCTCCACAAAAGTGAAGCTAAAGCCTCTCTCTCGCCACTTGAGTGTTGGATGCAGCTATAAACCCTGCCTTCCCCATTTTAATGGATGGGACATGGAACAAACACAAAAGTCAAAATACACATTAAATATATTGTTCTCAAAGATGGTTTCTGCTCTTATCACACTGAAGCATGGTTTTAATTAGTTATTTGATGCTATGAAAGCAGGGTTCTATGTTATTTTCCCCTCCCAGACACCGTAGTCTTTTAACATGAATTCAAGGCTACTTTTTACAGAACTGCCTTTTTCCAACGAGTTGGCAGGAAACACTAGAAAGTCTGCCAGAGCATTTCTAACCAATTCAATAAGCTGACAGCGTCTTACTGTGCTGTCAGCAACAGACTCTACACAAATGGAAGGTCACTATCTCAAAGTAAGAAGTCTTCTTTTTTTCTGGCTCTGATTTCAATGATCCGTTGTTTCCAAAATTACCATAAATGGACGAGTTGTAAATCTGCACTGTTGTCGTTGTAAAGTGAACATGGCACAGTAAAGAGCTTGACAGATGAAGCAACAGTAACCAAGCGGGATGTGGCTTAACCAATGGTCAATTTGTGATGCCCTCCAAGGTCATGACTGTTATTTTTCTTTGTATGAGCGCTTTCTTAGAGACTGCCTCGGGATGAAAACAGGTTCAATCCAAAAGGCTTATCCGTCTGACTGCAACTGCAGAGCTGTACACATCTCTGTAAGTCCATAAGTAGCTGACGACCACAGAGACAGGCTTTCATAACAGTTTTATTTTCTGACCTTTGACCTTGAGATCTGGTAACGGGTCAAGGAGCGAGCGCTCGGCCATCAGCTCCTTGTCAATGGAGTCCTGGAAACACATGGGGCTGGTGTAGGTGCGCGACACTGTCAGGTCAGGTTGCAGGGATGAGTTAATCAGCAGGGGGTTTGCTGGAAAACACACAGAGGAGGAGCATATTGTCAATTAGACGTCTTTAAGAAACAATAACATTTCTGGATTGTGACAATCTAAACTAAACTGCCACTAATGACAGCAATTAAAAATTGAAAGCGTATTTCATGACAATTAATCTTTATCCACCTGCTTTAATTGCCTCACCATGGAAACAAGGAGGGTATACCTTACTGTACCAATGTCACAATTAAAAATAAGTGACAGATTGGCTAATGCCAATGGCTGGAGTGATATTCATCAATTTTAATGTCACACTGTTTTAAAAATGACATTGAATTTCAGCATGTATTTATGATACACATGATATGAATATTTACGGTATTCTTCACATCCACATATCCAGCTTCAGGGGTATGCGTGTTGCTGTAGCTATAGCCGGGAGGTTTAGCACTTTTAGTCCCTCAAAGGGACAAAGATTAAAGCTTTCTCCGCCTCATGCTGTGTTATCAAAATGAACTTTATTATGCCCTGCTGAGAGCTGTTGCTGTGGCGACCCGTAATGTCAGCCTTGTCACAAATATGCCTCAATTTGTTGAGCAAACCCCACCACGCTTCCAGGCTGTGATGTTACGGTGTCTGGAGAAAAAGAAGGGACCGCAACTTCTCCATTCGGGTGGAAAAGAAATTAAAACAGTAATAAATTCAATTTTTTTTTCATTGTGGTATCATGAATCATTAATTGAATGTTGTATGTATTGTGGGACAAAACCCAATCCACAAAAGTGACACACTGCCCTGAGGAGGTTCTATTTCCCGTTTTGCTTTACAGCACCAGTAAAGAAGGTCCCAGTAATAACAGATGAGTTAAATTGTGAATTTGTTTATAATGGAAACAGTGTTTTGTTACCATATATCTTTTCAGTGCATGTTTATTGCCTTTGAGCAAACTGATGTTTGCAATAGAGCAATAAATACACACTGTGCTTTCCAGATGAAGCTTTATACTGTATGTTGTTGGACAGTTAGCACACTACAACAAGCCCAGACAGCATCTCCAGAAGGCAAACGAATTGAAAAATTAAAACCTGTCAGTCTGGCCACTAAAGCATTTTAACAATTGATGCAGCTATATCACAACACGAAGAAACGTATGTATAATTCATATATATACATAAATACATACAAGTACAAAACCTGCATGTTCTGGAGTTAAAAGGCTACACCATGATATTAATAATAGTTGCAATAAAACCAGAACCACATCTTGTATATTGTGGTGTCCTGATCCATCCATGCTCATATATGTGCAGGTGGTAATAGGTATGCAAGTGTGTTTTTGTATAAAAGAATTTGAATGTAGGTTGTGAGCTAAAATCAAATTATACTCAACATCCTTGTACGCCACCTGCCACAATGTCATAATGGCATTCCACCTTCCACCATTTAAATGTGATTTGTCTATTGAATATCAAGCCTCAAACTAATGAAACAGCATGATTGCACTTTCAGTCCTAAAGCAATTTCAAAAGATTTAAATAATCAACATAAACTCAGACAATTGATCCTCATGTTGTGAAATCCTGTTGTTGCATGTTTTAATACCATCAAACTGTATTGTATTGTTGCTGCAGCTGCTGTGTTTTAATGTTATGGTTTAAAATGAGCTTATAGCTAACTCTGGTATGCTAAGGACCCGTGTATAGCAAAATAAACTCTTATCATTTTTGATACAATGTTCATATCATACAAGTTAATAAATATATCAATCGTTTCACTGAACAGGCTTGTTATTTTCTGTATTCTTATGGAAAATCATAGTCATTTTTAATGGTAACGGGACTTTTTTTGTGTTTGTGCCTATTTGGTCTATTTTTATACGCCAAATGAACCCATTTGTGCAGAGGTGAGTCTGGTGCAGTAGCTGAGGCTGTATTCATGCAAATTAGGTGGTGCAATTTTGGCCCTCGTTTTCAATTGCTCTTTAACAAACCTCTTGTTGCAAAGTCAAGTGCAGACATTACATATTTAAACGGCTCTAGACGGCGAAGGTTCAAAAACAGACATCCTCAGTACAATTTCATGTTAGATTTAAAATATTGATGTGACAAATCCAAACATGTTTCAAAACATATGTAAGTGGGACGATGCAAGAGTCTGTGTTGAATCACAGGTGATATTACAGAAATAACCGTGGCTGTCATAGCTATCACATAGCCGCAGAAACGATAACTGCATTTCAACTCCACTTTCTAATTTATTGGGTGTGCTGAGTGTAATTATGCACGCGTTAAACAGCATGCATTTCATAATCAATTAATTAAATCATACAAAATGACAGCAGTCTCCAGCAAATTAACATCACAACTTGCTTTTCTACATGCCACACTAGTACACTAATCAGCATACTCTCAATAAAAACAGGAAAATGGAAGACGTCCTCCCTCAGGATGTGTCCTCCATCGGATTATTGGGAGCTGGCATTGTAAATGATTGGCGTCTGATTTTGGAACCAAAGCTTCCATTATTGTCATTTTATTATAGGACAAAACTTTTGCTTCTGAAGGATTGGATGCAGAACTCATCTGAACTCAGTTTTTTCAACTATTTTGTGCAATAAACATATATTTAAAGAGTTTCAAGAGCAATTTATACTTCACACTTAGTGTTGCTTTTAATGTCATTTTCTTTTGTCCCTCATTTAAACGATCCAGTTTGGAAACACTTGTTTGTGTAGTAAACTGTATAGTTTTGGATGTATAATAGGAAGCCTACAGTATGTTGAAGAGTGAGATGTGACATTTTCTCACAAGTCGTGAGTCACCTTGGCGAGAGGTCTTAAAGCTGAAGGACTGAAAGCCCCCGGTGAGGGCGGATGAGTCGATGACGTCAACACCGTACTCGCTCTGGCTTCTTCGATAAAGCGTGACAGCGACGATCAGCAGCACCACCGTCACCACGCCTGCTGCCAGGCCCGAATACAAGGCCACGTCACTGCCGTTCTCCACACCTAGGAGAGTCAAAAATGAGTGAGAGAGAAGCACATTTTCACTGACTTTTTCTCTGTAGCTTTCCAGCTCTGCTTAATAAGGAGGCATTTCCTGCCCACAATAAAATCTGTGTCGCTGCGGCAACACAGCTGAGTTTAAGTCGTGAGAGTCTTTTATAGGAGGGGAGTCTGTTTTAAAGTTTTGTTCCTTTGTTTAAACTTTTGTTTAGCGCCTTTTTTATTTTCAGTTCCATATCTGGCCTGCCTCCTGAAACACAGCTTCATTGTTCCATCCTCTAGTGTTAAAGCAACTAATGAGGAACCTCGGAAGGAAGGCGAGATATAATCAACCCAGCACCTGACTGTCAGTTCAAACACACTGCTTGGCGCTGGTGTTGGAGGAGCTCTGTGTTCCACTGGGATAATGTGACAAAACCAATTCATTAAATTAGCTCATTGGAGATGATTATGCACTATCTGGTCCCGCCAGTGCTGCCGCGTCCGACTCCACACCGAAAAAGAATGAGTGGGAAATAAAGAGGCTGCTAGCTTGTTCTTGAAAGATAATGAGATCTGGGCTGAAACAGGACATGCTGAGAAATCCTCTAAGTAACCTGAAGATCAAATTAGGAGAAATTGCCATAATATGCAAAGCGATATTAACAGCTACAGTAGAGGGTTAATTGAGGGCTGGGGAAGTTTTGGCTGCCTGGCTGGATTATGTTTGCCCGTTTCTGACAGACCAAAAAACACAACTGTGTTAAAGGACAAGTAAGGAGAAACATGCGCCTGTGGCTTGTAGGTAGAAAATTGATTTTTCACTGCACAAACTATGCAGCAGTAATCAACACATAAATGGCCAATTAGCCTACACAGCAATTATGCAAAATAGATGAATATATAGTGGTAAACCACAGGCTGCTTGGACTGAAATGCTGTACTGGATATATGACATATAAGGATATTAATAGAAATGTCATTCTATTACTGGCACAGAAGTAAACCGAGGTAATGATGGTGAAGATTATCATAACAAAACGTGTTATTTTTCTTAAGTTAATCTTAAAGGCAAGTATTTTTTGAGCTGTAAACTAAATGATATGATTGTTTTATGATGATATACAGTGATGCCTCAAAATTGCATTCATTACCAAATTAAAACCTAGTGTTGGCCCTTGCAGGACAAATGCTCTCCCCTAGAGTTAACCATATAAATGAAATCCCTAAACCTCCACAGCCCTTCCATATCATCAGACATCTAGCTTGCACGCACTCACACACTCACTCACTCACTCAACATAAATGAAATTGGATGATTTTAATAGAAATTCATGTTTTTTATTATCCTGCAAAAATACATTCCAACAAATAACTGAAATATTACCTGTATTTCCCACTCATTATTCATGCATGATGAATGTGACCTGAGGGACATCTACAACTACAGCTTGTCTATTTTAAGTCCTGGCAAATTCACAATGAGTCACGTAGAGAGTCGTTTTTCCAGGACAACACCTGTCACATTGATTTGTTTCACTTACACCACAGCTACTTGCTAAGCATTATAATCATTATAATTAAAAAGTATTGTTTATTCTGAGGGTAACATTATTAGAATGATTCCAGGGATGAGCTGCCAGTTGACTGAGGATGCTGTCACACTTAGAGTGCCAGGTTTAGCGTGTTAGGCCTATAAATGAAAATATTGAACTGGCTCTACCCTCATCAGACATGGACTTTATGTTAAGCCCTGTTTAGACCTGGTGTTTAACACCTGTCCTGATAGATCTGATCACTGGTAGACAGGCCTAAGTATATGTGTTCACAACTGGCAATAAAATGCGTCCTTAAATGGATAGTTTATCCAAAACTCAAAATTCATTCATTCAACCTCAACCTATGGCAATGGGGTGTTGGGTGAAGTGTTTGAGTCCACAAAACACTTCTGGAGTCTCAGGGGGTAAACTTTGTTAGAGCAGAATCCAATGCAATTGAAGTCAATGATGAGTCCTTCTTCAGACGTAATAAAACAACAGAAAAAACACAACATAACTCCATACTGCACCTGTGGAGTCATCCAAGTATCCTTAAGCCCCGATATTTATATTGAACTCCAAACGTGGTCATATACAGCAAGTTTGAACCCTAAATATCCTGTGATATCTTCCACCGAGATGCATTCAGTTCTTGTGGACTTTAAGACTTAAGACACGGTAGAAATTAACTTGTTTCGAGTCAGATTAGAATGTCGGGGGTTCCGGACACTTGGATGACACCACACGAGCAGTATAAATGCATGTTATGTTTTATCTGTTGTTTTATTATGTCTGAAGATGGGTCACTAATCAGCTACACTGTAACTCTAAAAGTGTTTTGTGGACTCAAGTACTTCAACAGTGACAAACCTATATTATCCCAATAACATCTATGCTAATGCAGGCGGGTCATTTTGGCCATGCGTGATGTCACATAAGAAGATGGTAAAGTTGTTAAAACAACATAATATAAAAAATGGAAGCTGACGAGAAACTCACCTTGTGGCTTTGCATCATGTAGCAACTTCCCATCTGCAAAGACAGAAATAACAAAACTTGACAGTTTCTCCATGACCATTTTCCTTACTGCATGCATTTGCTCATCAAATTACTATTTACGTATATATTCATGTCTGTACATGATTTGTGTTATATGTTTGGAGGGGAATGAAGGAATGAAGATGCATGAGGTTGCTGGTAATGAGTGTGATCATAATGGCCATCATGATCTAGCCCACACTGCCAGAAATTATGAACAGTAAATCTATTTATAGTCATGCACAAGGGGACTGACATTAATGAGCCTAAACAACGTTTTTCTAATAGTTAACCGTGGAGAGAGGTGCTGATGTTACCCACTCTGTGTGCAGAGGCCTCCGGTGCAGTTGTCTGTCGCCAGCGCTACCCCGTCACACAGCCGTCCTCCGTGTTTGGGCTCCGGGGCCGTACACTCTCTGCTGCGTTGCCTTTCGCAGCTTGAACTACACATTGACCACTCACTCCACTCTCCCCAGCTGCCATCGACTGAGGGATCAGACACAGAAACAAACGTTTATGAATGGACTGAATTTGTTTGCTTTTCTTCTCAAGTCACCAGAGAATCTATATCTCATTTACCCATTTACATGCCCTCACACACACACATCACCAGGAGCAGTTAGAGGATCAAGTCTTCGAACACACTCACTGGAAGAGAGATCTGGACTAAGAGTGACGAAACACATTCAAACAAAAGAATGAAGTTGCAGAAACACTCTTTCCCTAATGACAAAAAACTCACTTTTATAAAAAATATGGAAAACATCAAACACAAGATGATTCATCAGCGGTCTATGAATCTGTGGAGAACACCGTCAAGGTAAGCTCTGCACTATTAGATTTACAAAAAAAATTCCTTCCTCTGGTAGCCAAAATATTCCGCCGCCCTGCTGACTAAGCGGCATAAAGAACAGCCTGCCTCTGCCATACTCCATCAAGTCTCCTTTCCACCTCCTAAAGCTCTCAAAGTTCCCTTCTTCCTGCTAATCTCAACGCAAATGCACCTCTGTTTATTTTCAAACTCAGATGCAGAAAAAGAACCCTCCAGAAAAGGGCTGTTGCTGGCGGAGAGGAGATAATGTTTGCACGGGTGCACTGCCTTCCCCTGATTCCTTTATTTCTAAAGCCCGACTAGCATTCTTCTTTGTACTGGTGTGGTGGTTGAAATCATAAATTTGGTCTCATGTCGAAAAATAAAACACTTGGGCAGAGCAGATCACACAGCTGTTCTGATAACCGGAACTGCCGCTACTCTCAAAACCTGTTTGTTTCTCTCTCTGTTGTTTTCACCCTTCTCTCCATTTCCAATACATTTTCTCCTGATTGGCTGTTTTTTATAGTCTACTGCAGGGGTCTTCAACAATTTTCAGGCCAAGGACCCCCAAACTGGTGGAGAGATGGATCAGAGACCCCGATACTATATATATTGTATAAAATTGTGTTTTATAGTAAACTGGGCCTAGTACCATGTATAAACATAGCTACCCTGGTATTGTGTATTCAATACTAAGCTATTTAAATAATACACAGGTTTATATATTCATATTTTTATTTTAAACATGTGCAAGGTATAGGAGCTGCAGTGTGTGCATTGCTGACTGAAATATAACATCTTCTGCCTCCATTTATCAGTTCGCTACAATATGTTGGATTCATATTAATGTGCATTTAAAGACACCTACATTTGTGTGAAAAAATTGGTTGAAAAAAATATAAAAAATGGTCTAACAACCCAAAAATGTGCGACCCCCCTGCAGTACCTCCGCGGACCCCCCAGGGGTCGCGTACCCCCTGTTGAAGACCTCTGGTCTACTGCATTAGGGATCAGATACAAATCCCTATCACAGTGGAATCATGTGATTCATAAAGGTAAAATGTTATTGGATCAAAGGAAACTACAGTAAACTATACACTCTTGTCTTCAAAAGTGCTCTTAAGCACTTTGAGTGCTCTGGGGAACCTTTTCTTGGTAAAGAGCCTTTTTTTTGCAGTTTATTGTTCTTTGGGGAACTGAATTCAAGAGAAGAGTTCTACAAAACACCTGTAACTCCACTTTTGGTGCTTTGAAGAACATTTTCATGTTATATCACTTTTTTGGAGAGAAGAAGAATGTAATGTCGCCCTCTGGTAAATTCATTCAAATAATGAGATGAAATCATTCATTGTGGTGGAATCTTAGTTAACTGTGATTCAATTTCACACAGAATATAACTATTACCTCATCGCAATGTTTTTTGACTCACATTGTTTGATTGAAGAGCGAACTATGCATTCGCTTGCTATTTAGCGTTAGCCGCATTAGCTACATTAGCTGTGTTAGCTAACATTACCCACTAGCCAGTAGCCACCATTCTTCAGGCTGTTAAAGCGAAGGCCATGACGACACACAATTCAACAAATAATAAAGTATGCTGAATAACCTTGAGTAGTTTAGTGTAAGATTAATTTCACACAATAACTAAATAGTATCACTGATACTATTTAAAGTTAAATTCAACATTCACAATACAGAAGACATGAAGACCACATTGCATCTCAGTCTTGGGTCAGTCAGAGGCCACATATGGGGACACATGCCTAATTAACCAGTTAAATGGGGGGGGGGAGTTGCTCAATTTGGGACAAAATTCTGTTAAGTTTCATGCTTATATACTGTAGGTAATGGTAAGTCTACAGGAAATGAATGCAAGTCTATTGAATGTCTCCAAAAGTTAAATAATGTTGCCTTTGATGTCTGTAAATTAAAACATGTATTAAGGTTATTTCTTTATACAACAAGAAGAACACATTCAATACTAAAGCTAAGACCTTTGAACTGAACAGAGAATTGCCCTTACCCTAACCCCTAGATACAGTAGTTGGCGGTAATGCCAATTGATGTTTGTCGATAAACTGAAGGAATTAGTGAAACAAAACATTTGCAAATCAGATTTCTGAAGGGAGACAAGGACACTTAAAAACTGAAGATGAGTGACAAATTGACACTAATATACGGACTGAAAAGTTCTGTGGAGTGTTTGAACAGGGCGGCAGTCCTAGCAAAACGGAAAGACATCCAGACATTTCTCTCTGAACATGTGGAGGAAATGCTTGAATTCAGCCAGGGTCTCCCTGCAGACCCCGTAGAAGTGGCCTTTCGCTTTGAAGAGCAGTGGGGTATGTCAGCATGTAATTTTGAATTTGATATCAATAGGTAGAAGTGTCTAACTTTAAATAAGCAGTAAACTACCCAATACAAATCAACATTCATTTATTACTTTTGACAATTGGTTACTAAATAGTTTATATATCTTTAAGTTCATATATTAACTTCATTCTTCATATACAGTAGTCGGCAGTTTGGGATGATATTGTTAAGTTGTTACTTTATATCTGTGTAACTCACGAATATACATCATCTTTTCTCAGTCGGTCAATGTGGGTGTCTTAGTTAAGTTGTTAAAATGAGATAATGATATCTATCTATGTATCGCTCATGTCCACAGTTTCTAAAAATGTTTAATTGATTTGTCTAATTCAACAAATGTATTAATGTAACTATTTATTATTTGATTTAATGTATTTTAAATTTTATGTTTGCAGAGAAAAAACATTTTCACGAGATGGGTCACAAGAGAAGTGCTCCAGAGGAAACACCGATACCTGTGGCCGAACATCCACCTACACTCTCCACTCAATCACCTACAGGCAAGAAGAACAAGAAGCCACCTGCCTCCTTCAAACCAAAAGTGAGGAAAATAAAACTCCCACCAAAGAAACCAAGATGTGTCAGTGAAACGAAGAAAATACCTTTGTCATCTGTAGGGCCAACAAAAACAGGATACATACCAAAAGAAGGGTATGTTTACGATCCACAAACGAAGCCTCTGAGAAAAGCCAGGCCGGAAACTCAAACTGAAAAGGCTCTAAAAGACACTTGGAACTTGTTTGGTCACAAACAGAGGGCCAAGGACAGCAGAGCCGACTTGGGGCAAATGGACCCAGATAGCAAGCGTTACTCATCTACGTCTTATCAGTCATGCTTTTGCACTAAGTGCCCTTGCAATCACCATGGACATAATATCAACGTCCGGACATATGCTTTTGGCAACAACTTTCAATCTCAAACTGCCCAGTTTTTGAGAAAAGGCACTGGACCTTTTTTGGTGTCTGAGCAGGTATCAAGCATCAGCGGCTCTGCTGGCAGTAGCTGCCTTTGCTCTCAGGACTCGTATATGGCAAGTGTCATATCACATACAGTGAAATAGTTCAGCATTTCCTCAGGACTGAAGGGGAGCAGCATGTCTGCCAATCCCACAGACAAATATTTCAACAAGTACATTTTGGTCACACCTAGGGCTGTAACGGGACATTAAATGTTGGACTCAACTTCACAAGAAGTAGCACATATTCGCAGATCACAATTTGTCTCATAGGCCTTTAACAAGGTGTGACATCCTCTTCCTTTAACCATACACAAGAGTAAGGGAAAACAAACAAAAAAAAGAACAAAGGAAACAGGGGAAAAAGAACATAGAAACCTCAGGGAGAGCCACATGTGAGGGATCCCTCTCCCAGGACGGACAGAAGTGCAATAGATGCCACGTGTAATGGAGATAGTATCTTCAATGCTCTGAAGAAACTAACCACTTTTGTGTTGGTTCAGATTACAGTTGTACTATAGGTTTACTCACCGGGTGCTCCGGTTCACCTAAATAAAATAATTTAAGGATATTAAAAAGTATTAAGTCTGATTTCATTTATGCTTTCAGTTTCACTGCTGGAGTTTTCATGTTTGCTGGTAGTCTGGTAGGCTTCATAATGTTCTGAACTTTACACAATTAATTTGTGATATTGTTAGCTTTTGTTCAGTTTAGGAGTATTGCACATATATATCCACATTTGTGTGTGTGTGTGTTTGTGTCCCTCAGGAATTGCATTTTCTTCTTCGTCCCCCCTAACAATCAGATGAAATATTTGCCCCTGACATGTACATAGGTATTTCCCGAATGCACTTGAGGTAAATTTGACTTGCCATGGTCACTTACTTTTCAGATTATAAACACAAGTATTAACAGGAAGCTGTGCAGTTGGAGGACTTTTTGGATTCTCCATATTACTGCAACAAAGCTGTGCAGATGCACAAACAACAGCATGAAGACTAAGTCCTTGTTCTTACCTGGACACAGTGTGTTACAGGTGCTTTTCTGCACCGACATGCCCTCGCAAAAGGCTCCCCCGTTGAGCGGAGCTGGGTTAGTGCAAGTGCGGGAACGTTTTTGCACACCACGACCACAGCGAACATTACATGGGGACCAGTCTGTCCATGATGACCACCCTCCGTTCACTGTGTGCGCCCGAGAATGAAGGGAAAGAGATACATGTATAGTAATAGTGCACTCCATTTTGTGGATAACAGTGTATTTACTGTTATGACAAACAGCATCAGGGTGTCTGAGTCACAAGAGTTTCATCAGAGGTGAAAAAAAACAGTCTCTTATACAGAGGATCAATTTTGTCTTTCCATCCATATACTTCTTCCTCTGATTTGTTGCCTGTAATATTGTGGGATGATGAGCTACTCAGCTCATCTGCTGTCACAGGAAAGAGAGAAATACTAGTATTCCACCTACTATTGTACATCTGTCTGGAGCTAAAGGGAAGAGTAAGCCTGTCAGATACTTCATTACCATTATGGAAATTAATGATTGATGCGCCTCTAGAACAGACTGTAATAAAGAATCAGCTATATTTCTACAAAAGATAAATGCCCCTTCGGAACAAATAAAAATAACAGGATGAGAGGTCAGCTGACCGATTACAAGAACACCCCAATTGACAAGGTGAGAAAGGAGGTAGTGCTAGTATGACATTACAATTTCACTTATTCTCCTTTGTCTCAGCAGAGGTCTCTACAGGGCTATAAAGTTGTGTCTGCTGGCTCGCAGGTTTACAAAGCATTTTACACAAGGTGTTTAGTGCTGGCAGATAAAAGCCGGGGCGTTGTGACAGCCCACGTCACTGCCTTGCCATCATTAATAATTGAGTTCTTGTAAATATTGTGCCTGTGTCTCCTTGTCTTTACACAAGAGGGATCACTTGCCCATTACCTGCTCGTTAGACTCTTGAGTGAGAAAAGGCCACATGCTGTGGTTGAGCAGTGCTTTTTATATTAATGACTTTGGGGAATTTACCTGAGGGGCCACTTTGACAGCTAACGTCTGTAGTGAAAGCTGATATTTTCTGATGCAGGTAAGACAGCTGCTTGACATGGTTTTGATCATCTGCAGACCCAAAGCATTCATCTCCCGTGCATTTTTTGGCTGAGACAGAAGCTACCCTTGGATGAATTATTTGTGAATTTTTCTTTCTATCTTACCGTAGACTACAACAGTTGCCGTGGCACTGCGTCTTTTGGCCACAATGTTGCTGGCAACGCAGGTATAGTTTCCGGAATCAGACAGGCGAGCGTCTGAAATTATGAGATTATGGTCGCCTCTTGTATCGGTAACACTGTCAGAGCTTAGAGGCTCTTCGTTTTTTAGCCATTCCACCTGAAAACAGAAAAGTATATGTAAAAGTAGCTGAGCAGATGGACAGTTTTAAAGCAGAGAGATACCCAGGCGAATCAGGCAAGATAAACATTGTGAAATGATAATCAGGTTCAGGTCACATTCGCTAGGCTATCGACTTGATTTTTAACATTGTATGTGCTCGTATGTGAAACCCAAAACAAAACAGTATGCCTGTCATGTTTGGGTTTTGCTTGGTTACTTCTTTTTCTCAGGTTCAGCCAGGTTCGAAAAGGAAATAGTGGTCCAAGCCACACTAATGAAGAAGAATCAGTACTAACTCTGACCATGTATTACCAAATAATGTTTCCATGGTCTGATTGGAAATATTTTGTTTTAAAATAATTTTAAATATTCAGGTTACGATGATTTATTGACATCTGTAGTCGATATCTTTAGTTTTATTTTAGTTATCTCAAGGTACATGCTTTACTAATTGATCAAGAAAAATGATCGTCATTCTTCCTCTTGTTCGATTTCATCTTATCCGTGATTAGTAACAGTTTCCTTTACTACCTATATTATGTCATGATGCAATAAAGACAACATTTTACTTAACAAACATGATAGGCAACATTATTTTTTTAAACACACACCTCATAAGCACTTTTCGGGACCTTAGGCCAAACTGTTGTTTTCTAAAAGTTTCCTTTGATGTTGCTTTAACTATTTCAAATAGGTAAAATACACATATTGCATATCAATTTGTTTTGCTGACATATGACTTTTAGGAAACCCAAGCGTCTGGTATTGCAGTACCACCAGGACCGGTGCACCAACACAGTAGATTGCAGAAATGCACCTTGACTTTGGTTGCTATACGCTGATAAGCTGGACAAAGAAGACACAATTTTTTTATGGCAGCCCGACCCGTTAGAGGTGCAAAGTAATGAAAAGGGAAAGAGAAGTATGGCGGTGGTGCACCTTGTCAATGGTTGCCACCCGCCCATAGACCAAACAGAGGAAGACGAAGACGAATGTGACTATTACCAAGGTATTAGGCTGTAAACATTAATTGCTATCCACATACCTAGAGTGACCCAGATTTGTTATTAGCTATTTATTAGCAGTAAATCGGTAAAATAATACTGTTGACATTTCAGGGAATGTACTGGTTCAGCATTAACTCTGTTCTTCTTTTGTTTCCTCAAATGGTTTGTACATCTAAAACACATTGTCTCTCTTTGTTCAGTTCATTGGTGGTTGGCAACCAGTGTCAAGGTGCATTATCACCATCTACTATATCCCCTTCCTGTTTTCTTTGTTCTTCTTCCAAAGGTCCATCATCAAGGTGTATCACTGCCTTCATAAACACATCAAAGTCGATCCAATCACTTCCCAGCTCAGGGAATGGGACCATCCAAGGAGCACATTAATGCAACATTAGCAAACACCTCACTTGATATTAGTTGGATGGACAAAATAGTATTATGAAGGTTAGTGAAGGGGCACATCTCACTGCAGGGTTAGTAGGACAAGCACAACATGACTGACATCCACTTGGAGAAGGTGACGCAGTAGATAGGTCATATCCTTCACTGGTGCCAATGCTGTGGCTGTGTAGTGAGTGAAAGTAATAAGGAATTACAAAATAAAGGACGCTCTGTTGATGCTTCTCTACTCGCATGACTGGCCCTGTAAATTGCTATTAATGTGCCACTGGCTTGAGCTTTTCATTGAGAGAGACGGGCTGGGGCATGAGGGAGTGGGGTTTGATTTATGGCAGTGTATTTGAGGATTAAAAACTCCGCCCCACTGGGAGCACCATATGTTTGTACTCTAGTGTGTGCGTGTGTGTTTGTGTGGCATGTCCATTTGCCAAGGGAATGCAACAACAGCCAACAAACTCAGAGATTGCTTTGCTCTTTCGAACCACCCTGGATGAAAAAAATTGTAGTGGTAAATCAATAAATCAGGAGTCATGCTGTCACAACCTTTTCTTTTTTTCTCCATTTGATCGCTCAAGAAGTCTTTCATCATGCGCCTTTAATTTGGCCTTTTTCATCATTTGGCTCCACAGCTTTAAAGACAGACCGACCAACCACACTTGGTCTGCATTGGCCGTTCTATCACTTCTTTTCATTATATTTCCCCTTTCACACCTTCAATGTCTAATCAACCCTTGTGTTGCCATCCATGATGTATTATAGTCTCCAGAGCTACTAGCATCAATCCGCTATGCTATGGAGGCAGTCAGTTCCAACCTCACACAGTGAAACAATGCTGCAAATTTTAATTTAATTCACAATATCTTATGTCTTATCACACCTAATGATATATGATACTATTTATTTTAAAGGGCTAGTGCAGTGTCCGTTCAATCTTGTTAGAAATGGGCTGCTTGACTTGTGGTAACGCTGGTTGCAGCTTTCTTTCTGAAACTTCACCTGGGGATCTGTACAAATTGTAAAAGGTCAGTGAGAGTCGTTAACCTTTTTATTGAAAGTTTAGTGAAGCTCTGCTTAGTATAACCCTGAGCTGGAGAATCAAGTGGTGTTGTTCCTGATGTGCACCTGCCTGTTTACTCTTCTTGTGATCAGAAATGTCACTCATGTTGATGAGTCCCAGTCACTGCTGCTGCAGGGCGATGTTTGTTCAGAGGTTATTGATGTTGAATGCATTGCATGTCCCAATCATACCAAATCTGATTCTTCGTTGGGTCAATTCAAGTGTGATGCCAAGTAGTTGAATAATTCTCAAGATTTGCTAACCACAGACAGACAGACAGACAGACAGAGATGTAAATATAAGATAGATCATATTATGGACGTTCACAACAGAATGTCGTTTTATTGCTGTTTCTGCTCAAGTTTAACAAAGTTACATTTTGAGTTATTTTCAAATTTGCAAGCAGATAGATGATAGTGTTAAGATCAAGACGCTGAACTTACTTACACTAGTAAGGGGGTTGCCATTTTATCAGGTTAGAACAATGTTCCCTCAAAAAGTCTCATCTTTGAAATCAAATTAAAATTTTGTACTTGGTTGAAGTAATATCCATCTAGTTCCTATATTCTTTTAAATAAAGTGTAAGGTGTGCTTGTACACAGAGTTTACCCACTCCATCTGACTGCAGCCCTGTCTACTTTCAGTGAAGTAGGGCATTAACCTTGACAAGTAGGAGGTTTGTGCTTTATCACCCTCTCTACACATTCTGCAGCCTCTTCTGGGAAAAGAACGACGGAGGCGAGCTCTGTTGTTTTTACCAGGGTCATACATAGTCCATTATTTGTAATGACTCCACCTCAACGGAGTCTCTAATGTCACCAAGACACACAGCCTTTAGATGTTGTTTTGGTAATGAAGCAAGAGTCGACTTTTTGAACCCACTGACAAGTTGCATTCTAATAAAAGTAACAAATTACATTTGGAGGAAGATTCAAGCTTTAGCTCCTGCAGTCTTATTGCTGTACTACAATCATCACTCTAAATATAATGCAGGCTATTCTTAGTTCACTGCCTGTTTTTATGTGAGAAAAGGTCACTTTGATTACTATGTTATCTCAGATGAACACTTTCCATGTTGCACAGTAAGTTTTATTAACAACAATTATGCACAAATCATTATCTTTATTTCAGTGCATTATGTTATAAGAAATGTAACTATAGTTGGGTAGGAAAAAAAACTAATTAAAACCAAAGAAAAAAGGTTTTACTCCAGGTGGTCCTTAACAAGTGTAATAGATTAGAACCACTGAAGTGAAAATTAACCCCTAAACCATTATTGTCTCCCAGCATGTATTAAAGTGGGATGCATATTTATAGATGTTGCAACAAAATTTTATTTGAAAGGTATCAAGCTTGAACTATTATCTTGTTAAAATCATGGATAATAGTTCAACTCAGGAAAAACTGAGTAAAACTACATGTATGGCCTTAAGCAAAAACCAGAGATGGACTACACTCTTCCATAAACACATTTTTAAAGGAAAAAATCTAGTTTCTATCACAGTTTAGCAAGTAAAACAAATAGCTGGATAAATAAGCAACTGCGGTCTGGTCCTCTGCAGTGATTATATTAATCATTAAAGCAAGGCAGGGAATGTTTCCTCATCTACAATGTTCAACCAGGAGATTAAATCACTGAGGTGCTTCAATTTGTGATTTACAGACCTGTATGAGAAATGCGGTGGACATAATAATGACACCTTACAATAATAATACAATACAACACAATGTTACCTTATTACTCTTGAATTCAATCAAGCGCTATCTGACAAGGTCCAGAGAAAAAAAGCAGAACATTAATAAAATGATAACAGTAGTTTTATTGAGGAGGAATTGAATGGCGTTTCATTATATTGCAAGTGTCCGCTGTCTCCCAGGTTATATATTATACAATACAATAAAAGAATAACTATCAAAGATATCTGTGAAATTAGATGTCTGGAATCAGGGTCAATGAAATTATTATGCTGGTATCTTTTTACAAGGAGAGTGTGCGTAACCTTTTATGTCTGGAACACAGAGCACAGGGAAGTGGGTATGAAAGGAGGGAGAGATACTGAAACTGTGCGGTGGGATGTAATCTTAGCGCCAGTATGGAGTTTGAGTTAATCAAGTATTTTCAATTTGTCTTGTATAAGTTATAAGAGCTGTACATTATAAATTATCAAATACAAACGACGAACTGACATAAATGGAGATAGGTTGATCTAAATTCCTGCATGTTGCATTTTAGTGCGAATATTAATAAACTTTGAATAAATAGCTGACCAGTCAGTGGAGGGAACACACAGTTTTATAACATCACTCTGCACCATAGACGTTTGTAAAAGGCTTTAAAGCAATTAAAAGCAACAACAGCTACAATCAATAGTATTGTTATTAATTATTGGAGTTGGCTCAAAGTTATAAATGAACTTGAAGTTCTGTTGAAGTCTGTTTCAAGTGTGTAGAAAGGAGTAAGAAAAAGCAGATTCTTCCTAAATCAGTATGGATCTTTGGCCCCTGCAGGGTGAGCCATGTTTGTGATTCCAGAAAAATGTAGGTAGTGACAGTAAATTAACTGATGAGGAGGACTCACTAATAACAAGGATTAATTCTGAAGTAGCTACGGAGCATTAACAGTAGAAAGAAGACAGGCAGGTTTGAATAGGCACTGTATTAGTATTAAGAATCACCAACAAATTGGCAAATAAATAGTATAGTGCTTTTTCTGGTGCTCTGCACTGTTCTAATACAATACACCTTTTCATCAGTCGGCTGGATGCTTTTCTACAGCCTACATAATTATTATTTAAAAAATAAACCCTTATTAATTTTTCTTTGCTTTTAGATGTGAAGCACTTAAGTTCCAGGAATTAGACATGCTTCCACCCAGTTTTTTCCAATACTCTTTCCTCTAAATAATAAACCTGTTTCTCACGGCCTGTAGCTCACTGAGTTATACAATGTCAAGAATTGATGTGGTGAAAAATAACTGAATTGGTGGCATGCAATGATTGAATGAATGTCACTTCTAACAGTGGAAAGACCAATGCTTTTACTGACATTGACACTGGCATAGACACTTGTTGCTTTATTTAATGTTTCTCCGACCAATCACGTCACGGTATCCAGTCTGTGCACTTAGGTCAGTATCGGCCCTCATCTTTAGACAGACTCACCCCTTCATCAAAGAGGTCGTTTTTAGTTCATATGACTAAGGCTAGATTTTTAGATTTATTGTGACAGGAGTGTTAGATGATATGTCAACAAATACACTGACACATTGTCATCAGGTGTAGTCGACAAACTACAGAATTTGACAAGTACTGTAGAATCTATGCAAAACAATACTTGTGCATATTAGTATTGATGTACTAGTATTCTGATATTATTCTATAATGTGCTTTTTTCTGAACTCAAAACTTAGTTAACTTAATATTAATCAAAGGAGTCTTGGTCACATTCACAATGTTTTATAGATTAAGACAGTGAACGGAGGAGAGCTGGGTCTTTTCAGTGGCTTAAATTTAGTTTTGCCAGAGTGGTGCAGCCAGACTTAAAAAGCCAACTATTTCTCAATCAATGCTTTTTAGTTGGTATTGATAACAAGTGACTTTGAGTGTTGGAGTATCAGTGACTGTGGCATCGATCTGCCCTTCACTTAGGATTATGCACTCACCCTCTTTGCAAAGCTGTTGAGTTTTTTGCTAGGCGACTGCGAAAAGGCTGCCAGTGCTGGCTCTGTGCCCCTGTTTGATGGATTCCTTTATGTAGATAGCTAATATACTCTTTAATTAGTTTGACTGTATTGTTTTATTCTTTTTTTTAAAGTGTGTTCAGTAAAAAAGTAATGATACATTGTTGCAAAAGTAGAAAGCAATCACATGCGTTTGTGGTGTGTGTCTGCGGATGAGGAGCTGCACAGATTTGAAAAGATTTCTAACTTCAAAATCATTCACGTTCTCTATTCCAACAGAAAGACAACTTGTTTCTATGCACTCTATTAAAAAAACTATGCGAAACTAAAACTATCCAAACATTATAACAAAGACACAAAACTTGATTGTGTGAAGCTTAATCTTATTGGACCTTTCATCAGGAAATGAAACAAAGGGATGTTAAGGGAATATGAGCTCAGTTTGCTGAACGGCAAAGTGATAATTAGAAGGAGAAAGGTGTCATTTCATTAAAAATTGTCTTTTCCTATGGAACCGACCAAACATAATTGTCTCTGTGATTGCAGGAGTAGAATATGTTGGGACTGAGGTCCCAGTGATCTGACTTATAACAAAGAGTCGTAAAACTTGGGGAATCACTTCAGGAGACCCCTTACATTTAAAAATCCAGCATGGGGCCCTTATCTCCATGTGGCAGCAGGTCACTTCCTGGGTCCCCCACTGTAAGCCCGCCCCTGGGGGCCAAATCCTGACAACTCAATTGGCTGGAGGGCCACACTGACCCCTGACCCCTCCTCCCAGGGGGGAGTCACCTGGAACATGACTTAAAAAGGCTGTGCTCCCAGAAACCTTTCTCTTTCCTCCGATGCTGACGTTCCCATCAGGCCCTTTCGGGTCTGCCCAGAGGTTCCAGCAAACTTAACGAGGGAACTACTTTTCTCTTAACTGCTCTTTTTCACTCCAGCACTGACGTTCCAGTTAGGCCTCCTCAGGTCTGACCAGAGGTTCCCGTTGCTTAAGGAGGCAATAAGATGTTTGTTTCAATTCATTTCATTCATTTATTCTTTTATCTTAGTCGACGTTTTTATTTTGAAAAGGACTTTTCCTGTTTTAACTTGGAAAGATCAAACAGGAAATTGCTCGCTGGACGATCTCAAACTGTTTCATTTTCCCCACGGACTTTACTTTTGTTTTTCCAACGATCTACAAACGGCTTCAAACCAGCCGTCCCCTGCAGAAGCGCGACGTTCATCCCGCTGAGGAGTAAGAGGCAATCCACTCCGTTCCTGTAAAACAGCACGTTCTCCGCTGTTACAGAAGAAGACGAAGTTTCATTCCGTCAAGACAGCAGGAATAATTCGCTTCCTTTTCCGGTCCAGCGGCTGAGCTCCGGAGCTCCGCTCGTGAGAGAGACCACGTGATTCACTGGCCCCCGACACATTCGCGCCGAGGCGCAGACACACCGCGAGGGTGGTACAGTAAGAGACTTGATTATCTGGGCAGATGTTAGTTTAATACGTAGCGTATTGATTTAATACTTGAGTGTATTTTGTTGATGGAACCTCCGTGTTCCATTGTTTTAGCCGGCCACTACTCCGAGCCGCTACTTCCGGTTTCCGGTTTGATGGCAATGTTTTTGTGTTACAGTAAATAGGGCCGCGAGAAGCGCCTCCGCCCGCACTGTTAACGTCTGTGTGAGTCTGCAGTGATTTCACCGATCAGAACCTCGGCCCACAACGTTCGCTTGAGGGCTGAGGGGTGAATCACTGTTAATCTATCTCTGGCGTGTTTTTAAGAGCTTCTTTGAACTCTCCTTACATGTTTTCTCTCTCTCTCTCTCTCTCTCTCCTTCTAAACCGACCTATACACACTTCCGATCTGTATTTATAATACAGGTCATGTCACATAGTTAAATCTATGCTTAGAGAGGCTGAACACATCTGGAAACCATTCGGCCCCCAAAGCCAAGCAGAGATAAGAATTCTCTTTGTCTAAAATTTCCTTTGTGTAATTCATGTGACGACCACCAGTGTGCGCTCCGGCCACATGGTGTCATTAACATAGACTCCATCTTGAATAACGCAAGTTAACCCACCATTTTGAGTCTATTATTGCCACGCCTCCGCTCTCTCTCTCCTCCCATCCTGGCTCTAAATTCATAACGGCTCCGCAATCTTGTTTTGTAGTCAATCCGCCATTTTGAGAGTTTTTAGGCCTTGATTCCACGAATCATGATCGGCCGCCATCTTAGATGTGACTGCGTCATCGCCACGCCCCCTTTCTTTTCTCTCGCTCTCTCGCTCTCTCACACACACACACCCACACACACACAGACACTTTGATAGACACAGACAGATACACACACACAGAGACACATAGATGTACCAGAGGTTACATGCGTGTTCTAAATTGTGATAAGCTGCTGTTGTTATCTTTGAAATATGGGAGTTTGTTAAAATGATAAATCATTAAATAACACTAACTTTATTTCACATACACACACATAGACACACATACACAGAGAGACACTTTGACACAGACACACACACACAGAGACAGACATACATAGGTAGACCGCAGGTTTTACATGTATTTTCTGAATTGTGATAAGTGCTGCTGCTGTGTTTATCTTTGAAATATCGGAGCTTGTTAAAATGATAAATCATTGAATAACATTATAACTTTATTTCCCCTTTTTAATAAATACTTTTGTAATTAAAGTATCTGTAGTCTGTGATTATTTGTGCATAAGTGTGTGATTGCAGCTGGATTATGATTGCCTGTGCTCGAACTTAGAAGCCTTCACTGTTTATTAAGTAATCGTTAATATTAAAATATTGACATTATTAATTTGACATTTATCATTATGAGACTGATAATTATAGCTTGACATCGTTGGTCCCTGGAAACCAGGGTGGTGCCCCCTTTCTCAATTATTAATATAGATAGTATTATTCTTAAATTGATAATTTTATTGTTTTTGACTAATTATTTTCATTATTCTTGGTTGATAACCTTATCATTGTTAATTGATAGCTTGTACTTTCTAATTGATAATTCCTATTTTCTCATTAGTGGTTTTATTGTTATTTGATTACTGATCATCTTCAATTAATAATTTAATTATTTTTGATAGATAATTTTTATTATTTTAATAATCATATTTCATGATTATTAATAATTAGCCAACGTCAAGTCTACTCCTATTGCACAACAAATATATTCTTACTGCCTTTGGTGAGTTAAATTTTTTTGGGCCCTAATGTCGGGGAATTCTTACAATGCAAATCAAAATAATCGTCTTGTACTGCGGTTGGTTTTTCAGATTCATGTTTTGGCTTTGATTAATCTCTCTCCCTCCGCCCCTCCTTCACTCTTTTCCTCTGTTCGCTGCAGGAAGTGTGTAAACCCCGAGTGTGATTTGCATACTGCGTTGGACCAAGAGTCTGCCCTTTGGGGGAAAGCGATAGAGAGATGCACATGCTGATGAGAAGGCAGGGACAGGACGGACTCAAATGAGCCTGATAAGCCAGCGCCGGGGGAGGAGAGGAGACGGATTTGCTTAATTGGCAAATTTGTTCCACTTAGATAGCAGCAACCAGTGGTGAACAACACCGCACCTAACCCTGCTGATCAGGCCTCGCGGGCAGTGTGATGGGGTGGGGGGGTTATGTGGTGTCAAGGTCGCGATGTTGACCGTGACACAGCAGCTAAAGTAAAGACCGCGCCGCACGCTGTGTCCCTCTGAACGTCTTCCTTGTAACTTTGTCTTGTTTTGTTACAGTTCAATTTTCTAGCCAGAAGAAGGAGAGCAAATAAAACAAAGTCATGATACGCTGAAAGTAGCATCAACGTTTCAGCAGGGGAGCTGTGTACCACGCAGCAGTTTCATCTCTCTGATAACTTCAAGCTGTTTGAAGATGGTGAGATGAAAGAGCCGACAGGCCTGGTGGACTGTGTGTTTATAAGCAGAAAGGTATCTTAAACTTAACACACGTAAAAAGAAAAAGAATGTTCCTCTCAAGTCATCCCAGTTCCTCCATGCATCACCTATACACCCAACTATTATGACCTGCATTTACAATTATTCGAATAGCAAGTGAAAGCGACAGGAAGACAATTAGAAAGCATTGCAGTAGGTTTTGTTCCATTTGATTCAATTAAGGTTGAGTTTTGAGCGCCCTCCCCCTCTCACTCCTCTCGTGCCTGTAGCCTCTCCGCCTTCCCTCAGCCACGTGTGGCCTTTTCTCAATGCAACAATGACTTTCATGAAATTACATTAAACAAATGAGTCCTCCGAACCTGACAGCATCATTTTCTAGAGGCGGGGGCAGTGAAAACCCTTGTCGTGTCCTTGGTTTATCTCCACGCCGTCTGTGGAAATGTTATGTTTATCACTGAATAATTACATTTTAAGCACTTCAAATGACTTTGGATGAGAGGCCTGATGATTAATTGCACTCGGTAAAGAATACTTGGGCAGTTAATACGGAGCTAATGATTGTAAAAACCATTGAAGATATAGGAGACCTTTTATTCTCTCCACCATTTAACTTCACAAAGCCATTTATTGTCAAACATCTTTTGGGTCGCTTTGTTCCGCTGTGCATTTGCGATTTCCAGGTAGAAATTTGGTGACAGAACGCTAATTGTAATCGTAATCGTGATCCATAACAAGTGACCAATACAAACAGTGAAAGGTAAAAACAGACGACGGGCTAACTGGCCAGCGGTGGGTTTTTCCTTCGTCATATGTTGTTTATCCATGGACTTTAAAACAGAGACGGGTAAAGCTGATGCGACCCAATTAAAAGGCCACCAAAATTAAACGTTGTGTTACTTTAAAATAAAATTGGAGATTTCTCTTGGTTTGAACATTGTTAAAAACATTTTGAATGATATACGAGCACAAGTCAACAAAAGCTATAACATAGGTCTTGTTGTGTTAAGACATATTTATGAAGAACCGTTACATATCATATGTTTAAGAGTTCCTTTGCGGTTTCCTCTCTGTCATTATCGGAGATTGTGCTGTATCCTGTATGTCTTGCCCTCATATTTAAATAGAGAGCGTAATATCAAAAGTGGTCTAAAGTTGACAGCAAACTGGAGGTCATTATAATAACCTGCTGGTCAAAGGACATGCATTATTAAAGGCTCTCAGGGAGCTGTATGTAATAGGGAGGCTCTTGTTTTCCTAAGGCTGTCTCTTGATGCTGCAGAATAGATGAAACATTCATAAAAATGCAAAATATACAATAGAGACATTTTGAAAAGTGACTTCTCACACACATTACATGGGGTAAGGCTCATCCTCTGTCTGTATCTGTGAAGTGTGAAGACCCTATGATCCTTTTTGCTGCTGGAGATCCTCAAGAGACTGATTTCCTTGAGATCGGTATGTCTCTTATTTCCTGATGGCTCTCTTGTTGTTTTCTTAGAGCTGACCTCATTATGAATTCATTATTATAGCCATGCTCTTTCTCCTCCAGTGGGTTTTCATCTGCAGCGCTTCGATTATTTTAGATGCAAATGTTTCAAAGGGGAGGACATGTATGTTTTCCCTTCTTCAGTCAGAGCCAATTATGTGGTAAAATTAACATAACAATGCATGTGTTAACCTGCTCTCTCTGTTTATAGAAAGTGGAGACAACTGAGAAGATTTTGCCATCTCAATGTACTACCCAATAAACTGCAGCAGGCTTAAGCTGTTTTAGTCTGTGGTCTGGTTTACAATGTGCTCAGATTATTGCCGCCATCACTGCAGGGATAGATAATATGGCATTCTCTGATTTTCATTAACATCCTACACAGCAGCCCAGTAAACTCCCGGGTGGCTTAGTTACAGCGAGATGCGGATAAAGTTCTTTCCTCTCTCTCTCTCACTGTTCCCGCTGCCTTTGAGAACACGAGCGGAGCAGCGACATAAGTGGATTTCAAGCTGTAAAGTCGGCTGCACAGTGTTTATGTCTTTACCCGGCGTGCATACTTGGAACACGTTCCAATTTGCATGTTGTCAACTGAAAGTTTTACTGTCACCTTCCAAAAAAATGTACTGTTTGCCTTTTGCCAACATCACGAGTATTAATTTCCATCAGGATCTTCTGCAAATCGCAGTACTATGGAAAATTCAAATAAATGTCATGACCAAAATAAATGTGCCCCGGAATACAAATAGAGTTCAACAGATCTCATTGCATCGTGACCTCAATTCCTTAAATTCCTTAAAACTGTAGCTGAGCTGAGCCTCCTCTCCCAGACAAATTTCACAGTGCTGGTTACAGAAAAAAAGGCTTTAACCTCTCAGCGATGCCTAAAGTCACGAAAAGAGAAAAGTGTAGCCGCCATCTCCAGCTCTGGACATGGGTATTTTTTCTTCCCTCGTGCAAGTCATACTAGAGGGAGCTGGGTTTGTCCCTGCATTATTTACTATAACCATTCTCTTTGTTAGCCGGCGTCGCATTAATTAATTCATGAGGAGGAGTTGCCTATTTGATGACCACAATGCATGGGGGAGACTGGTGGTACACCGATGCTCCATTTGTGTGAGCTGACTCATTCATCATTCATCACACACACACACAAATGGTCATCGCATTTGGCCTATGTTTTGTACATTGCCCTACAAACAAAAGAGTCATAACAACATAAGACACCACAACCAATAATAACACATATAACCAACATCCAGCTGGTTAAACAGATATGCTCATGAAGAGCAATAGGTGGAATTTTAACTTTTTGCAGGGATAGGGTTAGAAAGAGTATGAGAAACTGTCCAGGGGTGACAGCAAAGACAATGGGAACCGGTCCTAAATTTGTGAAAATACAGAATATTATAAATTCCCCCAAAACACTGTAAACCAGCCCTAAAGTTTAATGTTAGCTCTTCAACCACAGTCATTGTTTCATTTCATATCCAATTTACTGGAAAAGAGCCAGACTGGCGGAAAATGGGTCACAGTCCCAGTATTTCTGTTCAGACTGCAGGAAAGAAGTCTGACTCAAAGGATTTAAATTCAATATTTTTTTCTGAAGCGACCAGATTTAAAAATATACGATATATACATATCTGTTTTTACCCATAAACAAAACTAAAAGCATTAGCATCACAAAACATCAATAACGTATTAGACTGTGCATTTAAGGACCTGTCAGTCAACTTTAAGAGCAGCAGCAGCAGCAGGGTTCCGGTCCTGTGCTTTGACATTTGCTGGTTGGGCAACTGTTTTGTTTAAGCAATAGATCACGGACTGTGTCTTTAAGTAAATGCAAAGCTCCAGATACTTGGGCACACAGGCTTTGGTATTGACATATCTTCTTTCTGAGCCTCCACATGAAGGCACACAACATCAGAGCGCAGCACAACACACACATCACTCAGCGGCGCTGTCCGGGAGAGCCTCATTTTAAATTCATAGTAAAAATTAAAATGGTATGTCTTTCAGACACATGCGCGCACACACATGCACACACACGCACACGCACGTACACACACACAACCAGAGAACTCAGAGGAGAGAGGAATGATAGTAAGAATTAAATGAATACATGACATCTTAATAAGTCATAGCCGTACATCCTGTTACACAAGAACAGAGAAAACAGAGAACGTAGTGATGCACATGGAAAGTTATTATGGCCAGTATATGAATGATCACTCTGACTTGAATAAGTCAGAATAAGCCCGACACTCCATAATGAACGGTGTCTTCAGCTCATCAACTGCAGCCCTGGTTTACACTAGACGGGAGAGAAGAGTGCACACGTCTCTTTGATTTGCAGTGGCTGGAGAGAAGCAAAACATTGTGTCACGTAAAGTTATTCTGTCGGTGAAGCAGACAGATGACTGCTCCTCTCCCGGCAACACAGGAGAAAATGTTACTTGTTTGAAGTGTGAGAAGCCCTCACCTCAGCCACAGGCACTCCCTCTGGGGGACGGCAGTGCAACACAATCATGCCGTTCAGAGGCACCTCAGTGCCTTGGGGGTCCTGCTCAAAGTTCTTCCTCAGGTCTGCGGAGGAGAATAAACAGCCTGCATTACAGAACAACCCCAACAGCGCGGAGGAACACATAAGCCCGCGCATTAAAAGTCACATTTGTTTCATGTGTGACCTTTTCTCCACACGCAATCATACGTGGACATAAAGAAGGAAAATCACAATGCCGGTTTGAAGAGAAATAACCTTTTCAGAGACAATAAGGTCATCCTGGTATCAAAATGACAGAGTTGCTTACAGGCGATGCGGACGGCTGCCTTGCGGCTCTTGGAGGTTCCCAGGTGACTCCAGGCGACACACAGGCACCAGTAATCCTCCGGGCCATGGAAGTCCTCCACCTGCTGACGGGACACGTTGATCATCACCTCGCGGATCTTCAGCCCTGCAGACGAGAGGGTTGATGGCTTAGATTAGCTTTCATTTAGATGCTGGGGTGATTAATCAAAGAGATGAAGAATCGCAGGGACAGGATGATGAGTGGAATGTCAATCTGATAAGATTATCAGCAGTAAACAGATCTGCCGTGTGCCGGGAGGAGACACAGGGAGAGACTGCTCAAAACCACAACCTTTCAGGGGTTCGTTGTCAGGGGTCTGTTTCTAAACGGTTCACACACAAAGAGCTGACCATGTCACCCTTAACCCTCAGGAGTCCTAGGCTATTTAGTTGTTGTAGTTTTTTAATGCCGTTGAAATAGCCCTTAAAGTGTTGACTATTCCATTGTGTGGTATCTTTTTTTCCAGCAGAACATTGCCTAAATGACCAGACAACTACATATTTTTCCCCTTCACATAATACTTCAACATAATGGACCCAGAAATACACCAAAAAATATATTGAAATACGTAGCAAGTGTGGTCATAGACATTTGTTTTCTTTATAACAACGCAACCCTCCAGAACAGTTTATGTACTCAGTTATAAAAATAGGTACATCACTGTATTTGCATTCCCAGAGTTTCCAAGTAATGCAAATGAAACATAGAAAAGTTCAAACTGAGACTAAATCAAACGTTTTGCATTTTCATGGTGGGGGGGTCAATTTTTTTGTCCATTTGCTGGAGACACAAAATATCAATCTCTGCCCACTTCTCTCCCTCAGTATGTTCAGCCAGTTGAGCAGAATCAGCACATTCACATATTTTCCCCCATTTCCCAATATGACAAAACATTTCAAAGATATTGAAATAAATGCAACGCCCGCATCCTCTTATCTTGCATACTTTTACTCGCATGTAAAATATGATTTTTTTTTTCATTGGATTTATCTGATCACATCTCAGTTTTTTTACTCTGCATATCAACACCAAACAAAAACTAGTACAGAGTTACAAGAAAGCACTTTGGACTGAAACCTGAACCCAGTGCTCCATTAGGATCCATGTTTGAGATGCAATGTCTTGAACCAGACACTCATGTGATCTGCGACTCCTGAGGGTTAATAGTGGTCTGTTATGCTGGAGTATTGCAGACAGCAATGTGGATTGTTGATTGTATAATGTATCATTTTTATTAAAGCCTAGATATCCTCTTTCAGCATCGAACCATAATCCATTTATAGAGAAGTGACACTAAATGCCTTTCAATGGAGGTAGTAACCGAGAGGAGGGACACATGAGCCACTTCTTTTTTTGAGGGAGAGCGTGAGAACTAATTTCTCTTCTTTGAAAACATATGAAGGGGCTGTAATTTAAAAAGGTTGCAAAACTGTGCAATTAAAAGCGCTGCATCTGGAACACCGATGCTTTCCCTGACAATCAAACCGTCCATTTCTGCAGCGCAACTTTGAGTTAATGTCAGGCAGGTCATTTGTTCATATCTGTATATCGTCTGTGATGCAGACCCATAATGAGTCAGACGTGAGACGAGGGCTTTCTGAGACATCTGATGTGAATTTAAAAGCGGGGTATTTCAATTATGCCAGACTATGCAAAAAAAGATGACAGCCTAGAACCATTAATATATAATAGGGGGGCTTTATTGGGTGTCTAGGAAATTGCAGCTTTCAAGTATCTGATGTGTCTCTTGCACGAAAGAAACCAGAATTTCAGACAGCAAACTTAAACAGATTTATTAAAATGGAAATACACAGTTGTGAACTAGTTATGTTTAGTCTACAATGCTGTGCTTCCTGCAGCATGCAGTTGGATTCAGTTCTGACTGACTGGTGAGGAGTCTAGCATTTAACCTCTGGCTAGTGTCATGTTTTGTTATGTTTTTGCCAGGTGTCCATATCACTCAAAATTTTTAGGAAACTCTGCTGGCCCCATTTCAGTTTGAATACTCCAAGGCCGCAATTTTGCCTGGAAGGACAGAAATAGATAATTTAGGAAACAACGATGCAGCCACCCACATTCACTCCCTCATTGGGTCTTTTCAGTCTCAAAGTATCCTTCCCTTATTTTCCACACTCCTTTGGCGTGACCCTTCTCTGAAAGAAATAGCCGCTCACCTTGTCTACTTTGTAAGGAGCCGCAGATATAATCCTTTATTTTATAACTCTGCAATTGTCTGTATCTGCAGGAGGTGAGCTTTTATTCAATCGATCTGTGACACTTCCTGTGGGCATGTAAATGTCAATCGTTCTAATACAGAGCTAAAAACACTTGTCTGAGCTGAGATCTTTTTTGTTTGTTTTTAATCAGTGTAGCCACTTGGTTTGTTAGTGCGCCTGTGAGTTTGATGTTAGCCTTCATTGAGCTTGTGTTCTTTGACAAGTTGCACCTCCTGGGTTTTAGTTCTGACCCATGCATGTAGAGTTCTGGACTCTTTCTAAAATCCTGTTCACACCTGGATTATAAATGTGTCTTGGATAACCTTCGATTAAGTGTACAGCTCCTACCGGTCCTCTTAAACCTGGCATTAAAATGCATCTCACACTAAATGGATCCAAATTTTCCTGATCAAAAAGTTTGCAAACTGCATAACCATAAATACATACTGTTAAATAGGTATAATAATATTTACTTTAAGTCTAGTTTAAGTTGTACCTGATTTGGCAACACCAATGGTCACTGATGGTTACAACAAAATTGTTTGAAAAAAAACAGAAAACAGTCGTGAGCAAAAATCCAATCTAATAACTCCGGAAATCTCTGTCTGTGTGTATGTGGCTCGCGTATCTTGACAACCGTTCACAGTTGTCATGTGTATTGTTTTTTGCCCGAGGAGGTCTAGCATTAAATTCGGAGCGATTTGGACATGTGATGAGTTCAATATTAATAAACAGGCAACCAGCGCTCTGTAGAAGAGGCGGCTGGGACTCATCAGCATAAGGGCTTGTTTACAACAACTGATTCCCCAGTTCAGGATTCTGCCAACTGAGTCAAGCTTCACTGAACTTTGAATAAACAGGTGAGCACCTCTTCGTGCAGCTTCAGGTTTCTGTGGAGTCTTTACTTACTGCCGCTCAATTCGTGCAGGTCACATTTGCATTTTGAAAGTTTATGTTTAAAATACAGCAAAGTAGAAAGTGGTGAATACGTTTACTGTACAGCCCTACACTTTTAAATAAACAGGTCAGACGATAACAATAATCACCCTTTTCCCTCCATATTTAGCCTTTATGCATTTTTGATGAACAATTGTCATTGCAAACCCACAGTGACAAATACATTGCATTGCCTCTGAGTGCTGTAAAAGCTGTAGCCGTAGCACTTAAAAGCTTTTAATGTGAAGCAGTGGCAGTAGGAAATGATAGGTCTGCATTCACATTTATCATTAAACAAAGCTTTGATACAGGAGAGTGCACAATAAAAGGTGACGCTGATTACAGACGGATAAAATGACGAATAATGTGCATTGTTTCCTGTGAATTCCTAATGCCTATGGGCTATTTGAAAGGAACATTGGAATGATGGACTCTGCCATTCAAATTTAAAACTTCCATATAGAAAGGTAATTATAGAGTGGAAATACATTGAATGGCTTTTGCTAAAAAAAAAAAGTAAAAGCAGAGTTTGATTTCCTGGAAATCTTGAGGGTTTAACTTTAAAGAACCAGTAACAGTAAAGAATGGGAATGAGTTTAAATTCTACCATTTATAGAAAGAAGCTTGTAGACATTTTGTACAATATCCTGAAGGCAGTAAGTTAATAGACATTGTTTTTTAGAAGCGCTAACAAGTTGTGCCTAACTACGCATCTCACAGCAGCTGTTCAGAAATCGCTGTAAAGCTTAGCCTCTTGTGGCTTATTGCTTAATTACGCAGCCCTACACTTGTAGAGGAGTTGTCTCTCCACAGGCTTTTGCCATCACGCCGAACAAGGCAGACAGCAGCTTAGACATGGGCTGGGATTAAATGAAAACTAATAATGTGAAATGAAAGGTTATCAAAGGAGGCCTATTGGAGGAATGTAAAACAGACGTGTTTTCTGAAGACACTGTGATCATCTACAGTGACTGACTGAAATTAGGCCTAATACACATACACACACAGGTTTGCACAGCTGTCCTTATTAGAACTCTGCATAGACTTCCATTCCTTCATCATCAAAACCTTATCCTTAACTTCAACCGTGACAAATTCATGCCTAACCCTAACCTAACCCCAAACTTAACCAGGACCTCAGGAATGACATTTTGCATCATCAGCTCCAATGAGGTCTACTGGTCTTGACAAGGTCAATGGTTGTAACATGTATGTAGTAGGGATGTATAGTTATAAAAATACATTATAAGGATATGAACAATGTAACAGATAAATGTCAATAAAAATATTTGTTCCCCCTGCTCCATTGACCGTCATCTGATTGACACAATGTGCCACTAACATAGGAACTCACTAATCCAACATGATGGGAAACTGAGGAGCTCAAGTTAGTGATGGTTTTACTGCCAAAGAGAGCTTTTCAGATATTTGTCAATGGCTGTATTTTGTTTTCATCCAAATTTCAAATCAGACCATGATTACAGTCAACAAAGCTGAAGGGATTTCAGACTTGTTTTTTTTCTATGTTCACTGTCTGTTTCTTTCCACACTAAATATACAGTTACACAGCTTATTTTGGAACAAGGTTCTTTAGTTATAAGTGGGGATGAAATAAAAATAATGTTAGTTCAGTTGCTATCATGCAATTATTCAAGTTATATATTCTTTAATATCATGTTATTTTGTGTGCAGCTAGAATGGTATATATACTAGGAATATGCGGAGTATGGACAGAATAATTTCACACAGAGCATGAAGCAATGTTGGTTCATGGTAAGCCCCACTCACTTACAACTTTCTACACATCCACAGGTTGTCATTGGTCATTTCTGATGTGTTGGTGGGCTTCATGGGGGCAGGACTTGAACTCATCTAATATGATTCTGTCAGAGGACAGATGCCAGGAGCTGTAGAGGAAGATGAGGGGACAGCAGTGAGCTGCTGTTGTGTTGTTTGGCGTTTCTCTGTCTAAATTCTATTTGTTAACATATGCAAAATTAAACCAATGCCAAGATCAAGTCATGGTTGGCTGCACATTTATATTCGCTCTTTTGGCAGATGCATTTATTCACAGCCACCCGCACTAGGGAGATGTTATTGAAAATACTATGCTCTGATAGCATTTGGTAGCTTGTTCCACCATGGGGAACTACAAACAACAACAGTCTGACTCCCTTGTGTGCAGCAATGGCAACGCCAGACCATGTTCATTGGGGGAGTGTCTGAAATGAATGGTGGCTGCATTATTGAATAGCAGATGGGTCCAGACCCAGAAGTTGCTTGAAAGTGAATTGAGCAGCAACGGTGAGCCAGTGTAGATAAAGGTAGTAGCTCGTGCTTCAATGATGGATGAATTTTCTACTCTTCAGCCCAATAACATTATTTAAACTCAATTCCGTGTCACTCCCTGAACACTCCCTTAACAAATTAAATTAAAAGCATTAATTCCCAGACTTTCCACACCACCGCAGATACGCCACAAACACGCTCACTCCCTTCACAGCTCTTCTAGACTGCTGCTTCATTGTCCCTCAATCCTTCCCCGAACTTTTTACACGGACAGATTAAAGCTATAATCAGTTGATCATCAGAATTTACTGAGCAGAACCAGAGATAAAAATGTCACTCTAAATGTCAACGCTGTATTTTATGCCCCCCCTTCAGCTCCAGTGTGAAAAGACATGTTTGTAGTTTGTGGGCAGTGTACCAGGAAACATTCAAACATTCCCAGAGATCTTTGGGGGCTGGTTTAGAAGGCAAAATTTAAGGCAGGTTTGGTAAGTTAGTTCCGAAACACTTTCTTATCGTGTATGTTGAAATCCGCTTCAAGTCCCGATAGCCATCAATAAATAAAGTCGTCTGAAAAGACCATGCAAACTTTAATAAACACAATTATTTTTTCATCAGTCCGAAGGAAATGATTGGTTGGCCTCCCTACCTGCCTGTGTGCACCCTGCCCCTGCTCCCACTGCCTGAGCCTTCACAAGTCAGGGAGACATAAACCACTGAAGCAGAGACGTTAGTCAGAGGAGTCGGGAGTTAACGAGTCACAGAAAAGTCGGCCTCTGGCAGTTGTCAAAGCACTGAGTGTTCACATGTTTTTCGCGGCGTAGCTTTGATGAGAGGACTGAAAGGAAGAAGGGAGATGCATCATTAAATATATTTTTAAAGTGTAGCCTGCTCTTTCAAGGTTTTCCACGACTACCAACCCTAGCTTTAATGAGTTTTCGCTTGAAACGAATTACACTGACTAAAAGGTGAGATTATTTGATGGAAGCACAGTGATTGGGTTTTTATTCAGAGCATCAGTCTTAAAATTTATTTTAACTCTGAATAATTTCACTCCTGGACTCTGGAGACTGTCATTGTATCTATTGTAATGAAGGTCCTATGACCTCAAGGAAATACTTATATTAACCCAAAACCTAACCACATTATTTGGGAGCCCAAACAAAACACAACAAAACCGACACCTGTCTGTTTATTACCATTACTATGACAACAAAGATTTGCTATCCTTGTGTGAGGAAGAGACAAGTAACCTATGGACAGTGTTGGGGAGTAACGGAATACATGTAACGGCGTTACGTATTTAGAATACAAATTATGAGTAACTGTATTCCGTTACAGTTACAAATTAAATAGATGGTATTCAGAATACAGTTACATTGTTGAAATCAGTGGATTACATGACGGTACTTCTCTGTTTCACTCTCTCGTAAATCCACCGGCGACAAAGCCCCCAGGAAGCAGCTGGAGACCAGGGCTGCCGTAAGAGCCCCGGGCCCCCGGCGGCGTGAAGAAGCCTCACCGCTACCGGCTCGGGACCGTTACAGGCCCGGGACCGTGGCTCTGAGAGAGTTCCGTCGCTACCAGAAATCTACGGAGCTGCTGATCCGCAAGCTGCCCTTCCAGCGCCTGGTGAGAGAAGACCGACCTGCGCTCCCAGAGCTCCGCTGTCATGGCTCTGCAGGAGACCAGCGAGGCACGCCGGGTATTGCACCGGACGCTAAAGCGCCGGGCAGCGCTAATAACATCACCCGTTGACCCAGTAGTATAAAAGCCTATGGTCACTTGTTGCTCCAACATTAACTGCAACAGCGTCCCAATTTAATGTCATCCATCTTCAAGAACTTCTCCGCTGTTTGCTCCGTTCAATGCGGGTGTGGAGGGTAAATTACGTATTCTCCGCCCCCCTCTCTTTTTATCTTTATGACTGCTTGTGTGTCTGTAGTGGATGGTCAGAAGGGGGCATTTAATAATGTGATTGGTCAAATTGGTCAAATTAAAACTCCAGGACAACAGAAGGGGAATACAAACTATTGGATGCATACTTTATCATTTATATCATATAAAATGTCATCAATATCGTTTAAAACATTTTTCAGTGTGTTTCCTGGAGCGATACGCTCGCGTCAAGCGCCAACAAAAATAGACTCGACGCCGAAACGATCGCTGCACGGCGCGAGGCAGCCTTGGCGCAGGGGGGGGGTTCAGCCTCCGGTGGGACCGGCACAGAGGTGGGAGTGGATGGGAGCCGGACATCCAGCGGGCCCGCAGCATCGAGAGAGAGTTTAAACTGCTGCTGCTCCACTGACTATAACAACGCCGCAATCATACACTTAAAAAATGCAATACAAACCGGAAGTATTCCAAGTATTCAGAATACGTTACTCAGATTAGTTAATGTAATGGAATACGTTTCAGATTACATTTTTGGGCATGTATTCTGTATTCTGTAACGGAATACGTTTTGAAAGTATCCTTCCCAACACTGCCTATGGATGACAAAGGTAAAGACAACAATTCAGTGCTCCTTGGCAAATTATTCTACTTGTCTCTGAAACTCTTTTATAACAATGATCTCAATTATTCCAGAAGATGCTCCCTTCACTAAGTGTTTTGATCATGGTGGTGGAGAATGCTGTTTAACACGTCCGTTCAAAGTCTCCCATAGGTGTTCAACTGGGTTGAGGCTGACTGTGAAGGCCATAGCATACAATTATATCATTTATTTATCATTTTTATACTCATCGAATATTTCAGTGTCCTCTCGTAGCCCATGAATGGAGGCACTGTCATCCTGTTTCTCCTGTAATGTTTCATGAATTCCCTGTAATTTGTCACTCAATTAATAAACTCTAATTTAGGATATTGGGTATTGGGACAGCAGACTAAAGCACTATGAAGATTAAGGACTGGGTTTAGGTTTCTTCACAATCTGAACTCCTCTTCCTCATTAACAATGAGGAAAACAGCAAGAAGAAAAACAGAAAAGAGAAACTAATGAATATAACAACAGTCGGCTGTTGCTGATGCAATGTTTTATGCTAAAAGCTGACAAGCTCACAAAGGGTGGAGGAAGCTCAGCGCTGCAGAGTCACTCAAAACTGCAAAATTGTTTTTCTGGCACACAGTAAGAATGTTTGTGAGCACTAAATAAAACAGCATAAGAAAACAAAAAGTGATGCTTCCCATGCCAGCCCATTTCATAACAAATAATTTCAATATTTTTAAAGTGTAACTTCATCCCAGTTGTGAGCCTCACTCCACCCACTGATCAAACTGGGCAGGAGATTAAGGGGCAATGGAGACAGGGCTGGTTTCGCAGTGTAACAGTTGTGACTTTTCCAGGCCATTTAAAATGGAGAGTGACACAGCATCGTAAGGAACCTCTGTCATGTAGGGCTTTTTAGAAGTGGAGGACTTTTCCCCTCCAGAATCCTCTGATGTGGGCATTAGTGTGAGGGAGGAACATGGGGATCCACGACCACATCAGGTAAAACTGTTGGCTCCAGCTCAGCTATACTCAAAGGTGGAGCTCTATGGGGCAATGCAAGTGCGAGAGAGGGAGGGGGCAGACAGGTAACTTAACTTTAGTAAGAGAGCTAATGTTAGCGAACACTCAAATAAGTTGTAAAGCTGCAACACAAAATGTCAAATAAATCAAGAGTGACACACTGCTAACCCTCCAGTAATGTCCTTTACACGTGTGTGTGCGTGTGCGTGTGTGTGTGTGTGTGTGTGTGGGGGCACTGCAGCTGCCTGTCTCCCTAAGAGAGCTTGTGCTGCAGAGAGGTGCCAAAGGTAACGCTACGCTACTGGAATAAGACCAGACCACAGTTTGTCCATAAACATCAGGGTGTCAACTTCAATCTCATAATGAAGAGACGTCCTAAACATTATACTCTGTGAGCATTGGCCCTGCCATGTCCAAGCCGGTTTGAAAAAGTATAGGCAGAGTTATGAGCTATGTTCAACTCGTAAAAACTGCCAATTTTATATTTGGCAGAAAATGTGATATTAAAACCACCATTAATGTGTTTCACTACAGTACAGTCCTATTATTCAGTTTACAGCTCAAAAGAACACGTGCAGTATCTCTTTAAATGTCTTTACACACTCTTATTAAAATAGGTTTAAAATGCTAATAAATGCACTCCCACAGTGAAGGGTGCCTGCTATGTGTTTGAGTGAAGGCCATGGTGTTCCTGCTGAAGGCCTGATAAACAAAGGGGAGAAATCAGAGAGACACTCAGCTTCCTGCACACTAGGCAGAGATCATAGAGCTTAGTCTCCTTTCCAAGTATCCTGAGATGACTCCCAGTGACTGTGTGTAGGAGAAATCATCCAATAACCATTCAGTCATGTTGATGACATGCGGCCACTTCTCTGCATTCAGGAATACAAACATCCATTAAGCTGCTTCCACGGGCCCCTCTGTTTCTTCCCTTTGTGCTGCGCTCCCACTGCTTTCCCTTCAGGCTCATGCCAGCGGCTGTTGACAAAACGCCACGAAGCCCTGACAACAGACCTCAAGGTGGAGCAGTTTTCACTTTCCATTTCAATCATGCCCCTTAATCTGCCTCTAATGTAGCCTCTATAAAAGAGTCAGGAAGATATATAACAAAGCCGATGCTCACTTATCATCCCATGCTGTTCTCCTTTTCTCCTTCGTTCTCCGTCTCAATTTTTTTTGGCCTGTCTGCCACCGGGCCGTGTGGTGTGATTTCTCCCAGCTTTGGTCCATTGTTTCACCTTGGCTGGGTCTACGAAAAGGCCCCGAGGGATCCAGGCAGGGCCAGCTACAAGTGGCTCCCGATCAGCTCAGCAGAACTCGACTTGTCCGGCTCAGCTCAAAACGGGCAAAGGAGGCCTCTGTCGCTCTTAACACTGCGGTGACGGAGGGATTTTCGGAAGTGGGTTCATCTCAGGGATCCTTGTGAGGCAGCTGTGTGCGTCGTGGTGGTTGAGGTGGATGGATACAGCTTGAAGAGATTGTCTGTCTGATGTGAATCCAGCTTTAGGGAAATGTTCGTGTGATGTGACATTGCGGCATGCAGCTCAGCATGTGGAGGCTGCGGGGGCTGGCTGGGGGCCAGTCACAGACGTACGCTGCTAGACAAGCGGAACATGCTCCCAGCAACATCTTCAGTCTGGTCCCAGCTGTGTGTGTCATACTTAATCCTGGAACCAAAGGGACGCGTTACCTCATGCATGACAAAAATCTTGATAATTCAGCCATTAAAACGCTATGAGTCCTTATTTGTGTCATTCCCCAGTCGCCTTATTTATGTTTATCCAAAAACTACATGTCTGCTTATTTGGAGCCAGTTTTGCATACACAAGTAGTTTTCGCCGTGTGAGCCGCTACATTCGTTTCCCTTCCAGTTCTCTAACTAACAGTTTGTGACACGGGGCGTTTGAGGCATCTCACTTTCCCCTCACCAGTCGCCACCTCTCTTTCTTTGTCCTGGAGTTCCGGGTTGATGCTATCATCTAGGATCATAATACACAACACTGGAGTCGGTCTTTGACAGAGCATCATCAGGAATAGAAATGCATACCTCCCCTATCCACCCTTCATTCATGCGCTTTCCCTCAACCGCTATCTTTTCATCTCTGAATCTGCAAGAGCTGCTATCCTCTCCTTTGAGACAACCAAAGCGGTATCCGTTTTCAGCCTCTCTTCCACTCTCCCATCGCCCCTCTCCGTTTCCAGTGTCTTCTTTCTCCCTTATCCCCTCTTTCTCTTATCTCTCCATCAGGGTATCATCCTTTCAGCTCTATGGGCACGGATATCCTTCTGTCCCACCTTCCTCTCTCCTCTTCTTTCACGCCGTCCTTCAACTATCTCTTGAGTTCTATCACTCATTTCCATCTCTTACAGCATTTCAACCAAGGCAAAAATAAAGCCGTCTTCCGTGATAGGTCACAGTGTGCTGCAATGGACTCTGTCATTTGTTTACGGCAACCGTCCTTCTTTGATTTTGACTTTGGATTTTTAGGAAAGCTCAAACTTCCGATTTAGAGTCTGTAAGGACTCGATACTGCTCCCTTAAATCATTCTAAGGAGTTTATCAGTGTGAGCCGTTTTCCTGAAGGGAGGTTAAAATCTGGGTTGCAATGATTACATGGAATATCCAGCTGAGCCTTGTCTGCCTGTGGTTTATCAAATGGCTTAGCAATGGCAAAGGGATAAGGAAATAAACACTGTTGCACTGAATTTGAAGATACACTGTGTGCAGCAATAATCATGTTGTCCAGGAAAGTAGCAAAATCCAGAGTTGAGCATGAAAGATTATCTTCACTCTGAATTTGCAGAGAAATATCCGGTATCATGAGTTTAGGTGTGTGGCAAAATGTTGTTAAATGGATTTAGGATGTTTAAACTTTCTGTGTTATTTAGCACGTCTCATTTGTTCTTTCTATACAATGATGCAGTTCACAGTAAGTCTGAGGATAAAATTTGAGGTGTTGTCTTGCATTAAGCTGGAAAACCCTTCCCACTCAAAGGAAGTGCATACTTGGACTTGGAAATGTTGAAAAGAACATTTGTGTTTATATGAGATGACCTTGCATAAGGTTTGCAAAAGAAAACTAGCATCCGACAAGTGGTGCCTGCATACCTTCATGCATCCATTACGTTGGCATGGTTGTGAAGCAATACATCCACTAGAGGGCAGCTCCCCACACTTTCCGGTGGTTGCTCTATTTCATCCATATCCGTAAACTTTCAAAAGACGTTCACAAACAGAAATGAACGGAGGGTACATACTGTGTCCGCATATGATTCAACGTTGAGCATAGATGAGCCTTAAGATGTGTGCAAAGCTTTATATACTTTAAGTGATGATGACTCCATATAATTGATTAAATTTCCAACCTAACTTAAAAAAATGTAGACTGCAGCTACAAGCCTCCCACTTGCCTTGTAATCTCCATTACGGCAGCAGCTTTAACACAGGCAACTGAACGGAACAAACCGGCATATTGCAGTGTGTGATTCGGCACAGCATCTGTAACACTTTTCTGTGTCTTGTTGACTTAGATGTCGATCTGGCACTGCGACTACTTTAGCTGCAGACACAAAGTCAGTACAACAGTGCCTCCCTCTACAGGTGGAAAAAAGCAACAATCCAAGCCTTGATCAGGCTGTGGAAAAGGCTAGAAAGCACAAAAATGTGGGAAAACTTTAGCTGAGAATGAGAAAGGTAATTGCAAGGTGAAGATGAACCTAAATAAATTCCCCTCAGGTGTTCGCACGCATCGCTGACTTTATTCCATCAAAACTGCTCAAACCTTATAATGATCCTGAACCCTCAATGAACCTGCAACAAATTACCCCAGAAGTAGGAGTAACGCATAAAAAAAACACACTCAAAAACTTTGGTTTTGATAGATTATCCAGTAGTACCAGGGCAAGAAGCACCAATACTGATACCAATACTACTATTTATTACCATTTAAATATTTTAATGCTCTAAATGTGTCAAGAGAATGAGATTTCAGCTACTTTATTCACCGTGAAGAAGGGCAGGTCTCTGGACTGAAGAAAGTGATGGCTGCACACATTCACTCAACAGAAAAGAGAGTGATAGGAGTGCAGGCACCTTGAGGATTATTAATATGTCCATAATGCAGACAGCCTTTTTTTCTACTGATCCTACCCTTTACTTCTCAACTCACACATATTGCTATTGGAGGTATCGATACTTAAGTAATCAATCTGTAAAGTTGAACTCTTTTATTTTTTAGATTGTCATTCTTTGTAAGAATCTTCTTCCGTCACCTCAAGCAGTGGTTCTGTGAATAACAATCATAATACCCAAAAATATAAAGTATGGAGAACTGAACATTTGAAGGACATAAATAGTAATATAAATGACCAGACTACCACAACTCCTGTATCACACAAATACAACAACACGCTTATAAAGAAGATAACCTAACTATTTCACTATTGATATAGACGGCCCACTGCGTGTTGGAGTTTTTTTGTTCTTTTCGGTCAGGCCTCCACACTCCTTCAGTTTAACTTAACCTCGTAACACTGGTGTGGCACCCTCCCTGTATGTTGAGGTAACTGGGATGAGCCAAGTAAACTTCTGAAGTTGTGGACATAACACAGACAGAGACTAAACCATGCAAGTCCTGACCTTTCTTGACTTCATTCTGTAAAGTCATCAATTAGTTTTCATATAATTACACTGATCAAAGATGGACTAATTATAATTTTTGAATTAGTAGGCTACTGTTGCTGAGATGCAACAGATTCCCCTCAGGCTCTCAGAAGTCCTGAGGTCAATTTACCCTTATTCTACTTGACTGCCAATGTTGCGGCATTTCTTAACCTGCCACCGACCTCAAGAGACTGATTTTCATCAAGACGATAAGGATAAAGGTGATGTCTGCACTCAGCAGATTAAGAAACAGACGTTTGGACTCACGGACAAGTGGTTAAAATGTTTTTGTTCTCTGTTGTCAGAGGCCACTGCAGTCGTTCATTTCAATATTATGTCTTGACTCTGCTCAGCTGTAAATCGAGCTTAAGTAAGTTATGGGAAAGTAAATAATAAATGGACTGAATTTAGTTATTTTCTGTCTTAACGACCACTCAAAGCACTTTCACACTACAAGTCACATGCTCACTTTCACACACTCAAACAGTGCTTCCATTTATAGGGACGTTCTATCAAACATCCCACTCTCTCACTGCCCACGCAGCCATCCGGGACAATTCCGGGTTCCGCCTCTTGCCAGAGGACAGACATGTGGACTAAATGAGCAGGGATCAAAACACCAACCTTCTGACTATTGGATGAGATGCTCCAGCCCTGAGCCACCCCGGTATGATGCCTTTGTTGTCTTACATATTAATATATTTAACATATTTGTTTTGCTAGAGAACCGACAGTCAGATTTTTATTGCAGCACAAAGGCAACACTTTGATGTGTTGTTGGTATGGAAATATCCAAAGTGTTGTTTTTTGGAGAAAAGTGACTCACTGTTAGTTTTGGGGCAGCTTCGCTCAGCTGGTATGATGGTGATCCTGTTACTCTGTAAATTCTCATTCATACTTCATTCAAGAGTTCAAGCAAGATTATCATAACGGCTGCACACGCAGCCAGTGTTGCTGCGCCACCGATCTGCTTCGTCTCCCAAACGTCTGTTGTTCACATATGGAGCAGTTCAGCTGAGAGCCTGCAGCGGAACTGCTCTGATATGATTACTCTATTTGCTCGAAGAAAAGTAGCCTATGCACTCAATTAAATAACAGGACTGTACTGCATGAAGCCATCTATACTTGGGTCAAGCAATAATAACAAATAAAATAAAATGAAAACCTAGTTAAATCAAATGAATGGATTCAGTCAACATAAACGCTACAGTTCTTTTACTTTGACACATATTTATGTTTGTGATACAATCGGCGCATCGACATTAAAACTGACGTGAAAGATGATTTTCTATGCAAAGGCAGCATAAAGGAGCCTTAATGAGTTCATACTAAATCCTTTGGAGGAAATGTACAATGTTTCAAGGATTACGAAATAACACTTATACTGAAAATATAAAAGCCTTGTACTTTAAATAGCTTATTCAAACACCTACAACCATTTGAATGCATTGGGACAGATGTGATCAATCTCCAGCCTCCAATATTAAAAGTAGTGTACTGGGCAGAGCCATGACACACAGTGATTCACTGTGTTTACATTGATTAAATCCAGTGTAAACAGAAGCTGTGTGCTGCAGAATAACAGACTGACACGCACACATCAAACTGGTCAGTTAGATTTTTGCCTTTCTGCCAATTTATGTGAAATGCTGTGGATTCACCAGACACAAACTGTTCACAGTGGAAAACACAGAGACAATTAAAGTTACCACTCATTTTTGCTCTCCCTCTCTGTCTCTCTTCCTTTCATTTCTCTCATCCATAAACAGCGGATTAACAGCAGGGAATATTCCCATATGTTATGGCCTCCTTTTTTGTCTGACTAAATTGGCATCCCCATTTTTAATTCTTCAAATGTTTGATTTTTGCTGTTATCTAATGAGTTAGAGCAAAATTGCAAATGTAATTTCTCATTGATCCAATCATATTACATAAATGTCTTGAACAATCTATTACTCTATAATGTATTTCTGGTGGGACTGCACAAATCTTATTAAAGAGTAGAGTGGTGGGCACAGGTTATGTGCAGTAGTTCAGGGAAAAATATCACTGGGCGATATCAACATATCACAACATGACATCAACTCCAGCTCTGCAATTTCAGGAGCTCCACAATTTGTCTTTTAATGCTGCTCCCTTTGGCTTTAGATGCAAATTTGCTGTGCCTTATTATATTCACGTCAACAAACTCTGCATCATCCCAAAATAATTTTCCTACTTTGAGATACTCTGTCCTCTCTTCTTAGAGAGCTATGTTCAAAAAGGTATGAGAACAGTAATGAAGAGACACTGAATGTTAATCACTGCAGCTCAGCGTCTCATTGTGTGGCTTTGTTCTTACCTCAGTGTTTCTTAATCCTGATTATTCCATCAGAAGGTTCTTACTGTCGCCCCACAACACTCAAGTGGGCTTCTTGTGAGCAGTGTTGCCACAGTTACTTTGAAAAAGTAACTTAGTTACTTTACAGACTAATTGATTTTAAAAGTAATTTAGTTACTTTACAGACTACTTGATTTTAAAAGTAACTAAGTTAGATTACTAGTTACTTTCTTAGTTACATTCCGCAGCTGCCGACAACACCCCCGCCGGCTCAATATAAAAATGACAACCGGTTTTGCCAACACTCACTTTATTAGAAGTGCATTTTTAACAGTAATGTACACAACAACAACGTATAATGTATCTCCTGACATTTTAAGTTGAACTTAAAAACTATTTCCTGAAAAAATACATGTTTTTATAAAAATAAAATAAAGACAGTCTTTCTTGACTTCACTTAACATAAATACTTGTTTTTATAAAAAATAAAAGAATGACAATCTTTCTTGACCTGACATATTTAACTGTTAACACTGTAATGGAAAAACTTACTACTTATGATCTACATTGTTTATAAATGTAACTTTTCAACATGTTTTATGAACATTGTACCTGTTGTTCACAGCATTAGAGAAGCAAGGAGTGGTTTTACAAAAAGCTGTTCTGTGAGGCAGCCCGGCATTGATAGTAGAAGGGATCTTGTTTATTATGGCACGAAACGAGGGCGATTCAACCTAATTGTCGCATAGGCTACATGACCTCACTCCCAGAGACGCAAGAAGAAAATCAAATATATTGTAACGGACTGGGTTTATGTTTATGTTTGGATTTGACATATGTTCAGTAAAACACTGTTTTGAAGGAGCGTTCCGATATCCTGAGGGTCTGTGAAGGGGTCGAGGTGGGACATGTGACTGTTTGGACCAATAGGATGGCGTTGTTGGGGATGTCAGGCCCTCATTGGCTGCTTGTGTTGGGGATGGGGGGGCAATGAGGAAGTGAAGTGTTGTTTATGTGAGCGAGTGACGGAGTAAGAGCGAGAAGTGCACATGTTCGTGTAGATGATAATAAGAGGAACAAAAAGTAGACAAAATAGTAACGCACAGTGACTTGGAGGAGTAACTTTAATCTGATTACTGGTTTGGAAATAGTAACGCGTTAAGATTACTCGTTACTGAAAAAAGGGGTCAGATTAGAGTAACGCGTTACTAAGTAGCGCGTTACCGGCATCACTGCTTGTGAGTCACATTTTTTTAATGAAAGATCGATAATCTGTGCATTTAAAGGTTCAGTGTGTAGAATTTAGTGCACTCTGGTGTTGAACTTGCATGTTACAGCTGAATACCCCTCGGATTTTTCATTTAAAAACCTTAGGCATAGAATACTAGAACTCTACACACTCACTTAGACTGAGACTATAGGCCAAAGGTTACAAAACACACAGAGGACCTGAACTATGGGTTTGAGGTTCGAGGTCTATGTGACCCACAAAGGCCACATCCCTTGTGTGTCGTTAAGACCACGTCCTCCTCTGGCTGCCCCTGAATTTGGACACAGCTACTGTCTTCACTGGACACGGCGCTCACTACACACCACCCTTCCGCTCTTAACAAAAGCTGTAAATTCTCAATAATGTAGTCAGCCCTCACACGACTTCCAACCCGCTTGAAAATAGTCAGAGAAAATAGACTAATAAACGATAAAAGTAAAAGCCTCAAGCAAATCTCAAACAAAGTGAGAGAAATGGTTTTGATTTCCAACATTTGGTGTCCTCTTTTATCTCACGAAACGATCCTTTATTGACAGAGGCAAAGTGTTTCAGGTTGACGGCACACGATTGCTGAGTTAATGGTTTGGATAGCACAACAGTGTAAATATTCATGATAAGTATAAATGGGCATTCATTAGAGACTCTATCACAAACACCATATCCTGCAGCGATACATGTCAACAGTGTCTGGTTCAAATCTTCTGAAAAGAAATGGTTCTGTTTACTCTTTGTCCTCTTGAACTCTTGAATAAGCACATACACACAAAACTGTAAAAAAGTCATGAAAAGGTATACAAAGAAAGAAAAAGGATGATTATCTTGTCCCAGAGGACAACGATTATATTTAAACTACTAAACACCACAACGAGAACACAGTAGCTTAATTGTAGCAGGAAATACATAAACCACAGTCAAGAAAACCCCCATTCTTCCAACATCTGACACTGTAGTGGATGCTGTCTCCTGGAATTGACAGGAGTTAAATTACATGCACAGTGGCCTTCTGCTCAAAATACATGTAGCTCTGCCTACAACCAAGTGTATTTGACATTTCTGGAGAGTGCTCTCATTTTCTCCAATGTTAAATTGTAAGAAGACGAAAGATAAATGCAGCTCACGCTCGCTCATTGTCACGGAAAGTTGAGCTGTCAGGATTAGCTCACGGAGAAAACGAGTTGTAGGTATGAAATATTTAGCCATTACATGGTTTTTACCAGGTTACACATCTCACATAGAGATACGCAACACGAATCATACCATATATTGTTCTTATGCTCAACGCAACAGCAGCTGAAGCTATGGTTGTAATGGATAATTTATACTTTCCTTTGCTACATTTTCTCTCCTTGTCTGCCACTCTGTCTGCCGAGAGGCACATTCAAAGACTGAATCTGGGAAAAACAACACAAATGTATCTCCCTGGCTGAGTTAGCTGCCTCTGGACAGACACAGTATCTGTCCTCTGCCTCTAACCCCATGGTCAAACAATGTTAGGGCATGTGTTGTCGAGTCTGTCTGCATTTAATTCAAAGCTTACTGCTTTAATAGCTCCAGCCCCCTGCTCACCGCAGGACCCAGGGGCCATTCCACCACCTGAGTCCGACTATAATAGCTTGTACTGAGATACAGATGTTCAACTGCCTCCTACAGATGAAGCTGCATAGCCAGAAGTGTCTCACATGAGGTGAGATGTTCATTTTGCTAACGTGCAGCATGTCGGCTAACCTCTGCCTCCACAGTAACAGACACCCTATTTAAACTTTGCGCTAAAATGCACTTTCAGAGATCGGATTGCAGTCGGGTAGTGCTCGACCACATGAAAGTACAGGTGTAAGTGCACCCAAGATGCATTGGGGATGGATAGTGATTCGATCGGCCAAACCACCTGGAGGTGGTCAGCGAGACATTGTGACCACATCGACCACTCAGTGTAAATGCATGGCCTTGTCAATCCACATGAACGTAATCGTGCCCGACTGTGACCGAGCAGCAAGCAGCCATTAGCCAGTAAAAACATGAGGCAATACTCCCCATGGTCTATAAACCCTTTTCATTCCTAATTATTTTAAATATTTAAATATATTCAAGTTTATAATGAGATTTTTTCTAAAAATGTAGCCTTTTACCACAATTCACATAGGAGCACGTCTCAGGTGCGTCAAATGCAATGCTTCTCAGTTGATGATCATCATTTTGATATCATACCAGTGACTGTCCACAGCTCACAGGAGTAGTCTGTAATGTCTATCTGTAGAAAACGACACAGTGTCACAGTCTGCTCATCGCCTGTCTGCTGGTATTTTTCCACTCCTCTGTCTCTGCTCCACTCTACCTGTTAGCCACGCCCCCTCATCAGGCCAACTCTCCACACCTGTGACAGCCCTGGCTGCATATAAGCCTGCTCCTGTCTCTGCTTCAGTGCCAGATTGTCTTGCGTAAATGCCTGACCTCCAGCATTTCTCTCTCCGGCCTGCTACCTGTTATCTGCCTGCTACCTGCCTGCTACCTGCTCCGGCCTGCTACCTCTTATCTGCCTGCTACCTGCCTGCTACCTGCTCCGGCCTGCTACCTGCTATCTGCCTGCTATCTGCCTGCTACCTGCTTGCTACCTGCTTGCTACCTGCTCCGGCCTGCTACACAGCTCACCACTGAACCTGTCTGCATCTAGGTAATCCTCCTGCTGTGGACCTTGCCTCCACTCAGCAACACCAGACTCACTCCTTGCCAGATCTCGCTGAAGATCACTGGGAACAAAGACTTTTCACCCTGCCACTGTTAAGAACTGTTTAAGACTGCAGTGAAAAATAAAGTTCATTACCAATTAAGATCTCGTCTGCCTGTGCTGCATTTGGGTCCTCACCATACCCGTGACACACAGAGATGAAAACAGCAACTGAATGGCAGTTTTGTCTGGTGCACGCTCTTATTTCCTCTGTGTGTGTGTGATGCTCTCTTTCTTTGAACAAGGGTAAACACACAGAGCTGGCAGCAGCAGCAGCACCGCAGTAAGCATATGGTCCCTGCGTGGACAACACATGTGCATCAGCGTTACAGCCGTCAGGTTCTGCAAACACTCGTTTTCACACGCAGGTGGCCCGAGGTACGACGGCCAAGCTGCAGATTGAGCACATTTACAAAATAAATAAAAATACACATTCAAAAAGTGATTACAACTAAAAGTATTGTTTTTTTTCTTCATCTCCTGAATTTCAACCCTACTCCTCAGTTTTCAATCATCAATGTTATTAAAGACATTTTTAGTTGGAGTGAGGATTAATCACAATGAATCGAAACAGTAACAGCTTCATGGACGCTACCTTCTTCTCCTGTTCTGCCTCTTTTTGTAGTTTGGAAACAAAGAAGAGGAGGACGTGACATGAGCAATCAGATCTTTATTGGATCTCAACGTGGACCCTGGAACAACATTCATACCAGGTGTAAATCTGGATGTGATATATTTCAGAGCAAGGTGTAAATGGAGTCATAAATACTGTTAGTGACGGATAGATCGGAAACACTCAAGACCTTAACCAGTCAGCACATTAACATGCAGGGCATCCTTCTAGGGTTTGCTCTCACACAGAAAACAGTAGGTGCATTCGAGCTTGGACCTTTTTGGTTGGGTGCAAGTGGAAAGAGAGTAAAGGGGAAGAAAAAAGGAGAGTGAGCAAGTGTGCCAATAACTAAGAACCATTTAAAGCGAAGCTGCCATTTCAGCCTATAATCTTTACCTTTAAAAGGGAGGGTTATGGGGAATCAGTTGGAATACATCCAATATTAGGGAGACATTCAGTCCAACTCACCCATGCTGAAGTGAAGTTTAGAGATCTCCAAATTCAATCTTTGAACTATGGCCACGATTTATGAACCAGTTCCTGCAACAGATGTGGAGATACTCCCCTGTACAAGTGTAATATCTGATGAACCCTCGATGAATAGTCAGGGAGTTATCAAAATCATTTAGTTTATTCCTCCGAGAGACACATTTAAAAGCCACACATCCCATTACATTTCGAACAAAGTGACTGATACCAACACCTACTTACCATGTTTCATGATAATCTGTCCAGCAGTGTTAGTACAATCTTGCTAACTAACAGACAAACAAACAAAAAGAAAACATAACCTCCCCGCAGAGTTTATAAATGTTGAATGTAGACAGGAGGCTGACATTCTGACAACTGCATGTGTGAATACTGAAAATAAATAATTCAGTAGATGTGCAAACAAACCAGTGTCTCTTGAATGTGATGAATGGCATTGAACTGCTTGACTCCATGTTAAGGTAGCTGGCATCTTTTATTCTGTTTTTTTAACCGAAGCAACACTGAGTGGGATTTTAGCATTCTCTTTGAGAATATGCTTTTCTGAAAATGAATCAAATAATGGAGGAAAAAAAGCACATGACGAACCTTTTAGCATAATTTCACTAAAATGTGAGTTTTGAATTACTCTTGTTTGACAATGCCTCCCGACTATTATTTTTCCCATTTTACTTTCAAAAGCTATTACAATTTACCTGAACAAAACAAATAAACACATAATAGAGTAACATCTAAAAGCAAAAGCTGTCAATAACATGACTATTTTATTTTCGATTGAAATGAGGCTGAGAAACGTGCCACGTTTTAAAAGGACGTCCCCGCCGTGTGATGAGCAATGATAGTTTCAACATTTGTATTTAATTACCACGCTTTAAGAGGGAGGCTGTTGGAGTGTGCAGTCTTATCCAAGTGTGGGCTGTGAGAGATGGCCAGGTCTAGTGTTCTTAAGAATTAAAAGATAGTGGCTTTCATTCAGGGACATTTTGTTCTCCACTTATTTTCATTTTGTGGCATCACCCACTAACAGCTTTAAGATATTTTATCGTCTTAGTTTCTCCTCCAGGCTGCTCCATTAATTTCCAGGTTGCTCCCTCTTGTGTCTGATCATAAGATGGATTTAAAGAGTAAGAGACAAAATATCCTCTTGAACTAATGACTATTTAAACACTAAAGAGAAGTTTTGAATACAGGGCTGTGAAGGTAACTAACTCAGAAGGAACTACAAGGACACTCAGTAGAGTGTGTACCTCCACCACCAACAGTCCCCTAATGAAGCCACATTTGAAATCACCAGATCTAGATTTTTATATCGATTCACTCATGAAGATCCCTGCGTTAAAAAATGCCAGAATTTTTCATCAAGATCCACGAATTACTCTAAGAAATCAAGGAAAATGTTAAAAACAGAGCCTCATATCTCAGTGTTGAAGCAAGTGAATATAAATTTGTCCCCTGATGCAAATCAACACCAAAGTTGAATGTTTTTTTCCCTGACACATACTACATGGTTCCAGCTAATTTGATCCTTCTAACTAGGACTAAGACACAAAACAAAGGCAGATGAAAACATAAGCTTCGTGGTGGAGGTAAAGATTGAAATACTCACTTTAGTCTCAGCATTTGTAATCACTTTTGAGACATTGCCTTAGGTTTAGTTTATTGAAAATCAACTGCAGTGTGCAACATATAACAGCTAACAGATTTCTAACATGCCCTTACATGTAAACAAGTGTAAATCTAAAAGACATTGCAGACCTGACACCACTATGAGACGCAAGAAAACACTATAACCTACTGGGCTAGGGTAATAAAATGTACTGTGCTCATTCTAACTGTATTACAGTGAAGATACAATTAAGAGGAAACCTGCAGTAACTGATGTTTATTGTCTGCTGTTCAGTGCGACGCAGCAGAATACAGTGACATTCAAGAACTTTTCTGCAGAAAACAGCTGCCGACTTTAGAAAACCACACAGAGCAGTGACAGTGACTCAAGCAGAGTAAAGCTGTGGGCTGCAAAAGTAAAACCATAAACTGAGAGATGCTCTTCACATCCAAGTAGCTGAAAGGAAATTCAGGATCAGGTGATCATTTTTTGTGGGTTTGTGATTATGCTCTTTTCACATATGACTGATTGTTATTACAAATATATTGATTAAATCAACTAAAACTACTTTACTAAGGTTAAAAAAGATTATGATAATGGCTACATGACATATTGCTAATACAAAGCAACAATGTATGCAGTATATCTACTAGAAAAGTAAAACTAATTTATATTATTTGCAGGAAGATGAAATCGTGATTAGTCTCCCGACCATTTTTTTCACGCCTTCATTAAATTTAAATGTTGTTACATCCCTGTTACCTCACCTTTGAGATCTGGTGCTATAACATCCAGTGTGGTGACAGACAGGAAACAGCTCTCAGAATAGAAAAGATAAAACTTACTCAAAACTAAAACAAAAACTTCTAAGAAACCCTCATGTTCCCTTGCTATGGGTATGTTTTCAGTTTTACATAACAAAGATTTTTTTTAAATGAATTTACTTCTAAATTCTATATCTGTGATGTTCCAACATTTTAAATACAATCATAGTGTATTATAACATCTTCCAACATATTGCAGATAAGAGGAAACATGCTGACTCAGTTCTGGTCCAGACAGAGCTTTCTACTATCTGAGATACCAGCTAATGTGAATTTTAAGATGTTCTCCTTTCCAGCTTTTCCTCTCTCTCCCTCAGTCCTTTACCTTCTGTGCCTTACCTCCATCTCGTCTGTCCCAGTAGAGACAGATATGGACGGTGATAAGCAGGGCTATGAGTCCAGACTAGAGGCAGCAGAAATTCCCTGAGGTCCACCGTCAACTGAGTCGAGGGTGATGCTGATGACTGTGACACATCAACGCAGTCACACTAATAGCAGCCAAAGTAGACTAAAACATGTATTATTATTATTATTATTATAATCAAGTGCCTAAATATTAGTGTAGCAAATTTTTTTTTTTCTGCACCCACCAATTCAAAGATTCTCGGTAATCCAGGTCATGGTTTACTGAAGAAGGGTCAGATCGAGGGCAACTTGACGTGTCATCTCTCATCCAAGAATCGTCCTCTGTTCTGACTGACTTATTTGTTGGATAAGTGCCCTCGGTTGTTGTAATGACAAGAAAATCCAGGAGCACTAAAGAACAAAGTGACATTCATGGCCTTGACAACAACCCCACAGAGGTTAAATACCTGGGTCTTGTCGATGTAGATACTGGCTTTTTGGTTCCGATAGGCAGTGATGGAAACACGACACCCTTATGAAAGAGCTTTTTTCTTCCTCCTCTTTTTTTGACAGACGCTTACAATGCACATTACTCTGGTGCGATGATCTGACGCACATTGAACTTGAAAAAGCCCTTTGTGTGTTTGTGTACTGTTTTTTACATCTTGGGAGCAAGATGCAACAGCCACTTTGTTCTTGTTATTGTGCAAGAATCAACACTTACAGCGAGCTTTCCGATTCACTGGGGGGAGAAAATAAAGGCAAACGCCTCTTCTAGCAGTTGGAAAGGAGTTAATTGCCTTTTTTCTTCTGCATGAACCACCACATTAACTACTTTTCAATGAAAAGTGAAACATCTTCCAGAATGTACAACCAAGTTTAGTTGCCCTTAATTCAATCTATATAAGACAATAAAAAACATCTAATTTTAAAATAATCAGACGAGCACCTTAATTGTCTAACTTTCCTCCCACTTTTTACAGTGTATCTTTGAGAATCATCTGTGTGAATTAAAGTTCAAATATGTTATAGGGAAAATTTAAAGAATAATTCACTCTTTTATTTCTGCTACATTTGCTGCATAAACACAAGTGAACTATTGCGATATTAGTGCCCCATTGTTGAGATGATGAAATAAAAACGGGGGCCTTTGGACATAAAAAGGAAAAAACACTGGTATGAATGGTTTCATTTTGAAGTTAAAACAACAACTGCGTTTCTGCATGTTGCATCAGTAAGAGACACCATTTGCAGTTCAAAGTCAAATCCTAAAATTGAACAAGTTGGTGCCTTTCATGGTCTAACAGTTGTCATTTCAGTTTAGATCAAATGTGACACGCAGTGTGCGCTCGGGACGAGAGGCAAATATTATTCACAGGGTTGGACGTGGCCGTGGGCGTTGTCATAAAGCCCCATTTGGGAAGTTCACTCTGAAGACTTCAGATCTCACTAACGGAGACATGAATGCTATCCTTATAACCTAAAGTGACAGGGCAGAGGCTCGACGGCTGCAGACTTTAGCTGAGGTTGCAGAGTGTGTATGTTTGTACGTCATGGGAGTGAACAGTCTACCTATATACATCAGAGCCAGATCCATATTGTGATCCTGGTGGCAGCTGATCGTTATAATAAAAACTAGATTGTTTCGATATAAAATCAGCCTACTCTCAGAGGGGGAAAGTAACTGTGTTATTCATTCTATAGTTATTTCAGAACATTGCCCTGTTTCTGTTAGCCTTTATTTTATCTCTAAAGTAAATAAAACCAAATTGAGGCTGAATAAATCCATCTTGAGAGATGAAGTATTTATCTCATCAATAAAGACTTAAATAAATGAATATTTTACTCTAAATAAGAATCCAGTAGCCTTAAATCTGACGGTATGGGAAAGCATATAAAAGGGGATGGATAATTAGTTACTTAACTGTTAGAAATAAGGAGAAAAAAAGGGAAAACTCTCTAAAAGAAGAACTCAAGAACACTGAAAAGGGAAAACAAAGTAAAGTAATAAAACTGCATTTGCTTTGTTTGAACATTGAAGAAATTAGTCTGGCGATAGGGCAGGTAAAATGATGGCTGAAGAATGTTTTGGCCCCACTTCTTTTAATGTAGTCCCATGACGTTATAATGTCTCAATCAATGCCTGCCAGCATGAGAACCGCTGTTATATCAACAATACCAAAACCAGGTAAAGATTCAGTGCAAATTAATTATTATAGGCCTGTCTGCCTGCTTAACAATGATTACAAGCTATTTACTAAAATACTGACAATGGGTCTTGAAAAACTGAAAAATTTAAGAGGCCGTTAAGCCCCACACTACATGAGAAGGCGGTTTCATACGATACATAGGGCTGCATCATTTCAGCATCCAGCGGTCATACAATCGCTCGTTGCTGAAAAAGCATTTGATAGGATCGAACGGCCTTATTCACTTCATACCTTGGAAAGATATGGCCTTGGACCTGTATGCAGTGGGTTAGAGAGCACTTCTTTCAAATCACTTGCCTGTGTCCTCCCCCCTTTGAATTAACAAGATCAGCAAGACAAGGACGTCCTGTGTTTTGAATAATATTTATTTTGACATTGGAACCTCTTGCCTGTGCCATCAGAGCAAACCAGAAATAAGTGGTATTCACTTGTGTGGGTATGACTTTAAAACACATTCATTTGCAGATGACATGTTGTTAACTATTTTAAACCCAGAAACATCAGTACCACACCTATTCAGGCTGTTAAATGAGTTTGGAAATATTTCAGCATCACCCCTAAACTGCATGACTTCTCCAATACATCTTGGCACAACTCAGACAGTTTGGAAGAAAGAGGGAGTGAAATATCTGAGTATTAATAAAACATCCAAAATCAACAAGATGTTTGAAATGAATGGACCTACATTGGGTAAAACTATAAGGGAGGAACTGACCAGATGGGGAGCCCTGCCACTGTCTTTGTTGAAAGAGCAGAGATAATCCCAATTCATGTTTTTGCCAGATTGTCTTTTATGTTGTCTTCTGTCCCACTTCAATTTCCTGAATATTGGTTCAAAACAATTACCAAGTTTTTTTTAAGTTTCTTTGGGAAAAAAAACAAAACAAGAATTGGTCCCAATTCCAACTTTAACGACAAATACCCTCATGCTCCGGGCAAACCACGGATAGTATGAGGTCAGTAGCTGGATTTGGCTGGAAGAGAAAATTGTTGCAAACAGTAAAACACAAATATCCCTCACCTCATTATGGTGCTGTCTGAAAGTCAACAAAAGTAGCAATCCAATCTATAGTGTAAAGCCTATTGTTCACTGGGGGTGGAAAGACTTTTATTAATAAGGAATGTAAAAGGCAGAATTTTAAATATTTGGTACAAATCATTGAGCAGGAGATAATGATGTTATTAAATGAGATTAAAGCTTTATTCAACCTTAATGATCTGTATTTTCTGCAGCATTTATCTATATTGCTGAAATGTATATCACAGGGTACCATCCTGGCCACAGATAAAGATACAGATCATAAATTAAAATAGATTGTAACAAATAGAGGTACATTATGCAAACTTTATAAAGTTTTATCACTCTCCTTTTGCAACAAAATTAATCAAACCAAATCCCAATGGGAACATGATCTGGGGAAACACCTACCACTGGAAAAATGGGACACCGTGATCTTTCAAAGTGTGTTGGATAAAAACTTATACAGTTGAAGGTTTTATAATGAACAAAAATAATCCAACAGAAACTGAACAAAATGAATCCTAATATGCCGAATTTATGTTGGCACGGTTGTGGTAAATTGATACGTATGTTGTGGTACTGCCCAGAAATAATGACATTCTGGGAGGGAGTTAAAAACATGTTGAGCTCTATAATAAATGATAATGTATCTGTATATCCCAGAAGTATGTTTGTTAGGAAATAAAAGGGATGGAATTAAATCTGCAGTTACACAGCGTTTGATAATGTTGGCTTTTCCTATCTCTAAAGGATCATACTTATGAACTGGAAAGTGAGAGAACCTAATTGTTTTTGTTTAAATAACTGGCTGAAGAACTTCATAGAGCTGGTAATCACGGAAGATGCAGCCTCGGCCACGCAGCAGCATTACAGAGACAATGAATTACAAGGGGCCGGTGAAACTTACAAAAGAATACATCACTAAGAGACATTTAGTTTAGGGCTGTTTTATTTCGATAATAAATAGAATAGATATAAAGCCCTGTAGACAGAGCAAATAAGCACTGTTATGAAGGACTGATTGATGCATTTTACTACAAGCAAGTAACTATGTTTTATTTTACTGTATATATTTTGTCCGTAATCTCTGACGTACTGTCTTTGTATTACATAGGCGTGATATTTTTATCTTTTATTTGTAAAGATGAAATAGAAGAGAGGGAGACTCAAGCGCAGAGAAGAGGCGCAGCGGAAATGTCCGTGACAAGCACTAACAACATATAGAATACTTAATTTTATACACTGTACACATTTCCGCCCGGAGTTTTTCATGCTCACAATCTTTTGTTGCCTTAACCTGTTGTATTTGTTTCAACACAAGTGCCTGTTGTTTTATTTGAGTTGAGAATGTGTGTACTTTTACCACATCTGCCTACTCACATTTACTAACATTACTGGATATACACCAATCGTTACTACTGTCATAACTCCCTTCATCTGTCCGACAATTTCTTTTGTCTAAATACGCTCAACAATGTTGTAAATATCGTTATTATCTTGATGTGACCTGTTATAAACGATCTGTGAATATGGGCCATACCAATCAAATTATATGTGATTGCAGCGTGTGTCATACCTGTGCCCAGGTCGGTGTGCTCCTGAGACATGTGCTGGCTCTGGTGCACCCATTCACCGTTGCACTTGAAGAATATTTGGAGAGCGGGCCGAGCTTGACACTGGAGCTTGATGGGGTAGCTCTTGACGATGTAAGCGTCAACAGGCTCCTCCAGGAAGCGGGGCAGCGTCCCGGCCTGGCCATGCTGCAGGGATTCACCTCGGGCACCTGAGAAATATATTGAGATCAATTAATGACTTTTTAAAGAGAACATAAATGATAAAAAAACAGCAGAAAAATAAAATGCTATTGGTAGTATTGTCACCAACTCAACAAACGTAGCTCTATTTCGCCAAAGCTTTCACCACCTACACAATCACAAACAGACTCAACTAGCAGCCGTTCTTCCTTCCAGAGATGTCTCCCTCAAACAAATCATTGAGGAGACCAGTGCAAGAAATAAGAAGAGAACATCCCCTCCTTCCCACAGTCCATTCTCCACACCAACATTATCATACAATAGTTTGTATAGAACACTTCAATAACAAAGTCTTTAATATTTTAAGTACTCAATGATGTACACAATGCTACGAGGCATTAGAAATGTTGGCAACATTTTATTTAACTGACCTGCAAAGAAATATTAAGGATGTCGAAAAAAAGAAAAGAAACTCTGGTTAAAATTATAAATAATTTACGTAATTTCATACAGCTGAAGGCAGGAACACAGGGAATTTGACCCACACACAAACACCTTAAGGCAGCCAAATGTGGTGGAATGTAATAAAACTGGCTTAAAGGTGGAGGGGAGGATAAACTCAGGCAGCTAGGTAACCAATCACAGGTAACCCAAACATGGCTGATCGGTATAGGCAGCGAAAAACCCAAGGAGATATCCAGGAGCACGAGGGTAACACCATCTGACAAAATACCCAATATTCACTAATCCCCTACTTCGCTGTGTACAAAGGATAAAACTATAAAACTATGTCTGGTTATCACGCCGCTTCATCAATAGAAGTAACTCCCACAAGTAAAAGAAACGAAGAGCGATGCAGACAGTCTGTGGTTCTGTGAGAACGTTGCTCCTACGTGTCAGGTTGGTTATGTTCAACTCCAGCAGATAATAAAGGTTTATCATTTCCTCTGATGAGAATGTATAGCCTTCATAACTATACTCATGGGAGTGGGTAAAAGGATTCTGTGGGTCTCTGAACACCCTTGTCCTCCTCAGAGACGCTCTAACAATCCACACAGAGCTCCACGGGATGCTTTTTATTTTTCTCCACAGGATCGTCTCAGAACGGTGACGTTGTGTTTCAAAGGTATTAATTGGCCAGTGGGTGGAGATTTGATCTGCTTCGGAGAAAAATACAGATTTTATGAACTAGCTGAGCAGTCGGACAGAAGCTGAAATAAGTCTTTATGTTGTTGCAATTCTACAAAAGCAATAAGTATGTTTTTTGACAACCAGTGTGTATTAGAGATGAGACACAGCAGGATAAGTGCTCGTTAAACATGTCCTGAATCTATAGGGCTCCTTCCTTTAACTGTAACCCAAATGTGAGAAGACGCTAGCGAGTATGTCGCCACTTTTCAATCTGAGGAAATTTTTTAGCTAAAGTCCAACCTACTTCAGTCTACTCACCCCATCCCTGGACACATTGTAACAGCGGAAATTGTGAATAGGCTTAGTTTCTTTCCCTATGTTGGCTGAGAGTAGCACACCTTTCTGAGCGCAGATGCGTGTAAATGAGCGACTTCTTATATTCATATATTTCATATATTAAGTCACATATAAGTTATTATTCTAATCAAGTTTAAATCAAAAAAGAAAGTAGATGGTATAAATGAGTGGAATTTATACCACACTGAACAAAATAAAGAAATCTGAGAGTGCTGTGGCAGATCTTCAGCAGTCCTCCTTGTTTGCACTCTCTAAAGACAGGTGATCACAGACGCATTATCAGCCATTACTCCCTTCCTCCGAGCCCGTCTCAGGTGTGTTCCAATCGGAGCACGCTTCGATACATCTGAGGCCCCGTAAGTGTAATTACACTCTGACTAATCCCCAAGTTTGGTGGAACCTCTTTAATGCAAGTGTGGAGGGTTTAGTGAAGCAAACTGTCCCGCACCCGCCTCTCCCGATCCAACCACATGTTTCTCCACAGTGATGGGAATACCTCTGAAAACCCCATCAGGATTAGAGAAGCCACTCTCCCTTTCTCCCCCTCCCTCTCCTGAGCTAATCTAATCCTCCTACCGCTCCTGCCGGATGTCTCCTGATTGAGGGAAATAGATAAAAGACTCCGTGTGATTCTCTGGCTGTGAAAATCACAGCACTCGCTCACTGTTCTCCCCTCCGTGCGACACAACCACATTCTCCTCCTCGTTCCTGGAACCACGGCTGAACAAAGAGACATGCCTTTAATTCCAAAATGACTAGCCCCGGGGCAAGCTTTTTCTTGTACAGAATGCTCCAATTTGTTTTGCGCATGGAGCATTGACATGCTGTGTTGTGTTTGGATAGATGCAAAACATAGACGCGCGTGCGCATCCAGACAATGATGGATGGGAACATGAATGCGCAAACACACAGCTGTCAAAAAAAGCCAGCCTCCCACACAATTATTCATTTCTTAATAGATCAGGCATTATACTAATGCGTATGCCAACATGGGTGTAAATATTAACTGCAAATATCAACATCAGTAAGCTTTAGTAAAGGATTACAGGCCTTATTTCAGAGGTAGTTGTCTTTTCACGTTTCATTTTTTATTTAGCAAGTGGGAAAGCACTGCAGCAGACAGATTAGGAGAGACACAGGAGAGGAAGCTCTGGTGTGATTTAACCTCAGGCTGGTGGTGGGACACGCGACCCTGGGGGGGTAGTGCAAGCACTTAACTATCTTAGCATCGTCTTTGCTCCTGAAATTGCTGAATATAGATCACAAAGTGCATCGCTGAACATATATACTATAGGTTGGCCCCTCCGGCGCTGCACCTCATATTACAAACACATGGCATTGAGATGTTTTGAGAATCTTAGGCGACATCCACACTACTACATTTACAACTCTGCTACAGATGCGCCATTTCGTCCACACTTGGACGTTCTAGAGTCGCTAAAATAAAAGATATTGGAAAGCGCCATTTTATTTTGAAAACTCCATGGCTGCCTTTTAGTCTGCACGGGCGGAAATGGAGATGTTTGGAAACAATGATGTAGACAACCACAACGGCTTGCTTGGTTCTTTTCGGCCATGACTTCGCTGATTCGTCAGGCTCCTATCACATGACCCCCTTTCGAAAGAAAACAGCATTAGCATTGGCCACCAGTGTAGAACGCAGCCAGGATATATAATTACAAGCATTGCTGATCTTTTTGTCTTTGCTAACAGCTGTATACAATGATTCAATGTGTAGGAGACCAGCTAGTTTCTGTTTGTATATTTAGCAAATGCTTCTTGTGTACACCGGCATGTACAGGCCAAGTATACGTGAGTGGTCACCTGTTAATATGGACGGGGATTAAAACTGTGGTGTGGACAGATATCATTTTAATTTGAAAACACTGTTTTCAAATGAAAACGTGGCCCTAGGATGTCGTCTAACATCCTCGTCTCATCTACATCTTGTTGCCTGTGCAGGGCTGTAACTGGTTCATCCGCATGTTATAGGACAAACCTGAGACCAACATCTTTCGTATAAAATGATTCACCTCTGTCATTCAGGGTGACTGCTATGCCTTGTGCTTCATGGTTTCCACAGTGATCTACAACCAATGCTCCAGCCTGGCAATAACACATAAGGGGCACAGACACATCGAGCCCAGTCTGAGAGGAAAACAAGATATCACTGCCAAAGGGCTGAATGATGGCTCTATCACACTCCCTCTCTCTTTCTTTCGGTCTCTCTTTCTCTCTCCGTCTCCCACACAAAACAAACTTTTGTCCTGGAAAACACAGGGGCTCTGCTAATACTACATCCACTGTGAGAAAATTTCCTCAAGTGCAGCAAACGCTCCATCTATTCACATGCAAATTTAAAAGCAATGGGTAAGTGCAGTCTCTTATGTCAGCTCATTGTATTCATAGCTTTTAGTAAAAATCTAAAAGAAATGAGGGGGAAAGAGCCCCTAGCTGGCTGGTCTAATTTAGTAAAACCCAGGCTACCTCACACAGAGGAAGACGACTGCTGCTCCAGCACACTCACACTGATTTGGAGAGACTGGAGGCAGCAGCCGGGCTGATGTTTGCCAAATTCTCCTCCACATTTGGCAAACAGCAACCTTGTTTCCTGGCAGAGAAACTGCTGCCGTGTTTCCATCTCAAACACCAGCTGATCCGAAAGATAGTCAACTTCTTGAGACATGCATCGCTGAGTATCGGGGTCAAAGATAAGTCAAAGCAACGGCCTCCCTAGAAACACGGGGCCCTAAAAGGCAGGAGTTCTCTGCCCGCTGCCATTTTGTTCCTTACATAAGCACCCAGAGGTGTTTGTACACCAACCCACATGTCATGAAATTTGCAGATGACATGGAACATCTTGCCCGCCTCAGAGCTCAGACTCAAGATTCTGGAGTTCATCCAGTGATGCAACAACTCCTGCTTGGATCACAATACCACAAAACATGGAAATGCTGGTGGAATCAGAAGACAACAAGATGTACAAAGTGTCACATGCATGCAAAGCAAGTGAAGACACAGAGTGCAACAGTTTCTCGGGTAGTGTCTTTGAAAATGAGCTGAGCTTGAAGTCAAACACTATAATAAAGAACCAACAAAGACTATTTGAGTCTAAACTGGAACTTTGCGAGTGATTGCACTGAATACATATTGTGTCCTCATGCATTGTAACCTAGTTGCAACACAACATGATGTAACTTATTGGTTGAAGAACTGCTGTTTTAAAGCCTCAAGTTTGGCGTGTTGTACAGCAGCATACTTGTGGGTCCAGTATGAGAGCTTGAGGAAACTGCACACCCGCCTACTCCTGCATTGAATGCACTTGATATAAATTACAATGTATCCATGCTCCAATGCGTAAGGCCCTTTATTGTCTATTTTACACCAAACGGGACCATATTTACAGAATGAAAATCGTGCTGTATTGAAGACTAAATAAATAATAATCATCGGGGCAGTACTGATGTTATTAATCAATTGAGAAATAGAGTAATTTAATTAGACTTAAACTTGCAGCCAGTGAAGTCATCCTCTGTTGGTCATTTGAGTGAATACAGGCTTTTCTCTCTGGACTCTGAGACTATGTCCTGATTTATTTAAAGTCTAAACTTGTAACCCCTACCCATCCCCTACACTGACTCTGATCGACTCCCATATGGTGAGAGCTTCAATTCCTGATTGCAGGAGGACCCTCTTTGTGCAAGTGGCTGTTGCCCTCTGAACCTGAACCCTTTGTCTCCGCTGAACAACTGGAAGTAATTATAATACCTCTTCAACACGCAAACCGCTTGTATGACATGGGACACAGGTTCAATCTGAGGGCCTTCGATAATTTGTGCAAAGCAGTTGGTGTTGGGTGAATACGGGTCCCTCTTTCAGCAGTACCTGGTTCACAAGTTTATTTTTTCCCCTTTGGAACAGCAACTTTTTGATCATGTTCAGAGCTGCATTTATGGCACAGAACACTAAACCTTTATGTTGTTATATGTTTAATATCTTTATCCCACTGTCGCAGCAACAGGGCTACGAGATACCTTCCTGCAGAGCGCATTAAAACCTGGTCGTTGGCAGGTTTGTGTAAATCTGATAATTTGTATTGACACATTTAAAAGAAACATGAGATATGATGGATGTGAACGACCTTGCGAGCTCAGTAAACACAATACCACCGCTATCGACGCTTTGCTGGTTCTTAAAACAAGATTACTCATTTGTGTCCCTTTTGTGCCAGACATATCAATTGCGCCTCATGAAAGGCATTCATTGAACAAGACTGAATATAAATGGCCACCTTCACAATGTCACCAGTGATCTCTGATTTCAAACCCCAACAGGTGAGAGGCAACAAACAACTAATATCCCACTAACAGTGAATGCAAATTACACAAACCGAGAGCAAAATGGAGACTTGGCCGCGTCTGTTTGTGTTCCCTTGAACGAAAGGAAGCAGAAGAGCGAGTGGAGGAGAATATATGGCTTTAATAAAATGCAACGCTGCCTTAATGTGTTATCCAATAATCAGAGGCTCGAAGCCGAAAGCACTTTGCGGTAACATCTCATTTTCAGAATTATTCTAACATACGAGGAACAAGGGCATCCTCCAGAAGTGCTGCAGTTTTACATTATTACCAGAAGAAGTCTTACATCTCCAGTGCAGTTTTACTAAGAAGGGGGGGGGGGGAAGTGGGCAGAGGCACAAGGAAGTTTTTCATCTGCTTTAACTCATTAGAAAATGTTCTGTATTTTCAGATGGAAGCAGCTGCTTTGCCAAGAATTACTCAATTAATCTAGTAATTCATTATTCGCTTATTACTTTTGAGTCAGTGGGATGATAATTTTTTAATTACTTCACCATGTTGACATTTCAGTTAATAAGGTGCACGGTTAGTTTCCGAAACGGGGACACTTTCCGGTATGCATCTTTGCCCACTTGTCGACATGGACTTACAGGCTAATGTGTAAATACATTAATAAATACAGCTTGGCAATGGTCAACGCTGGATAATTATCTAAGCCCGGTGTGAGGTGTCTTCATAGGCAGCGTTGACGCAGATCCGTGCAGCAGATGGACGGTCGAGACTGAGGATCAGAGGTGAGGCTAGCAGAGGAGACGGGGGTGGTGGGAGATTGGTGAAGCAGATGATAGGTGGGTGTTGACGATAGTGAGAAGCACAGGGGGAGCATCTGTTCAGATCATCAGAGTGCACGGCAGAAAAAGCAAAAAAAATATGTTTCTTTATTTTTTATTTAAGAAATGCTTATAAACCTGCGAAAAAGAAAGACACTTCTTGCTACTCAGCCAACTTTGGCCCACTGGAGGATCTCAACCTTTGCCATGCGCACAGCCCCCACACCCTCTTCCTCTTGCTCTGCAGAGATACAGGTGCACCACAGGGAAAAGATAGACAGGCAACGATGGGATTTCTTGATCTCCCGGCACAACAGCAAATGGGTTGAGAAATGCAGTAACACGTGAAAAGCCTGATTGTGTTCAGTGTTTTTCTGACACTACCCATGATTGAACCACATCAAAACACATCAGCCTACAGCTAGAGGTGGCCCTCTGACAAGCTGACAGGAAATGAACTGCTCAGCAACCATGCCTTATTCACACCAGCTGGAAGCACACGGGTGCTGCTCGCAAAATTTGACTTCGCTGTCTAGTTGAAGTGCGGCGACGTTGCCATGATAGTCTCGCATCTTGCTCAAACTGAAGAAGGATTAAACTCAAGGTGGTACCCAGGCAAACACCATATTTTATACCATTATTTAAAATCACCCCAATGTTTCTCCCTCCCTGTACTCGAGCGAGTCTCACAGCAGAAACGCTCGCAGCTCAAAAAATAAATTACAATAACTTAATTTGCACCGGGAGTCACACAAGCAATGTATTTCTGCTGTGCCTCTCTGTCTCTTAAAAACAGCGTGGCCTCAACAGAAAGAGATACCAGAGCGCTTTGTTCAAATATTGATGCAAACCTCTCATCTGTCATTTCAGGACACACACACACACAGACACACACACACACACCGAACAGTGGGCTTTCATAACTAAAGCACTCCGAGGCAAAGGCAGTTTTCTTTACACACAGATGCTGTCCAATCAAAAGAAGAACAGGCGAATGTTTCATTTTTTGTTCTGATGGACTATTTCACACTCAGACGACCACGTTTTTCAGACTATCACACTACCTGACGCTCAGACTCAAAGCATGATGCAAGTGTTTTAGTTAGTTTCAGACAGATATATAATTTTGCGATCCAGCTCCATCATTTTTAAAGAGCAAATGCCCTTCTGTTGAAATGAGGTGTGGCAGGTGAATTGGTGGCATACGGAAAGCGTCCGAGCTTGTAATGGATCTGAAGACAGAAACGCAGTATTTGACTGTTATCCTAGGGGGGAGAACTATAAAGATGTTAAGGTGGGCACATGACGGAGCAGCTCACTTTCTTACTACCTGGCAAATCCACCATTACAATGGCAATCCACTGAGGAACAAGCAAACTGGCTTTTACAGGGCTTGGCCATTCAATGCACGTTAAGCCCCAAACGCAGCCATGATTAACTGATAGACTAGGTAAAACCCTTTTTGAACCATTCTCTCTGAGCAATGACCTTTTATCTAATCAAAGGATAGAAATGTCTTTACAAGTCTAGTTTCCCTTTCTCTCTTCAGTAATGGCTGGTTTCAAATTGACTCTCACACATGGGAGCATCTCTGTATGAGCAAACTCTTATCTGCTGCACAGCAGTCTCACCGAGGCAGTGGGGGGTTGTGGTAGTGGGGGAGCCTTGCTTAAGGACACCTGGGTTCGGAGCGGAAGGACAAACACTTGCCATAAACCGCTCTGTCAATATTTATCCTGCATGTGGGAGCAGGGGCACAGTGAGAGTATTGGTGGGATGCAAACAACATCATAGATTATTACATCAACTGACATTACCACACTTTTGGGATCACTGGTGGGAAGTATATTTTTTATGTATCTGTACTTTACTTAAGTAGATACTCTGCAAATATCAGTATTTTCTACTCTACTTTATTTTATAGCATTGCGTTAAATGGTCACATAGTTTTTTTAACCAATCAATAATGATTAGGATAATTAGTTTAATGATCAAATCAGAGTGGGGAAGTAACGTTAGACCCCCTCCTGCAGCAGCATCACCGATCAACAAACCTCCGAATTGGATTTGGAAAACGCAGTGACTCGGACAATTATAGCTCAGGCAATGCAGCTTGTTGTTGTCTGTACTTTTCTTGTAGTAAACTAAAAATACAGTGAAGACTATAACTGACGTAGAGGACTGTTGGATTACAGAAGAGATTACCACGTACTTTTACTCCTAATACTTTTGGTATCTTTCAAAGCAACTTCTACTTTTAAGTACTTTTACTTCGGTACATTTTAGTAGTACTTCCTCCACTACTGCCACATGCTCATCAGCAGTTACCTTAGAATGTCTAGACTTTTTTTGTCATGGGTTTGGTCTCTGAGGCAACACCTGCTTCAGGTTTAAAACAAAACAGTGAAGGTGCAGTGAAGATGTACAATACATATTAAATTTGCTCAGTTTTACATATTTCTGATAGGGAGCGGTTTATGGCAATTTTAGGAACTTTAGGTACTTTGGTGTGGCAACTGTGGTGTGGATTTGCTGTTTTGTTATCTCCTTACTTACTTCAGATTCATAGTGTTTTTCTGTTTCCAAAAATTTAAGCGGAATATATATTTTTGTTATGAAAACATTTTTATGAAAACAAGTATGTATATTTAAACATGTGCACAAACCAGCGTGTGTGTGTGTACAGTCTGTGCGAATGTGTGTCAACCACAAACACCCAGGTGGTATTTGTGTCTTCATCAGTGTTGTGACAGCTTGCCAGCCTGGTTTTGGCAGCAGGGAGATAGTGCTTCCCTCAGCTCTCCCAGTAATCAAAGAGTAAACATGCTGAAGCAAAAGTGGGTTACCTGGATGTCAAACTGACAGAAAGTCTCCGATCTCTACTCTATCAACTGCGTCTGCTTACGATTTGACTCATACACATTAATGTTAGGAGGGAAACAAAGCTTAAAATAAATGCTTTTGTATTCAGAACGTCAAAGAATTCACAAGATAACTTTTTCCTCCTTCAAAGAAATGAGGAGTGTTGACTAAATATATGACAAATAAGGTTTAGACTCGTGTATCAGAACAGAGAGCAGGGATAATCCGAGAACTTGTGCCTCCGCTTCAACTTGTGCCTCCGCTTTCAGCGACTGGGCATCAATGTCAATAGAAGTACACAGTTATGTCCGATTATGTGAAAGTTTTCCTGAACCTTTTCTTTTAAACTTTTATTAAAATAAGACATGACTGCTTCTATTACAACGTATTTCACTCCAGAATTAGAAGAAATATTTTTTAAAAGGTTTTCAGATTTATGACTCAAGCAAGTAACATAACATCTCACGCTTACATTATATTTGCATCCAACTCGACATAGATGTGGCATTCACACATATTACTAGGTAGAGTATTTACGCAAAAAAGAATGAGGATGATAGTTTTTCTTAACCTCATATTTTCCACAGCATTGTGTCAGAGTGAAAACCTTTCCAGAGCCGAAATAACTCTCAAACTCACTGTTACGATAAAATTAGCACCAGACAACACAGATTTATTGTCTCTGATTCTACACAGCATCAAATGAGTGAAACAGATATAAATTACAATATTGTTAATCTGCTACCGATTGAGGAATTTAGCTCACATACCCAAAGGTTTTAGTTCTCAAACCGTGTTTTAATGTTTCTATTCTCTTAGTTATTTACTCGATATAAACTAGTACAGTACCCAAACAGCCAGGGTAGATTGTCCACTGGTGATGCTGGTTGCAGCTTTCTTTATGAAACTGTAAAAATGACTTGCAGTAATTGAGCCGCAGGAAGTAGAGACCGACTATGGGATTCAGTCACTTGTGAACGCCCTGTTGTCCTAATCGCCAACGTCACATGGATGAGTCCAAGCCACTGCTGCTACAAAGTGCTGTTCACCTTTTTATTCAGAATGTATTAATATTTAACGTATCACGTGTCCATATCGCACCACAGTAAACAATGTAGTCCCTTGGGCCCTTAACAATCCACAGTGCAAGGGTGAAGCCTGATAGATTAACGTTTGTTGAGATGCTTTCCACTCACAGAGACGCACAGGTTTCTGGAGTTATTAGGTAGGTACACGACCAGATATATAGCACACATCATGCATGTTGTAGTTTGGCTACTCTTTAATCTGTGGTTTGTTAGTTAGGTAGAACTTCTCATGGTAACCTAACTACAATGCTGACAATGTAAACAGCCGGTATGCAGTCGGCTAGCCGTGTGGCCTGTGCAGGTAGCTTGCTATAACTAGGCGGTGTGACCAGTCTAAAGTATCATACTTCATAACTTTAAAGTGGAGTAAGATATACATTGGTAACAAAGTTATCCCTTAAGAAAGTGTAGCTAAAAATTGTAAGAATATAAGCCAATTACCAACATTTATCTTGCAACTGTAACAAAATCTGAAGCATTGTATTTGTTTACACTGTTACTATTATGTCACCTTAGAATGTGCTGAAAAAGCATTAAACCTACAATCTTGGTATTTTTCCTGAAATTAAATTATCCCGTGTAATCACATTGTACTTTTAGTAGTTCAAATTAACCTGTAGTTCTGATTGGCAACAGAAGCCATCGTCCCTGTACTCCTTTGCAGTACTGATACACAGGAAGCTAAGAATGTGTGTACTCATTACAACAGTAACAACATCAATGTCTATAATTATATCTCATTAATATCTTCCTCACTGTTTTCTGTTCACTTTCCTACAGTCACAGCAGAGCTGTATCAAATTACTGCGAGTGCAAACAGAGCATTTCTTGCAACTGCTTGTTCACATTAGAATCATTCAACTGGTGAAAGGTTGTGACGCAATCACGGAACACTCAGTATTTTTGTCAGAGCCGAGGTTGATGCCAACAGCGAATGTTCATCAAAAATGCAGAAAACAAGACATTTTCTGTTTTTTTCTTATTTTTTTGCGGATCAGTTATGAATAATGCAGGGAGTAATGAAGCAGTAGGCATGAAGCAGGAGGCAGCAGCTAACGTGAGCTGTGACATGAGGAGTGGCAAGAGACCGACTGTACACCATTGAGTTCAGTGAGAGAAACAACTCTTAATGCTCTGCTTGTTGTGTGGAAAACCACGTATGCAATATGTAGCATGAAATCTGTTGAGTACAGAGAAATGTCTTTGCTCGAATAACATGAGCGTGTTCACCACAATGCCCCCAACATTAGGTACCAGTAGTTTTATATCTTACATCTTGTTACAACCAGCAATCAAGGATTAAATCAATATGTGGCGGCCAGTAGCGATGCTGTGGCAAGCTCTAGATTAAAACTTTAAATTCTGACTACTGATAAAACACTATGATTATGTGTACAGTGCAAATTAATGCTTTGGTCTGTGTTTGCATGTTTCATGGAGGGATCCAAAGGTGGGGCCAGGGGGGTACTGATTTGAATGGCCCTTGAAGTGCCCCTGACCCGTCAGTAGTCATTTCCTTTTAATGAAATAGACCCTAACTAACAATTCTAACAATCAATATGACATTCTGGTAATCATTTATAAGCTGTTTTAAAGTACATAATGTGTTTGAACAGGGAAGAATTTTTTAAAATAAATTCAATGAAGTGTTCGGGTTCGGCTTAGGCATTGCTCAAAGGTATACAGCTAACGGTCAACAAGCAATTGCTTAAATGTGCACATCACTGAATTGCGCATGGATGCTTGACATATTATTGGCCCTTGTGTGTACATTCTGGCCACTTTATGGACCCTGATTAAAAAAAGAATGTAGATCTGCCTCTGGCTTCGTTTTTTTGTTAGCAGGATTACACAAAATCTACTCAATCGATTTCCAAGAATTTCTTGTGGAGGGGCGGGGCATGACCCAAGAGCCCATTCAATTTGGTGGGGATCCAGATCAGTAGGCAGAACCAGGATCCAGAATCAGGCAGGTTTAAGGGACTCATGTTAATGAGTGTGCGCAATTCGGTTCAGATGAAAATAAAAATCCTGATGTAGTGAATTTTTATGTGGGTTCACAAGGGGATTGTTGAACACTTGTGGAGGTACGCGCTCCACTGAGTGCCATTCTAGCTTAGGGTGTAGTTGCTCTTTAATTTGTCACCACACTAAGAATTCCTTTTCTACATGGGCAAGGTCTTTACCCCAGAAACATTTATCACCACTCAAAGGAGACTTCTAAAAAAATCTTAGTGTAACCATCTAGACCTAAGGGCAAGGATAAGATTATTCTTACGTGTTCTCCTGCAGCTCACCACTTGAATTAGTTTAATCATCTGCACCTCTGTGGAGTGTGTCTCATAACTGATACCCTGCAGACCACACCACCATGTGAATGTTTTGAGTGGGTCCCTATTGCATGACCAATCAAGTGTCAGCTTTTGAGAAACGATGCAGACATGGAGTGCCTTCACAAACATGTTCTATGCAGCACCATTTATATTATGTAATCTACCAGCATTCACGCCTCTGCCTTGGCTCCGGTGTCCTTTAGAAAGCCGTCCTCCGTTGACTGACAGTGATCTTAGACAAAGGAAGATAATTGCTTGCTTACTCTTTTCTGATATAGCCTTTGATCCATTTAGTCTGTTCTGACATAAAAGGGACAGTGACATAATCAAAGTCATTGTGTGGCAAACACAGTCTTGGCTGCAATCACACTGGCAACCTGACAGCTCACTCTCATGTGAGTGTACTTGGTAAAAGGGGCTTGATAAATAAGTTAAACCCGAGAAAAAAATAAATGCTCCACTTTTTTCACACATTTCTCCCCCCGCCTCTTCCACAGAAATTTAACACCAAAAATGAAAGTGGGATTTTATTATTGAATGAATTTATGAATAAATCACTGCTGTGTGGCCACATTGGGAAAAATAAAACCCAAGTTTATTTTAAAGAGTGCTGTTTTGTCAGTTTATTAAATGTTTGACAGGGGAAAACGAAAGACAATTAAAAAAAGGTTAATATCCTGCAAATGACTGGTTGCACAGCTCCTGTTATTAATGTCATTAATCATCTCTCATTATGTACAAGGTGATAATCCTGAGGATTTGTATCTAGTCTTGACTGCATGTCACTCGTTCCATTCTGTTTAATGTCAAATTTGCTTTCACAAAAATTCAAATTTCCTAGTGGGCACAGCAGAAGACATGTTTCTAAAAGCCTTTCTAGAAGTTTGAGAGGTTTATCAACAGCATAAATGGCTGGTGACACAGATTGGTGCTATAGCTGGCAGTAAAAACATATTAAGTGTGTGAGTTGTCTATATACCAGCAATTTGAGCTTCTGATATATGTTATTTCAGAGGAATTAAGTGCCACTTTGCCACTGAGACTCAGCAGCCCCCTGAAATTACATGTAGACAATCACAAGCACATTTACCTCAGTGCAGTCGTTCCAGAGTTTTATATCAACTTATGAAAAACTGTAACTTACTTTTAGATAATATCTGAATAGTATAATTTACTGAGTCATATTTCATATGGGCTCAGTAAATATAGATTTATTTCTGCCTAAAGATACAAAATGTAACTTGGTTGACTTAGGGTCTCACAATCAAACGTCGTGAAGCTGTGCGGGATCATCTGACTTGCTGTCTTCACCACCATAGTGGATGAAAATCTATCTAAGGCGTTCATTATGTTCTCGTAATAGATAATATATTAAAATTGTAATCACGCTGCGCAGCAAAGGGCAATGGATAATCATGATCAGTTATGATCGACCAATGCAAACAGTGGAACGGAAAAACAATCGTGTGGCTAGAAGTGTGTTTTTCATTCATCTTACATTGTTTGCTCCAGAAGTTATAGAAGAGACAGGGAAAGTTACGGGTAAAGCAGATATGAAGCAAATAAAAGGCAAACGAAATGAAAAGTCCTTTTACCTTGAATAAAGTTGGGGATTTCTCTGGGTTTGAACAGTGTAAGAAACATTTTGAATTATGAAATCAACAAATGAAGTCAACAAAAAATACAACATAGGTCTAGTCATTTTAAAACATTCTGATGAATACTCTTAAAATCATAAGGTATTGTATTTAAATGTATCATCTAACAAAGGCAGTATAAAAATGCAGTTATTACATTAGCACTGCACTCGCTATCATCAAGCCATTGTAGCCCGCTGCCTATTATTTGAGGTTGCATTATCACTCCAGGGTTTAAAGAGGAAGCTTAAGAGGGTGCACTCAATAAATTGAATTCATCATCTACTTTTTCAGTTGGCATTTTCCAAAGCACTTCATTTAAACTGATCATGTGAAAGGCACTTTACGCATGAAGATCAGTTAAGGCAGCACGGGCAGCACCACTTAGGCCGTGGATACTTCTGTAGCTCGGCTTTCCTTGAGTCTGAAATGATTTCTCAGAAGTCCCAGCTTGGGCTTGGCTTCAAATTTCTTTAACATAAAGTTGCTTTACAAAGCAGGTTTGTCAACAGCATGAGTGATATCAGAAGTGTAGGATCCAGTGTTTTGGGGATTGAGGGACCCCACGCTCTTCAATTCTGAAAATCTCTATCTTTATTGCTATGACTTTTGGGCCAGACTCGTACTTAGGCTGTTTACATGGAAATGTCAGCTGGTTGGTCCTTCACTTTAGGCCATTTTGAAATATCACGACATCCTCTGGCTGGACTGCCATGAAATTTTTTTCACGTGTTACTGGTCCCCTGAGGATGAAGGCGACAGCTTTTGTGATCCCCTGAATATTTTTCTTTGACTGTTTTGGTTTTAGGGAAACAACATTCAGATTAAGATTCTGGTGAGACTTTTATCTAGTGCTATCAAAAAGTTTTTACATATCTAATGGAAGTTCTCTGGATTTCTATAGACTCCCACCAGATGTGCAGAGCATCACACTACCATATGAGGAGTCAACATCTGTGGTTCTGAGAAAATATCTCCACAGCTTGATTTCTCTCTTTTTCTATAACTATATATTTAGACATCTGATCTTCTTATATGCATCTTTTCAGATGCTCGAGGATGTAGTGAATGTATTAATTTGTTTGCATAGAGTTTAATCATGTGACTATCTGCATTGATCATGTGAGTACTTGGTATAAAACATCTTGAGGAAGGTCACTTTGTTCCTGCCCTGATGAAGGCCTTAACGGCTGAAACGTATCGTTGATATGATTCATAACCATTACAGGCTTTTTAACTGACCAGCATCTCTGAGCGCCTCTCATTTATTCTCCACAACCATTGAAAATGTATTTTCTGCTTTTTTCACTGGCACCATCATCCACTCCAAATATAATTGTAAAATATCTGCAAGATGGATGACATTCGCGTCAGCCTCAACTGTGTGTTTATTGCTGATTAGCAAATGTTAACATGCTAATATAGAAAAACAAAGATGGTAAACCTGGAAAAAAAGGTCATACCTGCCAAAAACTAAAATGCCGGTGTGCATTGTCAGTGTGAGACTGTGTTATCGTTGCATTGCATTGCTGAGCCATAGTGCAGTCTCTTTAGATCAGTCGCTTGCAATTTTATGGAATCACATTACTAACTAACATCATTCAGTATCAAATCTATACCTCATATCAATCAAATTGTATAAGTATCTATACGTTTAGTAAACTTAACATGCTATTATGTAGAACTGCTTCATAATAATATGCTAGTGTATTCTCTAGGTTTATTTAGTATTTTCTCAGCTCAGGCAGTACATGCTGTCCACTGCATATTGTGTTACTGATGAGTGAGCACATCGTGTCAGCCATCAAACTGGAAAACTCCAGTCAAAACAAAACTCACGGTGAGATGTGCAGTGTAAGAATATATCATTGTTCAACCTGTGACACTGATACACACATTATACTCCACAGTCGAACTCCCAGCTTTACAGTAGAGATTACGAGCTATACGAGGTTTACAGTTCAGCTTCAGGGCTTCATGAAAGCCTCGAACATTTCATCAAAGGCTTATCTTGCATCTAAAAACCCGTCTGTTATACAGGAAAGTGTTAACTTCTGCCAATATCAGTGCAGCTCATTCAGCTACATGAGTTTCACTTTCCTTTTCCCTCTGAAGAATTAAGAGCACGCAGCAGAAAGGATAGTAGACATAAAGCTCCACTATCCAGCAATGACTTATTCATGATATTATTCTTGAATTCATGGGAAAATTGAAAAATATAATACAAGAGGATATGCAATAACACCATGGCTCGTCTCTATTGGGTAGAAGGTAATGGAGGTTTGGACAAAAGTCCATCAGGAAAGCAGTGACCCTCTGACATTTAAAATTAATGACAATCAAACACCAGTGCAGTGCTTTTCCATGTCTCCCAGCCTCCTTGCATGTATCAAAAGGGAAAGATCGCTAATGGCCCCCTGAAAAATGCAAGAAAGTAACTTTATCCTGCAGCTCCTCACTCACCCAGCACTATTCTTTCACCTTTTTTTTCCCACTGAGCCAGTGGTTCAAAGCACAGCATCAGAGACTGGTCTACCCTGCATTTTATGTCCCAGTGGAGGTCTTCAAAGGATACCTTTAACTGCGGAGGTAATGTAATTTGAGTAGATGGCGAATATATGATCCATCCAAGAAGCTCTATGAACAAGCTAAATGGCAGGTGATCAGGATTACATGAATAATAAAGAAGGGAACAAAGTTGAGGTAAAGGTTGTATTTAAAACAGAGAATAAAGTCAGAGCATGCCATCCACAACGTTTTAATAGGACAAGAAATATTAAAAATATCACTAATACAGTGACAGAAGGTTATAAACTATCTGAGGAGCAGCGCGGAGGAAAAGTAACGCTTCACTGTGCAATACATTACTAATGAACAATTTCCCATTTTGCTTCTTAATAAGTTAAGAGTCCCAGTGTGGTGTGCCAGGGAGTCCTAATTCATCTTTAAAGGAACAGAAAAAAAGCAGCAAAACAACAAGAATTGAGATCTTTTCAGGCTGAATACCCTAATTTGTCAAGCTTAGATGGACATGGCAAAAGGATGTTGCCGCAGTCTCTTCGCTGTTGTCATACAAATGATGGCGCATTTCAAATAATCAAGCGCACGTGAGCAAGCGAGCGGGCCATGCTCAGCACCTTGTGGAACATCCTCTGCACAGTGTCCCAGATTCAACCTTACATAACCTGATTATTTGTGCACACCATACAAATACGCCCGTAAGAAGGCACATTCATTGCTCAGTGTCTCAGGTACTGTGTGCTGCTCAGCTGAGCAGGGCCTACGCATTGTGGAGGTTTTGCCATCGCAGCACGAGAATGTGTAAAAAAAACTAAGAAAGGTAGGGCTGAGTAAAGCTAGCACAAAGGCCAAAACGTGACAGTTGTGCCATCAGCTGTCCATATATGGAAGTCATGAGGATTACAGCGATCAGCCACAACATTAAACCTGTAACTGGTTTTAATGTTGTGAACCGCAGAGCCTCAGGCAGACGGCCATCTCTCTCCTCGTTAGGAATCCTATTGGACTTTAATTAACAGGTTAAGACGACTATAAAGCTGCTGCTAGAGCCCACCATCAGAGGCAATAACTTCTCAATTAGAAGACCTGACAGCCAGCAGCTTGAACCCCTCTGTTAAATCCACCGTGTGTCACTCTCTCTGAAACACATTCACACACATACCTCAAGGATGTGTCTGCTCTGTTGCCTTTTGGCAACATCTCAAAACCCCCCAACTGGACTGATATTGGGCTCAGTGGACAGCACAGACAAAGTTGTAATGCATAAGCACGTGTGTGTGCACTTGTACTCATATCTTTGTGAGGATCACTTTCAGCATGAACCTTTCATACTGAGGACATTTTGGGCACTCCTCACATTGTTAAAGGCATGTTGAGGGTTAAGACTTGGTTTTAGATTTAGAATTACAATTAGCTTTAGGGTTAGGGTTAGGCATTTAGTTGTGATGGTTAAGGTCAGGGTAAGAGGTCAGGGAAAACAATATTGCCTCGTTAGTGTTCACACTAAAATAGAAGTATAGGATTGTGTGTACTTGTATCTGTGTGTCTCCATGAATGTGAAGTAGTGGTGGTGCGCTCCTCCTCTGAATAAATCAATGCTTAAGCGATGTCTGGATAATGTCATTCAAGCTTGCAAATCCTACCTCATCACAGATAATACCTAATTCAGAATTCCCGAAAGACAACTAATTTGTAAGAGGCAGCAAAAAATGCAGTCAAACAAGCTTTTGGCCGTGCAACTGGCATCGCAGTTTAGTGGTTCGCAATTGTGCGACCATTGAGTTGTCAGGAATGGAACTATTTTATCCGCTAATGGATTTGAATGAGAAATGGTTTGCTGAAGCTTAGCAATACTTGATCATGATGGAATGTGGCAAAGGCTATCTACGGGTCAAATTGAAGCCTGTTATGATCGCAAACACAGCGGTAAAATGAATGATGCTCTGATTGTACCAGACAATCTATGTAATTGGAAGATGGAGTGCAACGGTGGCATACCGAACAACAGGGAGGTCACAGGAGGTCAAAGTGAGGCGGCCACTCTATCTTATAAAACACATGTTCCTTTTTATGCAGTTTTTTAAGTGTGCACATGTATGCCTGTGTGCATGTGCATCAGTGCATAATGTGCAGCAGAGTAACTGTGAGTGGAAAGTGTGTCAGCAAAAGAGTAAATACTTGTCTGCACACGTTTCTCCATTAATTAATGTATTTACCAAACACCCAGGATTATGACTAATCCTGGGCATCGACTGATCCCACAATGCAGTGTGAGCAGGATAAAATGTCAATGCGATAATTCGTATTGAATCTGATACATGGACATGTTGTGTTCATTGTAATTTAAGATGATTTGAAGACATTTGTGCAGCAGACAAATGTCTCATCTTCCCTGTCTCATCAGGAAAGATGAGACAGGGAGTGTTGAGTAATACAGAAATCAGGATGGACGAAGGATCAATATCCGTTTCTCTCCGCTCTACATAAACATCAGACCACAGCTTAATCCTTGTGTTTCATTAGAATCTATCACATTTATTCAACCACACATTATTCACATAGTTAACCAGCCCTGTGTCATATGACAGTAATTAGAATATTCATTAGATAAAAGTCTTCTCCGCTGAATCAATGGTATTTGAGCCAAAGGGATCTCTGCAGATATGAGTCACAATCCATTCGATGCAAAGTATCCAATTGCATGAGCTGTTTGACTTCTCCAGCCCGGGTATAAATCAATAGACCAACCCCTCTAGTGGATTTTGCTGCTTGTTAGCAGACCTGAAACAGTTGTCCTATCCTGTGTCTTGTGATGCTCTATTTCGTCCAGTGTTTCAACCCACTTTTGGGTTCATTGCTGGATTATCAGTGTGGAGTGCTCAGGTGAGCGAACCTAGCTCCCCACACCCACTTAGGCTTTTCAATCTAACTGTGACACGGTCAAATCAGGAGAGCGCACAAGATTAAATCGATGCCTGGCCAGTTGACTGCTTGACGAAGCGTTTTCTTCCAGACCATTTTCCTGGCCGTGCCACCTATCACTCATGGTCCAAACAGTCCTCCTCTATTGTCTCAATCTTCCTCTTCTTCGCCATTCCACGACGGTGCCGGCTGGTCTCGGGAGACAGGAGACACTCGCCTTTGCACAGTTCATAATATCTGTATACCGAGTGGTTCCTTTGCTGACGCTGGTGGAAGGATGACAAACAGAGGTGACATAGCAACACAATCTCTGCTGAGGAAAAAATCTAATTTACAGTTTGCCCTGGAGGTCAGCCTGACGGACCGGGTCCAAACATCTATCAGATAAATTGGCTTTAGGGTGACTCCAATCCACTTACCAGGCCTACCTTCTGCCTCCTTCCTTGCCGGGTAAGTGACTACATTTTGCAACAGTTGAAAAAGACAGGACACACTTTCTTTTAAGGTTCAAGACATTAAAGTATAAACAATTGTGGCATGTATGAACAGATACATGCATATCATAAGCCTCTGGGCATACTAAACCATTTGAAAGAGAAGCTTGAAGGAATGATTGGTTCAATAGGTTCTCATGCTGCATGTAAAGATGGATGACGCGTCTGCACTGCCTTCTACTATCCAGAAAAGAGACATACGCTGCCATCTTGCATGTTTGGAGCCAGAGTCTGAGCAGTAGCAATTAGGGGTGATGGAGTGATGGTACCAAAGTCTCACAGAAACACAGGCTTGATCAATCTTATGAATAATTAAAACCAAGCTTGAAAAGATAGCACTTGAAGATACATCAGTGTAACAGGAACTACCTAAATGCTACCATCTCACGCTGATGACATCATTTGGAGAGTCTGTGCAGTGGTGATTGTGGAGGAGAGCAATGGTATCACATACCCTTTAATTTTCATACTATTATAGTCATTACGATAAAGGCCACATTATTATTTCTCTATTCTCAATTTGATCTGTACTTAAGTCTAGTTTTGCTCTTTTCCCATCCACTAACATGGAGGAGGCAATATTTTGGACTAGTTCTGTAGCCAGTCACCAGATCGAGACAATATAACATCACGTGTGGGAAGCAGGCACGTCCTCCGTCTTCAACTACTGTCGATGCTAAGTAGATATACAGTGCTCAATATATTAGGGATGCCCTGATCAACAAGCCTGACATCATGATCATGTTGATCCTGATTAGAACTTTGCATCTTGCCTCTTTATATTTCTGCTGGAAAAGTCGTCTCTGAACAGTGGATTGTGATACCCTAGCCTGCCCCCAGTGGAGGTTGGTGGTGATGTTATCAACTATTGTTTAAGGGTTTTTCTTCACAGCTCTTTCTACGTTTGGTCCATCAACTACCCTTGTTCACCTTGGCCGACCTGTTCGATGTGTATTCCTCGTACACGAGTAGTGTCTCTCTTTCTCAGGACATTCCGAATTGTTGTATCAGCGATGCCCAATGCTTGTGCAAGGGCTCTGATCGATTTTCCCTCTTTTCTCAGCATCAAAATCTCCTCTCTCGCATCTCTCCGGACCACATGTTGTTTTTTCCTTTTGTACAACAAACGCTGTATTCACGGGTGAAACCCAAGCCCGAAACCAAGAGAGACAATCAAAGCTGTTTAATGTTTAAACACTCAATCGAAAAAGCAAATATTTAACAACAAACAAGTCAAATGCTCTTATATTTTTGCTCACTTGAAGAATCAAAGAGGCTGGGTTCTGTGTTGTTTAACTTATCAAATGTAGATACCAAACAATAAAAGCTCGATTCTGAACTCTTGTCTCATATTCGTCTTTTCATCTTTAAATATTTTATATTCTCTCTGTTCTGTGTGATGTTTTAAGTCCACAGGTGTCCGCGGCTCGCTTTAGCCAACACCCTCATCTCATTGATGCTCTTGTAAATACCTCTGTATCTCTTCGCTGTATTCTCTACCTCTGTTAAGAGATATGAAGCTCATACCACACATGCCTGCGAACACTGTACCCTTGATGTAGCAGCAGACTTATAGTCAAAACTGAGTTGGACATGTTCAAGGAAATATTGGTTATTTTGCTGTTGGCTGTTTAGTTTCTGATGAGAATCTATTGAGCAGCATGTTCTTGAAATCCTCATATCAGCATCAGCAGGTAGAATGTTGGCGTTTTCAAATGCAGGACATACATGAAGCATGTCTTTGAGTATCAAATTTTTTTCTCAGTCTTTTGAATAGACAATAGGAGAGCAGAGTTCCCTACACTGAATGGCATAGACACACAGAGTATGTCATATCAGGGTTGGCCTGATTGCCGGTGGCTGACAGTCATCTTCATTGACAACGCTGAGCCCAGCATCCGGCATCGTGACCCCCTCCAGCCGAAAGCATCACCACCAGTTCCGTTCTAAAAAAACCTGAAATCCTGCACATGTCAGTCAGAGATGTGCAGTCATAACTGACATAAGTTTGGCTCAAAGTCATCTTTAAAGAGACACATTTTTACAAAACTGTTGATGATGTATAAGACGAATAGGAAATCCTAAGGACATTGCCCATCTTTCTATCTGATGAATCTCTGTCCGTCTGTTTGTTGCTCACGTATCTCGAAAACTGTTCATCTTGTCGTTCATTGTTCATGCTCGGCTCGGCCCAAGGAAGTACAGTGTCTAATTTGCAGCAATTTGGATACGCGATAAATGCAAAATTAAACTTTCAATAAACAAGCAAACAGCTGCAGCTGGGACTCATCTCCATAAGTTATGTTGTCAATCATGAAAACAGTGTGTTCATGACAGCAGCAACGACAACTGGTGAGAACAGGTGAGCAGCTCTTTGTGTAGCAGCGGTGGTGCAGCTTCAGGGTTCTGTGGACTGAGTCCAGCAGTCGATGTTTAATTACTGCAGGTCACTTTTACAGTTTCATAAAGCTGCAGCCTGTATCACCTCAGACAAAACAAACAGCCCATTACTAACAGCCAGGGTTAGAACAGGCACTGCACTAGTATCTATGATTCTAACCAATACCAGATTCCTTTATTTCCTGTAATATTATTAATGAGGCAATATGTAATCATATTTAGGAGTATTCCATGCGGATATTTCATCAGAAGTACAAACTCCTTCCAATACATGTTTTATGCTGTGAAGACATTAGAAAGTAGGGATATGGACTGTGACAGGGCACTAAAAAATAAACACTACAAGGTGTTTCTTGCATGGTTTTTTTTACCCGAAGACATACGCCTATAGTTTCACGCACTCGTTCTTTTAATTAAAATAAATGTTTGTTTCTAAATGTAATACTTATTTCGTATGCAGACTGTAATGGGTTCTTTCTCAGCCCATGTCACATCGTTCCATCAAGTTTAATGGATTTCTCCTCTGTAGTTTTTGTGTGATCCTGCAGATAAACAAACCAACCAAACTTACAAAGAATAAACAGAAATGGGTGAAAGGTAAACCTGCTTGCGGAGTTAACTATAGTTCGTCCATTTGGCTCCAGACACAGCAGCACACACAGCTACAAGCTTCAGTTTGTTTGCTTCTGACCAAGGAGACAGATTATTAGTTTTAGTCTGCTTTGTGTTTGCACTTACACTCAAACCAGGAGGAGACTTACACGGAGTCAAATAGATTTGGAGGTGACTCATTGATTGGACGGTTGTGCTGACAGTCACATGAGGAAAATCTGGTGTCCAGGTGTCAAATTTGGGCGCCTGACAGCACTTTGGATCTTCTCTGAGACAAAAAATTTCAATTAATAATCCTGGCAGCCACTGGTCAAAAAACAACGAACCTTGTGCCATAATCTTAAATAGGTTTACAGCGTTTCAGCACTTTTATAGACAAGCTCAACAAACCTTTTATGATTGATAAAGCAAAAATCTCGAAACTTGGTTACCAAATATACCTGCTGCTTATCTTAGATCTTGTTTAGACAGCTCACTATGAGCAGATTATTTAAATATCAGTTAGGCTTTTAAATTACAAAAAAAAAAAGAAATCACATATCACCAATATAAAACCTTGTGGTTGCTTGAAGTGAATGAGACTATGCTTTGTATTCTCAACAGCCAAAATGAAATAACACAAAACAGGCAATTGCACAAGTGTTTGTTTGAACCGTTGCCTGTTGTACCATGTAGGTAATCATATCATGCAAATACAACAGCAACTTTTCCCCATTTTGCTGATCAGCACAGGATGACACCAAACAACACACACTCACTGGATCCAATTGAGACACTCCTACTTAGGTGAAAATAATAGGAAAGTATTTTCCAACTGATTGTACGCGGTGTCAGCTACACCTTATACGGCATGCGATTTCAGTTCTAATTTAGTAAACTTGTTAGACTCTACTCAGAATATGCAACAACAGCTGACAGCACAAACAAAAAGTGAATACTTATCACTTAAAAAATCTTACATTATTTGCATGACTTATTTCTTGAAATTGCAAAAAATAAGGAGCTCAGGGACTGTGCGGAGGTTATTGCTGTGGGGACTGCTCCAGCTTTATAATTGTTTTCTTTTGAACATAGAGAGGATTATATTTGGACTTTTCATTTTATTCTGAAGTAATTGACAGGTGTAAATTGCTCCTCAGATAATGGTCTAAAAACCAACCGACCAAACTTTGGTCCAACTTAAAGAGGTGGTCTCTGCCAGGATAAAAAACCATGGTTTGCTTCGTTGGCAGTGTGAAAACATGTTTTTGAATAGTTCTGACTTTTGGACCAATTGCATGAAGTTGAGAGAGCATTATACAATAGAAGAGGAAAAAGAAACGGAGGCGGCTCTGATAACTGCTTGTAGTCTTTGATGATATAATGTTTAAATGACCAGTACGTTCTTCTTTTGCTTCAAACGATGCACTTCACAGTAAAAATCACATTCAGCCTTTCACACGTACACATTCATACAGCACCTCCATACGCAGCCCTTTTCTATCACACCATTCATATACTGATGGCACAGCCATCGGGGGCAATCCAAGGTTCCATATCTTGCCCAAGGACACTTCAGAATGCAGACTAATGGAGTATGGTTTGTGGACGACCCTTTATTCCACCTAAGCCACAGCCGTCCACTTGATAATACCGACTGAAATACCATGATGCTATCACATATAATTCCGACACACGTCCGTCAACAAATTAAGAATAGTTGGATGCAGCCGACACAGGTGATGATGACAGCATGTACGCACATCTCATACAAACTTTTGTGTGCTCCCTAAATTACATAGTGGATCCAAAACTAACTAGATCAAATGTTAACAATGTAACAAAGACATGAACCTCAGACTCTCAGGTGAATAAACACACTTAACATGAATGCCCGCATTTCTCAAAAATATACCAACATTGGCCAATAAATCTCACTATAATTAAATTAAAGAGATATTGCACATAACTAGCAAGAAATGTTATATAATCTTCCCATATAAAAGCTCAATTCAATAATTTCTGCTTTTAATAAATATAAGTAGAATTGGGCAAACAACATTAAATCAGCTGCTTGTTTTTTGAATAAAGATTACAAAACTAAATGATTATTACTGCCACTGAATAAATAAACTGAGCAGATGGCAGCTTTGTTGTACGTGTGGCCACCCCCACATCACAAATAATAAGACTAATAACAAAACTAGCCACTCACTTACAGTACAAACAATAAATATGACAATTTGTGATTATTTTCTTCCTACGCTTTACTGAAGTGCAAAATGTGCTTAAACAAGGAACAGTTTCCAGAATATATTCAGTGAGTGCTGTGACTTTGCTTTAAGCAATAGAGCTAACAAGGAAACAAGGAATGACTTAAATGTGCACCTTACTGAATCAGGAATTGTGATGACACACATTTGTCCCCTGTGTAAATTTTGACCCCCAATTTAGAAATCTCCTAGATATGGAAATAAAAGACCTGCTCCTGTTCTCACTAACAAAGTCACATTACCCTCCCTTCAACAAATCCTCCAATCCTGACCTCTGGTTCCCCTCTAATCATTTCATATAAACCCTCTCCACTGCCCGAGAAAAGACCCGTGACAGAGACACCTGAAAACTGCTCAGGACGCACATCTCAGCAGTTATTTGGTTTTCTGCTCCCTCCTGTTCCCACAACAATGAAATGCAGGACAAACCATTGTCACCGCAATACACTCACAGCAGAAATTGTTGGCAGAGAAACACAAGTGAGATGTTTATGTATCGGTGTGACTGGCAATCTGTGTGGGTGTGTGTGTGTGTGTGTGTTTGCCTCACACCTCTATTCGTGGGCGGCTGACTGGATGCTGTGACAGTCGGCAGAATAAGAGAGTGTTTTATGGCATCTCATTGAGACACCCTTGACAGTGACACCTCCTCTATCCTATTCCTGTCGCCAGCTCCTTAGCTCTCTTTCCCCCCTTTCACCACTTTTGAGCTCTATTTCTTTGTCTCCCTCTCTCTCTCTCTCTAAATCATCCCCCCTTTCTCATCTATTCCTATCCATCTCTCTCAATCATCTTCTTCCATATTGCTCTCTATCCCCACAAATCTTTCACTCTACTCGTCTGAGCGCCCTGTCCGCCGTCTCCTCACCGTCTCCTCACCTCATATCCCATTCCCACCTAACCCCCGCCAGCGTCTCTCTTTACATTGGAGCACTTGGGACAGTAATTGTTGTGGCTGGGATTTATACATGAATATGAGGAATCCATTTTTGGAAAAGCTGTAGAGAAAAACATTCTTTGGGATGAGTAAAGGCTCCATTCATTGTGTCTGTCCATTTAAAGAAAGAACACATTTACAAAACCCCATGTGCTGCGAAAAGCAATTCCTGTGAGAAAAATAGCTGTTTCCTTATGTAATTGTATTTTTTAATGTGCAGCAACAGCAAAACAAATCCATAATACTCAAATCAGATGATTTAAAACGAAACACGCAGGAACAAATTTACTTTTTAGGTGATGAATCATATTAAGTGATGAATATTAGGGAAGATTTAATGACATAACAACAACGAGGCTTCAAAACTATTTTTCTCACATTTCTCGCTCCAAGGTTTTCCCTCTTCCTGGTCGTATTTTTTACACGCAGCGTTGGGCTTTGGAGTCCGTCCACTTATTGATCGGCATGGCGACTGGAGGAGGGCGGCTGCCTGTATGGCTTGTCTGACTATAGTGTAATTAAAGCTGAGGGAAAAGGATGTAGGGGATTGATAATGCTGGCTGTACCCTGCTCAGAGTAAAGTATTGGAGGGAAATGCTACAGCTCAGCATGATCAGACCGGGGGCTTTGGGGTGTGTAAGAAGAAGAGTGAGCACTTGAGGTTTTAATGCCACATTTAGTGTCAAGTGGGGGATTCACATTTTTCAAAATGCAAGCAATATTCATGCAGCATTAAACTGCACCGTAAAAGTGAGCTTTAAATAATAGCGAAATCAGATTCGATGCCCTCAGAGTGTCTCCTTTTTCTTTTCAGAAGTGGTGTTAAAGTTTATAAGACCATCTGTTTCAGGACAGGGGAAGCTGAAGCCACTGGAAAGTGCGTGTTTGTTTAATGCCCAACTCCAATTCTCTTTCCTCCCCCTCCCCCCCAAAAGAAACGCCTGTGAAGAGAGACAAAGTGCGGCGGGATGCAGAATAAAATCCCGCTCTGGGATCATGACTATCAAGGAGCAGCGCATGCAGGATTTAGATATGTTGTACTGGCTTAGAAAAAAAAAGAATGCTGACATCACTAAAAGAAGAATGGCGCCGCTATCTTGAGTGTGAGTGAACATTGGGGCGTAATGGCAACGGGAAAATGATAAGAACGACCCTCCATCTGTCACACGACATTAACCCTGACTGCATCTGAGGGTGATTCACTCAGAGACCCTGCTACAGAACGCACTGTGGCGGGCAGATGTCATACTAGAGCAGAGCAAACACACAACAAGCATGCACGTGCACACGCACACACACATAAAATGTACAGTACGTGCACACAGACAGCTGCACACAAGCATACGTTTGCCTTTTTCACGGGTCATTTCGTTTCACTTGATCTCGTGACATGGTGATGATCTCCATTTTGTCATTTTAAATTGTAATTGCCCTGAGTAGCCTGGGACAGTGTCAAAGGGAGGAGGGAGGGAGGAAGGCAGACAGACCAGTGTGGAAAGGGAATGATGGAAAAGTCAAAGAGTCAAAGTAGAGGAAAAAAGCGAGAGAAAAAGTCAAATGCAGAGGAAAAAGATTAGAGCAGCTCAGAGCTAAAGGGAGAAAGGAAAATCCACACCCTATGTTTCTTTTCATTTTCAAAACAGGGAAAAATAGTAATGTTCCATTTTTGTCATGTCCCTCCCACTTGAGAGGTGGAAGATATCTCCCCCGTTTTCATTTGACTTCATTCCCTTACCCCTCTATCACTCACTGACAGAGTACACATAATTATTCCCTGGCTCTAAAGCCTCCCGAACCCAAACACTTCAAGTCCATCAGTTTCCCATCATCATAATTCTCTTGCGAGGCTGTGTCACTGGCCCTATCTTATCCTCTAGGCGACCTGCTGTTTGTACACGCTCTGGGTCAAAGGGGTCACCCGAGTTTTCCATCGACGATGTAAGGGTTCTGTCTATTAAGGGCCCTTCCTATAGATACATATATATTTATATACAGTGTGCTTTAGCTGGCTGGTGACATTAATTAAGACAGCGAGGCAGTGGAAGCCCAGCCCTGTCTCCCATCCCTGGCTTTTAACTAACAGAGAGAGTGTTCAGGGAGCGGTACTTGACCTCACAGGTCAAGTACTGCATGTTATTCTCACACAGGAGCAGCAGATGGAAGCCATCCTTCACTTTGATGACTTCCGTTTGGTGTCTAAGTTGGAAATACAAACATTTTACAGGTAGTAGAAGGCTGGAGATGAAGTTCGCACAGATATGATTTACTGCAGCACAATGTATGATGAATGCCAATTGAAGAATTGAAAACTGGTGTTTAAGAGCAGCCAGATTTACTAAGATTTCAGAGACTGTTTCTCGGAAACAATTTTGAGGCATCCTGCACCAAACACATGCAGTGTGATTACCAAAGAGCCCCAACAGGCTGGAGTTGCAACCCTCGAGCTTTCTTCTTACAGTAACCCCCCCCACACACACACACACATGCATAGTAACACTCTATTACCATGCTCTGTCTGATCTGAGCGATGTTTTGCTCAGAGATGTACAGAAATCCTTTTATCATTATACTATGAGTGTAGTGGAAAAACTGCATCATACAACATCAACATTTTGATATAGGTTATTGAACTGAAACTGTCATGCTCACACACTCACATTAAAGTAAAGCGGAACATCATGGATGCATCATGCCTATTACATTCTCGCTTCTATACCAAATCTGTTGATTTTCCTTGCATCAAAGTTTTCAACTGTTTTGTGTGGAGCCCATTATTTCAGCGTTTAGTTTTCCATCTGTGTTTTCGATCATGGAAAATCCCCGGAGGCAGATTCCTGTTTGTAATGAATACAAAATCGGGGAGATGCAGTTGAGGTGCCTATAGAAGTAGAGAGGCAGCGGAGTCTTAAGTGTCTCCCTGATGATCAATTATGTTAGGTCCAAATCAATACAAGAGTAGAGAAAAATACATCCATGAGTCTTTTGAGGGAAGGGTTAGAAAGATAGTGAATGATGTGTAACAATGAAATATTGAACACAAGCGTGCTATAGTTTATCAATCTGAAATGAATTAAGAAGCTTCTCCTTCTGCCAGAGGCTGCCACTCAGCAGAACAGTCCTTGTTAATTTGGTTAAAGGCTATATTGATATTCATAGCATATTGACATTTTAATAATAGTGCCAATAATATCGTCGGCTAATGTGCTTATTAGTGTTCGACCACACTTCAACTCGCAAATCAAAACCTGACTGAAGTGAGAGAGTGAATTAAAAGCTTATCCATTAACATTTTCACTGTAGCAGTTAGTTCAGATTGCAATCAGACGAGGAATATAGGCCATCATTCACTGGAGGGAGAAGTGCAAAACAAAAAGGTTTTAAGAAAACATTTATGCAAATGTATGCATAATTTCTAATTTCACCACAAAGTGAATTCCTGATGCGCGCCGTACGTGTCGATACAGTTTGTCAGGGAGATGAGAACAGCTTGGTTTCTTGGAAATGTCAGAAAATGGCTTTTAATGCGACAGTGTGTACCGTCTTCTATATATATCACTGCAGATTGCAAGGTTAAAACCCAAAGCTTCAATTATTTTCAGTCTGATTGCAACATTAGTTTAACAACATAAGAGAAGCATTGATTTTAAGTGGGGAAATACATGATCAAGTCATGTTGACGAATGAAATGCTTGTTTTCATTATTAATACTTTTTTATCTCCTAGGCTGCAGTCCAACATGTAATCACGTTGATCCATGCTACCCCCATAGTGGTGATCAAAAGTAGCAGATTTCTACGTGCAGTCAAATCAAATTAGAAGCTTGAGGCAGTTCATTAAGTGCCAGTATTAATGTGTCTGTCTTGTGTGACTAATGAGGCTGCAGATAAACACTTAACAAGGCTTATATTGTGGAGAAGCTTTCCAGCGTTACTCTGACACCAGGTTAGAGGCTGAGCAGGCCTCGGTAAAAATGAGACCATCACGCACAGAACAGGATTAGTGAGTGGGAGGTGTTGCAGTGATTACAGTTCAGCAGCGACCTTGTTTACTGAAGGCGTTTACGTGTGAAATATTGCATTGTTTTCGGCAGAACACATGCAATGAGGTGTACTTCCTTCCGACAAGTCTTTAATCCTTAACCTACAGGTCAGTCGTAGGGCCTGACTGATAGGCAGTAATAAATGTACAATACAACACACAACTGGCAACGATTCCTAATGATTCAAATCTATGAGAAAACAATGTCAGTACCACATCTTTAAATAGTGAACTTACACAATCATAATCACCACACTATGTGGGGGCTGTCACATTTCACTTTATTATATTATAAATAGCTACAAATAAAAAGAAAAACGACTCTATATTGACCATAGGTGTGAATGTAAGACCAAACAGTGTTTTTGTTCCCATGGAGTCACTCTCCTTTTGTCCAATTACCCCCACAACATTTACTGGATAAACTGCATGAATGGCAGGTGGTTGGATGGAAAAACACTCAAAATACAACTAAATATATAGAGCTAAAATGAAGAAACCCTTAAATCTGTCAGGCCCAGTAGACTGTCCCTTACTTCTGATACGGTCCCTAGGAACGTACCACTGGTAAATGCACTAGACCCGTGTGGTCATGGAGTGGTCACAGTTTAATTAGAGTTTGCCACAAAAGCTATACTCTATTAGGTTTAGCTAAGGATCATGGTTCAGATTAAAACAGGTACTTCCTAAGGATTAGAACTTAAACGTCACGGTTAAAAAAACAGTCATGGAAAAATGGGCTACATCCAAGTAAAAAATTAAAGCTACTCTGAATACTATACTTTATACAGCAGTAACATCACCAGATACTCTACAGAGAAAAAGCATCTGAACGCTGAACTAAACCGCCCGGGCTGCGTGCTACAGCAAAAGCTTATCACCAAACAAATGTTTCAGTATGTAAGAAACCCAGTTGTTTATCAGTTATCTCTCATCTACAGCATCACTCGTCCTAGAAGACCGTAATAGATGAAGTCAAGTGATTGTGTTGGAGCCGCAGCACTAACTTATTTCCAATGTGAAAATGCAATATATATAGTCAATTCTCGGACTGCATTTATGTTCAGTAAATAATTATGAATCATGACTTATCGCATTAATGTGCACACTAACTGGAATTGCCATCTTGCAGTTGTTTGTCTATTCGCAAGAAAATATCACCACAATTTCCCCTTCTAGCTAGCACAGGGATTCACTCATACATTTTAAAAAACGAATTTAGAGGAAAGTCCACCATGCATTTCTGAGATATTATGTTCATAAGAATAAGATCGAGGTGGACAGACAGGTAACCCAAAAGCAGATGTTTCCAGCCATGGCTATAACCAGTACAAAACCATGAAAAACCAGACAATTTAACTAATAATATAAAAATACTGCTTGATGCTTGTAAATGTGAAATCCTTCAGAACATATTATTTTGTATCAATAGCTAATTTATGATAATTTCATCTACAATCTGAAGAAATTGTGCTGATATGACGAAATATGTAACGTAAACTGTAGTGAAAAATATTAACATTATAAAATCATGTTATTAGTACCTACTGTTTAAGTGTCTGTGCCTTTGTATGTGTATTCTACATCTGTGCCTGTGTGTGTTTATGATAACTATGTTGAGAGCAATTTTATAGCTTTTGATTCACATTTTGTTCAATTTGTTCTCAATACAGTAACTTGTTGTGGTTTATCTTGCAATGTAAAGCACACTGAGCGTACTCGTTATTATATGTGCTACATGAAGATAAATCTGAGTGGTGGTAAAGTTGACTTTTGTGATTTGTCAATTGTATTTCCACTTGAATCATTTTTGGGATACAATGCAATATCCCACAATGCACCACTGCATCTCGTTTGTATCGATGCTTGAATTTATGTGCTCGAGCATGACAACTGGCCGATCACCCAGCCACCATATTGTGTTGGTAAAACTCATTAAAATGGATCTAAAGTTGTTTCTGTGAAAATTATTACATAATAATGTGTATGTTTAGGAACCTTTGCACAAAAACAACACTTTAACAATGGCTGTCCATGCACAGTACACAGCGCCTGAAGTGAACAAAACCGAGAGAAAAACCACATTGTGAATACATGATTTACACCTTTGAAAAATGCATAATGCCTTGTGTTATTTGCAAGTCTATATTTAACAGAGTCTCATATTTCACGACCAGTACTTTCCCAAACAACCTGAGGCAACAGAAAGTCAAAAGAGAGCAGCAGAATAATTCAGTTAGAAAATATGAGCAGCAGCAGCCCCCTCTCCCCGTTCACACAGAATAAACTTGGCTGTCGACCTTGTTCCTCCCCAGCGCAGCAGCCCACAGGTCCACAACCACAGCCTGGCCGTGGCCAGATTGTCAGGACCAACATATCACGAGAGGCCAACAGGCAAACCTCATAAGTAGCAGAGGTGACATCTGTAAAGTGCCATAATGAGATCTTTTAGTGTGCCAATGAAGTCCTGGAGAAGCTCGCTGAGTGATGCCCACAGCTGGTCATTATCTGCTCCAGTCACCGCAGAATCATAAACAGCTCTTAAAAGAGGTCCTCAAAGCTCAATCAGGTTTCCGCCGCTGTGTCCAAGAGTAGGCTCGATGAAACTCCCATTTATTCATCTTAAGGACTTGGCTATTTCAAGGTCCGAGCCGTGGGTGCTGCTTGAAAGAACATTTGCTTTATTTACAAGGACCTTTACGATGTGCTTCATAATACTGCCGCTGATCCGCCCCGTGACCTGACACGGCTGTACAGACACAGCCTTGAGGACCGCGTCAAAGCCACACAGCATATCTGTATCGTTACAAATTGCAACTCATCTCTGCATGGACCTGTGGTCATCCTTCACCAGGAGCGTCTTTATCTCTCAGGTGCCAAGAATAACAACACCAGGGAGACTTTGGACGGTGACCCACGGGTTGATGGTTGGACTGCTGATGAGGGCCAAGACACCAACAGAATGGAGAAAAAAAGGAGCGAGACTGTGTATGTGTGTGTGTGTGTGTGAGGGAGAGAAAAAGGGAGAGAGTGACAGAGTGATGGAGGAAATACTATTAAAGGTAATGAATGTCAGTCTGTCATTCCCGCTGTGTGATCCAGGTGCCTTTGCCAATTATCCTGGCAGTCACAGGTCTGGTCCTTCTCTCCTTCCCAAAGGGGAAAACCGCAGTTCCAGAGCCGTACGCTGCCCTTGTTATCACATTGGCCAGGGACAGAGGCTTCAACTGGAGATAATCACTTTCCAGATAAAGAGCTGCAATATGTGAACCTGGAAGTGCATAGATCAAGCGGGCTGGTGATGTGGACGCGATGGTCATCATCTCGCACACACCCAAGGTGCTGACAGACGAGAGGAAGGACAAAGAGACGAGCCATCCGTCACTGCTGTTGTTTTCCGAATAATGAACGGGATAAGGCTATAACTCTGAACGCATCTCCCTTGGATAAATTGAGCGATAATTAAAACATGATCCATCCTCTGTAATTTAGTGGAATGTTTCATCAACACAGCATGGAATGCTAATTGCACACAAATTATTCATAAACGTCTGGCCTCCCAGCAATTAAGATTGAAGTAAATTAATACACCTGTACATCAAAAACACTGATGAATATTCTGAGCCTTGGGCCGTGAAAATAAATAAATGATTATGGTTTCACAACATATCGCAAATGAATCTCAAGTGTGCTTTTTTACTTGAAACATGCAACTAAGTGGACTGCTAATGAAGCACAGAAGAGGTGTATGGCATGAGGAAACTAACGTTTAATCACAATACTTCAATGAGCTCTGGAAAAGGGGGGGGGGGGGGGGCATACACAATGTGTCCTCCTTAAGGAAACAACTACTTAAATTAGTAACCACTAAATTAAACTAAAAATCCGGTTATAGTTTTAAGTCACTGCTCCGCAGGAGTCTCATTGGTTAAATATAAATAAATGTGCTAAAGATTTTAAGGGTAGAGAGAGTAAAAAGAAACCCCTTGTGGACGCATATAAAAATTAATTATTATTTAGCATTACACAAACATGCAGTCTTCTTTTACCTACTAATTCCCGAAATCTGTCTTTAGATGGAACGCATATCTCAATAACTTTGCTCGGAAAATCTTATCGGCTTCACACTTGCCAAGTGTATTAAAGGATAAGTGTGTTGAATGTAGTGACATCTAGTGGTGAAGTTGATTGTTGCGGCTGAATACCCCCCACCTCCCCTTCCTAGCATAAAGGAGAACCTAATGGTAGCCTTCAGTTGTCATCAAAACTCGTAAGGTGTTTAAATTGTCCAGTTTGGACCAAAACCCTTGCATCCTCCGTAGAGAGGACCCGCTCCCTATGAAAATATTAGGTATTTAAATATAAAAGGGCCCATTCTAGGGTAAAGAAAAAAACAATTTGTACAATTTAGATGAAAAAACGCTCGTGAAAACATCACTATAATTATTTTATATTCAATTTCTGCCATTAGATCCCTTTCACCTAAATCTTACACACTGGACCTTTAGGCGCAAAGGTCGTGCAGTGTCATATTTGGTGTGATTTAGACATGTGTTACGTTCAATATCGATACTCTTTGAATAAACAGGTGACCAGGACCAGGTAAGTGACAGCTGATTCTCTAATTTAGGGTTCTACGACTGAGTTGAGCTTCATCGACCAGTGAACAAGCAGTCTAACGGTTCTTGGTGAGAACTGCAGTCGTTCTTTACCTACCGTGGCTGAAATACTGCAGGACACTTATACAGTTTGAGAAAGAAAGCTGCAACCAGCATCACCACAGGACAAGCAAACAGGTGTTCATCACTAACTCTGAGAAAAGTCAACTTCCAGCAGAACTTTATTTATCAAAAGAGCGTAAGACCATATGGCTCAAATTGAACCTATTATGATTCTTATTATTCTTATTACTGATCTATATAAGTGATATTATATATTTCATTTCTTATTTGAGACTAGTTTTTTTGTGCTTCACTTGACAATAATACGTTCAAATGTGACATTAAATAATTGAATTAGCAGCCTCAGGGTGGGCATCTATGCTAATAATAACAAACTGCTGGTAAGTCACAGCCAACAATATTTAACTGAAGGTGACTAATGATGCATTTGACAGCTCTGCATTTCAGCCGCTTAAGCAAACGTTAACATTAGTTCCAGTGAGTGACAGCACGAGCAGCTTCACAGCTCTGGATCCTGCAGCTCTCCATTTACAGTCCTAAAGGTGATGAGCTAAAAAATGATGATTGATGCTTAAATGGTCTTTTTCTGAGACACTTACACAACTCGCTTCTGTTCACCCGCTGTGATTTGCTGCTCCGCTACAGAAGCTGCTATAGCTACCTTTCTGTGTGAAGCGATGCACCTGGGAAATACTAACTGCTCTTTTTGTTTCAGAATCCCACAAGCTGAGAAAATAGTTTTATGCAGTGTGCAGGATGTTATTGATGATATGCAAAATGGAGGGAGGGATTTTGAAACGAAATCAGATGACATAGTACTTTACCTTCTTTTTTTATTTTAATAAAACATTTAAGTTCTTAGAAATGATTCTGTGTGATTATTATTCGTGATTTTTACTGTTACATGCTTTAGCAAGCAGTCCATGTCACAAGGGAACCCTTTGTTGTTCTGTTTACCTCTTCAGACAGTGCGTGTACAAACACAGAAAACAACAATAGCATTTTCCTAAAAACTCATTAAAACCTAAAAACCTTTAAAAACCTTTCATTTCTGCATCATAGGCCTCCTACAAAGACATCTGACAGGTGAAACATGTCTTTGTTTTATTTTAAGGTTTTACAGGGTAACATGCTTAAATAATGAAAACAAAGCAATACTCTTGACAGAACCATAAATCACCGATCCTGTCCATGGCCGAACCATGTCAATGTGATATTCATGCTTTTTTGTTTTTAGCAGCATTACAAAAAAACTAAAAGTAAAAAAGATGTTGTATAGGTCAAAAAATAACCTTTATACATTTTGGTGAGAAACTAGATACATGGAGTATAATATAAAAATTGAGAGATGGCTGTTTTTTTTTTTACATTGTCACTGATTTCACACAGCATAATAAATGGATCTTGAAAAAAAAAAAAAAAACCTGATATTTTCAGGAACTGATATCTGAGTGTGTCTAATTTGTTGTGGTTTGATTCCATTAAATGGGACTGTTAGGCCTTGGCGGAGGTATACGCACTCTAGCGAGTGCCGTTCTATTTGGAAGTTTTAAACAGAATGTTTTACAAGAGAAAAGACGAAATGCACCGTTTAGAAAATGCACATCTGGTTACCTTCCCTAGGCTTCAATCAAGAACTTCACTAAGCTTTTAAATGGGAAACTACAGGAGCGTCTCCCAGGCAGTGAATGAAACAGCCCTGAATGTGGCTTCACCAAAAAACTAAAGATTTTGTCTTTAGACCTCATCTTTGTAATATTAGATCACATTTAATCAGGTTCTCCTTTCCGTGTTACAATATTCTTAAATGTTTCTAGTGCCTGTATTTTGAAAATAATTAATTATAGAACTATTAAATCATGTGGGTTATGTGTCAGCCAGTGTGATCACATTAATTAGCGTGTCTGTATTTAAATGCAACTTTTAGGGGGTTGTGCATATGTTATGCTCTTTTTCCACTCTATTATTCACACTGCATAAAGAAATCAATTACTGTGTCATCTTCTCTTTTCCCTGCTCCACCTGTGCAATTAATGTTTTTTTGTTTTGTAGACTATAATTTGTGAAGTGACACATCAAATACAAAAAGAAATCAAAAGCTGATGTGACGGCAGCAAAGCTCGTTCATTGCTGAAGGCGATCGGAGAGCATTTACTCTGCAGACATAATTCACTGTTTTATTGGTAGTGAATGCCCATAATTATAAACAAAGCTAATCTTACAGTTATACAGCAACTTCTATGAATTCAGCTCAATAAGTGAAGCTGGCCTGGAAAATCAGGGAATGTGTGTGTGTGTATAGACACTGCTGGATTTCCCTGTCCTCTCTTTCAATGCTTTCAACTTAGTCGGGAGATAAAGTCACAGCTTTGATCTTCAAACAGTCTGGTTGAGATGAAATTGGATTGCTTATAGTTATTATCGCCACGCAAGAGCAGGAAGTTTAATATATTTTCAACTTTTCTAATCTACCGTCTTTTTAATGTTTCAGTGGCACAGTGTTACAAAGAACCAGAAGGGCTCAATAATTCACTACACAAACCGCACTGCAGACATTTTCTGTAAAATGAATAAATCTTGAATAATGCAAACTAAATCAACAAATAAATTGAGTGTCTACCTCTGGATGTATGAGAAAGTAATAATATTGCCACCGTATTATGTAGCTTTTTAGATTATGAATGTGCTACTCCAGGAACATTACTTACGTCCTCTTCGACGGGTGAATGGTAACTGCTCTGGATGTTAATTAGTCTGAAAAGCTACAGCAAATATGAGGCGGAGGCAAATTAGCATTTAAATAATTTCATTGCTAATGGATAAATCAGAAATCCCCCTGATGCGCGTGTGTGATGTGCTGCCATTCTGTGAGGGGCCTGATGAGATAGAAGACTGGTGTGGTGTGTCAGCCAGGCCGGCTGTGGATCCCCCACTGTGTCCATCTGTGTGTCCGTCCTGCAGGGATCCACATGGGGCCCGCTGATAGCAGAAAGAGGACAACTGCATGTGGCCAAAACATGTGGTCAATACATAAGGGGGAGGGTGCACTGCACAGAAAGGCAGACTGGTGAACAAAGTGCCAGTGGTGCGAGTTAAGAAGTAACAGACCCGAGGCGCTGTTAGATAAGCAGGATAAAAACATGCTACGATCTGTGAGACGATTGGAGACTCGGCCATAGGTGTGAATGTGAGTGTAAATGGTTGTTTGTCTCTTTTCAGACTCTAACTTCTGAAGAGGAACGCACAATGGGGTCCAGACTTTGCCCAACAGTTGCCTTTCACATTTGAAGAAAGAAGCAGGAGATTCTTTGGTCAGACTTGTTAACAAAAACAAAGAAATCTTTGGATTATTCAGGTGAGGGCTGGAGCGTTGACAGAGCAAGCATGGGGAAGTACATACCTTGTAATTCCACTGCTAAAATTATGTGGTTTTGTTCAGAGCACATCGACACCTAACGTCGACAATTTTGTCACATTCTCTCTAAGTTGACATCTTCGTCTGTGTTTTTTTCATCCTGAGATACTTGCATTTGTTTCTTTTTTTCAGTTTCGCATCCGTCACGTGTCTGAAATGTCATCAACAACCCCACTCTTTTGATGTGATTTCCTGAAGTATTCTTAATATTTACTCAGGGGCTGCCAGGAGAAACTCCAGATGGATGCACGGACTGAAGAAATATATAACTATAAGACATGATATAGTATGTTTGGATTTGTTAATCAAAATTAATTTGTAAAAACTTTGATCTAAAGTTGATCTTAAGTTGACCATCAAACAAAAATATTTGCTTACACTGCCTCTCTTTGTTTCTTACAACTTTGTATATTGAAACCTTTGGATTTGAATAAAACAACACATGGTGATATGTACCCTGAGGCATTTTGTTCACACAGACTAAATAACAATTGAAAAAAAATGATAGATCGACAATAACAATGGTCTAACGTTCGTAGCCCTATCAGACAGTTGTAGAGTGACACATGCGACTGCTCTGAGTTGACTTCTGTTACAGTCTCATCTGTTTTGGAGGCATTTCACGATCTGAGCATCAATGTGTTATCACTTTTAAATGATACATTTAGCCTTCATATGCCTAAAATAGCTATAAAATATAGGTCAACAAAAAATTTAACGTGAGCCCGTTTTCTTAACTACGCATATCTTAGTGTGCACTCTTTAATGTAGGAACAAAGTAAAAGATCCATTTCCCAGGAGACCTGATAAAAGCTGCTGTAACCTTCAAAAACTCTCCTCTCAGAGAAATCTAAACCTCCAGTTGCCTCTTTCAGCCTGCTCCTCACTCTCACAGCTGGGGTAGTGCGAGGACAACTCACAGCATCATCAGTGACCTCACATCCCCACGCTGTTCCCGAATCTTTCCTTCCTTGTATTCTTAGAGATGGATCAAAGCGTTTCAGCACCGAACTGTACAGACTCGCACTGAGACGTACTTTCTTTCCAAAAAAAAAAAAAAATCGGCTGATTGTAATTCACGCAGCTGGATGATTATTGCCACGGCCCCACTAGACTCCTTTGAAAAGCCCCCGTGTTCACCACTTGGCAGCATAGTTCTCATCACATGCTCCACTTATTTTGGATATTTCTAATCACTGTGGCAATGGAAGTCAGTGTCAGTAAGTTGACTTTCTATATGGATTTTTTTTAATGCTTCTTATTGACCTTGGATATGGCTGTGTTGCTTTCCAACTTCCATTACAGGCTTTCAAATACCCCGCTGAGGGCCTGTAATTACATTTCTATGCAACTTTAACAGAAAATATATTTTGAATCAGAGATTATCTAGCCATATTCGGATTCAAATTATGTATTTACTCATTTGGGAGAGAGCAAATACTTTTATTATGAACATATCTATAAAATGTTCAAAGACAATGTATTATATGACCTTCCAAAACAATATCCACTTAAATCAATATCATGTATTTGGTTCTGGTTCACTACACAGCTCTTGTTTAAGGTTAAATAAAGATCATGGTTTGGTTAAATACAGAAAAAGTTAACAGTGGACACAAGGATGTCTTTTTTATAAAAATTATTATCAATAAAAATACACCATAAAAAAAACATTGCCAAATCAGAGGTGCCACCTCTGTCCTTGAGTGCTCAGTAATTCACTGAAAGCCTGATGTTATGCAGTAAACATCAAATTAGAGAGACAGGTTTTAAAGAGGACATTTCGAAGAAAGCTTAAAGCCAAGCTACAGCTTGAATCTCACACTGAAGCATAAGAAGACAGAAAATACTAATTTCTCAGGTAAAATGAGCAAAAACAGAGAGAATTCACAGTATAAGACATATAACTATCTAAATACAATTACAGTTGTTTGTTAGTTTTGCCCCGTTAATTATGCCTATTATCTGCTCCATAATTTGGGCAAACTAGTGTTAACTATGTCAGTGTTTGAGTGTGTGTGCTGGCCTGCACATGGAGAGATCTAAAGCTCCCATATTTCACACTCCTCTGATGTCTTTTTTGAAGTTTTGAGATCCATAAGCAGAAAGACTCGTGGGTTAGTCAGTCTATAAGAAGAGAACTTAAAGTGATGTAACCACAGGTAATGGACTGTAGCATAGGATATTTTGCTGGTTTAAAAATAGACTTTGTTTGTAGCCGGTTTGACGCAGCTTAGTGACATCGGATTAGTGAGGGTCAGAATCAACTCGGACAAATAATAATAATAAAAACAGTAAAATGAGTTTTGTCAAACCATACAAACCAATGAGTAATTAACGAGAAATAAATATTTTCAGGAAACACGGCAAAGCAACAATAACAGACCACAACTCAAATCATTTTTTCAAAAGTGTATTCACCCAACATAAACAACAACCAAGGAATATGAAAGTGAAGGTGAGTGTGTATCCCACAGAGTCCAATCTGTGAACGTTCCTTCCAGGCATGGTACCGTCGATGGTCAGTCATTCTGTCAGTTGGGAATACAGCATCGGATTTAACCCAGTCAAGGCCGGAAGCTCCAGAGAAACTCTACAGGAAAATATACAATCCACTGGAATTATCTTCTGACTACGACGTCTGAGATGAGGCATCAAAAAGGTAAAGAGATTATTCTCTCAGACTCTGAACAGTCAGAGACCTGAACAGAAGGTCAAATTCAGTCTGAAATGCTGCTGCTGGATTGGATGTGGAGTTGAATCCAGAGCTGTCGGCCTTTTTCTCCCCCAGAATCATCTGGTGGTGGAAATGCGACAGAAAGTCCAGGTTTATACCCCTTTCCTTGTCTACTACAACCTCTGTGTGGACTGACCCTCCCAGGTTTAAAGTAAAAACAAAGACATGGAAATCAAATTTTTCCACAATATGGGAGCTGTAATGAAGAGGTGAAAATGTTTAAAGGGGTGGGTGGCCTGGCCGTGAGCTGGGTGACGCAGATATGAGTTGTGTACACTGGCAGCAGGTTGCTGCATGGCGCTGCCAAGTCCATCTGGATTCAGCCCCACCACTGTCCAGAGTAATTATTTCTCCCAAGAGTCGCCTCAACCGCTTGCCACACTGCTTTCCATGCAAAGCGTGCCCTCTGGTCTGTGAGAAAACAGCTTCATCTCGGTGAAAGAATGTATTTGGAAGTCACAGCCACTCTCTGTGTGCGCCCATGTAAGCACGTGTGTTTGTTTTTTTGATTTCAGGTTGCTCTGAGTGAACAGAGCCATTCAGCCGTTTGGCCTGCTGTGCAACACTTCATCTCAATTTATAGTGGCAATTAGGATGTTTTTGTTTCCTCTCTTTATGTAACCACCGCAGTTTACAAGGAGTGAAAACTGTGCCCGGCAAAATTAATAACATAAATGCTCAAGTGGTCTTATTAGGCTGTACTAAATTAGTTATGTTTGACTCTTTCCTTTCATGCTCTACTCACTTTTAATGAATATTTCTTTTCCAATATCAAAGAGAGAGCTAACTGCATTTATCTTTAGGGTTAGAGGAGAATCCATCCATCCATCCATCTCTCTGCTTGTTAATTGGGATGTTGCGCTTGACGCAATATCTGGGTCCAAACCTCCAGGTTGCAAGCAAATGGGAATCGCAGAACCAGTTAATATATTTACCGTCACGTCTTTTTTAGTGAGGCATCAATGAGGGTAAAAAAAGGAAGTAAATTCATTTAAGGTTTGTTTTCAAGGCTAGCAAAAGCACACCCGACTCGACTCATTTAAATCAACATTATTTTGATCCTCACACTGTTACTGCTTCAGTGCTGATCGGCTAAGTCTAGCTAGCTAATGTTTGCATACAACTACAAAACCCTAACCTTATTTAGTGTTGTATTTTAATCTATTTCACAATCTGACTTCCACAATTACAGCAAAGGACAAAACACAGCACCTCTCGAACGTAACACAGCTTGGACCTGTAAACCTGGAATCATGCTTAACAACTCAATTCTGCTTGTCCTTCGAGGGGGGTGGAGCCTATCCCAGCTGACATTGGGTGATAGGCGGAGTACACCCTGGACAGGTCGCCAGCAGAGACAAACATCATTCGAATATTTTTAAAAGATATTTTTGGAGCATTTCACACTGAATGGGGAAACCTGAAAAAAAGGGCCAGTTCGGAATCAAACCTGCGGCTGCTGCAGGCGGCCTCCAGCCCCCGTGGAGTTTGGACATTTACAAGTCTCCAATTATTCGAATCCTAACCAGCAGGTCTTTGGACAGTGGGAGGAAGCAGTCCCAGTAAGAACAAACAAACACCACGGAACCGTCTTGCAGTGAGAAGAGAGTAAAATTTCCTCTTTGCAAATCCTAATAGTTCATCATTATAATCATCAACTCTCATCAGAGGTCTGCCCGTGTATTTCGAGCAAAGAGTTGTTCTGACAGGAGATGTGTATGCATTTGCAATGGTAGGTCACCCAGTCCGTTAAAAATGCAAATATAGATGAGCCAGTGACCCAGTGGAGAGCAAACTGTGCACACTCTGTCAGTCATTCTCGCTCTGAAGCCCGCCTCTTCCTCCCTTCTTCTCCCTCTTCTCCACACCCTGAAGCTATTTGCTATCGCTGAAGGAAACGGGGAGTTCCTCTATGCAAATGAGTGCAGTGAGGGAAGTCGCCGCTGCCGCTGTCTCACAGGCCCACTCTCATTATCTCATACATCAATAAAGAGGAGGAATATGTATGAAAGACGAGTGGTCAGAGAGGAAGTCACCACTGAGTACCTCCTGTTGTCTGCAGCGTTCCTGCCAAAAACTTGACAGAGCACTGGGTTGGTGGGATTGTGTGTTGGCAAGGTCTCTCTCTCTCTCCCCCCCCCCCTCTCCCTCTCTCTGAACTGAGGCCAGGGTACTCTTGGGCCTTCTCTGTTGTGCTGCAGGAAAATTGCCAATCCGGCTACTCTGATTGAACACTGAAAGCAGGAGTTTTATAAAGGAGCTGATTTGCTATTCATTACCTCTCACTCACTCCTCTTTCTCCCAAACTCTTCCGTTTTCCACTGGCTCACTGTGCCACACTCTAGCCTCCTTTTTACGGGTCTTTTTCTACCGCGGTCACCCGTACATGCCGCACCCCTTCCCACCCCTGTGCGCACGTATAATCACTGTTGGTTAGTCTGTCGATACTGCAAATAGTGTTATTACCTCCTGGTTTACCGAAGGATCAGCACACACATGCCTAGCTTATCGAGAGAAGCCAGTGCTCAACTTCTCAAACAGGTCTGAATGTGACAAAAGGAAATGGTGCCTCATTGGGACAAATAAACACATGGGGAGTGTACATAGATGGAGAATAAACAGTGCTCCCACGCCGCTCTGTTTGACTGACAATACCTCAAAAGGCAGCAAATTTAAAGACAGTTCAGGAAATGTTCTCTGCGAGATATAAAAAAAAAAAAAATCAGTTTTAGAGATCATCAATCCAGCTGATACTTGAAGAAAAGGTTATAGTTTTTCCTCTGAGCAATAGAAAAAGGGCAAGCTCTCTGCAGGTTTTCTCCAGGTGCTCTACAGGGCGCTACCCAGCTTTTGGATCAGTGTGCTCCAAACCCCACATCCACCCAAGCATGAAAAGAACGAACAATAATAAAAAATTCGATGGACAGATGAGGAAGATACAGCCCTGACAGTAAAACTCAGATTACTGTGGAATGAAGCTTTGTCTCACAGGAGCAAATGTTCCTCAAAACACAAACAGAAATATCAGATATATTTTATATTCTTTAGGAGTAAACACAAAGAATGAGAAACAGATAAGAAACATCACAGGTTATACCAGGTTCCCTAAATTTCAAATCTTCACAGCAGAAGGTGGCACAGTGAAGCTTATCTCTGCATTTTTTCATAATAAGTGGTTCTAGACACTCAGGAAAGTTGTGACTTGTAGAACTGCTGCTGCTGCTGAGTTTAACACACAAACCAGCCAGGATAAGCTTGTACTAAGTCACGATAGCTTTCTCTCTTCTTCTCCGACGAGGAGCTATAAGAAAAGAGCTACTGTTTATTCAGCTTCCTTGATTTCATTCGAACAAATTTATAGAAATTGGGAAATAACAAAGTACTTTGTTAATGTGCTGAAGAAGACTTTACAGCTATCGTTTTAAGTATTTATTCCTCTGATGACTATTTACTTTATGTAGAGCTTTCTACATTTTATTTCTACAGGCTTGTTACTGTCATTTTAATGCAATTGAGGGGAATTATCCGTTTTGTTTTAATTTTGCATTATTGAGCATCGCCTTCCCAACATCAAGAAAGATATTAACCTGACAAGGTCAACAGACAAGATTATTCCTGAAGTAACACGGTGTAAAATATGTATCAAGACGAAACAGACGAGAGGGAGACTCAACTGCAGAGAGAAGTGTCGAAGGTTAATGTCCGTGTCAAGACATTGTCACAGGAAAGTGAAGTATCCAACAACATATGACAGAAGAAAAACATTATCCATCACTGGCCTTAATTAAATGAAGTTTAGACATTGTACATAATTACTCAATAATGCTAACTCACAGCAACAATTAGTAAATTGTTTTTTATTTATATTTGAAGTAAGAGTCGTTTGAATTAAATTGTACCAATAGAACTACATTATCGTGACATGAGTCTAAAATCTATAATCTATAAATGTCCTTCAGAGGGGGAATTATGACTCATACTTTGAGTACTTTTCTACTTTTACGTGAGCAAAGAGGCTGAATCAGTACTTATATTTTAAATAGAGTTGTTGGACTGCATCAAAAGATGTGTGATGATACTTTGCACATGTAAAATAAATCCACTGGAGTTAATTGATTCCATACAAGCGTTTCACCATTTTAAAAGCTTCTGAAATCCGGCCTTCAGATATTATGGAGCAATCTATCCAAGAACTTGTGTTTGCTCCTAAATGGGGAGTAGTGACAAATCCCTGTTGTCAAGAAATCCTGCTATGTCGAGGCTTAATGCTTGGATGTACAGTTCTCCGTGGAACTGCCCTCAATCCAATGTTGCAATTTTTTTTTTCTGGTTTATCTCCCCCGTCCACATAAGTGCTACTGGAGATTCATTCAGACTGATGGATTGACTTTCAGCGTGCCACTTTAGGTTTGTCATCCCTCTTCGGGAAAGCCTCAAGGCCTGAGTCCCTTTGAGCACTGTCCAGAGCACTGAGAGCTTCTGTAGCATGTGTCTGCATGAAGCCACCTCCAGACGGATAGAGGCGCAGCCCGTCAAGATAAATGTCTCTATTTTCTCCACTTCCAGATGAAACACATGAGTTGTTATGCTTTGAGGTTGCAGCCATGATGAACTGAATATGACCACAGTGGACATCACCTCCACCACAATCACAAGCTTCAGAGTAATAAACATAGCATGCCAAAGAGAAGCATGTAATCTTACACAACACTCAATTTAAGTATAATTTTCATCATAATTAGTTTAAGGGTGCAAAAAAAAAAAATGGCTTTAAATTATCTTTTTTGAGACTGAGAATATTCACCTGGTGAAAATAATAAAAATACACTGGAGGAGTCTGTTTTGTGAAATGACCGGCCATGTGTCACATTGTTTCACTTTTCATTTAAGTTTAATGATATTCATGGCTCACTCCTCTGACTCAAATGTAATAATTGACACAAAGGTCGGTGTTCCTGCAACACTCTCCTGAATGTTTTCCAGCTATGTCCAATTCTCAAAACAAACAAAAGCCGGCTAATTGGTCTTGAACAAACACTGTACAGAGCACGTTGTGATCATTTCAGATTGCATATGGGGGCCAAGCTCATTAACATTATAACCTGCAAATCTGTTTTTTTAAATGATTAACTCAGTCGGAATGAGCACTCTGGCCAAATCAATTAACAAAAACTGAGCGTGTTAAAAAGCAATTATATTTTAATGAATTTACTATTATTCCAAGGTTTAAATATGACTAATGAAACCCTGCCAGGTGCTCCCACTCACTAACACTCATTGAAAGTCCAGAGCAACACCATCGAATGACAGGCAGCCACGCCATTGTGGTGCATGTCTCTTTCTGGGAAGGGAAACCTCCAATAGCTGCACCGTGTGCATGCGTGCACGCGCGTGCCTGTGTGCGTGCGTGCGTGCGTGCGTGCGTGCGTGTGTGTGAATAATAACATATATTTTTTTCAAACTTGGGATTATTACATGGGAAGTTATCGCCAGATGATTAACCTTTGGAGCTGTTCAAGCAAAGGTCCAAGGTCAACAAAATTATGGTCTGAAAAACACACACACCAAGATATCTCTGCAAATAGGGAGAGGATTTAAAACTTCTATCTAAACAATATTCCCCATTTTATGATGCCATATGATAAGTGACATCATGAAGTCAGAAAACTGTGAATGTGAATAGCCTGTTATGAAACTGCACTTATATTAACAAGTAAACATTTTTGGGGGACTTGGACCATGCTATTGTACCCTCAGAAATATCAGTCTCCTACACATGCCTGACTTTTTTTCATCAAAACCTGTTTGAGCCACCCCCTGATCAACAAATGTACAGGGGTGAGAACATAACCTCTTTGGCAGAGGTACAAATGCTTTTATTTGAGGTATCTCTGAATTGTATTCAGTTTTACGCACAATCTAAAACTTATAGAGGTCCAAAAAAAATTCTAAGATCATAAAGTAGGAATGGCAATGCCATGGTTTCACTACACAGTCAGAAAATGACGTTATATAATGTAATAATGCATTAGGTTTTGTACCAATACAAATAGAGACCTGATCCACAGCCTATTTAGAGCAGATCATTTGCCAGACATATGGTATTAACAATGTCATTATGGAATTATTACAATATGAAAAAGTCTGAGAATTTACAGCCCACGCAGAGTGTGCTGCCCCTCTGCTGATTTTGATTTTAATGCTGTTCAGGCTAAATAAAACTCATCCTCTTTAGCACACAATTTAACACAACTCTCATCATGGTACTTAATTATTTAATTTGACTCTATAGCTGCAAATCTGCCCCATATTGCAGCACACCCCCTGAGTCCCCTTCTGCTATCCAAAAGCGGCACTCAACTAAAATAAGGAAAAATTGTGGGTCACGTTAACAAACTTGTTCCTCTATTTTAAAACAAATAGCACCTTCCCTCCGTGCCCTGAATTGCATCGCTGCCTCAGAAAGAGCTGTCAGAGGCACACAATCTTCAAGCTGTGGAGAAGTAACTGCTCTGCAAAACTTAGAAAGAGATCTTAAAGCGGAAGTCAAGGCTGTGTGAGCAATAGATCCTAAACCCTTCCCAGCTGACAAGTCCACTAGATGAATTTTCATACATTTTCGAAATGTGGTCTCTTTTCACCAACAAGAGTAGACTCTCTAAAAAGTACTTGTTTACTCATTCAATCCCATCTCCTCCGACTCTCTCAGAAATGTCACATCTCGAATGAAACCTTCCTCCTCTGCTCTACCCACAACACTTCTCCAAAAGCTATTTCATTTAGTCCAAATATCCTCTATGGCTTTAGTTTCACATCAATTAGTGGCTTTGATGAAGCCTCTTTTTACATGATTATTGATCCGAGTGTTGAATGGGCCAATGTTGCCGAAGTTATTTTATACATCTGTACTCCGTTCGAGACTGTCCATCACTGCTTTCTGCTGGAGGGTCTTGAATAGTGTGTTACATCTATGTTCAACGATTTTATTTGTGTGTAGTAATTTATGGTCATTTTAGCCATTGGTAATTTTAGTTCCTCCCCTGTGAGTTTGTCCAGTGGGGCACTGAAAGGTTCTCTTCTTCGACCCGTTTTCTTTTTCCATTTATGTGCTGGGCCCCGCGGCAGATCATTCACAGTCGTGGCATCAATTGTCATTATCATGCAAATGGAACACGGCTATTTCTGTCTGTTGATAGAAATGAAAAAAAGCAGAATGACTCACAAAAAAAAAACTTTTTGTGGACTTAAAAAACTGCATTAAATGTAATTTCTTGCAGTTAAACGCTGACGATCGTGAAGGAACGATTTGAGGACCAGATGTTGCTGGAGAGCCCGTTAGCCCTGATGTCACCTTGAGGCTCCTCTGAGGGGATGACAAGGTGTGTGCGGGTTCATGACAGCATTGTGAGAGCTGAGAGCATCACAACGGAGGGTGAGTGACCGCCCTCTATTTCGACCCATGCTGAATGATTTAGCTAAGGAAGTTAAAACCCTCCCCCCCTTCACTATCAAACCTCACAAAACAGCTTCTTTGCCATATTGTGTTTTTATTTGTCCAAGAAACTTAAGCATATTTACACTTATTCGAGCCCTTTCCCTTTTAAATAAAACCGCGTATGTGGCGGTTTAAAAAAGGTTATTGGGGCGGCTGTGGCTGAGGGTTTGAGCGCTCGTCCTTCAACAAGAAGGTCAGCGGCTCGATTCCAGTCTTCCCCGTCTACATGCTTAGTGGCCTTGGGCAAGATATTGAACCCTGAATGGCCCCTCATAGAGAAAAGTGCTGCCCGTAGATGCACTTTATTAATGTGTGTGTGACTGGGTGAATGGCAAAAACTGCACCGTAAAGCGCTTTGAGTGGTCATCAGGACTAGGAAAGCTCTGTATAAATAAAGACCATTTACCATTTATTTAAATTAACTTTATTAGTAACTAAAGGGGCACTCAGAGTACATCCATCCCCCAAATCGAATGCCCCATTTTTCCATTGCAAAGCAGTGTTTCCCATAAATAACCTATAGACTGTGGCTGCCCACAACTTAATTTGTCCTGCCTCAGTTTGCATAATGAACACGTTCTTTATTTACATTTTTTATATCGATATTTTTTAATCCCATAACATGATAAATTTCTAACTTGGTGTTTTGATCCGTTGATGCATTTTATAGATGTGTGCAGAGCTATTTGCGGCACAATTAGCTGCATGTTAGCTTGCACAATCATCTATAAAGTTGTTACCATCCATACAGTCAGACTGCATAGTTTCAACTGCAATTGTGTGCATACCCACAGCTGGCATTCAATGCAGCTCTCCCTCATGCAAGATTTTTTTTTTCGTCTGTCATTTGGAATCTGTTCCACGTAAGAGGGATGTTGTGTGTGTGCTGGTGCTACCACCATCGAATGAATTCTTTCCGCAGAGAAAGTGAAAGAAAATTCCTGGATCTGCCCTTTTATTCCGACACGCTCCAAAATTTAACGGGTTCTTTCCAGACCCAAAGCGAATCCTTCCAACAAGATTCATGGTAATTCCTACAGTCGATTTTTGCATTATCCGTCTAAAAATATATAACCTCCCTGGCAGAGGTCATTCACGTCCATTCAGTCTTCAAGGATCTATCCATTGTCAGTGTTTTCTTTAACTTTCTAGACAATTTCTTTACTCTGTTGTGTGATACAAAAGGTTAACTCCAGACAGCAGAGGTCAATATATTTAATAATATAACATGTTGACAACCTTTCAAAAATCTCTGCTGCTACTCCAACAAAACACAGCAAAAAAAATAAAGAAACCCTTTTTTCCATGTGCATTTGGATCTATACACTAATCTGTACACTATGTGCATGCGCTTGTGGGTGTGCAATAAAATAGCCATGACGAAATTGATATCATATGAAATCTCTAGAAAAACGGCAAAGGTGAATTACGATACCCAGAAGGCCTTCTGCTCCCATTCCCCCTGTATCATACGCATCACAGACCCATTGAATTAAAATTCAATAAGATCCAGGCTGTTTCCCAGACCGTCCTGCACCAGTGAGCTGTGATATCACCCCTACTCTCCGATCAGACACCGGTCCCACTCTCTCACTGCTGTTTCAACCAATTAAAATGGATACAAAATTACTGCTGATCTCCAATGTGAAATACTCATAACTGATTAATGTGTAGAGCGATGCAAAGAATGATATTTTTGAATGATAAATGTACACATTTATTTCCAAATTAGCATATTTTTTTCAGCTATTCCACATCTGTGGTATTTAATGAACATTCAATTAAAAAAACAATATCAAGAGGTTAAGGCATGTAAATCCTTTTGATTTACAGAGCTTTGAATTTGGCCTCTTCTCCTGGTCTTTACCCCACACTCACATCATTTTAAATGGGATCCAGTCAATGACTTTGTTCCAGGCTCTCATTATGCAGGCAGCAGCGATATGCACTCTTTGTCCCATGAAAACTATTAGATTAATTAATGGCTGAACATATTTCCTTCTCCCCTCCATCCTTGCCGTCCGCCTCCAATGCCCATTCTCTGCTCAGTGAACTGATTCATTATCTCTATCACGACAGGCCTCTTCTCCTTTCCCCCCCCTCAGAATAAGACTTGCAGCTAATTCTGATTGACTTGATAGATTTGTACAATTCAAACGCCGGCAGCTTGATGAGGGCGAGGTATAATAAAAAGGGGAAAGAAAAGTGTAGAGAAGAGACCGACTTTTCAAACCCATCTTTGCCTGCGGAAAACATTTCATTCAAGGAGCTTCTACTTGTCATTTTTTACCCCCAGATATCACCCAGCGAGCAATTACAGAGAATGTTCAGCCAGCGATGCATCATCCAATCCTGCTTACTGATGGTTGGGGAAAAACAGGAGTGTTTACTGAGGGGGGGGAGACGCCATTTACCATGGTAAATATGTGCATCCTGGGCCGGTGAAGGGTTGATGGTTTTGCGGCAGCGTGACATCTGATATACGGCTGCATGCAGGCAGAGAGGGCCGATCAAGGCCGCCACCATCACTCAACCAGATAATCTCTTCCCCCTGGTAAAAACAAATGATGGTGGCTAGCTAGCTCCAATAGCAAGTCTCATATCTTCATCCTGCTCATTTGCTGTGGCGCTATTCTCACTCTCTTGTTTTAGCTATTGCAGAGTTGTGCCTTGCCCATTATTATTGCATAATGTTATAGCATGTTAAATATTCCTCTGAATGCATTGCCTAATTTTAAACCAACTCTAATGTGTGCAACCTGCTATCATCGAGCGCAGTGGATGCATATGTGTGTGTGTGTGCCTGTGTGTGTGCCTGGGTGTATGGAGGTTATCAGAGCTATTTTATGCTTACCTCCTTTAGAATGTTTAAACTGTGCCACAGACACACGGGTGTCAAAGAAGGTGAGACAGTGATTTAGGTGGAGGCGCCTCCAAAAGCAGAAAAACACGAGGCGGTCAACACTAGCTCCCTGGGGCAATTTATAAGCCTCTGTTATGGTTGGGAAATGAGAACAGAGGAGTAAATTGCTTTACGGTACGTCCGAGGATAAGAAAGCCTCACATCCTGTTGAACCAAGCCAAAGCCTGCTCCTCTGCTTGGGTAAACAGGGTCGGAGAAGCCGGGCAGATTGAGATGGATTGGACAAAGCTGATCCCTGACCAGGGCAGCGAGATATTCTTTCTCAAATACAGAGCATGTTGGTGGCTTTGATATTCATGAGGTTGTTTTGAGATGGCAGTTGAGTCAGATGGTATCTGAGACATGGCAGAGGTGTGACGTGTGCTTGTCAAATGGCGTGACACCGGAACTTTCAACTTTGGAAATGCAAAAGATGAAAACGAAAGAGAGAAAGGGCAAGGAAGTGAAGGCACAGAGGGAGAGGTAGTGTTCATTCGATAGATGTTTCAAATACAGGTGAAATGATTCTTCAATCTGAATCAGTATGTCAATTTCATTAAGCAACAATATAATGTATTGTTTCATACTTCTGTATTGTTGACGTACCCATGTTTTAAATTGTCAGACATAGGGTTTGCTTTGTGTTTGATGACACTGGTATTTTAAATACATGTTTTAATGGTCTGACACTACTACTGTAGTAACCTAGTGCTTGCAGCCCTGCACTTGAGTAGCCCTATATAGGTTTTGAGAAACGTGGAAATATCATGGTATTGGTATAGACTACTACATTTTTGGTATGTTGACATCCCTGGTCTGCTTGTCACAGTGACCATTACTGCTTCCACAGCAAGAAGCTGTGCACATGCTCCTTCTCCCCTTCATATCTAGCAGGCAGAAAAAATGATAAAATAGAGTCTGGATATATTTTATATTTCAGAGAAAAGACAGTTCAGCAGCATTTGATAAAACACAGTGTGCAGTATGCAAACAGTGCCAGTATGAGATAGGATCGTCGGAGACTACCACATATCTCGTTGCACATCTTAAGAAGAAACGCAGAATTGACCCAAAGCTGCTAGCAACTTTGAAGATGCCATGTCTGCTATTTCTCTGACCAGAATTTCCCCCCAAAACTGAACAACAACTCTAAAAGAAAAAAAGGCATCACATTTTTTATTTCATTTGCGAAAAAGCCCTTGTAGTGTTGTCGAGAACAAACTGATTGGGCCCCTGAATCGTATCGAATATGTTGTGACAGATTTTCAAATTTCTGCAAATATCATATTGTATCATGATAAAACTGCAGATCTACATCCTTAGTTACAAACATGGATAGAGGACATATATACAAATTAACTGACTCACATGCTGCAACCAGTCAAACTTAGTTGCCGCAGTTCGTGGATCATACGTAAACCAGGTAGGAAAACGCAGGCTTCCCTGAATCGAGCTGTCACGTAACATACTCGTTAGAGCCTACATAATGAGGGCGCATGTGTTTGCAGGATGCCATGTCCATGGGATGTAATGAGCCAGAGTTAAGGAAAAATACAGGAACACAGGGGAACAAGAAATGAAACTGAGAAAGAGGAACAGTGAGGGAGGGACGAGGATAGACTCCCAAGTCTGCCGCTGGCTGGGGTTTTCATGTAATCTAAACAACCATGGGACCGCAAAGTAACTTTGATCAGAAATATTTTCTACAGTCCATTTGGAGCTCGAAGTCCGTTATGCGGTGGGTGGGTGGGTGTGTGAGTGTGAGTGTGTTTCCCTGTAATGTAATGTGGAGGACATAAGCAGGTCACACAGACACATGCCTCATTCCACTTGCAGCAGACCCAAAGGATTAATTTAACGAGCTGTCTGACGCTTGTCCTATGCGGCCCTCGTTAAGACCATCATGCAGAATCTCCATTTGACTGCTGCCTGCCGTGACTAATTTACTTATTTTGCAGGCCTAAGCAGTACTGAAAGCTCTCATATTTCATATTTATCTCTTTTTGGAGCAATGTCAGGAAACTTCAGCGAGCGTCGGGCAATGCATCTTCCCTTGGATGAGAGAGAAGCAAAGGGGAGGGATACTTCCCAAACTGCACTGGAAGTTCAGCTTATACAACACACAAGGTTTGTCGAGATATATTAACACATTCAGACCGAAGGCGCTGAATAAAAACGCACTTTAATGTTAGCATTGTTAGCAACAATCTAGCAGTCACCCAGAGCTGACAGAAAATGTTCACAAAAGCATTTGATCGTCTAAACATTTATTCGTCATCGTAAGTCATTGCCTTTTCCCTAATTTTCATGAAAAGTCAAAAATATAACAAAAAATAAAGCCCTTTTTCCTACTCAAACATGTGTCTTACCGACTGAGCCTTGGTCAGCGGGAACATCGCCTGGGTCCGAATCTTATTCAGTGACATTGTTTCCGTCAATGAAACACGGGCCTACTCATCTTCAATATCCTCCCTCACCTTGATTGTCAGCCAAAGGAAAGGCAACGTAAGATATTGTTTTCCTTTCTCTGGAGTATTTCAGGGAATAACAATGTATTGCGTTCGTAACATCTCTTGAAAACTATGACATCATATAAAATGCAAACATATCTTGGTCACATATGCTCAAATAAAACATTTGGTTCTGTGGTGAAGCAAATCGCAGTTTGGCTTCACGTGGAATTCAACTTTGGTGAAGCCGCACTTTTCAATTCGCATTTGTGTACGTGTAACCGTGCCCTCTTCTGGCTTTAAAGGGAAAAACGTGCACACATCACACCCGGTCTTATAAGGAATATACGCAAGCATATGTTCCATCAGGTCTAAATAGGTTCAAGAGAGAAGAAAAAGATGAAATGACTCTTTCGACTTTTTTATTATCATTTGGAGGCATAATACTCTTTATATCTGATCTGATCCCACCAGTCATAATATACCCTGACAGTTAAGTCCTCATCTCCTTTGTTTTGTTTTGTTTTTTAAAATCTCCATCTTATTTTATCAAGATTAAACAGGTCTCAAGCCCTTCTTCCAGCCCAGGGACAGTAATGACTACATCAATCAGGCTTTACCCTGTACTGGACTAATACCCACACAAATTGACTTGTTTGTTTCTCCATTGTCATCTCATAGCAGCCTCCTCATTCTACTAGTTCTGGCAGAGCATATACATTTGGAAGTGTCAAGACACACAGAGCTCTCCAGGGCATTAAGTCATGCTTTTAAAAGATATCTTATTGACTTAAGTGCAGTTTCATTTGTCTGCTAAATTGGGGAAGGTTGGTATTAACAAAGGAATGAAGTGTTGCACTTTCGCATTTAAACTCATTTGAGTGTGAAACTTTAGCGACTTGTCTTTGTTAACAGGTGAATAAAAAAGAGCCACACACACACTCACGTGTACACACAAACACACACACCACTTCCAGTGCCACACCTTCCCTCTCCCACACGTACAAATGCAAACGAAATGCCCAAGACCGCTGTGCGTTACACTGCGGCACTGCTCCACGGTGTCAATGGCCCGATACATCTGTGTTAGCTGGTGGCAAATGATAAGAATGAATCTGACACTGCCTTTTATTAGATCACTATTGTGTCTGAGAACATAAAATCTGACAAGTAAATGGAAAAACATGGATCATGTCTGAGGAAAAATCAATAATAAGGATGTAGCGGCCAGTGTTGTGTGGATGCAGTGGGCTTTGTGCCTATTCTCTGCTGACACATTATCGCTACCCATTTCTTAATGCTTTAATAGAGCCGTGATCCAACATGTATAAAACATGTGACACGCACATCCACAGAAACGGCTCTCAAACACAAACTAAAATCCATTTGTACCTCTGCCCCTTTCTCTGGTTAGAGGCGTGCTGATGGATTGACAGACCAATTGGATGTAAGCCATACTGTACTGCCTAAAGCACACACATACGACTTTGTCCAGTTGCGAGGCAATCAAAACAGTGTGAGCAGTGAGGGCAAGGGTGCCATCTGCACACCCACTCACACTGTGAACTGACTTTAAGAGAAACAGAAGAGGGTGAAGAAAAGAGTGGGCTGGAACAGTGATTATGGGGTCCAAGCTTTACTATGAAGGTGGTGGAGCTATGAAGAGAGAAAATGTAGATGAGGAGACGAGCGGCACATGACAGACGACTCGACGAAAGAACAATAGCTCCACAGAGGAGAAAAAATTGGTTCGAGCGAGGCGGGTTTGTGGTGGGGGGGAGGCAAAAGTGATAATAGAGGAGTGCTGACGTGTATGACGAGCTGCATTCTTCACATCCATTTAAATAATGTTCCACTCCTGGTTTGCTCCACCGTGAATGTCCAGCCAAAGCTGAATTATTCAAATGAAGTCAGTAATGTCTAAGAAAAATCCTTTATTTTTTTTCTTCCAGCTACCATTTGCTTCAACTGCTACTGTAATAGTCAGTATTTATTACAAACAACATGCCAACTGGCAAACACAGGAAAATACTGCTCTGTTGTTGCTGTCATCATTGGTTGTTATTTTCTGTTTATCTAGTATGTGTGTGTGTGTGTGTGTTTGTGTTTGTGTGCGTACCTTTGCCCGAGCACTGAACAGCGTTGGCAACAGAATTAGACAGAAAGTGAAAGGGCTTTTGTTTGCAGTATTACTGCGGTTTGCTCCCAGGGGCAAGGACAATACCATCATCACTAAGGTATTTTCTTTGTCTCTGAGAGTTTTTTTGTTTTTCAGGAGCTCCCGTCTGTTCCTCTCAGTCAGCTGGACAGCTCTTCCAGCAAAACGAGCCGTGCAGCATTCAATCCAGCACAGCGCTGTTGTTTCGGTGATGCCGGCTGCCAGTCGGTGCTACTTGTTGTTCCAGCTTCCTGTGCCGACACCAGAGCCAGTAATAGGACAGAGAAATGCAAACGTAATGCCAAGCGTGTAGCGTTTTTATCAGACAAGCCCAACTGTTAGCATATTGAAATAAATATCATGACAGTGGCATCGCTTCCTTTGACGATAGCGGCAAGTCCCTCAGTTTTGCTACTGCCTCTTGTTCCAGAGTAGGTGAGAGGTTCTGTATCAGAACCATGTGGGCAAGCTGAATAAAGTTTGGAATAGAGACAACACTGACTGTCTTTGTAAAATGTACACATCATCAAGGATTTTCTGTGTGGTACTTCAACTGTTTCCACTTCCTCCCACTATGCAGCAATGAAGCCAAAATATCCTGGACATGAACACTGCCATCTCTCACTGAAAACTTCATTAATTGCCCAATTACGAGTCAGCCTCAGCTGTCAATATCAAACAAAATAGCTCTGGAACATCAGGGTCATAAGAACTAGCTTAGATTTTTTAAAGTGTATTTTGACCATGTCACATCCACTGAAAAAAGGGTGGGATTTATGAAGTATACAGCAGCTAGCTTCACTTTTGGGGTACTGTCATGATGAACATCTTTATATGGTCATCGTCACAATATCACGATTCTTTGCTGTTCTGGCTCCTAAATGGTGGAACGAGCTCCCCATTGACATCAAGTCGCTTTGGATAAAAGCGTCAGCAAAATAAAATGTAATGTAATGTAATATGTCTATGGTGAGGCAATCTCCCATCGGCTATTTTCTGACTTGAATTAGCCTCTAGGGGACACAGACAATTTTTCTGGGCTACCAGTTAAGACAACGGTTTAGGTTGTTATACAGCTGTCTGCATATGAAAACAGATACATTTAAAAAGCCTATGCAATTTCGGAATTGTGCACTTGCGGGTAAAAAAGGCCTGCTCAAACGTGATTGGTCAAACTAGAAACTGAAACCAGAAAGCTTTCAGTCCCAAATGCTTGTCCCTCGCCTACAGATACTGCAAATTCACATGTAGAATTTGTTTATAGAGATGAATGGTGTGGTAATGTTTGGACAGACAGAAGTAGAGAGACCTATTGTATTGCTGTTGTCTTTCCCTTTTAAATATTTTAAAATGGTTTGACTGGTGCCAATTCTGGTGCTAATCTCTTCATCTTTCCCATGACGTAGAAATCAAACAGTCTCATTCACATGCAGAGGTACTGCATTGGCTATTTTCTGTATCCGAGTATCACTGCTTCAATCTTCTCACTGTGCCCCCTCGTCGTGATCTCATACACAGCGCTGTTGCACAGCCCCTCTTGCCTCGAAGTGTTTTTCCCCCATCTGTTTGTGAGTGTTGATGTCAACCAAATGTGAGCTACTCTTTGTCGCTTTTACCTCTCCGCCTCTTGCCTTTCAGCCCACTTTCCCTCTCCTCTCCCGCTGTCTTTAAGCCCTGTGGAGTGTGACTGCTGGCTCCTGTGATTGCGGCGAGTGTCCCCTCGGACTAAAGCAGACACTGCCTTTGCTCCAGGAGGGGAAGCTCATTTAGTCTTTTCACTCATCAGGGAGCAGTGGTCCGTCCTATATGTGTGTGTGTGTGTTAGTGTGCGTGTGTGTGTGTGTGTGCTTGCGTGCGTGTATGCCTTTGTCTGAGCGCATATGATAGATGGGTTTTGGAGGCAGTTAAAAGCAAGGAAAGATTAGTGCAGACAGATTATACACAGGTGGTACACCAGTCATTTTCATTCTTGTTGGCATCCTGCTCATGAGGAAGAGAACATGTCAGTTTAAAAGACTCTGCGTGTAAGTGAGAAATGTAAACTAGAAAGACGGCGACTGGAAAGAGACTAGCAAAGGATGGTAAAGGATTGCTCTACCCAGCGTGTTGACAGTGAGCCTGACAGTTCATTAATCCAACCAAATCCCCCCAAAGTTACTCAAGTGTGGATTCTATTTTCAAATTTCCTATTAGTTCCTCTTTGTGGATTAGGCACTGCAGTTCACGAGTGAATGCCCAGCCTCAGCCCTGGCCCAGCTCATATAATTGGCTTGTAATGGATTTGAGGTCGCCTTTGCATCAGTGATATGGACAGATCTGAAGCAAAATGGCTGCTCTCCAGACTGCTCTCACACACAGCCCACGATGAGGACTCTGTATAATCCCTTTCTTTGCCGCACATGGTCATTTCTATTTCTGTGTGTAGCTGCGGCATCCGTGGCTCGAGGACTGTGGCGGGGGAACGTGACACGGCTGAAGATGAAACATGTCAGGTGTCATGCAGCCTTAGGGGCCCTGTCACCAGCGAGACCCCTGATTCATATTCTGAAACTGCGCCCCCATCTCTAACCCGTTTGCCCTCTGTGTTTCCACCTTTCTCTCTTCCATTTTATTTTGTTTATTATCTTCCTTTACTATTAATTTCAATTATTACAGCATTAAGATACTTATTGCAATGTATAAACCAAAATACAAATAAAAAATTGTGACATATGAATGTCTTGCACCGTGAAATCTCTACAACAGATGTTATTATGCAAAGTAGGATAAATTACTTTTACAGTCTCAATAACATATTAAATAAAGATAAAAGTGACAATAAAATGTATTGAAGTTTAATGGAAATTCTAACTAGATTTGAAATGAATCAAAACAAATTAATGTTGATAATTGAAACCAGAATAAAATAATTATTTTGAAAACACTGGAAGGTGACAAACAGCGATTATTGACTGTCATTATATCAGAGCTTAATCTTGTATATTTAGGAAAGTAATGACATATTTACCAATGAGGAAACAAGTGATAAAGTATTGATTAAATTACGGTTACTAATATCTGGCAGCAATGTATCATTTTTACCGTAATGCTTAACACAACATTGACATTAGCTCTGATTTGATTATGATATGCTACTGCTCATGAGGAAATTATTCATAAAGTTAAGTACAAAGTTTTGAAGGCTGACACCATAATTTCAGATTTATCTGCCACACCATTTATTACCGAGGGGATAATTAAAGCATCTTTCATGTAAACAGATTTATGCCCACTTGTATGGAATCGATTTAGGTTAAGGGCATTCCATAGAAAATCAATGTGATAATCAGGCAGAAGTTCATCGTATCCATCACGACGGAGCATCGCAGGTATTTTGACCAGGTACCAGAGACCCTGGAGACTTCACGTTCAGAAAACAGCAGCTTGCTGTTGGACCGGTGATCGCGATGGTCACAGCGAATAAGAATTACTGCTGCCTCCCTGACTCAATCCTCAGCTGCTATAGTGCTGTGGCCTGGGGAGGCTGATGGGGGTTTGTGCGCATGAGGGGGGGTACACTCGCTGAATCATAAACTCTGTATGAAGATTTGCCAGACCTCGGACCACCGCACCCCTGCCTGCCTGCATCTACTCTATTTATTCACCTTTTCCAACTGGTGTGTCAGTTCAGTCAATGTGATGAGGTAAACCACAGGGCTTTGCTATATTTGTGTTACATTTATACAGAGACTATAGAAGGAGAAACGGGAGGGGAGATATAGGAGGGGAATATCTTCCAGCATGCTGTAGAAGGATCCTGTTGCTCAAACGCTTCTTTGAAGGTATGAGCGATTGGACAGTGGATATGAGAAGCCTATAAACTCTGTACCTGAATATGGCGTACTGCCACGTTAACTCACATTGTGTAATTGAATTATTACTATAACTATTATTGCAGTGTTCTGTGAGCTTTGTTAGTTTACTGGCTTGAAGAGCAGAAAGTCACTGGCGTAATTAGAGACACACCCAACTCACTGTGCATTACACACACATCAGTGTAATGGAGGTGCAATTCAAATTAACAAGGTTGCAGCCTGTCATCTCACAGTCGGATGGTTCCAAGCCAATTATCACATCATTATGAACTGGTCAAATAAGTGTGGTTGCTTACTTTCATTTAGGATGCAGCGTCAAAAAAGTACAGCACTTTTTCCTCAGTGTGTACGTGTTAGTACAACTTTTTTGCACAATACAGGCTACATATAGAAGGAATGCTGACTTTTAGACTTAAAACACGGTGTAAATTACCTCATTTCAAGTCGAATATAAATGTCGGGGCTAGCGGACACTTGGATGACATCACACAAGCAGTATATGGAGGCATGTTTTTTCTGTTGATTTATAACGTCTGAAGATAGTTCACTAATCAGCTACACTGTTTTTCCCTGAAACTCCAAAAGTGTTTTGTGGACCCAAAAACTTCTGCCCCCACCATCGGCATAGGGGTGAGTAGATAATGAGTGAATTATAATTTCTGGGTGAACTCCTTTAAATGACGGTGGCTTTTTAAAGAGCACCCTCACTGTGCGTGTCTGTGAATAGTATATTGAGTTTGTAATTAAGATGGGTTTATCCTGATTAACAGCTGGAAGGAGACCTATTGTTGGTTATCAGTTAAATTTCGTAAGTGTCATGTGGCATGTGAGTGCATTAATTATTTTTAATTATCAAATGTAATCCCCTTGCGATCTAAACTGTAACTTCAGCAATGTTACACCATCACGTTTCCACTTTAAATTTTATTCAGCGTTTTTTGTCACCTGCCAAAGTTTTCACTTGAACCTACTATAACACGTCTATAAAATGAAATGGATTTATTGGTCTGGTTGATTGCTGCTTTAAAGATACTCAAGGAGCGAAATAAACACACCTCACTGAGATGTACACTGGCGATAGAGATCTATGCAAATTACAGTGTGTGGTTGACAAAATAAAGATAAGCTAAATCCAACCTTCAAAGTCATGGAATTTAATGAAAACGCTATCTATCTTTGAATAAGCATAGTAGAGTGGTCGTGCAAAGAAAAATGTCTAGTGCAGTTCGTATTTTGTTTGATTAGAGAACAGACTGATGGCTGGTTGAGTGCCATTGCAGTTTCACCAACACGTGTAATGAGGTAGAACATTGCTGTAACTAATTTCTCTTTCCTTTTATGTGCAGGAAATATAAACTGTGCTGGAAAATACACCTGTATATAAAGCAGCCAGTAAAATTAAATAAAATAATTTCTCTTGTGTACAAATTTGTATAAGTGTAATATTCTTTCTTCTGGAAAATCTCTACATTTTTAGCTTCTTAACCTATATAATAAACAGCACATATGTCAGAACATTTTCAATTAGAAATTAGGGTTGATGAGACTGAACCACAGTAAATGTGCTGACAAAAAACCCTGCAGGAAACCCTGGTGTTCTCTTCCTGATATTCTGGGACCTCAATCATGTGACACTGTGTGATTATTATTTTGCTATTTTAAAGTAGGTTTTACTCTTTCACACTTTGTCTTCTTGTTTCTCAGCAGGGATCAACACAATTTCTCTGACTTTAAACTGTTATTTAATTTGATTAGATGTGATGAACAGTATCACCAAACATAATGATGCATGTTTAAGAATAGGCACTGCCTGAGGACTACACAATGTTCCGCCAGTGACAACCTATGACGACCCTTTACCACATTTAAGAGGAGCAACCTGACCCCTAGGGCTCTTTACTATTTGCAGACTGATTGCAACTGAGCAGATCTGGTCACAGCTCTGGATCTTAATGATGTGGTGGATGCCATTGCCCAGAGACAGTGAAGTAAGAACACAAGGTTCAAGGTCAGACAGCTCTTTCTCCAGGTGCTGGAGTAATGGGTACTGCTTGTTTAATGACTAGTGCAACAGTTTGCCTGGATCGATAATCGGGTTGAAGATGGAGAAGAATGCAAGTTTGTCATTCTGTTTTCACTGGTGTCTGCCACTTATTCATGATTTAGATTGAATGTGGGTTTCAGGGTTATGGATTTGGATGGATAATGAACACAAAATCAGGTATTCTAGTAAATTATTCATTGGTCGGCAGATAATAACTTCCTCTGCCAAGGGGGTTATGTTTTCACCTGTCCATTTGTTTGTTGGTTGGTTTGTTGGTAAGCAAGATTGTGCAAAAACCTACTGGACGGATTACCTCAAGAGGATGTGGTAGGGACGACAGGGAAGAACTCATGACATCAAGATTCGAAAAGAAAAAAACGTCTTTAATATTGTGAGATAGTGTAATTTTACAAATTTCTCTTAATTTCTCAGCAAAAAGTTCATGAAGCATACTGAGAAAAAACTATATATATATGCTTAAGAGTGTGCACAATTTGGTGCAAAAATTATTCAAATAAAAATCTGGATTAAATGAATGTAAGTGTAGTTTAGCAAGTGGATTGTTGTGCCTTGGGGATCATGATATGCGTTCCACTGAGAGTTATTCTAGTTATGGTCTTATTTTGCTTTGAAACAAAAAGATGAGTCAAGCTAAATATCCTGCAAGCAGTATTTTTTCACTACACAATTGTGTGTCTGCATTCAAAGGATGTGTGATATTAAATTCTGGCACTGTCAACAGATTTGTGTCTTTGTTTTAGTAACTTTTCTTCATCATTTGTCTGTAAAAAGAAAAGGTCTGACACTGAAAATCCTATGTTTTCTTTTTTTCCAACAGAAAGATCAATGTGTAACAATTTCAGCTCTGTTGAACTTTGTTTGTCAAAGAGGATGAAAATCTGACTTCAGCCCTGTCTGCCAAACAAACTGCATAATTTGAAACTGTCTGACATGAATTTGAACAGAGACATAACAGATCACTGTAGCCAGACAATACATCACTTACATCCTTTATCATTATTTTTTAGTTAAAGCAGGTAACACGTAGAGTTTCTGTATAACTGCTGCACATCGTTGGACAGGAAGTAACTACCCAGAGGTAAGAGGCAATGCATTAGATGTGTGGATCTGTATTGATGAATGCAAATTGAGAAGCAGGGTAGAGGAGATGTAAATACTGATTACAGATGCATAAATAAGCCACTATCAACGTCAATATTACCCTGAAGAATCATTAATATTAACCTAAGGTCAAAGTCTGCTGAGATTTGCATTATTTTAGATCTGGTGTGAAATCTATGTGCAAACCGAAAATTTATTTTGTACTTTGACAATTCATTCATACTACAGACTTGGCACTTATCTCTCTCTTATTTACTTTAGGATTAATGCTCTTGAAAGCAATATTAAGCACTTTGCTGCTTTAACAAAATATATAAGTGCTTTACCATAACAGCTGTCAATCATTCCATGTTCTGATGAAGGAATTTGTAATTAAGACTGTGTTTCACTAAACTCAGACGTGGATTATTACATAAACATCCTTGTCGAAGAAATAAATTATTCTTGTTAAAGCCTCGCACAAGCAATTTGCCACTGCCCTGTTCTCCCTTTTGTCTCAAACAGTTAAGGCAACAAATAATTCTTTACAACATGCACTGTGTGAATGATGCATAAATTCTCTTACGATAAAACACATAATCAACAAGATCTGCACTTAATAGAGCAGACACTTCTGGCTAGGTCTAAAAGTCACCTTAAAATAAATCACCCAAACACCAAATTTGACTCTCATGAATATATCATTTTTTTCATAAAGATTAATGCATCATTAAATCCTGGGGAATTGGTAAAAAAAATAACGTCCTTTCTCAAAATATTAAAGAATGAGAAAAAGTTCCAATCTGAACCCAAAATTGTTTTTTTCTCGGCCCATTCTTTGAGTTCAGTTGAAATCAGTTGAGTTGTTTTTGTGTATTTCTGCTGACAAACAAACAAACAAACCAATCAACAACCAGACAGGGGAAAAATATAATCACCTTGGAGGAGGTAAATAGGCTGATATCTTTAAATAAAAATGTGTATCACTTTCTACAATTTTGAGTTTCATGGAGACTCAGGGCTTGCTGACCATTAAGCCATTTCTATTTGCTGCTTCACTGTAACCTCAGAAGACCAACAGTCTGTCACGGTCTGGTGGTCCAGCATTTATAAGTTTATTTATCCATAAGAATGTGTGTATGACTTTGTGAGTGTGTGCTTGCAAGACCAGTGTGACCAGAGGCAGACCAATCAGAATGGTGGCACTTTGTTTATCCTGGCTCATCTCTCCTTTCTCTTATTGACCCATCACCACGTCCAGTGTGGACTGGCCCTCGCTCCCTGACATTACACAGATAATGGCTTTTCTGGAAAGAGGATTATGCATCTCCACTGAGCTGTAATTATACCAGTAACGTGCCAATTTCCAACCCATTCCTCTAAGGTATTCGTTTCTACAGTTTCAGAAGCATTGTGTTATTAACAGAGAAGTAATTGAGAAAACTTACATTTTTGGTGCAGGTTTTCTATTTTCCATTTCCGGAGCAATCTTCACCCTGATATAAAAGTTTTTAAAAAAGTGTCAAGGAGGACATCAGAGTGATGTGCCTTGAAAACGTTTCATGTTTCTTGTCCTTGTAACCATGGAGATGAAATTATAAAACACCTTGAAGGTCCTTGCTCCAAATATTTCATTTAATCTTTTTTTTTTTTTTAAACGAGGGATATTCAGACTTTGGCAGTATAGTTATAATTCTCCCAAAGTGGCACATGTGATACGTGTCTTTGATCATCCTTTGAAGACAAAATGAATACACGTTGATTGTCACCCACTAAATAAACCAAACGAAAAATAATTAGATGGCGTTTAAGGGGATGGAGGAACATTGCACCAGCACAGTAGTTGACATTGGTTGCCACCTTCTAATAAACCGATCAGAAGAGGAAGAAGAAGTAACATAACCTATCTTAACCATTTTTCAAAAACTTTGTTACTTCAGCTGAGCAAAACCATAATGACATGCAAAACTGCTCCCTGCATGTCTCTGAATCCCTAATTACTGCCTGCACACGCTGCTGCTTTGGATGGCATCAATTTAGATTCCATTATGTTCCCTGCTTGCCAGTCCCAGTGGTGGCGCTAATGCAGTCCTGCCAACCTGCGCCAGTTGTAAATGAGGACGGAGCATTATGATGAATGGCCCATTTGCTAGCAACTACATTAAACCAACATTAACCAACACTGTCCGACCCCCCCCCCCCCCAAAAAAGAAAATACACACACATTAACACATGCACGATAAACTTATTTAATTGATCAGTTATTCATGGTAGGAGTTATAGTTGTCATTTGAACTTTTTCATGATAAATCAAATATGTGGGATGGTTGCCTCCGTTATCACATTCCACCCCCATTTTTTCCCACCTATAAAAAAAAAACTCACTTTATTTGCACTTACGCCTCCATTCTTTGTTCCTGTCTCTACCATTTTATCACCTTTTTCTCCACCTCTTCTCCTTACTTAAGAAGAGTGTGCACTTAAAGGGTTAATGACTAACTCATTCCCTCCGCAGGTTTTTGCGGTGGTTATTACCATATGATTATTAGTGATGGACAATTGGCCTCAAAGATGTTTCATTATGAAAGAGCTTGCTGGGATCTCATTAGCACTCTCAGTCTAAGGGCTGCTGCTCGAGCCCTCTCTGCCCAGGGGAATTACATTTCGATCACCGGGGCTGGAGTTAACAAGGCAACATTAAAGGAACGTGAAGGTGCAACAGGCAAAAAGAGACAAATTAGTAACCTCCATAAGGGTCAGAGTTGCTCTATTCGTATAAATAAATAATAAGAACCACGCAGGATCTGAAAAGAAATTACGCCATCTACAGTGTAGCCTGCTTTACCTGCACAATCATCTATGGCGAGGACTGCGACCCCTCGTGCTGTAGGCATTTGTTTTTCTTTTCGTCTGACAGGAGCATCCATCAAAAAATGTAATTTCATTTATTTTCAGCTGTTGATAAAGTTGCTGACTTGTGCCAGTCCTTCCCGTAGGATCAATAGCTGTTTATACAAATAGTGTTGGGAAGCAAAATACACCCATCGCGTTGTTGGAGGTGACTCTCTCCAAGGGCAGCTGCAGCAGTTTACTGCGGCGGCCTCGTGGTCGGCCGTGTTGGCTCTGTTCTATTGACACACTTACAGTACTTTAACCACATACAGTAAAGCCTGAAGAACTGGGTGGGCTTACAGCAGATGGATTTAAAAACACACTGACTACTACATGATACAATACTTTGTACTAGGACTTGGCAATATGGAAAATTCTTTGCATATCAGTCAATCTCCGGTATCCAAAACACCTTTCATTCACTTGCTGGAAAGATGGAGGCGAAGGTTAGATGGTATAAAAGGTATTGAAAATACACTGGAATGAATGTTGCTTAAATTTGCATTTGGACTATACTGCAATACCCAACCATTAAACCACTGACAAAACGCTTCTACTTCCTACCACTCTACAAAAATTAAACCAAAATACCATGGTCGCAGGCACTGCCAGGTTGCACCAGTGACATCATTTGGAGCCAGTCTGTGCAGTAGTGAGCAGAGGGTGAAGCCAGTGTATCAAGATCCTGCCGATTTACATGAGCGACCAATCGTAACTCAATCGTGACATTACACCCTGTTATTATAGCATCAAATAACAAATAAAACCAAAGTTAACACGTATATCAGTGTGAAAGGAACTACCCAGTGGGTTTAAGGGGTAATAACCCATACTGCGCCCAGCCACCACCGCGCTCAAGATGTTTTGATTTCACTTTCGGGAGCTGTCGTCCGTCTTTATATACAGTCATTGCACACAACCACGGTCCCGCCAGTGCACAGCAAGACCCCTGGGCAGGCAAGGTTCATGTAATCTTACAGGACAGTGGCCAGGTGCTCCAGCTTACAATCTCTCCTCGTCAGCTCCACCCAAAGGAAGCGCAGCAGCACAACAAAGCAAAGAGGGCTTAGGGCCATCTGACGAGGTTGTACACATGACGTCACTCTGCTTATCTGCCATGCCTCCGCGGCCTCCCCCGGGTGGCAAGCCAGCAGATGAGTCGACAGATTTGTTGTTGTTGTTGTAGTTTAAACTGCAGCTTTGTAGAGTCCAAAAAACAACCTTATCTTTTTTATTACTTTAGCATCTCCAGCGTCAAACCCAAAATAATTCAACACTCTGCCTCTCATAAGCTTTGGTGTTGGGATTGCCCAGTCAGCACGGATTGGCTCGCTAGTGTCCTCCAATTTCGTAGCAAACAAAATAACTTCAATAGCATGATAGGTCACATGATGCCCTAGTTCAAGCTGACAGTGACAACTACTTCAACAGTGCTGCACACAATGGAGAAGGACACCTACCATACCAGTGCTTTCCCTTTCAGAGGAATATATTTTTCAGCTTCAGGAAAAACAAATTCAGTGTAGTATATATAGCTGCTGTCCATGCTGCAAACTGTTCTGTGATGGAAATTTAAGGCCATAACACCCAGCGCTCTTGGAGGCTAATTACTTCTGGCATTCTGGCAACATTTCAAGCTGTAACACCTAATTGACTGTAGTTAGTGCTGCACTAAAGTCACAACAAAACATCAGAAATCAAAGTGCAGAACACTCCTCTCCCACACGTCGGCAACCGAAGGGAAAATACAACTTCTGCAACCCAAACTTAAGACTTTGCCATCTTTTGTTCTGAATTAAGTCACCTTAATCCTTGCTCTTTGGAAGGCGCTTTAAATACCAGCTATATGCTGCATTAGTCAAAACAGGGTGAGGAGACAAACAGAACAAACAGGGGGGTGGTGGTTGGAGACGAGAGATAGCAAGTACAGAGATAGCAAGTACACTGAGAAGGTGAAAGTGATGAGGAAAATAAATTAAAACGGTGTGAGCAAACAAAAGCAAATATATAGTTGTAAGTTACTGTGAGACAATATTGAGCTGCACTTTCAAAGCTCTTTACGTACTGCAGAAACTGTGCGGTGGAGTGTAACGCACCTTAGAAGACGGCAGAGGTGACATGTTATCACAGGGGTGAGACCATAGACTGTATGTAGGGTGGACGATATGACAGCCCACCCCCCAACAGGGAGGCCAATGTGTCTTGGTAGCTACTTGGTGGTTGGCTGCACAGTAGGTCATAAAACTCATCTTCTCCATGTTCCCTCTAAGGGAGATGGACCAACTTTAAATGTCAAACATGTTCTCTGCCATTTTAGGGAATTATATCACACTGATTTATGTCAGTGTTTATTTTTTGTTTAAGTTTTCTTTCAATAAGTTATATGAGCCTACAAAACCGAGGTAAAACTTCACGATTGACAGCTGAGACTGACTTGTGATAGGTTGAGCAAATGTATTGACCTCAATACTGTGGCCCCATCCCCCGCTTGCAGACTCTGACTCCTAATGTGCAAGATGGCAGCATTTGTGTATCAGATATGTTGGATTATGGATAGTGGGCAATGTATAACCGATCTTTATTTACAGATTATGGGTGAGACCAAGGCCTGGTGTGAATGATGACAATTTCTTCACCTTTAAAACAGTGTTGTGTTGGATGGTTGGAGTATTATGTTGACGCATCTCTCACTCGTCTCCAACAACCATCTCCGGATTGTGATTGGGAGTTTGATGCTCACAGTTGAAGTCACAGTTATGTGATTATGTTTTAAAAGGATGTCAGGTCTTTTTTGGGGGGGTGATAATATTTCACTGAATTATTAATAACTCTATTTGTAATCGTCGATGTATTGTTTACACTGTTAACATCACCTTACGCTCTGAGATCTTGCATTTGTCACATTTAATGATTCATTTAAAATTTTAGAAAAGCCACATTAATTATGAAAACAGTCATTAGTTGCAGTCCCACTAGTGTATCCATCATGCACACGTTGCACAAACTGTTAAAATATAATTCCATAGGTTATCTAGTCCTTTCAGTGTTTTTGAGCTTTCAGAACAGTGGTCTGGCAATCTTCTTAAAAGAAAAAATAACCTCCCACACATTTTCTCTGAAATGTTTTCCAGTTAAGCAGATAGAAAACAATTCCACCTGCATGAGAACTCTGTGGCCGCCTCTCCCACCTTTACCACAACACCACCCCCTCCTCCTCCTTTCACGTTTTCACAGTTCAAGCACATCAGCAGGCTGCTGAGACACAACCCTGGGGTTTGCGCTTTTCCACTCAATATTTCCTCATCAGAAAGAAGTGGCAGACCAACAGGAGTGAAGATAGAGAGCAACGACAGAAAGTCAGACATTAATGCCTGGCTGCCTCATGCGCTATAGGCTACATCTTCAACCCCAACGAGCCAAAGAGCTCAGGAACGCAGCAGTTCACATAATCAGTAAGCGTTGTTGTCCACAGCCGAGCTCCTGCATCTCTGTAATGTGCTCCTGCAGGAAATGTGATTAATTAATAGCATTGATTGAGTGGTGATTCAAATTTGCACCTTCCCAAGGTCAGTACTCGCAGTTGATACGATAGGAATTGGCAAGCAATGCACTTCTGAAACACTGGAGATTCTCTGCTGACTAAATAGACTGCAGTGGTATGGTGGAAACATGGAGAGAGGAGTGGTACTGATAATGGCAGAAAATGCCAGGAAGCAAAGAACATTGTCGCAATGAGAGAACACACAGTACAAAGCTGGCAAACACAGAGTGACACAGCAGAAGCTGACGAAGAACACATGATGTACTCACATAAAAGGAGAGAGGACAGGAACACCTATTATATGCAGTTTGATCGGATGCTATTACCACCAATCAGTTCACGATCCTCTTGATTCAACAAGAGTCCTTGAGTGAGAACTTGTATGCCCCACTGCTGGGCAAACCGTTCACGAAACATTAAGGCACTTTTTTATTTATTTAATTATTCTGCATATTCCCTTTCACAAGAAAGGAATGCGAAGCCTGGGGATACGTGGGGAGCAGCTTCAGTCTTTGATGAGGACAAAGCATAGAAGGAAAGGGAACTGAACAGATGGGGACAAAAGACGATAGAAAATAATAAAAACTCAAACTCGATGTCTAGAGAATTATTGGAGCGCTCCTCCGCGACTTTCAGAAAGTGCTTGTTCTTGTTTTTTTGTTTTTTTTAGCCTTCTCCAAATTCCTCTTCAAAACCAAAGTACTGCTGTAGTGTATTGACTGTGCAAAAATAAACCGGACCTCTTTTTTCCCCTGAATCTGTCATTTAAATTTCATAATGGTCATTGCTTGTTCTACCTTTATCACCTTCACCACGGAGGTGAGGTTTTCATCTGAATTTGTTTGGATTATGCACAAACTACTGGATGGCTCACCACAAAACTTAATACCTTCTTGTTACATTTATCAGATATATAAACCATGTACAAAGAGATTTTCTGCATAATGTTACTTAGAATATCTATTCTCGCATCTAGTTGAAAGGAATATTTGTTGCTGTACAGTAACTGAATAAATTCCATCCCTCTAAAAACGTAATCATAATGCTGATCTGCAATAAATTTGATCTTTTCATAGATAATAACACTGTTAATAACAATGTCTGTTTTATTTAGGATCGCTGCATAATTTCTCAGGATTTATCACATTCCTAGCAATATGAAAAATAACCTTTCTCTCAATGTTAAAGTGAAGAAAATGTCTGTATCCGAACCAGTTCTTTCCTGCTGCAACTTTCCACCAAGACCCATGGCTATCTGTCGAAATGTTTTCAATATATTTTTAGCTAAATTAACAGAACTGTTATAGTGAGGCTTTTACATACTACACACTGTACAGTTCTACTAGATTCATTCTAACCTCTTTTTTATTGCTACACATTCTCCACGATGAGCCTTATACAACGGCTGTCGTTAACTTTACTTCCCAATTCAACCACCACTGACGGCAGAAGCAACTTTATGGGATGCTTATAATTATCACTGTAATGATTACTGTACAGGCTGCAGCATGTGATGTGTGTGCGTAGATGTCTGCTCCGTCCAGTCCAGGGAGATGGCGGCCCACTTTCAGTAACTGATGAGAGTGGGAAAATAGAACGCTTGATTACCCCCGACACTGCTGGAGCAGCGCTGCTACCAATGAAGGTTACGAGACCCCATACGCGAGTGGTCAAATATAGAAGGACGGGCTGATGATCTAGTTTTCAAGTCCTTGTCTTACCTCTGTGGCGACGAGGCTTATGATTAATTATATATATGGCTGGGTGATCGTGCTCAAATGAGCCCCTGCGACGTCCATCACTGCTCCCATCAGCCTCGTCAGAACCTACATCGTTAGCACCAGGGTCATCAATACATTGAATTATTATCACTGCTGTCAGGCGTCAATATTGTCACTGTCTACATCATTATCACCGTCCCAAGCCCAGAATGCTAGTTTCCATTTGACACCCCTCACCTGACTCCACTAAATCAGAGAATCAGTGCCAACTATTTTCTCTCAGTGCTTTAATATTCAAACAAGCTCGCCAGACACACAGTGAAGGCCTTAGCAGCTCCGAACAAAACACTCCCTGGAGGACGGAGTACTGATGGTTTCTCCTCTGTGTAATGAATAAAAAGCACAGAGTGCTACAGCTGCTTCCCCGGCCAGTAAAACCATCGAAGAATCCCTTTGCTCTTTCCTCCCCCCCCCCCCCCCACCCCCTCCTCCTCTCCTCCGCTGCCATTGCAGACTCTTAAAAAGACGTGGGCGCCAACGCATACATTTTATAACTAACAACACCTGTCCAACTCCGCAACAATGACAATGCATCAACCAAATGAAATTCAGCCACAATTGGAAACATTGCCTTTGTCCTCTGAAGCATAAAGGCTCCTGCCAATGACAAGTCAACAAACAATATGCAAACACAAACATACAGTTCAGTCTCCCGACCTGGAACACATGAACACATAATAAAGCACACACAGACAGTGTGCACACACACGCACACAAACATTAAATGACTAGAAGAACCTTTTCATCCCTGTCTTCTGAAGTAATGAGGAAGAGGTTGGACAGTGTTTTTTGGGCCTTGAGCTCTAACTGCTGTTTGCTCTTTGATACTGAAATGTAATTAAGTTTTGATGGTCTGCCTTCCTTCTTTTCAATAAAGGATGTGAGAGAAACAGACTCAAATGCGTGCGTTTCATGTGTTTTCCTTCGGTACCGACACCCCAATTAGCAAGAAACGTCGTATAAAACCTCAAACACCTGAGCTTTAAATTCTCCCCAACAGACCTGCCTTTGCTTTCTGCAGATTTCCCTCTAAACACTTTGATATCCATCATCTCTCCTAAACTTAGGATGTAACTCAAACTGCATTAAAGCCACAACACTTCGTTCCCTCTTTAGCTTCAGAAAAGTGCCACACTCCCTCTGTGTGTTGTTTCTGTTCTGTTGTTGTGCGGCGGTGCAATGCAGCGACAGAGGTAAAGTCACAAAGAAGTCTCTGCCTTTAAACTGAGTGAAGTGCTCGCTGCGTATTGCTCGTTGTTTTCCAACATGTTAATGATGTTCTCCTGAATATTGTTTTGAAAATACAGCAAAACTTCTGGGAATTAATTTAACAGATAACGACGCAGATTTACAGTCGCTCTGAATCGTTTTCTGTATCACTCCAGTGAAGATTTTAACGCTGCTCCGGTGGCAGTAAATGTGTAGTTTAGAGTATAAGGAGGTTTCTAATCACTCCTTCATGCATCAGGTAGGATAAACTGCTTGCCAAGGCTGTTAGTTCTGTGTGAATAATTTATGCATGTTGTGGGTTACATCCGTGAACAAAGAAACATTCATCCCAATGAAAAAGACTGAATGATACATTTTTAATCTACGCATCGTTTCCAGTGGATGAAGAGTTTAGACATGGGGAAATGTGCAGTGTGCCTTTATCGCCACCTGGGTTTGGTCCGGATTGTGTGCTAATGCGAGGGGTTTGCAGATCCAGTCTTAAACCTCCCAAATTGCTTCCAGACTTATCTTTGGATCCTCTGACAATATCAAACTTTTTTTATATGTAGCAGTTAAAATCTGGAGGATTATGAGAGTCCCGGAGCAGCTGACGACGTTGCTAGCCTGTGAGGCTCGAGTCAGCACACGACTGATGACAGATTAAAACTGACAACGGAAATATCACCACCTGCATTAAACATGTGTCCCTAAATATTTCCTCATCCCCTGGTTTAGCCTCCTGCTTTTGTTTTCTCATGCTGCAAAGCATTAGTAATGCTATGGCAAACTATTGCATAACTATTTTGTTTACACCTCTTTCTCTGTTGGATCTCGTGAGGTGGTGCAATTTTCCCTGACTGCATATGTTAGAATATGGATGTTGGCTCTACTGATTGTTTTTGTATACGCCTACATACAATGTTGGCTTAATTGAGCCTTTGAGCACAACTGTGCCCAAATACAGCCTCACAAAGCAGATTGCATGGCTGTTGATAAAAACTAAGACGAAATTAAATTGTCTGCCATGAAAAAAACAAGTTACTCAAAATACAAAAGTCAAAGCCGTTAAATCAATTCATAAAACTTTTCAGCTGCCGTGCAGTGGGTACTAGGATAACATCTGCACTGGTTCAGGAGTTGTGACCTACGTGGGCGACGGAATTTATTTTAAAGCAGGTTTTCGTGCTTATACATATCGGAGTCGGACTGGTAGATGGAGGAGTGGGTGGTCATGATGATGAAAGGCCATGACACTCCCACAGGCACGTGGATAACAAGACGGCATTAGGAAGTAGGCATGCACATAATGCCAAAATCCACATCTCCATCCATTGATGTAGAGTTTATGATGTTTACCGCGGAAAGGAAATGAGTGAACCTCAGGGGTTGGGATCAAGGAAGGCTAATGCGATGTGCAGCTCAAATCAGATAACTGACTTGACATTTAAGATTTGGTCGTAAAGCACAAGTTTTCTTTTTAGTCTATTTTCAATAGATGCAGTATTATTAAAGAAATTACTAGGTATTGTGGGGTCCATAATACCGTTATTAAAAGAAACAATTGTATCAAGTAACAGCTCAAAATTAAAGCTTAAATCTTAAAAAAAAGTTGAAGATCAGATATCTTAAAATGGGATGTTCTTGTTGGCTGTCAGCAGAAACCACAGTCTGGGTTTTATTGGGAACCCTCCAGGCTGATACGATTACTGAAATATGAAATTAAAGCAGTATTTCTCCATCATACAGTGCGTCTGCTATGATCAGCATTTCATCAGACTTAAAACATGAAGGGCTTGTTAAGCAGCCTCATAGACCCGACAGTTTAAACGCAGCATCCCATGTGTATGTAGTAAAAATAAGCAGATTTGACCAAATTAGTTTTTGACCGATTGAGTTTTTGTTGAGTGAGTGCAAAATAATCACTGCAGGCCTGTGTTTCCCGAGGCTGAACACTTTCTTGTTGTTGTAATTAATCACTTAAGTGAACTCTAAGAGATTTTTCGGGGCATAACTAATGGTTGCACAACAGGGTTATTGAATTCTCATTTCCCTTATTCTGATAGACTGTAATTACAGCATATTCCAATTCATCTACCAGAAAAGCAACAAAATAACAGGGGTTATCCACAGTTAAGTATTTGATTGTTGCTCCTGGCATCTTTTCAGGTTTTGAAGGAGCAGCTGCTGAATCACTGAGCAAACCTGCTGCGCCTGAAGACAGGACTGTTTGACAGGCGGAAACCATATCTTCAAGACAGGGAGTTACAAATAGAAGAAAAATAAACAGTACAGTAAAAAGGTGCGTGTTTGGACATTCCATAATCTACCCAAAAAGTAATACTTTAATAGCACTTATCCTACTGATGATTATAACAATACATTTTGGTTATTAATAATACTGAGGTTATTGTACACTGAATTAATTATTGCGTTACCCACAGTGCATCTCCCCAGCACTAATCCTAAAAAGCAAAAATCACCAATTTTTGGTGCAATCTTGCAGCAAAAAGTTTATTCTCTTTTCCTCCTTGTCTTCTCTCTAGATAATTTCAGTCAAATCATGAATATAACACGGCCTCATTTTAAATCAAATCGAGATTTAGAGTTTTTGGAACCTTGTTGGACAAAAGAAAATGAGAATTTCCTTGGTGAAACAAATGTGAACCTCCAGGGTCTACGATTAGCACAACCTCAAACCCAATGCGAAGAAAATAGATGAGGTCGGTTTCCATGGGGGATTGCTCAAATATGCCTCCTTGACTAAACTTTCAACATGTTTAGTAGTTCTTTGACTGACCCTGATTTTCCACTGATGCAATATCTCAACGATGAAGTAAGTTTTGGCACAGAGAGTGTTTCTGGTTCTGGTAATGGTACCTCGCCACAGCAAACAAGGAAAAAAATCGAATCAATCTTTAGTGATGGGGAGGCCGATGACAGTATCGACATCTCCTCTTCCTTCCGCTAAGAAGCCTTCCAGAAGTATTCCGATTACAAACACTGCCATCTTGCAAATTTGGAGCCAGAGGTCATGTCTGAATCCCCCACTCACTAACCTTTCCTTGCTTCACTGTATAGTGACTACTATATAGAGGACTACATAGTGAGCTCATCTGGAAAATAAAAAAAAAACGTTTGCACACTATTGCGCCTTTTTCAAATTATTTAATTCCAGAACTTCAGCTTCTCTATGCACTCTACAGTTTGCACGAATGGTGTATACACTTCTCTGTTGCTGAGGCAATATGCTGGTTCTTTCAACAAACCACCCGAGTTGAATTTATATATTCAATAGTCAAATTTTGTATCATACTTCAAATAGTTAGCTTTGAAAACAAATATTAATTCATTAATTTAAAATATTTTAAATCTACACATCATTTAGTACTGCCATCGACTTCTGCACAGTCACAAAACGACTAATCTTCTCATCCACAGGAACCTTGTACAGTTCAATGGCAACTTAAAAAAAAGTTTTGGGCTGTAATTTTTGTTCAAGTTACTACTGGCAGATAGAGCACAAAGTTAATAGTGTCACTCTGTCAGCCTGTGGCTCTTTTCCTTTCTTCTTCCAGCGCCGCTTTCATCACTGAAGCATTTTCTGCTTTAGCTCAAACTGTCGCCAAAATTACAAATGGAACAATGATGCTAAAAACAACTTATGAAACGCAGGCTAGCCTCATTATATCCCACTGTAAGGAAGAAGACTGAGAATTAATTAGATCCAAGATATGTTAATTGCTATCCAGACACAGACATTCTTGTACTTAAACAATGTCATTATCAGGATGTAACATACATAGCGGTAGGAGATTGTCCCAATACTCTGGCTCAACTTCACCACTCTTTACAAAAACTATTCCTACACATGCTGTTCCAAAACTGCCAATACTAATTCACTTCACGACAAGATGTTATTTGTGAAAAACACTGCAGGTCTCCAGAAATCTTGGCAAACTTCTATGTGTTTAAAGTTGGCCTTTAACATTTTGCTATTTCAAAACAAAACAGTTTGTTGAACGTCTGCTGTTGTTGACCTATGTGTTTATTAATAAAATTACATATGACCAGGAATCATGCCTTCCAAATCTTTGAACCTTCACACTTCTGAAGACAATAAAACATATTTTAAGATCTTATAAAGAGTTCACATGTGGGCTGTGATAGGGGTTAAGTATGAGACCTCTACAGGTGAAGGACTGTACTGTTTCTAGGTGCTGGTATAGATATATAAATATTTATTTTTAGAGGACAAACACCAGTAATAATGGGTTTTATAAATAAATAAATCGTAAGACATGAATCACAAGCACATCACAAAATAAAAAGTTACATTTGGGACTAAATTGGCAACTCTGGGTTTTCAGACCTAGGTAGAGACCTAACACGTGAGGAGTTCATCTCAGGATGGATCCTGTTCTCAACTTAACACAGTAACACTGTGTTGATTTGTGATAGTTTTCAAGTAAGTCAAGGCCTGGCATTTAATTGTGAAGAGCAGTGGTGCTCAAAACGTCAACAGGGTTTGGACACAATAAATAAGTGAAAATTAGAGCCCTGCAGTGTGTGAACTGTGTTTTTATTTATTAGCAAATTTTTTGGCTCAGCCTTTGCACCTTTTCTGGCTTGCATGCGCCTGCATATTTCTAGTTTGTAACATCAAATTATTCATACACTTATTCATAACTGATTTTGAATAAATAATTCTAACCACATTCTCGCATCTGGAGTTAATCAATCCAGTATTTTCAAAACTGCAAGATAGTGTGTATCTCAGGACATAGAGAAACTATTTAGTTATTCATTTTGCAGCTGTAATTGTAAGAGTACAAAAAAAGTAAGTGAATTGACACACTCCATCTTCGGGAACCCACCTCTGAGTCTTGTGGGAAACCCAAATTTATGATCTATTCAGAGTCAGTGCAATTACTCAGTGTGACTTCTCTCTCTTTATCGTTACTTGAGCTCACAGAAACTTAGTTTTACAGGCCTTTTCCTATTCAACTTTATGATTAGAGATATAAAGAGAGTCTTATTCAGCATTTTTAAATACCACAGGACTACTGATAGAGCCAGAATATTAATGAACATAAATAAAGGTGAAAATCCCTGTATTCAAGTACAGAAATGACCAAGCACCTACTTCAACGTTCCAGTTCTATTTCCACAAAGCTGCCAGCATCCAATCACTGTTAAGTTCCAGTCTTTACATGTTCCAATATCAGCTATAACCAATAAACAAGACTTCAAACAACAAGAATTAGTTGCTCTGCTGTGTAGGTGTACTGCTCTTTGCTCTCTGCATCTCTTCAAAAGGTAGGATGAAAACAGAAGCGCTCAAATTAAGACAAAGTGCAAGCCAGTCTAGAGAGGAGAGCTGAGAACTCTGACACTCGAGTTTTAAAAAAAGGAACAGCTCGAGAGAAGCAGGCAGAGCGAACGAGCTGAGAGGTGCAGAGGGCTAGGAGTGAAATGCCACCAGGACAGAGCCCTTACTCATCCTTGCAACAGTGAGACAAGCAGTGGTTGGAAAAACTGGAGGATAAGAGAGCGAGCGAGCTGAGGAGGGCACCTCGTGGTCTCCCACACCCAACAGCTAGCAGTGGGAAGCGGGGTTGCGTGTGGTTGGTCCAGGGGGACTCTCAAGCAGAGGTCGGATCAATGTTTGCCCTTAGCGCAAATCAGAGCCTGACAACTCCCATTGGCGTTGGCATTTCTGAGCGAACAGTATCTTTCAACCTTCACACAAGTGAACAACATCAAAAGTATCTGAACTCGAAAGCTTTGTTGTAAACGAGAATCTGAAGAGAATAATTAAAGCACAGGTAAAGAATGCTAAGGGAATTCAGCTGCTGAGACACAATGATATAAAAGTACAGAAGCAAACACACATCAAAATAATTTAACAAATATCATGTCATATAATTATATTGTTTTTAGCTTGTGTCATTTACCACTTATCAATAGCATTCATTTCAACCATATACCTTTACACTAGTAGTACGTAATGCACTAATCTCTGTCAAGGAGATTGCGTTTTAATCTGTATCTTTTTCTTAGCAGGATACGCAAAAACTCCATAATGGATTACCACCAAACGATACAAAATTACTCATGGATCTTGATTTTTTTTAGATAAGACAAGTTCTGAGGACTGATATTTGAGTATGTGCAGTTTGGTGCAGGTACAAATCTGGATAAAGTGAATTTAAAAGTGCTGCCATCCTTGTTGCAGTGTTAGAAAGTGAGATGCTGGTGGTCAAACAATCAGTTTGTGTAATTTGTTGACGAACGGCTTCAAATTTAATTCAGGTTAAATAACAGTACATATTGTAGTAACCAGCCAGCATCAGTTTGATTTACCCCCCAAACAACAGAGCACGCATTGGAAGAGTACAAGAGAATACCTTATTTATTTTGGTGCCTGCAAGGACACTTTTGCACTTCGCATAAGAAACTGCTACGACACAGGTATTGATGGCCTCCTCTTGTCACAAAAGGAAATAAATCATTTACTCAACAAACATAAGAACCATTCCTGTAATTCTCTGATGTGGAAGTAAATGTGCTGAAATTACAGAATGTTTTCTGGGAATAGACGACTATCAGTAAAATGACAAACACAACAGGATTCAATCTGTCGGGCGCAGTCAATCACAAAGCAATACCCAAGCGCACATTTCCACAAACAAGACATTTTGGCACATTGTGTCTCTTGCTAGTAATGCACATCCATTAAGATCACATATCAGTGAATTACTTATTATAAAGGTTTGTGAATATGGGAAACAAAACAAATACAAATGTTTTTCATGACAATTTAAACAAGACGTGAAAAGTATATTTATTTATTTGGTGTAAAGTTGGTCAGTTTATTATTTATAGAAACACAGATATACCAGCATTACTGGTGAGAAATTGCATGAGTTAAAGGGAAATACCGATGATATTTAGCGCACGCTCGTTGACTGTCAAGGCTGTAAAATGTAAATCATCTGGGTCTTTTCCAGAGTCACAACTCGTATCAGAATATATACAGGTGTTAGCCTTTTGGGGTCACATGAATCAGCACTCACTATAACTGCTGAACTAAAAAAGAAAAAAAAATGCCAGGTATAAATTGAGCCATTGTTCGGTGGATCGACTGAACATAATTGCCTTTCTATATGGTACAAGACATAATAGGACGTCTGTAAAGGTTGACAGAATCCAGTACACCTTGTGGGAAGAAAACATGCCAGGTGGTATTTTAGGCCCAATTACCCATATGTTTGGGACAAGTGACCTTTCCACGCTGCTGCACCGTCTGAATGTCCAGGTAGCAACACCTACCAGCCATCAAAAACGGTTTATTGAAGTGTTTATTCTTAGCCTTTCCCCAAAGGTTAGCCTGAGCCCTCACACTCACTACCCATCAGCTTTCTAATGTGTCACACAGTTGCATCGGCCCACGATGAAATCAGAGCGAGCAGATGGCTGATGAGCCAGATTCGTAATTTCATCATTCTCTTTTTATCTGGGATAAAATATTAGTGGGCTCTCATCCGTTCGCGGCATAGTTATGTTCCCACTTTCCTTCACTTCTATTCCAACAAGACTTTAGAGCCGCATTTAAATCTGAGGTGGTTCATCAGGGTTTCAGAGGCAATTCCCCAGCAATGGGACACTCATCCTAAATCTGAACCATGCTACTTTTCATCAAAGAGCATATTGTCTCCTGTGGCCAGTAAATAACACCGATAGGAAACTGTCACAAGAGAGACAGTCACAATGCAGTGTGGCATTAGTTTCACTCTTAGCATGTTGACAAATACTCTATAACACGCACTGCTTGGTCCAGTCAGTGTTTGTAAAATCATGACCAAAGCCGAACTGCAATAATTAAAGTGGTTAGATATCACTCTCTCCACCAGCTGGGGCAACACAGCCACAAGAAAACACTTACACAACTCCAACTTACTCTTAACAAGAACAACCCGCTGTTTTACTCTTTCCATTACTACTATGCGTAGTATGCTACGTTTCAAAATTACTATCTATTACAAAGCAGGCAGAGATAAAACTTGTGAAAAAGATATTATTTTACTGAGATTGTATGAATCACATAGAGAAAATGTCTTGATCAAAACAATACTCCAAATAAAACAAGTTGTTTTTCCATGACCTTTACAGAAGCACATAGAAGTGTTTTGTTATTTGATGCCGCTGTCGGCAGGATGACAGGATGTGTGAGTTTTCCAAAACTGTTACAAATCACAGCTGAAAAATAAACAGCTTGGTATGTCATCACAGTCTAAGTTAACATTAGTACATTTTGGAGTTTAGGAAACCTGCATCAGCTTCATTCTAATGGTGACAATAATAAACATGAGGTTTAAGTTACCAAAAGCTCATATTAATGATTGCAAACAAAACAAAGTCAGTGGACTTCCTTGTTTACTCTGGTCATAGTCTGCATGGCCAATGGAGCAAATTATCTACACACAAATTCCAGTGTTTCTACAATGACCATTTTGTTGATTATTTCTTATTGCTAGTCATGCTTTTGGCCACAATCTTTTTATATTTTGTATCTGTGCAATCTCCCATACTTTATTTACGTTACCTCAATAACAGAGCTGTAGACCAGGTCTCACAAGCTTTATTTTTTATGAGCTTCTTGATCCAAATACTAAAGGTCATGGTTCAATAATATAATGTTAAGAGGATTCATTTATTTATATTATGTAATATATTAAATTTCATTTTTGCAGACTGCCAACCCCAACAGTAACATCTAACACAGAATTCAGGTCCCGCTTTATTTGTTGTGCTCATAAAACGCATATGGAGGAGGAGGAGAGAGGGCTCTTGATCAAAGTCAGCCACTATTACCAAGGTCTTGTTTTTACATGAATGAGGAGGGTCAAAGGGGCAACTGGCTCAGATGTTAGAGACCGGTACACCCACAGCACAGCCCCACACTCCCAGCGCCCCAGGCCTCATTTTAGAAGCACTGGCTAAAGGTTAATTCTCCGCTACCTGCAGAGGAGAAGGGGGGGGGGGGCAAAAAGAAAACAGAGCAGGGGGATCAAAGCTTTTAAGCATGCATTCCTTTGAATTTAAAATTCATATACAGCATGTTGGAAAATTATATCTAATCTAACCTGACTGGCTGTGGCAGAATAAGCACAAAAGAATTTGAACAGTGAGGCACACTCTCTCAAATTAATATTAATGCTCACCCTCGGAATTCTTCAGGACATGCAAACAAACTACTCTGCTCAAAACAAAGAATTAAAAGAGCAACTCCCTGTTTTAACTACTATTGCAATATATGGTTAACTCCAATCAAAGACCATTTATCAATTATACAGCTTTAGGACATGTGTATAAACCAAGTTGTCTCTGATCGGCTGTTTTCCTTTTAATATTTAAGGAATGGGTATTCATCACGAATACTCTTGTGTATTGATACGGAATTAAAGTAATTGTTTATTTCAGAAATTAGGATAATTTCCTTGAGGTCCCTTTTTAATAAAGTTGCTCCATTAGGAACGTCAAAAACATTAGATTGATCTGTTTAATGTCCCTTGCATGCACTGACGGCTCACTTTGAATAACCTGCAATGCATCATCACACAGAGCAGTGTATGTTGGCTCTTCTTTTCCCAGAGGAGTCATTCCTCACCTGCCCACTTGTCGCCCCTGTTCCGTTTTCCCAACCGGACGGTCTTCAGATTGGGCCAGCTGCTTGCACACCTGCTCCTGGTTTCCCTGTAAATTATTGCTGCAGGTTTGTGGCAGTAATCTGTAAGTATGGTTTCGGAAACTGCCTTTTTAAAGTCACATTCATGCTTCTGTGTCAAAGCTACACCGTGGCATTCCATAGTTGTGGGTAGGTATGTGTAAGACACACTGAAGAGTTTCTATGCAGATTTTGAGTGTCCTTCGGTTTTGGGTCTGCTTATTTACAAATTATCTGGCCTCTCTCTTTACTTCAGAACAATGGCAAGTGTTACTAAGGGCAATTATTAATTAATTAATTAGTTAAATGTATTTAATTTGTGACGTGATATTTTTGCTTGCTCCATTCGTCATCTGCTAACATGAATGAAGCAGGGTTTGTGAGCTATACTATAGCCAGCCAGTAGGGGGCATTTAAGATGTTTTAGCTTCAGTTTTGGTAGCTGGCATGTTGTCCATGTGTATTTAGTGATTGGGACATTCATTTAGTGAAATAGATTCATGTTTGTACAGATGCTATTTCTTCAAGGATGGTTTAGAGGTACAACATTTATTGAAACCGTTTTTGTGAATTGGAGTCACTTGATAACTAATCCTGAACAGAGAGCTTGCAGAGACTGAAATGTTAAAGTCTGGCGACACATTCTCTTATTTCTTCTAACAGAGTACCTCCTTCAAGACTGCCAAAGTAGGTGTGGCAAATGATGAAAAAGCTAACTTGATGACCGCCTTGTCTCCGCTTTAAGCTGCTTGAAATCGATGGCATCCCTGCATAAAAGCTCAGTCCTCGATCGAGGAGGTTAAATGAGGAAAGATCCAGATGGTTGAGGAAAAGACTGAGCCACCACCTATGCTTTTTGACTCACTAGCAGCTCTCACCGTCAGCAACATTTGAACGATAACAGCAGGTTTTCAGTTTCACATTACTCTATTTCCACCTGTCTTCAGCAACATCTGCACGAGCGGCAGAGAGCTCAAGGCAGACGTAGTGAGAATAAGGACGTTTTCAGGCAAGTTTTCTCTAATTTATGAGGCGATACATAATTTTGTCAGTGCTAAATAAAACAGCAAAGTGTTATTTACCATTTTATAGCCCTGGCATAAATGATGACTGCATAAAAGTTTGGCAGTTGCTTGTGAAAAAGACAACAATTAATATTTTATTACATTCCTACTCATATTCCCAATCTTTTGTGTTCTTGCACTGTTTCAGTTTTAGGGTGCACTTGATAGCTCTGCCATATTGTGGCAAACTGGCAGCCACATATTGGTCTAAAAACAAACACATCTTTATTTAAAGCTTTGAATTAAAGTCAGACTAATTAGAGCTCTGAATAAATGTGCCATTTAATTTCCCATTGCCTGACATATTTTAATGCATACAAAATATTCCTTATGATAATTTGTGTCAGATATGGTTTTTCCAGCATAAACTTTAAATAACCACTAGACACAAATTGTCCTCCTTTACTGAATAGTCAACTTTTCTGTGTAAAGTGCATGCACTAATAGCAACTAATATTTGCATATTGGATGATAGCAGAGTTCCAAATCAGTTGTGATGTTAGAAAAATCATGCTTGTTTAAGATTTATGGCGACATTTATCTTTTTATCCTTAAGTAAAGGGAATGAGGATCTGAATTTGTGATGGGTCAATGGTTTGCGTTCTGCATACACTGGGTGATTTATTAACATTAATAGCACAAGGTCTAGTTGTCTCTGTTGTATTACAGTCACAAGCAACATAAGCAACTGCACTGCTTTTATGGATCATGAGCCGTTCTTTGAAAGCCACCAAGGATAAATGACAGGAGAATTAAAGAGGAGCAAGTGATACAACACAATGTCAGAGTGTCGGTCAAAGTGGTCATGAATGAAAGAATTCACATTTTCATACAAGCAGTCAGAGTAAAGTGCTTCAAATACAAATGGGTCAAGAATGAGGAATAATCATTTCTATCTTAACTGCATTTTAACATATGTTCATGTAAAAACTCTAAAACACTGAAATCCACTAATTATGAGTCTATAAATACGGTATATAAATAAGGTAAGGTGCTAGCCAGAGTGAAAGCAAAAGAGAAGTTATTTTATAGCAGTAGCACGACAGGTCAGACTGATGACATGAACAACGTCTCTGCCCCCCCTAAAGGTTGGGTTGGTCATTTGTTTTGATGAAATCCTCCTCACATCCACATGGCCATCAATAAATAAAGTTGTCTGAACAAAAAGAAAGCAGGATTGTATTTAAGGACTTGCTGGTGTACCAGTCTGCCAATTACCAACCTGCCTGCCTGTATGCATTCTGCCGTGCTCTCACTGCCTTTGACCAGCGCATACACCACTGAAGCAGAGACAATAGCAAGTAGTTAGCAGGCGAGTCACAGCATTCGTGCGTTTTGGGGTCGTAGCTCTGACGAGAGAGCCGATGGGAGTCAGTGGGATGCATCAGTTGTATAATTTCAAAGTGTAGCTTTCGCTTGCTATCTTTTCCAGGATAACCAATCCTAAAGCTATGAGATCACCAATAATAGCATAAGGTAAATCAGAATTGAGCATTGTGTGGATATATACACCTTGGTCTTTCCACAGTGACTTGGATATTTCCCTATTTTCCCATTTCACACACGCCCATAGACTGAAAGCTTTGCACTTCTGTTAATCACCCGAGTCATTCTGTGATCAGCAGCCTATACCCTGATTAGGTCACCAGTCCATCACATGGCTGACACAGAGACAGACAACCCTTCACACTCACATTATCACCTTAGGGCAAGTCGCCGGGTATCTTATCCTCTAGGTCTCTGGATTGTGAGAAGGGGAAGATACAAACTCCACAGTTCTGGCAAGGTTCAGGGAAGATCAGAACCTTCTTGCTAAGGGACAACAATGCTTATCCCTGCAGCACGGTGCCATCCAATGCATGAGGGCAAGAGACATAAATCAAGAGGAATTGCTGATGATGTAGGATGGAAAGACAATAGCAAAGAGATGCAGGCAAATCAATAGCACAAACAACCACAATTACGTCTTATGAGATCCCATGGCCTCCATAGAGAACACGTTCGACAGTCAACAAATCACATTTACTTACACACACACACACACACACACACACACACACACACACACACACACACACACACACAGGGTCTAAAACTCTTAGATGTAAATAAATCTAAATTATGCAGCGGCGATTGACATGTTGTACGGACATAACGACAACTACAAAAGTCCACAGCTGCAGAGCAGCAATTTATCTTGCCTCAATAATTATGTTAATTTAAGACATAACAAAAGAAGACCTGTGCACTGCAGTACTTTATATTCTTTATTCTGCACTACATTAACACCAACACACACATATCTGTCAATCCCTCTTTCAAACTCGCATGGGATCTCACAAAGGAGCTGCCAGTTATCAAAACAGCATAATGATATAGGCACTATTCCCCGAAGGAGCTAATGGGCTGCTGTAATGAAATGACACAGTGGGAAGAAGAATGGACATGCAAAAATGTGCCCATATTCATCATGGTGAAAAGAAAAGGGAAAAAAAGATAGATGGAAGTAATATGAAACCAGACGTGGAAGTCAAAGCAGCGCTTCTAATATACAAAATGAAACCAGACCTTCCAAATATTCCTTATATAATATATCATATTATATTGAAGTCAGAAACAGCAAATGACAATGTGGAAAAAGATTTGATAGCGATATTAGCTTAAGGCATTGCATTGAGCAAAATGTCTCATCTTGAAAGGTATATTACTCACATCATCAAAACACCTTATTCCTGTATGTTGTTTTCTATTTTTTGTGGAAGATGGTTTGAATAATAAAATATATAAATAGGATCTCGATCCACTAGAATGAGTGCATATCTTCACCAAGGCCCCTAATGAAACAACACAATTCAATAGATCCAGATGATAATTTGGATCCGGACCAAATTGGACACATTTATGGATATCAGTCCCTTGATGTATTGCATTAAGATTCAAATCTGCACCACAAAATTGTGGTTTCCTCCCCAACACATACCACAACCTTCCACCAATTTTCTTGGTCATCCACCCAGTGACAAACCATCAAACAAACGGACAGGGGTGAAAACATAACCTCATTGGTGAAATTGAAAATGCAAGGCCATGGCTATACCACATTGGATGCAGCTTTTCAGATTTGTTTAGAGAACTTACAGACTAATATCACTTGACCTGGCCTAGCAAGACCGCTCCTTGAAAAATAAACATCTGCCATTTCAATATTGTTTTGTCAGTATTAAAGATAACCTTTTCTTTTGTACTTTCCTCTGTATGACAGATCAGTGCTGCGGTGGTAAACTCTTCTTGTGTGCTAGGTCTTGTTTTGAGTCCCAAAAAAATAATCAGACATCACAAGGAGGTGGCCCAGGAAATGACTAAAAAAATGTTTAAGTTGGTGAGAAGAAGGAACAACAGCATTTGTTCTCCAGCAGAACATAATGCTGTTACCCAAGTGCATACATGTAATGTAGTACACCACATCCACCATAGGAACATATACTGACCAGTAATTTAAAGTCTATATAGCGTGTTTGAAGATCTTGGTAAATGATATATGTGGCTATTGATTCCATTAAAGCAATCAGATTACATTATGGATTACCTGAATGCATCATCGAGGGGAAATGCGAAGACATAAGAGCGAGAAGAAACCATTGGAGATGGTTATAACATTATCGGTTTATGCTCCGTCCTGGGAGTGTTGTGCACTTGCTTTGAAAATCCGACCTGCAGTTCCTGTAGGTTATCACACACCTTGTAGGTCAGCGCAGAGGGAGCCAGATGCCAGCCGCATATTCCCTCAGCGTGAGAGCTAAAACAAACACTGTATTCAACGGACGACAAGGACAAAAATCTACACACGTGCACACATTCGCACTGACACTGTACTTAAAGCTCAAGAAGACGGCAAATACTCTAATCCTTTGTGAAGCCTGCTGTGGCCTGTTTTTTTTTTTTTACCATTTATCATGATATCTATTGTATGATGTGCTCACAATTAGCCTCACTATTGTGGCAGTAAATGCAAAATGTGGAACTTTGTTTAGACCTTTAATTTTCCTTGCCAGTTTCAGTTTGACTGTTGACATTCATTGGTTGAGACCAGGGAGACCTGAATTATCGACTGACTATGGATCAGGACTTCTCAAGCCTGCAGCCATTAGCAGAGCCAGAGGTGCAGGCTCCTGCCCTGCCGCTCTGTAATTGGTCCCCTCAGAAGCTCCGGTGCACACAAACCTCACAGCCGCATTGGAACATTATACTGGGGAGAATCCCTGAGTGCAAACCACTTGGCATTGATTAGGTCACTCTATCACTTCAGTTTCTTCTTCACAATTTTTTTCATCTCATTTCTTTTCACCTACAGATTACAATCAGCTGGGGTGGTCTGTGAGCAAACCCTACAAGTCGAGATAAAGCGGAGGAGACAGAGGAGAAAACGGCTGGAACAAATGGGAGATGACTCAGGAGTGCCTACTGGGTAATTGGGTTTTATCCTCTCATTTTATCAGGCCTTGTTTTGGATTACAGCTCTACAACACACACACACACACACACACACACACATACACACAGGGAAAAGAAAACGGATACCTAGACTTTAGCACATCTTCAGATAACTGATTAGAGGTGGGAGAGTGAGAGCGCAGCTGCAGCCTCATTATGATACTCCACTGAAGAAAAGCTTGACCGTTCTCTGTAGAAAATTAGTTTTTGTTTTTTTTCCTCGTCAAATCTAACATCAAGGTATTAGACACAGTCTGTAAGCACAACGCACACAAAAATGTCAACGCGAGACGCTGCTGAACAATAGTGTGTCTTTTCTATTTCCACATTCTAATTCAAGGCATTCTCGTTTCAACCTGACATTTCAATTTCAGAAGCTTCTACAATTCAGTGCTTTGAATATGGGGTTTTGTCAGTACATGTGCATGTTCGGGTTGGAGACAAGCTGACAATTCAAGGCAAAACTCATCCAGCAGGAACTGTAGATCTCCAAGCGTCTTAATACGCAGGGTCTCACACCTTTTCATACAGTGACTTTAGACAAGGAAGTGGTGCTGTTACAATCGTCATTTATGGTAAACATCACATCACTCAGCATTAAATGTTCACTGACTTTACAGGCACTTTATTCAAGGACCTACTTTACATTTTAAAAATGTGGATGTGACAAGTAAAACATGTTTGCTCTGTTTTGTTCTATGCTAGCCGCCCCAGAGAAAACATATTTGGCTGTAAAACTCCAATTTTAGTTGCTTCAGAAACATTTTAATGCCTCTATTCCATCTTACAAACTGATATTTAAATTTCATATATCAATGCCTACAGATCTTAATCATGTAGTGAATGATTGTAAGAGATATATGGCTTCTTTAGCTAACACAGTCTGTAAATAGCTATTAATATCTAAATTCTATCCCCGACTGATCAGAGCTTTTGTGATAAAGAATTGTCGGACCACATTCATCATTTTCTATTCATTGACACCTTAATTGTAACAATTTATGCCATGATAATGGCTATTAAAACGTTTTATCTAATTGAGAATTTAAAGAAGCCTCTCGCAGTTTGGATTTGAGCGAACCTTCACTCAATAAAATTCCTCATTGTTAGAATAACCATAAATGTATAACCAAGGGTAGTGTACAATGTGGTAAGACACATGACCCACCATAAATTGGAAATTCCTGCAGTGATATATATATCACTGCAGGAATTTCCAATTTTTTATTTACCACATGATTTAGGGCATTTCTTATTATTTATTATATTGTTGTAGGTCATTTTTAACTACACAACTACAGTATAGCCAATGTTTCATCTGATATAGACCAACAATGCCTGCTGTACTGCATATTTGCAATTTAATTTTAGAGATAGCTCTGCTGAAAAAGTGCAGTGTGAACAAATAAATTTGTTCATTCATTCATTAAGCCAACAAACGTTTGTGTGGCATATATGGAATGTGCAGAGCTTTCAGCGGACTTTTTAACGCTTACTGTGCAATCGTCGAGTTGCTGCCACTAGTGTTTTCCAAAGTATGCTGTCTAATAAGGAAGTCCCTTGTCGGTGCAATCTATGCAATTCTAAAATGTGTTTAGTCATCATTTACTTGCTAATATTTGGGAAATGCTGAAGATGATTCTCTACTTTCTACTCAACACAACCTCTCAGCAGAAAGCGCTAACTCATATTCATGTGGAGCACGAGGAAGAGGGATTGATACAGACGGATAAGCAATAGTGTGTCCACGCCAACAGTCCCACCTGTCAAAGACTGACTGGCCATCGGGAGCATCAGCAGAAATCCCGCCACATCGGTGGAGAGTCGCAGAGTCCATACAGCTTTTACTATCAACAGCAGGTGAGCAGAACTAAGAACAGCGGCAGTTCCTGATTTCCACAACAGTCAGGGGAGTCTCAGCAGGGAGAAGTCGGTATAACACAGTTTGTATCCCATTCTGTGTGAAACATGGGCACATTTCGGAATCATAATGCTCACATTGTTTTGAAGAGAGCACTAGTACAAAGTATACAGGCAAAACAATTTTCAAATTGTTAACCCATTAACACCTAAGGCGTACTCAAACATACTCTTAAACCTGAGTGTTGTTTGAAAACACTCACCTAAATCCTGAGGGTTTTCTGAGGAGCTGAAAGAGATAACAATATGTTTTATTTCTCAGCCTCTGAAGGATATAGAAATGTGGCTTTTATTGTAAAGCATTTCCTATTCCCCAAACCTCAGAGGATCGAATAAGGCAGACAACCCCGCCCCTTCTTCTTCCTCATCTCACATGTCTCTTACCGTCTGAGGTAGGTCTCTATCTTCATCATTACTTTCATTGTTGTTTTCATCAATGACCCACTGCTGTAATCTGTCTCAACATCGCTCCCCTCGCTCAGATCACCAGCCATTGTCTGAAACACCACTTGAAAAAAACTATTTTTGCAGACTAGGAGCTCTTACAAAAAAGAAAAAACATTCACCACAAAGCATTTTGCCTTTCCTGCGAGCATTTCAGCGAATCACAGTGTCTTGACAACAATGGGGGGAACACACTTGTCGCATTAGTCATAATGAGTTAATCAAAACAATTTTGCTCGAATTAAAAGCTGCTGTGATAAAGTAGGAAGCTGGACTTGATTGAGTAGTCGGCTGTTTGGTCGGCAGCCAACGCTGATGGATATCTCGGCACATACTGTTGTCATTCAAATGAGATTCTTTTGAAAGACCAAATCTGTCTCTTCACATCCTGAACCAGCTGCAGTTATTCCTCTCGGCTAAACGTAGAGGCTGCTTTAAATAATATTGCCTACGAATACCATTCAGGTCCCATGCCAGGAGCAAGTCAGCCACTTCAACAGTGTGGATCTTTAAGGTGTTTTTAACAGTTATTGTACAACAATGGACATCTAGAGCTTGGAGGCAGTGAAAGCTATTCAGACAGATGTAACCAAAAATGGTTGATAAAAATAAAAGGTTTACACCAGCATTAATTACTTAACTCCTAAATAATACATGTTCTGCATGTAGGAGCACTGGCCTTCTATTTCCCTGTATTGTCTTTAGCTCTGTGGCCGAGTTGGTGTAAAGCAGCCAAGATGAAATGAAGTAGAAATGGGCAAAGCTTTTTATTGATTCTGCTGCCTGTGAGGTGAAACAAAAGAAGCCTTTAAATGAATGTAGCCACGTTGATGCACAGAATAGATGTTATCTATCTTAATGACAAAAGGGAGTCCTTGGCTCAAGGGGAACCTCATCAAAGCCACACATGCATAACCTTGCACCATAACTCAGAAAGCATCAGTAAACAAACAACTGTACCTATGGATATACATTTAAATTCAACTGTTCCAAGTCATTAAGCATTGTCAATACACAGGAGAAAAGGACTTTAATACAGTCCTGGAAGAATCTAAATATGTTTTTAATGTCCCTGTTTTTTTTTGTGTAAAACTGCATTCTTAATTCCCATTTAAATGTAAATCAGTTAAACCAACAGAATTTTACATTCATCATTCAAAAGACAGTATATTAAACAAACGTGGCCAACCAGCAGGCAAAGATCACAGGACGGTCAGATTGCTTTAAATACGCCGAGAGGAATCCTAGCATGATGATATGTGATGGAGAATAGATGCTGAAAGAAAAAAATGTGCCGTCTTGTAAACAGTCAACGGCACAGAAAGATCGCTCTCTATGAAAACAATAAAAGCCAAACGTACATGGTGCAAGCCTGACTTCACAGACAAAGAAAAACAGATCCACTGGTGTTACAGAGCCGATGGTCTGAGTGTTCAGGGTTGAGGAAGGGCTGCACTGAGGTGGAGCTGGAGCGTTAGAAAGAGCAGACAAACTCGGCAGGTCTGACTTTAGTGTGAAGTGACATTTTGCCACCGAGCAGCGTCAGGAGGGGGAATACAAGCTGTACCAGAGATATTCGAGAACGGGCAGGACAGCTAACTTGTGTCTGCCGTTAGGGTTGAAGAGGTGAAGGATGAAGGATGAAGGCCGGCAAAGGGCACAAATTGGCAAGTGTTTTCTTAGTTGCTGTTGTGATTCACACTTCTGCCATCGTAGGAGCTATCACCTGCTTGAAACATTGATGTCAGCCCTTGTCTGTTTGCTGCTCTCCTCTCTATGCTCACACAATACAACCGGATTCCCAATAAAGCTGCTCTCATTTACATGTTTTTCTGTTTCTGGTGTCAGACAGTTCCTCATTAAGACCACGTGTTAAAAAACAGTCACTTCCTAGCCATTGACAAGCTGTTTAAGCTCAGCTTTGCTAAAATTCCTGATCTTAGAACACAAGTAATGTAGTCTAACCCATGAACTATGTAAACAAATATAAAACAATAATCTACTATGGCTGGGCTCAATACTTGGTAAATGATTGTTTACTGAGAGATGTGCATCCATACAGCCTAGTATGTCCAGCTAATCCACATGTTTTATTAAATAATGAATCAATACTCAAATGTATTGTATTCTATCTTACATTAATCTGAGTTGTGACTAAATCCTGACTGACACATATGATAATATTAGTCCTATTTTAATATTTAGTTGTGTAAGTAGTGTCATAATGCTCTTATAATGTCTTAGAGACATGAAAACATGTTCGACACACAAGCTGGAGTTTCTAAACACTGTTGCCCCTCGGCGTTTATCAAATGTGATGAATAGTTGTATTTCACCCTTACTTCGGTCAAGTCACAGAACACCGCCCTGGCAAACAAGTCACAGACCGACAAAGAGATTTATTGTCCAGCTCGGTTCACCTCTTGTTGTTATTTGCTGACATCAAACTTAGAAAGAAAAGTTGTTCTTGATTTTTCTCTCTCCTCCTCGCCTTGAGCTGCTTCTATTCAAATTAAAAGCTCTGTCATCTCACAGCGACTTCCTAACATTGCAACGAAAGGTCTCCCACAAACACTTTCAAAAACTCATCGGATGTAGAGGAATATCACAAATGACCTATTTCGGATTCAAAACGGCAATTATTGCGAAAAAAGGGGTTGCATTTGCATCGTTTCAGACGATGTTTTGACCATTTCAGATTGTATTTAAGAAGTCACCTGTAACATTCAAGGTGTTCGCCTTTACATTCAAAATGAATGGTTGTGTTGTCAGCCTCGACTCCAGTGAAGTGTGACCACACTTTTCAACATTCTCTCTCTGCCATTGTCGCCAGGGCTTTTGTGTCTGTGTTTGTGTGTGTGTTTGTGCTTGTGTATTTTTGCAATCATTGTGTCACAGAGATCTGCCCGCCCGCTCAGAGCGCAATCTCTTGTCTGGATCTGTATTACAGCATCATAGACAAATGTCTTAATCAGAAATGTGGTTAGATAAAATGTGCAAGCTGATGTGTATGTCCCAATAAAAAAATAGGAAATCTATTTTTCTAATTTCTCCCGTACTAACAACTGAACCATTACATCGGAGCTTATCAATACAACACAGTCTTTCATAATTTAACCCTGGATATAACAGAATTTCCATAGACATCCCTACAAACGTTTGTGTTTCTAAGCGCCAGCCAACAACTGCAAATCCAGTGCCCGTATCATATATTCTATGCATAAGAAAATAATGTTTATAAAATATTTCTTCTCATGAAGGATGCTTTTGATGGACCATTTTGGGAGGTAAGCAGTCAGTATTAAACTTGTATTCAAGGTATTTCTTAATGTATTTTAGGTTAATTTTCCTTTTCTGCCAATGCTGCAATTTCTTTTGAATTCTTGTTATTTTAGGATTCATGAAATGCAGATTAAAGAAATTGGATCAGTCTTTAATATAGTCTGTATGCCCCGAGTTCACTGTGGTACAAAGTGTGAATGTAAATCATCATTTTTTTCTCCATCCGAGTTCAATTTGGATGGGATTCAGCACAGCACTTCTGAAAGACACTGCCTCTGAATCTTCCCCCTTTTGTCTGCAGGACTGAGGATTTCTTATGAAAAGCTCAGAACGCGTCTTCAAAGGGCAATGGAATTCCACTCTCTGTTTTATTTTATGAATGACAGAGCTTTGTTGGTTTTACAACATACGGTTACACATCACTACAGAGAGGTATTATGTGGGTTTCATATGCCAACAGGGACTCTTAAAGCCCATCCAGCATCTCTGACACCCACAAAAGCACCAAATGGCTGTTGAGGAAAGACAGGGCTGCATGAAATATAGCCGGGCATAGTCCTTTTCTATAGCTCGGGGTGTCATCTGAATTTTTTTTTCTCGATGGAGAGGGAGAGCTGGGGCCTCGCTTGGATTCAGAAAATAGCTTCTAGATATAAGAAATGGGGATAAGCCACCAAAACAGCTCCCCGACCATTAACCAACCTTTCAACAACACTGTGTTCTTGAGAAAGAAACAGGACGAAGACTAAGCAAAAACCAGAGCCAGCTCATGGAATGGGACTGTATTTACGGTCACACATTAATGGCCTCGCACCATTAGACAAGGACAATGTCAACATGGTTGATGACTCATGTATGTACAGCCAAGACAGCATATGTACTATGAAGTACATGCTATGAGGGGTGTATTGGTTCTGAAGCACACTAACAAGGAAATGAATCCTTGTTCACCTCAATGGATTTCTTACGTTGTCTTTTTTTATGTGTATCCAATAAATTTCACATCAGTATTGTCATGTACCGTGGTGTGTGAGTGGTGAAGGGTTTGTGTGTGTATGAGCTGGGTCTGTGTGTGTGAGAATAGAAACTGACAGATCCTTAAAGAGAAAATAACCCAGAAAAATGGGAAGGGAGGTGTTAATGTTGACGTCTAAACTTCTGTTGGATGAACATGTTCACCTCAAACACTGTAGCACACACACTAAAACACACATAAACACTGAGCCCCTGCCTTAATCCAATGCCATTAAATATTTATTTGCTTTTGATTACTCTTGAAATTAATTCATCATGGGGAGCAGCGACAGGTGCTCGCCGTTACTGACAAACTGCTGTGGCAGTTACTGATAATACGAGATACTTAGGTATTCTGCACTGTACCCATGCAATCCGTCTTTCTCTTTCTCTCCCCTCTGCTTTTTTTTTTTTCTTTCTCCCAACGCTCCCCTCTCCCTCGTTCTGCCTCTCCAAGCTCAGCTCTACGTTCTCTTTCAGTCAGGTGCTGGTGAGAAATGACAGCACAACCAAAACATTTGTCAGGGCAACAATCCACTGAAACTAAATTACACCGGAAAAGGAATTGCGGGGGGAGGAGTGACCATCAAGAAAGGATGAAGGTTCGGGGTGTTTATAAAAAGAGAGTGCTTGAGAGGAAACAAAAGTGTTGCACATAGTTACGAGACAGGGAAATACAATAGCCCGAAAGAGGGCGGGAGATTGCTTGGCATCGAAGTGAATGGAGTAACGTTTGACTCTTGCCTTTGTGGTTATGCCCTTGAGTTAGCCAGTGAGGCATCGAATGGCGTATTGTAGATGGGCAGTTATTTTCAAGGCTTTCCTTTCGGTGTTGTGAGAAAACAAATGGCAGCAATGCTAGCTCTTATCGAACAAAAAGCTTCAAGGCTGTGGAGAAGAAGGCGGAGCGGCACGTCTGCAGGAGGCTACATTTGTCACGCCGTCATTCTCCCCACGCTTCACCTTACAAAAGAGATGATGCTGTACTACAGTGCATGCATGAATGTAAACATTCTGTGCAAATGTAAATACATAATCTATAAAGAATGATAAAAGCACAATCACAACGTAGTACATAACTTCGCATAAATGCCCGACCAAATCCAACCACGTTTGGGGCCAATCAGGGCCTCTATTAGCTAGAAACCTTATAAGATGATGATCAGTCTTAAGTTTACTCTACTGCATTTTGTGCACTTGCCTGCTTGTGTTGCACTGTGGGCCTCCTTTACAGCAGTGTAAGCATTTTTGCTCCATACTGTGAAAGTGTAATAAGTGCAATAAATTATTTTGGCACACCGGTTCAAGAGACTGAGTTTGGCTGTCCCGATTGGCAAAACACAAGGAATTGCTGAGCTCCAGGAGCTCTCACCACTAATATTAGGAAAGAGTGGTGTAAAAGCATTCAGTTCGCAGCTTCTCATTTTGAATTACGTTTCACATGAAATTACTAAAATGACAAATATTGCAGACAGGAGGTAATATCAGTTGTCAATATCCTTCCATCATCTATGCTGTTTATCCTGTAATGGACATGGGGGCAGCTGGAGCCAATCCCAGCTGGGCGAGGGGGGGGGGGGGTAAGTCCTATTTAGGTCTGCAGCATATCGCAGGCCCAAGATATAGAGACAAATAATGATTCAGAGTTTTAAAAGTGACATAACCACAAATCTGCATTTCTTTTCACTGTGGGAGAAAGCCGGAGTAAACCCATGTAGACACGGGGAGAACAGTCAAACACAGAAAGGCCTCAGCCAAGCTGGAATTTGAACTAGGAACATTCTTGCTGTGGTGCTCGTGGTAATCACTGTACTACCATGCAACCAACTGTAGAAAAAGGTTGTTGATTCAGACTAAGGCAGATGTTGTTAGGTTTGTGTGCCACTTCCATCTGCAGGCTGCAATTGTTTTTAATTGTAAAGACAAATATGAAGGATCACGTACGCGTGCAAGTCTTGATCGAGACACCCCTGATAAATTCTGACTCTAAACAATATAATGGAAGAAATAACCACATACAGAAATGTATAGAAAAAATTCAACAATACAACAAAGACTAAAATCGACAGCTGAGTAGATGAATCTACTGCTCAAAAACATTAAGGGAACACTTAAGTCACACATTAGATCTTGATGAACGAATTATTCAAGTTGAAAATCCTTACTGATGTACATACTTTAATTTGTTGAGAACAAAATGATAAGATAAGATACGATACATTTATTTGTCCCAAACACACGCACAGACATACTCATGCAAGGAGGGAAATTTAACCTCTGCTTTTAACCCATCTGGTGCAGGACACACAGAGCAGTGGGAAGCCATGGGGAGATCAGATGTTGGGGAGTAAGGTGCCTTGCTCAGGGGAACTAGATAGGGTAGGGAGAATCCTCTTGGATTTTTGGACAGATCAATCCAGGTTCGTCTTTTTTGTTGTCTCTCCGTGGAGTCGAACCAGAGACGAACCAGAGACCTTTTCTGCCCATAGTCCAAGTTTCTGCCACTAGTCCACCGCCTCTCCCATAGTCCACCGCCTCTCCCATATGATGTAACAAGGGTCAATGGAAAACAAAATCATTTGGATGCTCCATTGGATTTATATCAGGGGAACTTGAAGGCCAGTCAATGGCATCAATGCCTTAGTCATCCACAAACTGCCTGAAGACTCTTGCCACATGAGGCCCGGCATTGTCCTGCACCAGCGTAGGGTCTCTGAGGATTTCATCCCGATACCTAACAGCAGTCAAGGTACGTTGGCTATGACATGGAGGTCTGTGCGACCCTCCAAGGATATGCCTCCCCAGACCATCACTGACCCACCGCCAAACCGGGGATGTTGGATGATGTTACAGGCAGCATTACGTTCCCCGCAGCTTGTCCAGATGCTTTCACGCCTGTCACATGTGCTCAGTGTGAACCGGCTCTCATCTGTGAAGAGAACAGAGCGCCAATGGCGGACCTGCCAATTCTGGTGTCAAATGCCAATCGAGCTGCAGAGTTCTAGGCTTTGAGCAGAGGTCCCACAAGAGGTCGCAGAGCCTTCATGCCACCATCCTAGAGTCTGTTTCTGACAGTTTGGTCAGGAACACACACCTGTAGCCCGCTGGAGGTCATTTTGTTGGTGCTCATCCTGTTCCTCCTCGCACAAAGGAGCAGATAGCAGTCCTGTTACAGGGTTGATGCCCTTCTACAGACCTGTCCAGATCTCCTTGTGTAACTGCCGATCTCCTGGTACCTCTTCCATGCTCTTGAGATTGTGCTAGGAGACACAGCAAACCTTCTTGCAACCCCACGTTTGGATGTGCCTTCCTGGAGGAGCTGGACTACCTGGGTAGCCTGATCGGGCTGCAGGTACGGCCTCATGCTACCAGTGGTGACAATGACACCAGCAGAACACAAAACTAAAGAAGATTAAGTCAGGTTTTACTTCTCCATTGCATCTGTTGTCAATTGAATTTGCACCAAAACAGGTGAAACTGATTCATTATCACTTGTGCTTCCTAAAAGGACAGATTGATATCCCTGAAATTTAACTGACTTCCTATTATACTGTGACGATTAAGTGGTCCCTTAATTTTTTGGAGCAGTTATGTTCAGTATAACGGCAATAAAATTGAGCAGAAAGTTACATCAACAGATTTATAATGAAAGCACTGTTGTTTTTTTATGGGAGTAAACAAAAGGATTCTCTTCCAATCAATTCCGCCTCTCTGGAGAATATCATGTACAAAGGCTTATTTACTGACCAGATTCCAAAGCCTCGATATCCCAGAGAAAAAAAAAAACAATGGCTATTTGATTACTCAGAAGCTCTGTCCAACCCAGACACTCACCATCCCTATCTTTGTAATGAGTGTTTGCATATTTTTTTTCTTGAACATCATTCCCCATCATTTTCCCCTGATTTGATCGTAAAGCTTTGTCCTTTCAGTGTAGATGGCGTTTCCTATACCCCTGTTTGGCTGCTGGTGAGCTTAGTTCCCCTTTGAATGTGGAGAAAAAATGATGAGAGGAGGGGGTTGGTGAGTTGGATACAGAAAAGGGCTCCCATTGAATAATGCAAGATAGAAACTGGGCAATGACCACCGTGCAATCTCCTACTGAACAGAAACAACTGTGGAAACCAGCCCGACCGTCCTAGCGAATTCAGCTCATGTGGAATGTCAGTTAAATCAAAGCTGGAGCTTGAGAAAGAGTCTGGCAGTCATTTTTTGGGGGATAAATAAAACATGGCAGAGATGACTCCATTGCCCTTTACCCCCTCCCCCTCTCCTCTCTCTCTGTTTCTCTCTTGAGTTTTTTCACTTACACCGAGCTCAAGCCAGCAGCAGGAGCCACAGTGAGCTGCAGCTCCAAGCCTCAGCCACTGTGAGCTTGTCGAATTTTACGACGCTTAAAGGAAAATTTGTGCAACTGAAATGTACTGGAATTATGTATTGAGTTAGCATTTTGCAGTGTTGCTCTGTCTTGCATTACACTCAGTTTGCAGGAAGGCTCAAGTGTCAGTTATCTTTCCTCAACTTCTGTATGATAGCCTAATGTCAATCAGACGTCAGTACGACAGCCGGCTGCATCCTTGCATTTCGACACAGAGAGTGGCCGTTTGCTTCAGGCTAACCACTTACACGTCTTAACACTGTTGACATGTCAGTGTCACGGAAGGGGTTACATTTATTGATTTCACCCTGATAACCCTTTTATAGCCCATTAGGACCTAACTCATGTTTTAAATCAAGCAATCTATCCCATTAGTTGTTGAAGCATCCAGTCCTAAAAAGGATAAGAATCTGGTGTTATTCTTTTTTTTTATTATTGTTCAAAAACTAACATGTTAATATGTCTCAAACATAATGACCAACTTACCTACTCTGTGTGTAGCTCAGGACAGAGCCAACTTATAAGTTCACTGAGGTTGTAAATCTTAAAAAAGATAGGTCGCAAATATGGTTTCATTTCTAAAAAGGGAAGAGTAATTTACCTTAAAGCTGGGGAGTGTAGTTTTTAGGAAACATTACTCAAGCAATTGCAGAAACTGCATTTGTAAGGAACTATTTTCAACCATGGATTAATGCACATTTGGTGCCCTGGCATGTATAAGCAGCAGGAAGATGGTGTGACTTAAAATTAGAGCTGAATCAATACGTCGATTAATCAGAGAAATTATCAAATATTCTGTTAATTGAGAAATTGTTCAAGTAATTGCTCCTGAGAAAAATCTAAAATCTAGTCTAAATTGTCAATATTCACAGCAATTTCTAGGTTATTTTCTAGACCAAATAGTGAATGTAGCAAAGTCACGAAAAACTGTGTTCATGCTGAAACACTGCAACTCTACCACGCTTCATGTTTTTGTGACATTGTTTGCAGGCTCTTCATTTCCCATTGAACTAAAATCCACATTGACTGGATATGTTTATGATACCAGCATCAGAGCTGCCTCCAATAGAGCTGAAAAGACTGACTCCGCCATGAGTAAGTGCACAAATCTGAATGTTCCCATCAAATACCAATTTTGTTTGCCGGGGAAATCACTTTCCGCTCCAAAACAGCAGTTGTTTTGTGCCGTCTCTGGCAAGTACTGTTTTTAGAGATCAATTTCTGGTATAGTGTAGCGTTAGCCAGAGTTATTGGTTCTATTTCATGCTGGCAAGTCCAACAAGTCAAACTGTGACTGACCCGTTTGACTTGTTGGAAGTTCAACTTATACAGTTAATCTTCTAAACTGCAGCTGCACTGTAACTAGGGTTGCAAAGGGGCGGAAAGTTTCCGGTAAATTTCCGGAAACTTTCCATGGGAAGTTTGGCTCGGGAATTTTGGGAATTTTGAAAAAAAACTACGCAAATTAACCGCTGAGCAATAAAAACATCATTCAAAACTCTATTTTAAAGATGTATGGAATGCAGCACACGCTGCACGTTGAATTTCAACCCTCCACTGTGCATTCTTCCATCACATGCACAGATAATTCCCAGCATCCTGCATACTACAGCAGGGCTATTGAGGCCTGCTGTAGTGTGCAGGACTAGTCAGGTAAGTTTTGATGATATTACTGGAGAAAATATATTAGCATGCTGATTGAGGATTGTTCTTCTGTTCATCTAGCCTATTTCCATTCATTTATCCATCAATTGTAAAATATGTTTACAGTGGTTCCAATTGTTTGGCTAACTATTTATATCTCTGGCATTGCATTAGTGTTTTTTTACAAACTTTTTTCTCATCTTATTCTACAGAACAATGCCACGTGCACTATCTCATGTGTGGAGACATTTCACCTCATCCAATGTAGAAGGAAAGGCTGTGTACATTTGCAAATACTGTGCAAAGACCTATGTTAAGAATGACACAACGATGCAGAAGCATATAGTCAAGTGCCCAAAGTTTCCTCAGGGCTCAAATCAGCCTATGACAAAACAAAATGTTTATATTTATGTCTGTATATGACAAGGTAAATACAGTTAGTATAAATTACCCACAACATTTCCAGTTTATTCCCGTATATTCCCGTTTATTCCCGTTAATTCCCGTATATTCCCGTTAATTCCCGTTAATTCCCGTTAATTCCCATGGAAAGTTTCCAACTTTGAATATTCCCGGAATTTTGCAACCCTAACTGTAACAGCTTTTAAGATTAGGTAATTATGTTTACCTGGATTCATTTATTTGTGGTCTTTTCTTGTTATGACTGTCAAACTGGATAGATAAACTAGCTCTAAGTTATTTGTTCTCTATATCTGTTTTGAAAGGCCTGAGCCGGACAACAATTATTGCAACCATCAACTCCATACAGGGTTGGCAGCTTACAGCTGTTAAAAAACGCTTTATGTAATAATCTCTGATGCGGAACATTTTTTGTGGTTGGCTTAAGTTGAAATAAATTGTCACTTGGCATTTTCTAAAAAACCTGAATAGCTCTATACTTGGACATAAATTTGCTGTCAGAAGCAGCTCGTGGCTTCTTCACCCAGGCAACACAAGTCATGCAGCTCCACTCACATGCGACACACTCTGCTCGCATGTGAACATCTCCAGGCTGTGATGCACTGGCTCACTCCGTCACTGTCGACACTGCCGCCTCGCCGGCCGCGCTGCAAACACCTCTGTTGCATTCACTGCAGCTGCTCAACACTTCGACAGCCCCGTCACCTCCCTGAAAGCACCTGTAGGCGCTGATTCTGGGTTTTTTCTCCTTTAGGGTGAGTTTGTCATCATCAGTTCAGAATCCCTCCACTCCATCAGTGCATTAAGCTTTAAATCGAGCGCTTGCAGGTGAGTGGCGCTCCTTGCCGAGACGTGAAGAATAGATGTGGATTCCTGAATTATAGCTTATCTTGTAATTGACAAATACATTATAATCTGTAGGACAGGCCATACGCATGTGACCAGAATACTGCATTTTTATTACAGCCACGCTCCACAATTTAGCCTCGCCTGCAGATGTTACATTATTTAGTCAGATTTTGAGTGTTGACATCCATATTACTTCAACATAAATATTTATTTAACAGTCAGGCGGAGAGCCATCACAAATGCAGACACCACTTTCAAACCTGGCAGATCTTTTACAACATAGATTTATGCAGCTTATGAAACTGGCACATTTTATTTTCATGCACTCACGACACCATTGTTTTTTACTTCTTCCTTTCTGCCAAGCTTGGGTCGCTGCTTCAGAATATCACGCAACACTTCACATGGAAATGCAGCCACAGTGGAAACGATGCATGTGCAAATACAATGCACAGCCTGTGTATAAAGGTGACGTTCAACCCCTCCTTTCAGATCAACTTTAAAAGACTGACGAAAAAACCCTCCTGGTCCCGCCATGCAAAGTTGCACTGAAGATCTGTCTGCACGATCTAATATTTATGGAATGCTAATTTCCAAGTTGAAGCTAATTTCAAAACTCGGGCTGCAAAAAAAAGAGCCATCTAAAAACCTTGAGGCTAGATAAACTAATTGAATTGCAAATACGTCTTTGTTGTACTGTCATGGGAGCTGAATTGATGTCAACAGGTCAGGACGGATTCACCAGAGGAATGAAAACAATAAGAAATCGCTGACCAAATACAAACATTTTTAGACAGAGAGGTGTTGGTGTCTCTGTATTCTCTCAGGCTCACATCTCAGACTGTCAAATCACAGGCTGTGCATCACCACTGGGGACTGGGGAGGACTGGGATTCAACAGCAGGGCTCATGTTTTGATGATGCTGGCGGTTATGCTCCACAGAACAACCCAATTTGCACATTCACCGGACAATTGAAGGCTTTTGTCGCCAACAAATGTAAAAAAAAATCATAAAAAATGGAATCCACAACTGTCCAAACAACCAATTAAAGTGGGCGCAGAGCTCTTCAGCAATTATCTCCATTCATCACCCAGTATCTTTACTCGAAACAAAAGCTCGGGCCACAGGAGAGAGGGAGAGATGGAGGAGAGGGGGAGCAGCTCTTCCAATTTAACGGTGCCTCCTCAAAACGGGACCATTTCTCATGGAACCCATTCATGCAGCCTAATGAAGGAGGCTCTGCAGAAGGAAGCTGAGGGATTGAGCAGGTGACAAGTAGTCCCGAATGTTGTACATCCATTGCAGCCGTGATACAGACGTACGACCACTTGGCACAGGACAACAGAGCATCCCGCAGGTGATGCGCAGTGATTTGAAATGTTTAATTTGCTCCTTTTAAAAGGTTTTCATATAGTTAAACGACAAAATGTCCCCTGTCAAATTATTTCTCTCAGCTCATAGTGAGCATCAGTCTTGAAGTAATGTCTATCTCGAACAAAACTGGTTTTAAAAGTCGATGCTCATTTAATGGTCAGTAGTTTTGCATGATGACTTATTCCATTATTGTAATTAGCTTAATTTTTTAAAACGTTTAAGGGAAGAAAACAAGAAAAGAACACACAACTCAAAACAATTCCTCCAGCGAAGTGGCGCATTGGAAATAAAAACTTCAGGTGCAGTGTGAAAAAAACGTGTCTTTCTTTTCATTTATGCGAACACAAAACTGCTCAAACATCACTTTTTCACCAGCAGACCCACGCCACCTGTATGTCCCCCCCCACCCGGGAGTGACACGGAACAACAAGCCGCTGCGGAGTGCGTGTGTCCGGGCTTACCTCTGGCCAGCGTGGCCGGGACGAGCGGAGCGAGAAGCACGAGGGTGGCGGCGAAAGTCAAGTAGCATCCCCCCGAAAACTGTCCCATTACTGCGGAGCTCGTCGGCCTCCCCGGCCGCTGTGGGGGGGGCACCGGGACCGGGACCGGGTCGAGACCATCTGCTTGAGGAGGCTCCGCACAAAAACACACTCCTCCGTGTCCGACCAACCGACACCGAGCTCCGGGTGTCGGGGCTCCGGAGGGGAGCCGTCACCTCGAGGTATCGCAGTGCGGAGGTGCGGGAGAGGAGGAGGAGGTGGGAGGAGGAGGAGGAGGACAGAAGGTGAGGAGGCTTCAGCTCCTCTGCGAGGAGCTAGAACTGGGCAGGAGCGCGCGAGCCAACTGCTTTTGGGTCTGAGAGAGAGAGAGAGAGAGAGAGAGAGAGAGAGAGAGAGAGAGAGAGTGAGAGAGAGTGAGAGAGAGACACAGAAAGAGAAATTAAGAGAGAGAGAGTGAGGAGGGGGGGGGGTGGTTGTGTTTTGTAAACCCTGTGGACCTGTTGAGATGTTATAAGGTGTGTGTGTTTATGTCACGTTTCTGGGACTTAAATCGTTTGGTAAAAGATGTGTATTTATATCACATGACATTACAGTTAAGCGCATTCTTGTTCTTGCCCAAGGACACTTCGGCATGCAGATGGGGAAGACTGGGGAATCGAACTGCCGACCTTCTGGTTGGAGGACCAACGCTCTAACAGCCACAGCTGCCCCAAAACCTCTGTATGCACTAATTATGGGGACAAAAATCAAGTCTTATTAATTTTTTAAGGTTTGAATGTTTGATTACGGTTTAGCTTGTGTGTGAGTGCTCCGAGGGGCACGAGCTCTGAGAGGTTTAGGTAAAAGTTAGGTTTTAAGTTAGGTTTAAGTTACGTAAGGGTAAAGGTTAGGTTATATGTTTAGGTTAAGATCAGGTTAAGGTAAGGATTGTTTTTAGGTTAAGGTGAAGATGATAAGGTGTTTGTTAGGCCGTCCACAATGAATGAAGGTCAAGGAAAAACCCTAATAAGGAGTGTGTGTGTGTGTGTCTGCCCGCACAAACTGACCAGATGAAAAGAAATGTCTTAAATGACCATCCTCACTCTCTTCTCCCTCATCCTTTCTCCCCCCCCCCCCTTTTTTTTTAAGTTCACATTTCCAGCCACAGCCAGGCCATGTTTCCTTCAGATGACAATGTGCTCATCCTAATGGTGTCATTCCACAGCATTGCCTTGGAGCTCCTGCTAGTAGGAAATATAGGACAAGTCTGGAAAATGACATTTTAACTAATAAACGCCTGTGCTGCAGTCTGAGCATATGGCCTCTGATTTGTGTCCTTTCGCCAATTAAGCAGCCATTATCTCAGCTGAACTGGACCACTGCTTTCCAAATGTCCTGTCAATTATTTCATTCATCTGAGTGTTAATACTGGAGGGATCCGCCTGTAAGTCATTTGCGAGCAGTAGTGGAAGAAGTACTCAAAATATACAAGTAGCATTTGGATCCGCAAATAAAACTACAGTAGTATTATAAACAAATTGTATCTTAAAAGAAGCTTCTGATTTAATGATCCCTAGGGTTACATGATTACTTATTGTATTGAGAGCCAGACATTGTTACAGAGACCAGGTGTGTTTTAAGGACTTCCGGGGCCTCGGGCAAAAAAACGCACCTGGGGGGCCCTACATCAAACCAAACTTTTTTTAAATGATGAAGCTTTTGGCAGAAGGATAGTGACATAGGGCCCCAATGGGGTGGGGGGGGTTGGTATTCATATTGTGTAGTTGCATAACTGATCACAGGATTTAAAGGAGTTCTCACAAAATGTTGGTGTCATCAGCCGTTCTCTGGGGCCCCCTCTTAGTTGGAGCCCAAGGCAATCGCCTGCTTTTCATACCCTCTTGCAACCCATTACAAGCTGCCTCATACATGCAATTAAATCATGTTCTTATTTAGTTTAGCAGCCTATACAAATACTCCATTATTATAAGTCTTGAATTCAAGTTTCACTTCAGTAAAAGTGCAAAAAGTGCGTAGGCTGAGCTGCATAATGTATATATAAGTACCCCCTATATTCAGGAAAATTAGCCTCTTACTTAAAAGTACTGTTATATATAAAAATATATTTGTGAATAATTGTTTCTGGTGCATTATCTTTTAAATTCAAATATAAGAGTTGGCTGAGGAGAAGCTGATTAAAGCCTTTTAGTATACCATTGGGTTGATCCCTGTTCTGTATAACAATGCATTGCATTTATGAATCTCATGGCAGCTTTATAAATATCAAAATCTGTAAAGCAACTTGTAATACTAATATTTACCCTTGGAATAGTAGAAGTAAAAATTGGCACCAATTAAAAATACTTGGGTAGGTTCAATACCTGAGTAAATATACTTTCTACAACTGAGGATATATAGTTGGGTATCAAGGCATTTCGTATTTCATTAAGTACTCATTTGTTTATTTAATTTCTTTTGAAAGCTAACGAGTAATTTATGAAGCAGCTGGTAGATGGAGGAGATGAAGTAAGTGCAGTGAGACATAAAATGTAGTGGGGTGTAAAGAGGTAAAGAGTAAATATTCCTGGTGGAGTAAATGTACTTTTACAGTACATTTCAATTGAATGATTAACTGTTCAGCGCTTACTGATTGAATACTGGGACGAGTCTCACTGTTGTCAGCTGCTATTGAAGTGCATTGACAACCTTCTAATATCCATGTATCCACAGTAAAAGCTATAATATACCATCCACTGTCTGACTATATTTGTGTGTTATGTAAATCACTACAGTTTGACCTTCTCTGACATAATTACCCTATTGACCAGAAATTCAGTTGTTCATTTCCCAGAGTTGCAGCCAGGGGTCAGACTGTCAGGCAAGGTTAACTACCTGATAATATTTAATTATCTTACCATAAACCTTGCATTCAATATTTGGGACAGCCTTAAGGCTATTGAGCTTCCTGACAGACCATGAACAATAGAAACAATCCCTGCAGATTCTCTCCCTTTGTTGAACGGATATATGTGTTTCATTATTTTGAGAACATCAAGACTTGCAAAATGACATATTCACTGGCGGGTAAAGTGTAATCTCTAACCCTTCCATATCTTGCACTGGCTGTTGTTGTAATTACTCCAAGAGATGAAATAAGTGGCAGGAAGAGATTCAGAACCTGTGTTTTATGTGTTTAAGAATGTGATAAAACAGCATCAGACGAGTGATTGCCAATGAAATAGGAGGAAGCAAATGCCCCTTGGCAGCTCTATAGTGCTTCACACCGTGTTACACCGTCCCCTCGTGGGAATCAGCAAGTGATCCATCACGGGACATTATGCTGTGGCTCATATAAGTGCGGGACTACTAAAATGGCAGCTTTTGTAATCAAGCCATAGGACTAAAAAACAAATTGTCTGGCACTTGAAAAGGGCAGTCGCTGTATAGCCCTGAAATAACTGTCATTGCAATTCAGAGCAATAAAAAGATCATCACAACAACGATAAAATAAGCAGACAAATAAATAAATAAATATACAGCACAATTTTCTGTGAGGACAAGGAGGAAGGATGTTTTCACCCTGGTAATATGTATTAGCTGGATCCATATTGCACAAAGCAGGGGGACGTAAATAGTAAAAATGGCTGTAATGAGTTATTTTAACCTCTAAATATATTTATGAATAATGTTGGCATGTGTAGTGTGCTGGGTTGTCCAACTGCACTAATGCAGAACAGTAGCCAACGGAAGTTTAGTTTTTATAATGATTTTTTTTTTTTTAATATGAAATAACTTCACATTTCTGTCAACTTTCATGGCAGAAAACATGTCATGTGCAGAAAAACCCTCATTAAAGAGACTAATGAGCAGAACTCCCTGTACAGAGCCAGTGTTAGCAATCAGGTGCTGGCTGGTCACAGAAAATTACAATTAACCACAGCACTCTGAAATGACCTCACTGTGACTATTAATTAAGATCAAACAATGCATTTTGCCTTTAGCCTTTTTTATTTTTTTTCTCATCAGGATTAAAATGACCTGTCAGCCCCGTTTTCATTTGTTTTAAGTGTTTAAACATTTTTCAATCAATGATTAACATTTTTCCAAAGATTACAATAATATTTGATTTAATTACATTATCAACGAAAAGGGGATTAAGTTGAGCATATACTTCCAACAAGGCCCAATAGTCAGTTCAGATTCAGTAGTATCAGATTTGTATTTGGATCTGCACGAAATAGCAGTCCCCTATATGACGCATTTATATTTTTCATCAGGAACAACAACGACAATGTTGAAAAATGCAATTTTAAGAAAGTGAAAACAAGTTCTGGATCTGCTCCAAAATGTATTTCTCTACTTCTTGACCCAAACTGCAAGTTTTCTTTTTTTAGAAATCCGTCCAGTAGTTTTTGCATAATCTTGCTTGGTAAAAACATGATCTCAACATAACCTCCTTGGGAAAATAAAACAAATATAAACAAAAACAAAAGTTACAAGAATTACACAATTTAACAAACTAAGAAGACAAATAAAACTGACTGAATTTGTTTTTAAATATCTGTTCTTCACACACAACTAAATGGAAATGTTGTGTACCGGGGATATAGTGACCCATCAATCCCTAAGCGTAATGCTTCCATTAGAAAGGGTGTCATGGATTAAACCATTATGAGGTCGGCTATTACAAAGAGAAAAACCATGGGCTGACTGCCGCTCTCCGATTCATCCGCAATGAAAGAGTACGCTTCAATCCAAGAGGGGGTAATTTGATTAACCAGCTCTCAAGAAGCATTTTGGATTTATGAACTGAACACAATTGAACCTTATGGACTTAATGAAACACAGGATTTGAGTTACTTCATATGATGTCAAAAAATTAAGTTATATCTCTCTCCAGGTAATTCGGGGCCCTGAGGGAGAGATGAGCTACTTGGTCCCTTTCCATTTAGTGGCCGGTCGGTCTTTCTTAAGAGGAAATGTGGCTCCTTCTGTCCGTCAGCTGTGTTTCAGCTGTGTTTTATTATTGAGGTAAAGCTAGTGGTGTAATATTATTGTTATGTTTATTTTATGAAAAATATATCATAGTACCTTTCTGAATATGGGTGATATCTTACCCTCAAGTTTATTGTTTGTTCAGACACCTCTGCCTGTCTTGGAGTAAAAACAAGTCGAGATGATGTAAAATCAAAAGACTGGGAATTGCTCATAATCTCTTAAATGTCATAGATGAAGAACAATATTCAGGTACAAAATGTTGTTCTGTTGTCATGGTGTTGTTTAGGGGAAGTTTTCAATAAATCTCCTCACTTGTCTTCTGCTGGATTTGTCGATAGCTTGTTCAATAAGTGTCTGGCCACATATCGTCTAAAATGTTGAGGCAACCACAACAACAATTTCATCTGGCATATTAATAAAGCCGAGTTTTGATTTGTTTGCTTTGTTTAATGACATTGTGATGATTTTTTTATATGGATTTTTGTGTCTGTATGTCGGCCTTGTGATGGAACAGTGACATGTCCAGGGTATATCTCTACATCTTGCCCACATTTCAGGTGCCCCCCCCCCCCCAAAAAAAATAGCAATAATTGCTGTATCTATTCATAACAGCCGTTACAAAATGCTACACGAAAAGGGCAAACAAAAATTTGAAAACCAAACAATAAAGACAATTATAACGGCTCAAATCAAAGACAGCAGATGAAATAAGGAAACATCATTGAAAAGAAACGGCAAAATAATAAAAGTACTAGCAAAGAACAATCAAGTAAGAACAACCGAAAAATAAGGTATTTAAGGATAAGTGGCTAGATGAATGAATGTCTTTTGGAAAATATATTTATTTATTCAAAAATCATTATTTATTACACAGATGAAATAAATAAATAAAAGTCACAGTGAAGGCTTTTCAGTGCATGATGGTTATTTTTGTCCTGATTTGACACAGGTGAGGAAGTAAGCATGGTTTGAGCCTTCTAATATATGAAGAACATAAATTGGATGCGTGGAAATAATATAGATGTAAATAAAGTGACATGCTCTCTTTTCTGCTGCCAGCAATACATTCTTGCTTTTGTTCAACTGAGAGAGGGAAATACCAGAGCCTGAGTCTGTTCATGAAAACTATTCTAATGGAAATCTGCAAAACAAGCTGATTCTCATGCAAATCTTTTTTTAAAGAACACAGAAAAATAAAGTTTAGCAGCCTCGGCTCACAACACCAATGAATGACAAGCACAGGTAATCCACCTTATTCTGTGTAATGAATTTGGTGTGTACGGGGGACTCTCTCTGTACATTGCCATTGTGTGTATGTTTTCAGATCATTTGCAGTCATCTCACAGATTTGCAGAGCTTCCACCAAGGAAATGTCATTTACTCGGTCAGCTTAATCTGCCGTATGAGAAAGGTATTGTTTTTTAATCCACGCAGTGTTATGCTGAGTTTGCTCGTCTTCTGCGGCATCATCCCTTATACTTAACAATCACAGTGACACACAGAGTCAGACTTATGGCAAGTGAAGGTGAAAGGTAAATTGATGATTGTTTGCCCACCAGGGGGACTGTAGAGTGATGTTTCAAACACCACCGCCAAAGAGGTTATGTTTTCATCTAGGTCTGTTTGTTGGCTTATTTTTTGGATTAGACAAAAGCTGATTTACACCAAAGTTGGCCTGGAAATAACGCATTCAATTTTGGTGGAGATGCAGAACCATGTTTTGATAATTTTCTCTCAATAAGTTTTATCAAAAATCATTTAGATTATTAAACCCCTTCAATTTTTCCTTTACATTTCTTCTACAAGAACTAGACAATCATTTGAAATGTGCACTTTACTAAGTGCCATTCATTAATTTACCTTATCTGTACTTATCCAACTATATTTCCGGTTCCTCTAAAGCAGCTTGGTCAACACTTGTTGGTCATAATTATTTCTATTAATATATGGATGGAATGTGACCTGAGTGTTGCTCATTTTCTAACCATTTTCAGCTCTGTATCCATTTTCTTGTGTCCATATTACATCTAAAGCCAATGTGCAGTGATGAGGCTTGAAATAATAATAAGCTATTTATATATTTCAATAGAGCTGTAAAAAAGTACTTCACAAATATTCCAATTAAAAAGCTCAAATACCAGAAGCAAATTCTAAAAAACAAAATAAATCTAAAATTAAAGAAAGAAAATACAATAATACAACATAATTTAAAATAAATTAATGTTGGATTTAATGTGGATTGATAGGTGTGTAACACATCTGATTCCAGGAAACTGGAGTGTCAGGCAGACCTGTGATTATTGCCGACATTGCTAGTAACTGTTGTGCAATAGGAGTAGACTTGACGTTGGCTAATTATTAATAATCATGAAATATGATTATTAAAATAATAAAAATTATCTATCAAAAATAATTAAATTATTAATTGAAGATGATCAGTAATCAAATAACAATAAAACCACTAATGAGAAAATAGGAATTATCAATTAGAAAGTACAAGCTATCAATTAACAATGATAAGGTTATCAACCAAGAATAATGAAAATAATTAGTCAAAAACAATAAAATTATCAATTTAAGAATAATACTATCTATATTAATAATTGAGAAAGGGGGGCACCACCCTGGTTTCCAGGGACCAACGATGTCAAGCTATAATTATCAGTCTCATAATGATAAATGTCAAATTAATAATGTCAATATTTTAATATTAACGATTACTTAATAAACAGTGAAGGCTTCTAAGTTCGAGCACAGGCAATCATAATCCAGCTGCAATCACATACTTATGCACAAATAATCACAGACTACAGATACTTTAATTACAAAAGTATTTATTAAAAAGGGGAAATAAAGTTATAATGTTATTCAATGATTTATCATTTTAACAAGCTCCGATATTTCAAAGATAAACACAGCAGCAGCACTTATCACAATTCAGAAAATACATGTAAAACCTGCGGTCTACCTATGTATGTCTGTCTCTGTGTGTGTGTGTCTGTGTCAAAGTGTCTCTCTGTGTGTGTGTGTCTATGTGTGTGTATGTGAAATAAAGTTAGTGTTATTTAATGATTTATCATTTTAACAAACTCCCATATTTCAAAGATAACAACAGCAGCTTATCACAATTTAGAACACGCATGTAACCTCTGGTCCATCTATGTGTCTCTGTGTGTGTGTATCTGTCTGTGTCTATCAATGTGTGTGTGTGTGTGTGTGTGTGTGTGTGTGTGTGTTTGTGTGTGTGTGTGTGTGTGTGTGTGTGTGCGAGAGAGAGAGAAAAAGAAGGGGCGTGGCGATGACGCAGTGACGTAGTGACATCACATCTAAGATGGAGGCCGATCATGATTCGTGGAATCAAGGCCTAAAAACTCTCAAAATGGCGGATTGACTACAAAACAAGATGGCGGAGCCGTTATGAATTTAGAGCCAGAATAGGAGGAGAGAGGGAGAGAAGGCGTGGCAATAATAGACTCAAGATGGTGGTTTAACTTAACGTTATCCAAAATGGAGAATATGTTAATGACACCATGTGGCCGGAGCGCACACTGGTGGTCGTCACATGAATTACACAAAGGAAATTTTAGACAAAGAGAATTCTTATCTCTGCTTGGCTTTGGGGGCCGAATGGTTTCCAGATGTGTTCAGCCTCTCTAAGCATAGATTTAACTATGTGACATGACCTGTGTTATAAATACAGATCGGAAGTGTGTATAGGTCGGTTTAGAAGGAGAGAGAGAGAGAGAGAGAGAGAAAACATGTAAGGAGAGTTCAAAGAAGCTCTTAAAAACACGCCAGAGATAGATTAACAGTGATTCACCCCTCAGCCCTCAAGCGAACGTTGTGGGCCGAGGTTCTGATCGGTGAAATCACTGCAGACTCACACAGACGTTAACAGTGCGGGCGGAGGCGCTTCTCGCGGCCCTATTTACTGTAACACAAAAACATTGCCATCAAACCGGAAACCGGAAGTGGCTGGCTCGGAGTAGTGGCCGGCTAAAACAATGGAACACGGAGGTTCCACCAACAAAATACACTCAAGTATTAAATCAACACGCTACATATTAAAACTAACATCTGCCCAGACAACATAAGCCTCTCTTACCGTAACCATGGTTTCGTGGGGTGCATGCGCCTTGGCGCGAATCTCCCAGAGGTTCAGTGAATCGCTTGAAGTCTCTCAGGCGGGCTCTCGTGAGCACCGCAGCTGGGCCGGAGCCGATCCGTCGTGCTCCGTGGCGAGATGAGGTTTCGTCTTCTTCTGCAGCAGCGGAGCTCGTGGTCACTCACAGGAACGTGCGGCTGCTTGTAGCCGTTGTAGATCGTGTGGAGAAAGAATAAAAGTAAAGTCCGTGTGGAAAAGGAAACAGTCTGAGATCGTCCAGCGAGCAATTTCCTGTTTGGTCTTTCAAAGTTAAAACAGGAAAAGTACTTTTCAAAATAAAAACGTTGACTAAGATAAAAGAATAAATGATGGTAAAGCCTTGGGAGGCCTAGTGGTAACTTCAGCGTTGGAGTAGAAAATGAGGACAAAGAGTTAGTTGCCTCCTTAAGTTGCTGGGTTAACTGGTGAGACCCCGGGGGGGGGTCTCGTTGTCACATCAGCATCGGAGGAAAAGAAGAAAGGTTTCTGTGAGCTCAGCCTTTTTAAGTCATGTTCCAGGTGACTCCCCCCTGGGAGGAGGGGTCAGGGGTCAGTGTGGCCCTCCAGCCAATTGAGTTGTCAGGATTTGGCCCCCAGGGGCGGGCTTACCGTGGGGGACCCAGGAAGTGACCTGCTGCCACATGGAAATAAGGGCCCCATGCTGGATTTTTAAATGTAAGGGGTCTCCTGAAGCGAGTCTAAGGTTTTACGACTCTTTGTTCTAAGTCAGATCACTGGGCCTTCCCCAACATAACCATGTGATCTTTCCATACCTAAACCAAGTGGTTCGGTTGTCTCACCTTAACCTATCTCTGCCAACGAAGCATAAAGACTGTACACATGGATTAGTCCAAAGGCCACAAAATCTGCACACCAGCACTTCTAAAGGTCACTTATTAAGGCTTTATACTGTATCTCTTTTATTTAATCCGAACAAAAGTATATGAACAATGGCTCGCAATTTCTACTTGAGCTGCTGTGACAGGTGGTGGCTTCATACTGCGTTTACAGTGCAGATAATGAGAATATCGATCTTGTCATCTAACCTTCAGCAAGAAAATTAGTTAGTGTATTTGTAAGTGTTGATTTACCATGCGCAGATATTGCACAGAGCAAGAGTTTAAAAAAGCTCGGCACTGGGTGCTATCCTAGGGTTCTACAGAGGCAGCTCATATTTATCTTCTTGTTTGCAATAAAACTGTCACAGATGCAAACTGTACTGTACGAGCAGGGAGGGTGATGGGATACAGATTTGCAGACTGAAGAGGGTAGCTTTGGTGATAACGTGCAGCAAGAAGTAAAAAACGAAGTCTGCCAATATAAAAAAGGAAGAGAAGAAAACTGCTGCTTTGCAAATCTTTTATGAGGTAGGAAAACGCATTCAACATATTCTCAGGGCTCAGGGATACATAGTGTTTGGGTGAGTAATGCTGAATACAAATGTATAATGAAAACTCCTCAAGGTACTCAGAGTGCATCGCTTGAATAGTAGATTGGAGACAGACAGATACTTATCTGCACTTCCACCGAGCAAAACCTGGTTTTCTGAACCAGCAACACACAAGTCCAACATGCTTGAGGCTCTGCAGCCCCACAATGTGTATTCATTATTGTGGCGGCCTAAACTAAATAATGACCAATTCAGCATTGTTCTTTGTTCTTTCTGTCCCAAGTGGATGTGAAAAAGCTGCAAATGTCGAAAGTAAAATCGATGTAATTGTTTGAATTCAATATGTTAGTACAATAGCAGCAGGCTCAATATTTACATATTGGTCAATAATGGAAGAGCCAGGACGAAAGCATAGCACTTATTGACACATACATATTGAACAAATCACTCATACGGTGCATATTCACCCTCGAGTGGAAGTAATGCAGCAGAGCTAAAATACATTATTTTATGCTTACCTTTCTCCGTGCTTTCTTATAACAACATTCTGACTCTGCAGATGAGCCTGAGCTTTACAGGAGAAGCAATTAATCAATTCACGCTTAGATAAACCCCGGCTCTGCTCGTATCACAGGCGCCGGCACGCACTTACAGAACAAGCTCATTTGGACGTGAACAAGCATCGGTGATTTCATGACCAACGGCAGCGGACGACCACCTCCAGGGAAGTTGTGAAAGGAAGCTCTTACGCGTACATTAACAATAGATGTGGTGGGGAGCTGGTCAATAAAATTAGGCCTTTTCATCTCCCGCAAAAGCAGTGCGACTCCCACCAGGTCGTGATGACAGTCCCGTAATGGAAAAGGAGATTCGACACCAGCTTCTCCTCAGAGGTAGATCATGTTCTTGTGTAGGAGGTGCAGAGCCATCCCATACACAAATATATTACACCATAAATGTGAGTACATGCCCCCAATATGATTATACAACACCCAAATGTATTACCAGGGCGTATTCTGTTACATGGCTGATATACTTTCTTAGTACTTGAGTGACTTAGATAATTGAAAAACTTCAGTGGAGTCCAGAAGTGATCTGATCTGATGTTTCTCTCTCAGGGGCATCATTTGTAAAACTTACGACTTTTATGTTCACTAAACTGACAGTAGATTAGTCATTTGTCTAATGTAAGAAATCTGCAGTCTGATTGATGGTGTCCAGATGTTTAACTTAGAGGACTGTAATCTGTATGAATAATATCAGTATGAACATGTACAGATAGTGAAGGGTCTGGAAACTAATTTAGGTTTTTGGTTTGGTTTTCAACAATGGTACATTATCTGTAAGCCTTCGCACATCAAAGGTGAAGTGAATAAACCGCACTAAACAGTGAATGGTTCAGATGCAGATGTTGACTCACCTGACAATTCACACTAAACGTGATGCAAGGATGCAAACAAGATCATAGCTTTTAAGATAATTTAATTTGCCAAAGGTCCAGCTGTTTGTTTGTAAACAGTCCCAGCTATTTGTGCGTAAACAGTTCCAGCAGTTTTTTCGTAAACAGTCCGAGCGGTGGACATTTTAAAGACAAAAATGACAAATATAAGAAATCAAACTACAAATAAACCTTATATCAGACTGGAAAGAGGAGGAAGTTGTTCTTCTTCTATTACTAATGCTTCAAAATGTGACATTGTCAACAAGACGCATTGTGATTAGATGTGTAGAAGTTAGAAGAAAACCTTAGCAAAATGGTGGTCTGAAAAAATAAAAGCCGCAATGGCACTCAGAGAAATTTCGTTACGGATTTGCATTGACTACAAACACGTTCAAAAAATATTCATAATGTGCAAATTAAAAACGTGTCTAGTGTGCTAAGGCCTTCAGTCTGTGAAAAGCGAATTAATCACTGCAACAATTAGAAAACACAGGGTTATTTTTTTTCACTGTGCACACCAGTATCCTGGTTAAGGTCCTGTAACTATTCAGATTATACTGTTGACATGAAACAGGAGAAACAATCTGAACTCTACTACCAATCTGCTGCATTCTGTCTCTAAGTCTGATCACCAGTTATGATCATCATTAAGGTGATGAAGGAATCATACACAGCAACATTTAAATATCACAATACTTAGGACGCTGAGATTACTACAGCGATAATATTCAGTTATCTCAGAATAGGGATTAATAATGGTAAATATAAGTGATTTAAAATGTGGTTTTCTATCACATTCACTAATTTACACACACTTTCACAAGGCTTCTATATGTAACGCTTCTCTATCACACATCCTATTCACACACCGTCTGCCGAGCCGTGATGTGAAATTCAGGGCTCAGTATCTTGCCCAAGGACGATTGGAAGACCTGGGTTCAAACTGCTGACCTTTTGACCTTTTTCCCTAGTGGACGACCCGCTCTACTTCCTGAACCACAGCTGGGCAATTTATAAACAGACTGGCTGTTAAAAAGTTAACTTTTCTCATTCATTTCCATCGTACTACTGGCAATCCAAACAGTGCACAAAGGCTGTGATGTCGTTATCACAGTAGGAGTGCTTGTTGCCTCTCATGCTCCCAGCGGCTGTGCTCTGTGTGGCCTTGCTGGCCTGCACGTGGCTAGATACTGGAGAGCAGGTGACAGCGGACACTGTGAAGAGTTTCTAGTGGTTGACGGTCAAGATGGGGCATGTGTACCCATCGCTGTGGGGACAAGATGCACCGAGGTCGAGGTCTGTATTTATATAGAGCTTTTCTGGTCTTGATGACCACTTAAGACCTTTACAGTAAAGTTCACCCATCCACCCACTCACACACACATTCGTACATTTCTCTGTCACACATCGGAGCCCTTATACCTTTTATTTTACATTCTTCCCCCAAAACACGTGATCTGGGATGTGTTTATATTCACAGCATATTTTAAGGGTATATTTCTAAAGGGTATTGCACCTTTTTGCAATCACCACTTTAAGGGATGCAGCAAACAGGTTAGGAGCGACAGCAAACATGGCATTATCCGTTTAGTTATCAGATTTCATAACCTTAAAGCTAGGGTTAGTAATCCTTGAAAAGCAAGCAAGAGCAGGCTACACTATGAAAACATGCAACCGATGCATCCCACCCCCTCCAATCGGCCCTCTCATCAAAGCTACACCCCCAAAAAATATGAAGGTGCACTGACTGACTGCTGGATGCCGACTTTACTGTGACTCCCTCCATAGTATCGGACTATGGCCTCTGCTTCAGTGGTGTGTGTCTCTCTGTTTGACGACTCCAGTCATTTGCAGTGACAGCACAAGCAGGGTGCATGCAGACAAGTTCATCAACCAATGTTTTAATTTGGACCAAATTACAAAAAATGTTGATGCATGAAAAGATTTCAACTAATAAGATGAAAATAGTTTCACAAACAACTTACCAACCTTACTTTTAAATAGGTGTGGAAAATAAAACAATATCAATAATTATTACAAAATAATTGCCATAAATAGCAATATAACCAATGCCCAAAATATGTCAATAAATTGCTTATGCATTGTGTTAGCACAGTGAGGAGGTATAACATAAAATAGATTTGGATTCTATTCCAGTGAATGCTGCTGCAGGAGGCGGGGTCCAATGTCACCTGCATGCTCTGATTGGATCAGTGAATAAATTCCCCTTTTCGTTATTGGTTACTTTAAAAAATACAGATATCTGCTGATAAATGTAGTGGAGTAAAAGGACCCCAAAATAAATCTACTTAAATAAAGTATAGATACATAAATACTAGATATACTTTGTTACATCCAACCTTTGGCTTTAACTGATGATAATAGATTTTATTCCTGCTTTTTAAAGCAGGTATTGTCACAGCCAATGTAAATGTTCTGCAGCATTAACAGCTCTCACATGTCTGTTTATGCTAAAAGGTGAGCAACAGGGGGAGGGAGAGAGAGAGAGACCAATCCCATTTTGATGGGAGCACAGTAGGTTATCTGTGACCGCTGTGCCCTTATGAACACAACGCTATTATGCTGAAGATGTGATAGAAACACCATAAAGCAACATGTCCTTGCTTCTCTCTGTGGTGCTCAGCCGGTCTTCAGGCGGAAGCATGTCGAGCAAAATCTCAGGTAGCATACACACATAGGCATCGTGTGGGAGGTGTTACTGAAAGGTAGTGCTGCTTTTTTCTTGCAGTTGATAAGCTCCAAATGCAAACTAGCTTAGTCTTGTAACGCTAATGGAGATTATGCAACATCTGTGACTTAGTCAAACATTCACTTGCATGCTGTTTGTCTGAGCGAGAAGTGAAATTACAGTGATTCAGGTGCAAAGACACAAAGAAACAGCAGAAACCACCTGCAAATAGCTGTTACTCAACATGTATCCTAACTTTAATTGTGTTCTTTGTTCTGGTAATGTACTGCATATTTATTGTCAAGTTATAAAATGGAATGAGTCACTGGTTTTAGATGTGTTTTCATTTAGATAAATAGTTACATTTTCTTACAATATACTCCATGTACCCTCTTTGTGGTTGCTTTGTGTTTTGTCTAAACAGCAGTAAATATGTGTGCGGTCCTGCCAGCAAGCTGTGAAAGAAGGGGAAAGATGGACCGGGGGCAAACCATTTCAGGTCCTGTGGTGAGTGAGGTAACCATAGCAACACCTTGAGAAGACAGACACTGTTGTTTCTGCTATACAGCATTGAATTCTGATTGACACGTTCTATGCAATGATTTAAAATAAAAGAATTAAATAAATAAAATTACACTGACAAAGTTGATCCGTTTTGTCTCACATTTTCAGAACACATTTTCGATTGAACGCAGGATAAGACTCATTTGCCTTTATGTATGGAAATGTCCATTTCAAATGATGTAACCATCACAGCCCACATACATATGCCTCCTTTACATTGTTGTGCAAAACATTTGCTGATCAGTAGTGCTGAGTCAGGAGTCTTCATCAAAACTAAATTGTGGTTGAGGAGGTTTTGATTATGTTTCTCTAAAGAAAGAGGCAGAAGTTGCTGCGTTGTAAACTGTGACTGAGTGAAGGAACATTACATAAAAGTCCGGCCACGGAAATATTTATTTAACTTATTATTAAACTTTTGGCTACACAGCCCTCCATGATTCGGGTGGTACTACTCCATTTCGTCTGTTTTGTCCGTTTCCATGACCTTTCAGAAGTTATGCACAAATACAGACACATTTAACACGAAGTACGTCCACAAGGCTCTGTCAGTCTCTGTAAACATATGTGCAATACGGCATAAATGAGCCTTTGGTCTCAAGCCTATAAAACAGTGCGATGGAGAAGAGGCAGACAAGAGGTGCAAATCATTAGATTCAAAGAGCGTTTTAGTTGCAGAAGTCCTCCGACATTGATCTGTAAACTGAAAGTACAGTGATTTAAGCTGCCCATAATTAGTGGTGCAAGAGAAGAATATAATTTTAAACTTGATTATTTGATGTTTCTTTCCCAAATTCATTCTAAGAGTTGTAGTTCACTTAAACCTCAAACTATTCATGTTCAGAAACTTCTACCTTTGATTTCTTCTCTTTTTTACATCAAATTAACAGATTTTTTTTTCTAATGTAGTTGTCAAACCTTTATACTAAGTATGCTAATGTTATGAGAACATTAAATGGGCGGCAGAGGAGATACAGAGGGTCGTCCCCTAACCATAAGGTTGATGGTTTATCACCGGCACCGAGTGTCCTTGGGCAAGATACTGTGTCGTAAATTGCCCCTGAGGGCTGTGCTGGCAGTATATGAATGGTGGTTGATTTTTAAAAAAGCACTGTATGTGTAAATGTGATTTAAACTGTGAAGCGTTTTGAGTGGTCAATAAATAAAGAAATAATTCAAATCAATTTTTATTGTAATTTTGTCTTCTAATACCTGCATGTGTGGCATGGAATTACCATTGTGAAATTATTAGTGCTTTTGTCAAATAAGCATAAAGTATTCTGCATTCTGCTTTATTTCCATGTTTAGGTTTGTTCAATTATCTTTGTTTTCGTCCGAACATCGCCAGAAGACGTTCCTTTTGTTCTCCTCCTGAGTCAAATGAGTCAAATCAGAAACAGAATGTCCGTCCTTGTGTAGTCTTGCACATTGCCTCTCGAATACATCTGCTCAGACCTTGAGGAGATGGCGCAGCCTGCAAACAAGTGTCTAGTTACACGTCAGCTTCAAGGTCTGTGATGCATGTGCACAAGCAGCAGAGGCGTGTATTATACATGTGCGAGATTCTCTGTGTGTGTGGTGTCTTAATGGAAGCTGGACACACTAGGTACAACACAAAGAGCCACTGTGGTGTGTTAGAGTGTCTGAGAGCCATCTCGGGGACAGGGCTAGGGGCCACTCTTTTTTCCGTTGATGCTTGGGGATTCTCCACACACAAGGACAAAGAGGGATGAAGCCACTCTGAAGGTCTTTCTCTTGCCCTCACTCGCCCTCCATCCACCTTCAGCTGGGTGATGGCTTCAGGACCAGGCCGAATTCATATGCTGGTGTGTGACAGTTTTAAAGTTAACAGTTTGCTCTCGATTGCAAATTGTCTTCCCTCTCACAAACATGATGCCAAATGCTGAAAAAAAGGGCCAAGAAAGAAATACTTGCACTAATCAAGGGAATCAATTAATTAAAGGGATAGTTCACAGAAAAACGAAAATTCACTCATTATCCACGCATGCTGATGGAGGGATGGGTGAAGGGTTTGAGTCCTGAAAGTTATGCTGTTTCAAGTCGAATATGAATATCAGGGCTTGTAGACACTTGGAGGACAGCATGCTGTTTACCCCTGCGACTCCTTAAATGTTTTTCAGGACTCAAACACTTCACCCACCCCTTCACCGGCATAGTGTTGAGTAGATAACGAGTACATTTTCATATTTCCGTAAACTATCCCTTTAAGAATCCACAGCACTATATTGTAATTAAAGAAAAATACCCCTCTAATAGAATCAGAGCTTATAGTTGCGTTGTCAAACACGTTATTGTTCCTCTAGAAGACGTAACATCACTATAAAAAAACAAAGAAGCAGACCTTCGAGACCAACTCTCAGGCACAAATTTCTGTTGCCGATGGTTTGAGGCTTTTCGAAGCACAAGGACACAGGGATGTATTCTGTGTGAAGGTTTCTCGCTCCCCTGCTCATCGGCTATATGTGAGTGCGAGCACTAAAGTAGCAAATCATTATAATAAATATGGTTATATAAAGCACTATTTAACCGCTAAGAGATTGCGGCTTTACTTTTTATAAGTGATTCAAGGTAAATGGATGTCTGGTTTTTAAATAGATCACCTGGAGAAATGAAAGCAACAGTAAAATGGGATATGTACACCATATTTGTTCCTTTAATTACAGCAACGTTATACTTTGATATAGTTTTTCCATTACAGAAGTATTGGTTAAGGATTAAGGGCTGGTTGTACAAAATGTGAACTAAAACCTCATCCAGAAACAATTTGTGTTTTCTTGTATCAACTTCTGTAATATAATTATTCTGTGTGTTATCTCATAACATTTTTTATAGTTATAATATAAAGGATACTTTGCATGCATTGGTTCCTTATTTGGAGACTTGTTATTTGAGCAAAAGGAAATTGGGGTAATTTGTTCTTAATGCTGATCACCTCATGTACCCATGTCTTGTTTATTCCCATAGACTGTATATAAAGATGGATGATGTACCACTTCATCCAGCATTTTAACAAAAACATCCTGAGTATGAATACTGCCATCTATCCCATTTTTATATAGCATAAAAAAACTAATTAAAACCAAGCTAGAAAAATGAACACTTCTATAAATAAGATAAATATCAGTGAGAAAAGAACTACCTCAAATGTAAGAAAGCATCTATGAGAAAAATGTATTTAACATGTTAGCAGCTGTCATCCATCCTCATCAAGAATTTTTGAATAATCAATTTAGAAATTATTTATGGACATACACAACCAGATTGATGTGTCCAATTTTGAAGAATTCTCTGATTTAATTGACTGATAAGATACTTCATTAAACTGGATCAAAAATATAATTACCACACAGGAGTCTTGCTCATGGCGGTCTCATACGGACTGATATTTAATTATACATGGTGTTATATAATCTGTCGACAAACATGTTCTCTTATGGCATCATCATATCATCTTATGTATCATCATATCAGCTTTAAATAAGAGTAGTGAAATCATTTATTTGTTCATATCATAATTTTTTGCATCATTATTTCGCTGACTGAACAAAAATAAAAAACTACAACTAAAGTTTACAAGTTTTCCTCCTTTTCATCTATCTGAGAAAACACAACTTCACGGCCATAGCAAAACATACCACATCCACTCTGTGCAATAACGCTGCTCACGCCAGAATCCGATCGAAAACATTTCCACTCAAGTCCATCTGAGAAGATACTGCACGTCTTGTGTTTTATGGAAATCAAATGTCAAAATTGACTAACTGGATTCCCTCAAAGCCTCGTCAGTAATCTTGCCCAGAAGCTTCTGACATTAATGCAAAGGTGAGAACAAACTGTCTGGTGTGATTGGTGCAATGTCGCCCCCCCGGGGTTAAGGAGCCTGCCAATCAGCGATCCTGCAACACAGATAGGATTCGGATCTGGATTTACTCCGTCGATTGCGTCAGGAAGCAGAGTCGAAAGTCAGTATAGCAATAAACACACTTGCAAGTGTAAATCAGTGGTAGTATGAAAGTCTTTGTATATTCATATATTCACTGTAAATAAGTGCAAATGAACAGAACATGCCCACATATGTGAATGTGTGATTAAAGATGCAGGTCAAGCATAGATTGCCATAACTGACATATATAAACTGCCTTAGGAAAATGTCAGAGTACATGTGTTGGCTCACTTGGGGCAATTAAAGTACAACCTGAACTCAAATAAATGATACAAATGAAATGGTGTGAATCTTTTCAGAATGCATAATATGACGAATTAAGCTCATGAATAAAAACATGCACATGTGTTAGAAAAAAAGTGATCGCCTCATTTCTCAAAAGACCAAGAAGAGAGAACTACATGTATCTGCTAAATATAATATTTTTTTATCATGTTCTTCAGCATTGATGTACAATATGTGGAATTTGTTAAAGTAACACAGTGTTATCAAACTGGGCTCATTGCCAGCTAGACCACTGGCAGTGAGCGTCTTAAAACAGAAGAAATCGATCTCACAACATAGTTCAGATCATGTATCAAATCCTCTGAGACCAATTATGTTTTTTTGCCTGTACGCAACTCTCGATGGGCTTCATTTACTAATGAAGCACAAATCTGGGATTCATCAATATGTTTACTTAAATTTGTTCGTACTCTGGGCACAAATTTAGAACTTCCTCAGACCATGTGTACGCACAAATGATGAAGGCTGTGCTAGAAAATGTAAACACACCCTTTTAACTAAATGCATGATATATTAAAACTTCCTTTATTTAAAGAAAAAAAGTAGATAGAGAGAAATAATTTAATTTATTAATGAATTGACCAAATGGATAAAAAAAACTATTAAATTGATGCCCTTTCATCCTCATCATCTCTATAAAAAGCTCCTGAATTCATATTTATGTTTATGGATAAATGGAGCGTCGCTTCTTCTGCAACAATGAAGTTAAAACACTGTGTTGTGTCATAATCTGCAGGAGGAACTCTTCTGTCTGCAGGAGGGGTGTGTGTGTGTGAGTGTGTGTGTGTGTGTGTGTGTGTGTGTGTGTGTGTGTGTGTGTGTGTGTGTGTGTGTGTGTGTGTGCGTGCTTGTATCTGTCCCCCTAATCACATGTATTCAGTTATTAATTGACTGTGCGTGTCACGTAAAGTCTTGAGTTGTGTAGCAGGTTTAAACATGTGTATCACAAACTCTGGAGGGAATCAAACCAACACAAAGGAAAACTCATCATTGGTAAATGAGGCCCAAAAATAATTGTGTGAGCAGATTACAGGATTGTTATGTTCGCACATTGACAACATTTCTGCTTTTGAAATGAAAGATTTAAGAAGATAGACCAAAAAACCCTTGTTATTCATTTTTTACTTGTTCTTTACACTTGTCAGTCAAACATTTATTTTCCTGTGATCTAAGAAATATCGATTCCCTACTTGAAGGACGTATATTGCAGCAATCAGTTATGATGAGAAAAGGTGCAGAGAGAATGACTAACAGTATTGATGTAAATATGGATGAGACATGCAAACATCTTCTCCCTGCTCCTCTTCTTTTGATGCCAAACAAACCAGGCCACATTGTCAGTTTTCCTGTCTTATTGATCATACTGTAAGATCCTTGCTGTACAAAAGGCCTGCACATCAACAATAGCAACGTAACAGGTTTGCCAGGTCTGAATTGAGCTGCTTTTGAATTGTTGCTGCAGGTAGAAATTTTCTTCTTCAAGATAAACAGGTGCCTGGGTTGAGAAAGCAGGAGGCAGGATCGGATAGGCCTTTGATTCCGGGGCGGAAATCTCATGTTTTTCTGTCGGTTCTTATCTCCAAAAGCTCTTGAATCTCTTTTTCTTTGCCTGCACCTTCTACATGTATGGCACCTCTCTTTCCTGGGATAATTGTATTAAAAACATGCAATTTATTTATATAGGTATGAAAAATGTAGCAATTTTAACTTAAGTATATGATTTTAAGAAACAAAATGATTCGCTCACTGTGGATTCCCCTTTTCATTATTCTGCTGTCCGCAAATCAATCAGACATTTTATTGGACCCCAGAGAATTTCTAGAGCAACATACTGCCCCTCCTAAAAATATCAGGAGAAGGTGCTGTGTCCAGTGTATGTCTGAAAGCAGCAGTAGAATGTTTTCCAGGCAGCGGCGGTGAAGTTTAATGGGTTGTTATCATTGGAAAATATTCAATATCAAAACCCCTTTGGCCACAGTTTTTTGGAGGCCTGCAACTTTTGATCGGTTACCCTCCTCTGAGTGAGTCTGCAAATGCTTTGGAACAAAAGTGGTGGAAAAAGTAGGGAAAGTACAATGCAAGGTCTTAAATCAACACTCGACAGCTCAGGTGTTTTGCTTGTCTGCCGCTGTGAATAGGACCTCGGGGAGACGGAATGACACCCTTTACCCTCCTTCCACCATCGACCTTGAGCGGTAGAAAAACCCGAGTAGGGATTGGGACTGGCTTCCCCCCAAACCTGAACAGTCACCTGTCCTCCCCAATCAGTCAGCCCTTCTCTCCTAAAGCAAGGGCAAAGAACCGAGTGAAAACTTAAAGGTGTAAAACACAGGTGTCAGGGTAAAGCAAAAAGGGAAGCTGATCTTGCCAAAAACTCCGGAGGTTAAAAGGAGGCATCTGCCCTTGTTGTATAATTCATCCCTGGAGAGATAAATGTAAAGACATTTGTTCCCGGACACATGCCGAGATATGAAATAATGGCTCGGTTGGCCCTCTGTGACAGTGAGGGATAAATATGAGAGAGGAGTATTTGGTTATGCAGAGATGTACATTAGGCAGGAGTATCAGCGCTGCAGTAGGTCGGCTCTGACGTCATTTAAATCTACATGTGCTCCTCGATTATCTGTCTGCCAACTGGCCCGGCCCCATGCGTCCGTCCACTGTGTGAATCCACATCTGCCAGCACCCGCATAAAAACATCATTTCTCAGTCAGAGGGCTACGACCCGCCACACACATTATTTTTAGCCCTTTGAATAATCTCTGCAACTTGTCACAATACTAATTTATACCAGATTAAATTGATTCCTGCTGTTTTTCTAAGTGAAAACCAGATACATTTTTTAAGAGAATACTGTTTGGGAGAAAAGTGGCGCCTCCCTGTCATGTTAGATTTTTACATAGGCTGTATATCAAGATGGATGACATGACTGCTCCCCAAAAGTGGAGCCTAAGCATCTCAATCATAAATCCTGCCTTCTCCATGTTAGTGGATGGGACATCGACCAAACTAAGTAGTCAGAGTGCAAATACAAATTGTCAAAGAGGGTTTTCCATTCTGTCAATTAGTTATTTGAGGCTATAGAAATGATGAGTGATGTGACGACTGACTCATGATTGGTCGAGCATGTGTATCAGCAGGACCTAAATACCACAGCTCCATGTGCTAGTCGCTACTCTGAGTCCAGCCCCAAATGCGCAAGATGGCAGTGTTCGTATCGGGGATGTTTTTGCTTAATTTCTGGGTGGCCGAGGAAGTGGAGTCACATCATCCATCTTTATATATACAGTCGTATTTAGCCTATCAGACACCAAGTGGCCATGTGGAGGGACGGATCTACAGATGCCAAGGAATCACATAAAGAATCCTCTAGATACAGATACATGTAGTAGTACACTGTATATATAGTGAACACACTCAACACTGTATTGCACATTTGAAAAATCTGATCACAACCAAATGTCCACCGGCTGCTTCCCTCACTTAACTTAACAATGTTACTAATACTTTGTTTGTGCCCGCTGTGTCATGTGACATGGGAAGTACATGCCCAATGACTCCAGTAACATCTCTTCCTTCCCATGCTGACATGTTCTGAAATTAAAAAAGGCGTGAAAAAGTAAACACCTTTTCCCCTGCAACCTTTGGGGTGTTTGGAGTGCACCATGCAGGTACTGATTGGATGCTTCATGTTGCCTATACTTGTCACTGTGAACACAGAGCAAACTGACTCACTTGTTTCTTCTCTTCAATGAATACAAAAATGGAATAAGATGACTTAAGAAGTATGCTGAATAAAATTAAAATGCCTCCTCTCTTCTTTGACTGACATCAGCTGCTGTGATAACTCTCGGAGTTCTTTTATTTTTCCCAGAATCGTCCCGTTTTATCTCGCTAATGTCATCAAGATAAGTTTCTGCACACGGTCACATTTGGTTTGATCAACCTGCTTCAAGCTGAGCACCTGTATGTTTAATTCATGGAGTTTGGTAAATCACTCCAAAGTCTTTTATTTTTTGACTGGTTAATACAAAATCAGCGGCGCCACATTTACTCAGCAGACTGGAAACATGCGAAAACAAAGGGCCATCTCCTCATATGAAAGCCTCATCACAGTCATATGTGTCAGAGCCTCAAATTAGCAGCTGGAATGACGCAGGTGACACATTATTTCTTATTTCACTGTGTTATTTTGCCTTTATTAGAAATAATTTAGAGTAGACAGGTGATTGGAGACGTTCACAATTTTTTTTTAAAAAGCCAGTCTTTGAGGAGAAAATGACTTCCGATAAAAACTCATAATTAAGTCTGACACCACTCCTCTCTGTCAAAGAAGTGTTTATATATAAATAAACCAAGCACATTAGAATACTAACTACTGAATAAAGCATCTAACAGTATAACAAACGATTCTCCTAAAGCAAAGTTACTATATTTTGTGATTTTTTTCCTGAAACCTGGCACGTGGAATCAACTTGCATCACTGTGCATTATTTAGATGTATCTGCCAGGTACTTGAACATGTACAAACCTTTTCAGATTTATCAATATTTATGTGCGTTCATTGTATTGGATGGAGAGTTGAGACTGGACAGATTTCCAGATTTGTTGTAGGATTGCATGTTTGTTTAATGAGGTTTTTCACCAAAAATATATATCACTATGTCTATATTCATTTTGGGCTTCACTAACTTTATTCAAACTGTCAATTACAATAACATCAGGTCTGAAATAACATTACTGTGGCATTACTACCACACTGTTGGTATTAGGAGGTCGTAGTCAGCCAGTTGCTTCCTCTGATACAAAGCGACTCACTGGATAGAAGCTGCTTTGATAGTGGAACCATTTAGGCTGTGACTGAGGTGAAATGTGTTCTCAGAATTGCTTTTTAAGGGCAGGTTAATTTTAGTTTAAATTGCAATGATACAATAATAGCTCTGACATTTTTAAACCTTTAAATCTTTTGTCTCTCATCTCCCATGATGTGAAACAGTTGCAAACAGTTACTGGAAATACATTTCCAACCACCATTACAGCACAACATTAAATTGCTTATTGCAGAATGTTTTGCTCAGTGCAAGCAGATATGGAGCTAAAACCATCAGAAATGGCTTCATACATTTATCTTGGATAAAAAAAGGTACAACTGCGGTCTCATGATGACCTCTGAGGATGTAGACGTTATTTGATTTACCTCAAATATAAATGTAGTTTCCAGTTCAAAAGCTGAATTTCACGACTGAGAAATCACAACTAGGAATCACAAATGCTACACAAAGTCTAAAATATTCTGTACGTTCTACAGTGTTAAATGTTTAAATATCAAAAACAATTCACTTTTAATCACAGGTCAATATATTGGTTGGCAAAATGACGAAATCATTATGACATGCCAATAATAAGATGCATTGATAATGCAACTGTCAAATGGGACTGGGAGACCTGATGATGATCAATTAATTTGATGGACATATGTGTTGTACAGCTATTAAAATCAATGCTATAGAAGAACATGTGTAATTAAACCAAAAGCACAACAGTTTGACCACTGGGTTTTAGGCACATATTTGTGCGCCCCCTATCAATCATTCAATCAGTCGTGCAATATGAAATTCAGTTTCTCTCTAATCCCTGGAGCTCAAATATAAGTACACAGACATTAGTATGCAGCAAACTCTATAAAGTACTAAAAAAAAAAAAAAGAAAAGAAATGCAGCATGTCAAGTTTGATCAACATCCAAAGCATTCTACAAATTTTACTTTTTGCATTAGACTAAAGCTTTAAATCCCATAATGTGTAGGTGACCTTTTATCTAGCAATAGTACAGGTCCTGAACATACATTATTCCAAACTGGATTCAAACTGCCTTAGTTGCTGGTGTGACAAACCCTATTAATTGCAATACTTCTGACTGCCATCGGGTGTTATACGTGGGATACTTTTCTTGCACCACCATAACTTTAAATACAAACGATCTTCCTGTGTAAAATCAAACATCCTTCGTGTACGGCTACATAATCTTTCAGCATAACAAGAACTCCAAAAAACATTTCCAACATTGAAGTAAGCACAAACAGAGATAGACTGATACACTGGTGTCATATCTCTCCCTTATTAAGAAATAATGAGGCAAACACAATAACCTTACGAGAGCCTAACATGACAATCAGCCGGAGTGATGGATGAACTCGACTGTGGAGGAAGTGCGCGGTTTAAATGCATTCTCCACCGGCCGAGGCTATTTGCTCTGACATTCACTCGGTTATGCAGCCAGTCACTAAAGAGAGCTGAGGCTGAAATCAATCCATTAGATCCATCCATCATCTCAGTATCTCAGTGGGAGACAAAAACTGATGGATCTGTTCACATCGACTGGTTCCTTCTCAGAAAGTGGGGCTTGCTGCGGTGTCTTACATTTGCTCTGGAGTGTATAGAGTAAATATGTGTGTCTGTGTGTGTGTGAGAGAAAAAAGAGCACATTTACTTTTAATTGTTTGAAATAAATGTTTTCTTCCATCAGCTAGTTGTCCACTTCATTAGCCCTGGCATGAAATGACAGTAGCATAAATGTCTGAATATGTATTATAAGACTGATGCAGTTTACCTGAAAGCAGTGAAAGCAGAGCAGAGAGCAAGAGACCCAATCATTCATCTTGTTGACAGTGAGGATGTGAACACTGACAGATCCTGTTAGGCTTTTTTTTTCTTCCTCCAGTGAGTAATGCATTTGTCAGGTCGAATCAAAACGATAATGTGATCTGTGAATGAGGTTAAAAAGACTCAATCTGTTTCTAAGATGGATTCACTTACACAATATTTCAATGCATTAATATTTACAGAGTTGTCTGATGTATTCAATAGCTATGGAATGTATTGACATGCTGTGCTATTCGGCGTATAATGCGTCAAGGTTATTAAACATCTGAGGGAAATTGCAATGGGGGTAACACCTTATGTGGTGGGACTTCCTCACATCTTAATGCGGAGGAAGAGAAAGAAAATATCACAGTTTTCTCTTTGCTTTCATCTTGTTGTCAAGTCACAAATATGCAATGCTAATAAGCTTAAAGTTGGCATCACACACATTTAATGACAGTACTAATGAAAGGTTAAATATACCAGATGAGGAATTAACCCTGTAGCTGCTCATTAACAGCAGCGTTTTTTGTGAATATATATAAAGCTGCCAAAGTATATCTATGAAGGGCTGAACGTTTGTAAGTATATGTTGTATTACTGAGTAACATCCCAAGCAACCAATTAAGAAAGAAAATCAATACTTTACAGAGAATTATTCCAATCAAATATTTGTGCATCTGTTAAAATCAACATACTGTAGCTAAGGATAAACTGGTGAAGGGTGTTTCATAGCTGCATGCTCCTCAGGTCAGACTTTCAGTTTGACAGTGTTTCCATGTCTGTGAGCACAGCAAAAAACTTACATTGTTAGAGGAAGTTCTCAGTAAAAAAATAACAGTGAGTGTTTTGAGTATTTGCTCCCCACTTATTCCTCATCACCCTCTGTATTTGTAGTCCTACACAGATCAATATTTACCAGCCACCACGGACTCTCTACTTTTTACCTGTTTAAGAATTTTTACTGTTGTTAATACATAAAGCTGGAGTCTGTAGAGTGTATCCACAAAGGCCATATATAAAGATAATATGACAGCTCCCCAAAGAGGAAACCACAGCATCTCCATCTCCACCTGCTGGCTAACTACAGTACAGGTCATAAATCCTCTTTTCTCCATGTTAGTTGATGGGACACAGAACAAACTAAAAAGAAAAAACACGGTGTTTTGTCTTTGTCTTTGCCTGGTAGTTCTTATCGCACTGACTGAGTACAAATGATACTTTTTAATGGAAAGTTTTAATTAATTATTTAATACCGTAAAAATGGGATGAAACGTCAAGATCGACAGCTGTCTCACGATTGGCCCAGCACATTGATACCGTGGCTCCTCCCCCGTAAAGTGGTTTCCACACGGGTTTTATGATTCACGGCCGTCCTTTCTCAGTAGGAAAACAGTATGACAGTTGTCCAACTTACCCAGCTCATGACAGGCCTGTAGTTTGCAGTAGCTCGATGCACCACAAAGATGAAGCATTCTATTCAAATCGATACGATTTCTGCTAGTAAAAGGTGCCACAAGTGAATCTAATGCAGTTGAGAGTTACATGTGCTTACTGAGCCACGGTCAATGGTGTGTGGCTCAACTCTGATTATGCACAAAGGGGACAAAAACCTAAAATAGCAGAACTCAGGGGGGGACTCGAGTGTCTGCTTTGAAATATGTTGTGCTTTGTACTGCCATGGCATCCCAATTACTAAAGGTCCAGCAAGGGAAAAGGATAAATAAGAAGCCACTGTCCCAGCACGTCACAACATTAACATCACAAAATACAAAACAAGTCATTTAACCTTTAAAATCGTATTTTCAACGATCAGTTCATTATGAGATGCTTTTGTTCACTGAAAGAGGTTTCTTGGGTTCAGAAGGAGGGTCCGCAGCGGCGGAGGCTCTATCAAGGTAATAAAGTAAAACTCCTCAGCAGGTAAGCTCAGTGCTCGACAGGATTGTGAAAATGAATGACCATTTTATTAATTATCGAGGGACCACGACGGACAAGATGAATCGCAAAAGTCTGGCAATGAATCAAGTATTTTGCTGCAGTGCAGACAACGACTGTGGTGGCTGCAGCATCTTTACATTGCAGAAAATTGCCTGTGATGGTGATGAGCTGCATATAGTTACAGTATTTACTGGAGAAGGATGACCTTGTCTCATCAAGGATGTGTGAACATGCTGTTAGGAAGAGACGGGGAAGGAAAGTAAGCGTTTGCAATATGCGAGCGTCTGTTAGTGCTCGGGTCTGATGCTAATCAGATATTATAGCTTCTAACCATAAAGCTTCACCTTTCAGAAACGTCTACCTCACCCTCGCATCCAAAGATCAAATGTAGCTATTTATATTAAGAATCACAGGTGCAAGAAACGGCGAGAGAAATTAAATTAAATGTGGGATTTTTTCACTGGTTTCCAATCCTTTTAATTTCCCCTCTCTTTTCATAGATGTGCTGCGAAAGTATGTGACCTTCTCACTGTTTGCTGCGTGATTTTTAAGAAAACTAGCGGAGTCTCAGACTCGTGATAAAACAGCTGTTACCAGTAGGAGGGGTAAGCTGAGCCAGAGAAGTCGAGCCCAGGCTTTGAAGGCTCTGAAGGAAGGATAAGGATCCGTTGGCAATGAGGACGCCACCTTTTGCCACTGCATATCTAACTCTCATCAGTCTTTGCATGGCAGCAGCTGCAGAGGAGAGATTGACTCAGCTCACTCCCGACTGATGTGTTTGAAAACTCATTGGGCCACCAGACAAGTCATCATGATTCTCAGTTATGACTTTAACCAAATGAACATTAAAACAAATAATGAGGTCTACATATTCCAATGTTATATTGAAACTTCAATAAATTATTCCTTTATCCGACTTCAGACGAAAAAAACTGGTTGAATCAGATCAAGCCCATGAGCATTAGTCATCGAGGCATCCTGTGACTAATGGTGGTGGTTTTGAAAAATGCAGCATGCCACCACAGTGTTGCACACCTTCACGGTATGAAGGAAAGTCCCGTCCCCCCCCCCCCCCGTGTGCCAGAAGAATGTAATTCTGAGGATGCACATTGTACGCTGGGTAATGCCTTTCACCTCTTCTGGGAAAAGGCTGCAACTGTGTAATGTTACTCTGTGGAGGTGTTTAATAAAAGAACCAGAAAATGTACGATGTCTCACATCGTCTCTGAGACTGTGGAATAATCTATATGTCTCACGTGCACATATAACGATATACCTATTCATTAGCAGTATATGCAGAGCTACTGTATCATGTTTTATATTGTAGACCTGGTTGTTGCATTTAAGTACTTCATTAAAAGATCTGTGGAGATGGTTTGGAGCTACACTTGTGTCAGATCATGTCATTCAGCAAATGAGTGACATGATACTGTAAACTGTGCAATACTTGATATGAACTGCCACAGTATGAGTAATTCTTAGGAATGTCCCTGGCACTAAGGCACTAAACACAGGTTTATTGGGAGTTTCTGGGTGAACAGAATCTCCGGTAGCAGAAAAAATTAATCAGAGCCTGATTGATTTATCATTTATCCGCTAAAATCAGCCGATACGAAACATTGGTATAAATGCGTTTACATTTGCAGATATAGGCTGATTATTTTACAGAATAAAAAATGCAGATAAGAGACTTTATATTTAATAAAAGTTTGTGTTTCTTTCCTTTATTCTTTCCTTTCTATTTTTCAATCTATATGTTTTGGTTGTTTTTGTGTTTCTTTTCATTCATGATGATGGTTAAACTGTAGAATATCAAGCATCAATTCCATTTATTTGCCATAAGGTTCGATAACGACATCTGTGGAATCGTTGCCAAATGTTTTACAACACACTGATATCGGCCAATATATTGGAATCCAATTTTTTTGAACACCCCCCATATCAGTATCAGCCTCAAGAGATCCATTGTGGTTGAGCTCTAGTGGCTTTACGTTCACATAACAGTTTTGTCAGCAAGTTTGTAGAGATATAGATAACAGTATATTTACAATGACAATGACAGTAATACTGCACGTTCAGCAGATTGGATTAAGAGTTTACTTACTTTGTGTTTATCAGTTTCAGTATTGGCAGCTGAGACATCCACTCAGCTGGTAGTTTATGAACGGCACCTGGCGGAAACAGATGCAGTCTAATACAACGGTCCTTCAGTAATGTTCAGTTTTCATTGAAACTGTTTTGGAAAGATATTGATTCGGCTGTATGGTCATTGTGGAGTGTGTTTTTGCTGCTGTTGAAGTGTTTCATATTAAAGAGAGTAGTTGAGACACCACTCATGCCGTTTCCGCACAAACTGAACATTATAGCTGTCTGATGTAGGTTGGACTAATTGCAGGACTGTAATAGTTTATCATAGCTAGTGTATTGATGATAAATGTTGCACACAATAACATGATATTTGCAGCTACACTTGTATCTATATTGTCCTGCAGGTCTGTATAGGAGAGGTGTTGTTACAGTAAAACAGGTTTGTGCAACATCTCTGTTGTTCCTGAAGCAATTTTATATAAGATATTAATTTGGTGCGGCTGACTTTGACTGTCATTGTTTTAATTGGATTTAATACTTTGTCGGGAAACAAGACTTTAGCCAAAAAATATGTAATTGGTGCTTCAACAAGCTAAATTATATATCTCCTTGCTGGCATTATTTACAATCTGCTTCTAAAACCTGTTCTGCATCCATCTAATATCTATACTGCTTATCCTTTGAAGCTGGTAGAAGGGCTATAGCCATTCCAGCTGACATTGGGTGAGAGGCAGTGTCCGCCCTGGACCGATCACCAGCCTGCCACAAGGCAGACGTAGATAAACAACCATTCGCACACAGTCACACCTACTGGCAATTTAGAGTCACCAGTTAACCCAACCTGAGCATGTCTGTGGGAGGAAGACAGAGTATCTCATTTCTTTGTTTCCTCTTCCCTCCTCTATAGAGTTTCTATACTCATGCACCAAGCTGTCAGTATATCACAGCAGGGAGATCACTGACTTTGTTTTACACTATATGTTATTAATAAATTACACATGGACATGAGGCAGTGTCGTATCACATGAACCACAAAAGATTAAATCTAAATATCTGTCAACTGTACTGAAGAAGACGTTCTATCTCACCCATATATTCTAATTGACGACATTACTGCTCCCCGGAAGAGAAGCCAAAAGCATCGTGATCAACCCCTGGTGGCAGGCGGCAGTATAGGTCATAAATCCCAGTAGATAACCCCATTGTAGTGGAGGGTGATGGATATTTTAGCTTCATTTCTGGCGAGTTGGATGAAGTGAAGATAATGCCGTCCATCTTTATATACAATCTATGACCTCCCCTGCAACAGTCAGATTATTGCAACATCCTTAAGGTTGGAGGCTTTACCTATACATCTACTGCTTTCGCCCTTTAAGGATATTTGGATATACTGTTTGGAGGAGCTGGAAAACAAACCAGTGCTTTTCATTCATGAAGCAAACACTTTACCATTCCACTGACACTGTACAGTAATGCTCATCAAGCCACTATTGCGCCTTTATTGTAGACAACCTAAAAGAGAAGCCAGGAAAGGAGGAAGAGAGATGTGCAACAAAGGTGCCTGTGCAGACACAAACTGGGGATGCTGAGTTTCATGGTTTGGGGATTTACTGAGTCATGGGAATGCCTGAGACATCGTTTGTAGCTGTAGAAACTTGGAAGCTTCCCTTCTTCATATGATAAGATAAGCTGTTGTTTGGTCAGCCATTGGCTACCAGAAGTTTCAGCAGCCACTGGCAATCTTCAGGTCTATGTATTCCTAAACTTAATTGCCTTACAAATAGCCAAGTTATTTCTATACCTTTACCACGGATTTGTTTTAACCTTCATGGGCAGGAAAGAGATTTGTACTTCCCACTCGTTTTGCAGTCGTGCAACAGTAAATCTGCATGCCTTAGGGGGCAATTACAGGTTTTTAAGACTTTAATTGTAAACCGAAAACACTCCTTGGTGCTCTGTCTGCACCGTCTCTAATCACAACCTTTACTCCCTGCCATCACCTTCCGTAATCAGACAAACCCGGCAGGTTTCATTGGGAAAAGAGCAAAGCACAAAACACCAAAGGGTTCTCCAGTGAAACATCTGTTGAGACGGTTTGGAGCTTTGCTTTCTCAGATTATGTCGCTTGCAATTACTGCAAATTGCATCAGTGTTCTTATGTGCATTGCTTAATATGAATTGCCTCACTGCCACCGTGCCTGTAAGACTTACAACGGTTAATGGCAGTAAGGCAGTAAACACAGGCATGGCATGCTCGGGTGCTGATGGGTAATGCTACATACTTTCAGGCGGCAGAGGTGCTTCTAGAGAGGTGATAAAAGATAAAGATAACTATAATAGTGATCTCCGTTGTTGTAATTCTGATTCGATTCAAAATCAATTATTATAAAAGCTGATGCAAGCGAAGCTTTTCAAACATCTCTGCATGATTTTACAGTGTTAATAACATATTTTTTTTTTTTATTGTCTATAATTGGCTTCTGAGACTCTCACCCTGCAAAGCGTTTGTCAAATCACCTTAGCAACCTTAACACAACCTTTGGATTTCTCTGCACCGTTTTAAAAGCGTACATTTATACTATTTATAAAGGGACTGAATTTCAATTAGGTGATCTACAGTGCCTGGGTGCTGCTCTTGGTTCATGCTGGGTCACTGCCATGGCTAACTTGAACATTTAATGGAACAAAGTTCTTGTTAAGGAAAAATGCGTTACCTGCTATGACAAGTCAAAACCCTGCTGACGAAAAACGAATGTTGAAGCATTGTGCCAATCTCTGTAAATTACAGTTTTTCAATACCAAAAAGACATACACAAAAAAAGTAACAAACTGTTTTCTGCTAGGGAGTCTTGGTGGTTAAACAGTGGTCAGCAGTATTGCAGAACAGCGAGACGTTTTCCGAATAGATTGGACTGAGCTTGTTCTCCCCGTGTTTACAAGGATTTTTCTCTGGGTTCCCCAGCCTCCTCCCACAGTCCTAACACATGCAGACTTTTGGTGTGAATGTGAACATGAACGGTTGTTTGTCTCTGTATGTTGGCTCTGTGATTGACTGGTGACCTGTCAGGGCTGTACCTTGCCTCTCACCCAGTTACCCCTGCGACCCTCAAAGGACAAGCAGAGTTGACAGTAATAATAAGATATATATGTGGTGATGATTCCCCCTTTTTTATATTCCAATTATAGGGTGAACACAGGCAGTTGTAAACCAAAGCATAAGGTTCCACCCATGACATTCAGGCAAGTTACAGGGTAACTAAAGGGTATAGGGGCTGTAAACAAAAGTGTTACCATAGTGTAATTGGAATCCAGTAGTTAGATAATGAGTATAAATTCCTCTCAAGCTTGAAGATTATTGCTGAGTAGCTCATACATACTCTAATAATTGAATAGGTACCCAGTAGTTGTAAAATAACTGCAGTTTAAGTTCTTTGTAGAAGCCAGAATTGTTACCCTCCCATTTCAAACAGCACATCTTGTTTCCCAGTACCTACATGTATGTATTGGTATCTACTCTGCTTTAACTCCAGACTAATTACAGTGTACGTCTTAAGCGTTACCAAGTATAATTTCAAGGAGACTTGATTGAACAGCAATCCATTTGTGTGTATGACAGGGTGACCTCATTATCCAAGTGTGTCCCTTTGTTGTCCTGAAATCCCACTTGCTGTGTTAATGGATACTTGAGCCTGCTGTCAAGTGGTGGAAAAACATCACACGGGCTGGCTCCTGATGAAGTGCGAGTACTGGGCCAGGCCTTTGGTTTAAATGTTTCAGCACCATGGAGAGAGACACTCACACACATAAGCAATCTGATTCTTTCTGTTATGGATCCAAACGCAGTAATGATAGTCATATATTTATCACATCTTCTCCATGAGCCATAGGTTTATCAACTGTGTTTTATATCAGAGCCTCAGCAGCAAAGGTTTCCCTGCTGCTGCTGCAATGACTCCCGCCCCCCCACCCCCCCAGTTTGCTTCTTCTTGTTCCACAGCGCTGCTTTAACCAATCCAGTTTGCCACCGCGCCTGAATTGGTTTAATTAAATCCAGGGGCCTTAACACTGTCATGAATTTCAAAGAGTGCAAGGATCCGTGTATGCACATGGTGAAAACCTTCACCACCTTGGTCCTGCCAACTGAACGTTTCATCGTCATTACTTGATATTCATGCAGCACACACCACGGCTTCTAAAATTGAATCTCATATTCCTTAATATTCCTGTGTTCATCCGCATGCATATTAATCACAGAATTTAAATCACGGGAACTGATTTGTCTCTAATGGACTGTACAACGCATCTTTATCAGTTGTCTTAATTCCCTTTCTCCTCTCAGGTGCTTAAGCTGACATGAGACTACATAATTAATTCACTTAGTGTATAGAAGAATAGGCAATCGGTCAACGTGAGCCACACAGTAAGATTAATACAAGCTTTTTATATTGATGATTGCCGGCGGAATATTAGATACATTAATGAAATTGTTCATAAGCAGTGAGAGAGCTACAGTATCATAAATGACCGCAGCACTAGGGGGTGCATATATTATTTCTATAATTCTGGTCTTCAAAACATCAGGGGGCAATATATATACTGTATATATATGCACTGTATTGAAACCTAAGCCTCACTTAATGCCAGTAGCAGCATGCTTCCTGTGTAGCCCACTATACACTGGATGCCTGGATCCTGTGCAAATTTCATCCCTCCCTTTTCTGATAGTAGGGAGGGCAAGACCGAGAAAATGAGTGTATTACTGCTGAGCTGATGCTTAGCGATGCCTAACACTAATTACATTTTTGCTTCTGTTTTAATGGAGTTTACATAAAGTCATGTGGCAACCATGTGGGAAGCAGCTGTACCTTGTTTTCATTAGATTGATCAGTGATGCGGAAAACAGCAGCAGTATTTTTGTTTATAAAAGCACTATATTGTGTTGCATGAGGGCAGAGATTGTTCATCGCCTGCCTGTAATGTTTGAGCTGCTGGTGACTTTCATGTAGTTCTATCAAATCAGGCCGAGAGAGAACAAGCACAGTGTGATGTATTGGTTTTCCACTGTGATAAACATGAATGTTTTTATGAAAAATCTTTGCTCTGCAGGAGGTCCGCGTGCATCTCAGGGTTTCAAGCTAGGAGAAGCACGTGTCAACTGCATGATGTGAAGCTGCTCTCCTAAGAATTCAGCCTTTGAAGTCTCTAATTAACCTACCTCCAGTCTTTGATCAGTAATTTTCACCGGCACTCACTGAGTCTTTGTATGACAAATATCGACAGCCTGTGTTTTAGAAAGCAAGGCCAAGGCCATACTCTCTGCTATTAGCCTGCTTTTGCTGCCTCATTTTGCATAAAATGATTAATGAGTTTTTGTTACAGCCTATTCAACATTTTAAACTATGGTCCTTGAAAAAAGATGCATTTTATTTATCCAGTTTAAAAAAACAGTACGTGTATTTAAGATAAAAAAAACAGCTGTGGACTTAATCAGACTATAGGGGACAAATTCAGTCCAGTTAATAAATTAATTAACACTGCAGTGACTTCATTGAGAAGTCATTATGAAAGGACATTATTATAATATCGTTATTGTTACTTTTGCATAATTTGGTTCTGATATATATTGCCCCTCCCATGGCGGTCAAATAAAAGCTTTACTGCTAATTCTGACATTCAGTGAAGATGCATTTGTGGGATGAAAGGGTAAATGGATTTGGGAGAAGTAGCTTAAAATTGGGCAAAAGAACCTGAGGCTAAAGTTCATATTTAAACATAGTTTGAGAGAAGGTTATGGCTCCGGGTGTGTCATCAAACCATGATTTCTGCCCTTCACAAAAATATCGTAAACACAAACTCCACCACTCGGTACTACAGTCATTTCACATGTTTTAAGCAATTACTCCTTAACCTGTTCAAGTTACATTACATTACATTACATTACATGTCATTTAGCTGACGCTTTTGTCCAAAGCGACTTACATCTTTAGTACACTCACCATTTATGAGGGGCCTTTTAGGGGTTCAGTATCTTGCCAAGGACACTTCGGCATGCAGATGGGGAAGAGTGGAATTTGAACCGGCAAATTTTATTTACATCAACTGGACTATATTGAGGCAACGGGTTCAATTCTTTCCTTCTAGTTTCGTGTGTGGGTGGGTCTGTTATCAAAGTGTAAGTTTATCTTCTTTATCCTACATCAACAACACATTGCTGAGCACATTTTACATCTATACCTTTGCCTTATATTTATTTAATGTGTATATGATTTGGCATGAAATACTTCTTTTAAATATAACAGAAATGATTTACTTTAACAGAGATATAGTGTACGTTTTTCTGCGTCTTTTTATTAACCGATGCTATCAGTTACAACCCTTCACAAAGCCAAGCCCCATGTTTATTAATCGACAGTCGTCTCATCTTGTAGCCAATGAAGCCTGTTTCACCAAATATTTGATGGGATCTGCCAAGTGACTGCTGAAAGAGAATGTGAGATATCCGGACCGCATATTGTTTTGGTGCATTGGAGGAAAAATCACAGGAGAAATTGAGAAACTCAAAAACGCTTGCTTGTTACTCTACACACACACACACATACACACACACACACACACACACACACACACACACACATTCTTGTACTTCTAACTGAGCAAATGTATTTGACGGCCCCTTACTTTTAAGAAAAGATAGAGAAGTTAAATATACAGTTTTTATATTTAAAAATGTTGCTTTGACAAATATTCTGAAAAGTTGTACTCCTTGAGCACCATATTGTTTTTAAAAGTAATATTACTGTAATGAAAAAAAAAGACTTAGTTGTTTATAGGATACATAGCTATGAGATAATCTAAATGATTGTAATAGTTATTTTCTCTGGCTGGGAAATTTACATTTTTATAAAGTTTGGGCATTTGAACAGGTTGAGATCTGCATGACTGAAGTCCCCTGCTACGAGGATCAGGCCGTCTGGGTGAGCCAAGCTGTTAATTGATGACGTCATGCAGCTTTTCAAGCCTTACCTGAGCCTTAGCTTGTGTGGGATACTGCCATAATGGTTATTATTTGGAATTCCCTTGGAAGAAAGAAGGGTCTGCCCCCTACGTGAGGAGCTCTAGGTCGTGGTAGCAGACTGGCTGCTAGGAAGATATGAGGTCGAGTGTGATCCATATGGGGCTCAGTGAATTTTGATATCCAAAACCCAGAAGCACTCAGAGTGAAGTTTTGGGAAAGGGGTTTGTTTGTGACCGTACGGCAGCAGTTGTCAATACCTGAGCATCAAAACTAATCCCGTGGCTTAGGGTTGTCTTCTCCACCAACAGAGTGCGTCCTGAGGGGTTGACTCTGGGTTGAGCCTCCACACTGCCTCTTGCCGTCTGATGGCGAGCGTTCACCAACTGTTGGATATTAAAAGTAAACAAACAGGGTTTGATTAAAAATGCTTACTGTAACTTTACTAGACTCACTATTTTACACAAGAAATTACAGTTAGACTCCGGCATGTATCTCAGCTGCTATGTAATACAAACATACGGTGATGTATGTATAGTTTATGCTTGGGGGCTGCGCTCCATGTGTCCACCCACTGGTGTGATATGTGGTATTTGCATCCTCTTTTGATGTGTACACAGTATAGTGTTGATGTTAGTCATTAATAAAATATAACACCATCTGCTCGGTGCCTGTGCCAGAGCTCTGCACAGGAGATCTGTCTACTCCAGTACTGTTATGATGGACAGCTACTCAATAATCCACCTCGAAATAAGAGCAGGCGGCCGGCACCAGGAGGTGCTCTCGCTCATTGTGAGCGCTACCGTGACACATTACGCTGCCGCAGGATGTTAGCTGATCCTAATACGATCAATAGAGTCATGGGAGCAGGCCTCTAACTTCCACTTCTGGTCTGCTAGGTTTGACGTAGTCTTCAATTAATCAACCCAGCAGTTAATTGATTGGTCGTAACATGCTAAACAGACTGGCTGACAGTGGTTTAGAGAGGGATGTGGGGGGTGATTCATTTGGAGAACTCTCTGATTTTAAGTGCAGATATCTCTCCATCAGCGGAGGCTTTGCAACAGTAATTATTTTGAAATCACCTTATAACTGGTGTGTTTAATTTAATTAAATGTGTTAATTCACCTCAAAATCTGGACTAACAGAAAGGAACTATCTATAAAGAACAATGGAAACAAAGCAACTGTTTGTATCTGTCTTATCTCTGTCTTATGAGGCAGAAAAGCAAGTTTTGGTGCAAAATGTCAATGCTTTTTGCTTTCACAACCAAGTTTTTACTTGACAGTTTAAAATCAATATTGTACAGTGTAAAAATGCCCCATTTGTTTTTTATATACTATCTTGGGATTAAAGAGTATTTACTGCATGGTTTTAAATGCAGCATGTAAACAACTTACTCACATGGAAATAAGTCTCACCTAAAGCTGGAAGTAAATTACAAAAGAAATACTAATTCACATTTTCCTGGTTGCAATGTTTAAAGCGTTTATCACTACAATTAAATCTTGCCTCTTGTCACAGGTTGTTTTTTTCCATCTTGCTCACTTCTCACTGATGCATTGCTACCTTCAAATGAATAACAAAGTCATGTGATCACCTGTGCACTTAATGCATGGCCTTGTACAGCAGCACATCAGCCGTTTGCTTGTTGTTGATTTGCACCTTCCTCACGTTTGACCTTGGGTGGATGGGCCGGTTGTGATACCAAGATGAATTCGTTTCAGGCAACCTGGGATGAAATTCATCTTTTGAATCGGACCCATGAATGCACAAAAATCTCCCACCACTGTTGCTTTTGTGTGTAAGGCACAGCTGCAATTCTGTTCACTTTACCAAGAACATTACAGCAAAGCTTTAAGCTATACAGGAGTATTCATGAGCGCCTGTATAGCTGTTTTTTCTTGCACTTTTGAGGACACACAGCATATCGTGGTGTGATTCATCACCGCTGAACATGCGCACAAGCCGACTCACTGAAAAACAATAGTCTGTAGCTGAATTTAGCCCCATTTAGAAACCCTGGGTTAGATTTCTGGTAGTCAAGTTTAGCAAGTAGAAAAAAAACTCCAATCAGATTCAAAATACTGATCTGCAGCGTGTGGGAGGGCAACAGGAAAATATGGAGGCTCTTCTGAAAGCTTTATTCTCCTAATTGAACCCATTGTTCTCTATTTTGAATAAATATGAGAATGTGCAAAGTTACTCTTCAATATTTGTACTCAAGCGCCAGGAGGGGAGATGTGTCATGAGATCACCTGAACCGCTCATACACAGCTCACCGATTGGCCCAAATTCCAGCTGCTGGGTAAATGGATCGTTTTCAGACCAAAAACCTGTGGCGCATATAATACTACAGAGACTTGAGTAACTGACATAATGTTTAAAAATATAATGACTCATAAATAATTCTTTTAATTTATGAGTCATTATATTTTGAACATTCTGAACAATGAAGCACTTTTATTTTTTTCGGGGGTTTCCAAATGCAGTTTGCTGTTTGACACACATTTGTATAGCTGCATGCTCCAAGCTGTAATGAATAATAAATTTGCAAAAATCTCATCACATCATTCATGTGTGGTTAAAAACTGAATTTTAGATGCAAATTTTAAGATGCACGTTTGCTATGTTTTAATATAAAGAACAGTTTACTCTTCAAAGTTAAGGTTGCTTAAAAAAAAAATGTATTTATTCTGATCTGCACAAAGCTCAGAACAGAGTTTGACGTAGGAAGTAATCAGGCAAAAAGAATCTCATCATGAACACCATTGGGTTACATAATCCATAATTCCACTCGGATTACATGTATTTGGAGCTTGACCCATGATTAAAGTAAACCATGTTCACATGGTTATACAGGTGTGAAGGTTTGTGAAGCACGTTTATGAGGATTCGGGTTGGCAAATTGTCTGTGTGCATTTGAAAAGTCCATTTTGCTTAGGATCCTTCCGAACTGAGTGAAATGACCAGGAAGTATTTCAACTGCCGCCATACTAAGATAGCTTTGAATTTTTTAAATGATAAGGAGAGGAGGATCAATGCTTCTGAACTTATCTCCTTTAGGAAATATTGGACCATCCACTATGAATGAGAAAGAATGCCGGCCCAGACTTCTCTGCGGAAGCAACAGTTAAAGCGGCACAACCCCATAACTGCACCTGGACAAACTCACGTGAATAACAAAAACAGTATAGCTGTTTTATTCTCCTGACACAATCCAGAACTGATGTGACTCCTCAAATGACTGCAGATTTCTTCTCTGTCACCTCTTTCATAATATATATATTCAACATAATGAATTTATAGCTGTTAGTCCATTTTTATTTTATTTCAACAATTTAGTCTTGTTAGTTTTATCTTCATTTTCAATTAAACGTGTTTTGTTGTTATTTCCTGTGAGAAATGAAAACATTTTTTTTTTGTTTTAAACAGGAAACTTTATTATAACTGCCTCCCTGCACACAGCCTGGAGCACAGAGTACCATCCATTTTGTGAGTATATTCTGTTATAAATAAAGTTGCTTCTAAAGAAAAACGGCAAGTGTAAGTAGAGTCAGATTTTCTCTGCCCCGTGGTTCTCCTTTCCTAACTCCTCACGGCTTCTCCTTCATACCTTTCCTTGACCCTGTGATGTATTCCATCGGGGTCAAGAAGAAGTGGTTAGGAAAGGAGATTATTTGGACTTTCTAAAACAACCTCCGAGTACGTTGCTGCCGATATTCTCTGGAGTTTCTCCTGCCAGCCCGATGGTAAAAACCCTGGATAATGAGCCCATGTGAGAACACAGTAGGAGATTAACCGGAGGATTCACAAATGTATAACATGCAGCAGATGCAAAAGAGGAGCCATACAGGTAGGAGAAATATTTCTACTGAGAAAGACAACAAGATTCAAGATGCCTGTGTGGCTGTGCTACCAACATTCTGACACATAAGGCCAATCATAATCTGTTTCGTCTCTCTGCTAAGGTATTACACTCACATTCAAGGTAACAATCAATAATATTTCCTCAGTGGACGGGGTGACTATGAAAAGAAATGTCAAAACAGAGGCACATAAAGTGTATTTAATGGTCACATCATCCACGTCCAGTGTTGGGGAGTAACGGAATACATGTAACGGCGTTACGTATTTAGAATACAAATTATGAGTAACTGTATTCCGTTACAGTTACAAATTAAATAGATGGTATTCAGAATACAGTTACATTGTTGAAATCAGTGGATTACATGACGGTACTTCTCTGTTTCACGAGTTTAATCACTGTCTCGTAAATCCACCGGAGGCAAAGCCCCCAGGAAGCAGCTGGAGACCAGGGCTGCCGTATGAGCGCCCGGGATCCCGGCGGCGTGAAGAAGCCTCACCGCGACCGGCTCGGGACCGAGGCTCTGAGAGAGTTCCGTCGCTACCAGAAATCTACGGAGCTGCTGATCCGCAAGCTGCCCTTCCTGCGCCTGATGAGAGAAGACCGACCTGCGCTCCCAGAGCTCTGCTGTCATGGCTCTGCAGGAGGCCAGCGAGGCACGCCGGGTTCACACCGGACGCTGAAGCGACGCTAAAATAATATCACCCGTTGACCCAGTAGTATAAAAGCATATAGTCACTTCTTGCTCCAACATTAACTGCAACAGCGTCCCAATTTAATGTCATCCATCTTCAAGAACTTCTCCGCTGTTTGCTCCATTCAATGTCGGGTGTGGAGGGTAAATTACGTATTCTCCGCCCCCCCCCTCTCTTTTTATCTTTATGACTGCTTGTGTGTCTGTATGGAGGGGCAGAGGGGGGCATTTAATAATGTGATCGGTCAAATTGGTAAATTTAAAACTCCAGGACAACAGAAGGGGAATACAAACTATGGGATGCATGCTTATAAATCATATAAAATATGTCATCAATATCGTTTAAAATCATTTTTCAGTGTGTTTCCTGGAGCGATACGCTCGCGTCAAGCTCAAACTAAAATAGACTCGACGCCGAAACGATCGTAGCACGGCGCGAGGCAGCCTTGGCACAGGGGGGGGTCCTTCAGCCTCTGGTGGGACCGGCACAGAGGTGGGAGTGGATGGGAGCCGGACATCCAGCGGCCCGCAGCATCGGTGGAGAGAGAGTTTAAACTGCTGCTGCTCCCCTGACTATAAAAACGCCGCAATCATACACTTAAAAAATGCAATACAAACCGGAAGTATTCCAAGTATTCAGAATACGTTACTCAGATAAGTTAATGTAATGGAATACGTTACAGATTACATTTTTGTGCATGTATTCTGTATTCTGTAACGGAATACGTTTTCAAAGTATCCTTCCCAACACTGTCCACGTCTCCATGTCAAACAGACTAGAGGAGATGGTGACTACTTTTTTGTCCTCCCTCTCGTCTGCATCCTTCCCTCCGGTCTTTATTTCAGGCTAATGGCACATGGAGGTTAAGGATCATTAGTCCGCTCCCTGGACTATAGCTACACCTATTATAATGCTACACCATAGCTTTCTTCAGTGGGCCAACCCTACTTTATCACTGCTTACCCAAGACCTTTCCCAGAAGGTCAGGCTTTTCTAATGACTCGTGACTTGAGTCATGAGGAGGAGAGGAAAAGTGAATGGGGGAAAATTGCCTTTAGAGAGAGGCAGAAAAGACGGAGCAAAAATTAGAAGCATGGAAGGGAAGGAAAAAAGGAAGAGGGCAAAGAAAAGGTTAGTGTTGGTGGGGAAAGATATATTGAAGTGACAATAATGAGTCTAATCTTGACACTAGTGGACAAGTTAGAGTATTTAGAGGTCATTGTCAAGTTGGTTGATTTACTCAGGAGGGCACACGGAGGAACATTTTAATTAATCATAGACTTAATCTTTATTTTGGCTTGATTGCATTGGACACCGCACATCTAGATTTCATGATTACACAGCCGCAGACTCAATTTTGGTGAATGAACAGAGACTGAACTATGCACATTTTGCTCTCATCCGAACAATGATTATCTTGACAGGGGATGGGAGTATTGAGTTAGACTTAATGTAAAATGTACATTACCTTCCTATTATTCTCGGGTAATGATATGATTTAGATTTTCCCCATTTTGCCGGGAGATGGAGCAGATATCCGAGTCACCTATACGCAGCTGTGAATACCTACAAGCTGAGAAATATTAATTTACAAGCTGTTGATTTTGCTCTGTTTGTAAATCCTTCACCTTGATTAAAAATGGATAAACTGCGATTCAGTCGAATTCCCCTTTAATGAGCCTCACTGATTAATGACCAAGGAAAATAAAAAACAAAAAGTGCAAATATCTTTGAATTATTTATACCTTTCTAACTGACGTGTGGAAAACTAAAGGTATCCAGAGATGGACAGAGGGCAGCTTTTTAAATTTTGCAATACATTTTAGGAGGAATTGTTGATGGGCACAAGAAATCACAATTGCTGGAAAATTAAATTTTACAAAAATATGAATCTGGCCAAACTGATTGCAAAACTGCACAGTTCCAAAGTTGGATTTTTCTTGGCATGTGGTGAGCTGAACATTCAATTTAACTGTTATCAGCTTCGGCTTATTTGCCAGTCCCAGTTTGTGGAATACCCACCTACTGAGATACACCAGGGTTTGCTCTTTCTGCTCCGTTGGCTGAATATTTTTCAGCACATGCAACACACAGGGGGTCCAGGATGCAGCAGTGTCACGACTCAGTTTGACGACCAGCAAAGTGATTTCACAGCATCTACTGCACCTATTAAATCAGCATCGGTTCACCTTAAATTGTCAGCAAGTAAGCAGCATGACGCAACCCTGTTTTTCATTATTTTGTTCGTCAAAGACCTATTATACGGATAGAGAGTAATATTCACTTTGACCTTACAGAACTGTATTCACATTAGGCACACAAAAAGTATAGGATTATGAAATATTGTATATAATATATAACATGTGTTGTAAGTGAGGGGGGAGATTTACCATTTATCCCAGGATCGACATTCTTAAACTATTGGACTATGCTTGCTTACTGTTTGTTTAGAAGATCTGTTAAGTAGATATGGGGCCTAGTTCAACTGCCTGTTTGCGTGAGGGTAAATATCAAAAAGTGTGAAGCAATGTTTGCTTAGAGAATTGCCATTTCAAGGTAAGGTCAAGTTAAAATGGCTTCATCTGTCAGAGGGCTCAGGAGATTTATGAAGAAATTTGATTTCAGCTTCACTGCAAAAGTGAATATGTTCTTTGTTTTGCTGGCTCGGTAAAGTTATTTTAATAATTATTTAAATGAATGAAGTTGCACTTTTATTAAATGGCAGATGATTTGCAGAAAGTTGGTGCTGATGTTTCAACCGTTCAAAACCAGTTCCGAGGAAACAGATGGTTCACCCAAAAATGAAAATGCACTCATTATCTACTCACCACTGTGCTGATGGAGGAGTGGGGGAAGTGTTTGTGTCCACAAAACACGTTTTGTGTTGCAACCAAATCCAATCAAATTAAAGACATTAGTGAACTATCTTCAGATGTAAAAAAACAACAAAAAAAACAACAACATGCCTCCACAACGCTCCTGTGGTGTATGAACATTCATATTCGACTCTAAACGAGGTCATTTACACCGTGTGGGGCATAGGGGGGAGAAGATAAAGAGTGAATTTCCATTTCTGGGTGAACTATCCCTTTAAGGCGTTAATGATAGATCATAGGTTCAATTAACATCAGCACTGGTTTTCAATAATGCTCAACAATTTTTGGTGCATCTCATTTCAAAAAACTTTCTCAAGCAAAATTGAAATATACAAACAAATAATTGAAGCCCTGTTTTTCATGCTTGAGGCCCTGTGTGTAGAAAAAATATATAAAACTGTTTAAGGTTGTTGGAAATGTTGTGAAAAGTAAGGAGGAGGGAGTGGAGGTGAGCAATGGGGAGCCTACAGAGAGGAGCATGTCGGAGAGGGGGAGATGGAGAGGGAGCAGCAGAGGCAGGTGTGGAGAAGGAAGCCGCCATAATTATTTGACCAGAATTGTAAAAGTTAACCAAAGTTTGAATCGAAAAAAAAATCCCTGTAACAGGCAGTGTTAACTTTTTATACCGAACACTTTAAGATATGAGAAGTTTTGGAAAGTTTTGATATAAATACAACTTTAAGTGTAATGTGGGTATGGAGAAAATTGTATAACTGTGAGTAAAAGCAGCTCTTTTGTGTTAAAAGGAGTCACTCTAGGCCATTCTGGCATCTGATCAATATGCGTCCTGAACGACTTCTCGCGAGGTCATTCTGGACATGTCCAACACGAAGGCAACCTCGGGGCAGGGCCGGGGGCACTGGAGGGAATACATATCCCATCAGGGCTGGGAACACCTGGGGATATACTTGAAGGAACAGAAGGACGTGACTGGAGAGAAGGACGTCTGCTTTTTTTTCTTTCTGTTTAGCTTGCAGTCACCGCGACACAGGCCCAGATAAGTGGTGTGAAATGAATGGATAGAAGGATGGATTGAAAAAAGAAAGAATATCTCTTACATAGAAAATAAGTAATGTCAGCCAGCTTTCCGGGTTAGCTTATCAACCAGGAGGCAGTGGACCACAATGTTTCAGAACCTCTGCATTTGGGTAAACAGTGCAGAAATGGCTGAACCAATGGAAGACAGATAAACAAAGGAAAAGGTATATGGGAGAAGATAGTGTCATTGTCAGAATATTGCCTTCACAGGTACAGGACACAATGTGGTGATAATGTCAGCCCATGATTGGAAAATAATTGCTTGGTAATGACTTTCAGTTTTCCCCTGAAATATCACCCGATGCCTCTGTTCTGTATAATAACATGTAAATGTGAAGTCTTATTGAAATAATAGGAAGGAAGCATCAGAAACGTTTTTGTTTTGTTTTGCAATGATGCTATTGTTCTGACTCAAATTATTTTGTGTATTTTGCAGTTGGGGATGATTATCATCAAAACAAAAGAGAGCATTTTATATGCTAGTGCAAATGGAAATAGAAATGTATATTTGTCACAGGTTTAGAATGCAGGTGCCAGTCAGGATTATATGTGTCAAGTAAAAGAAAATAAATCAATTCACTATTGTTTACCTTTTTCAAATCAACTAAATCAACTGATCTTCAGACTAACATGAATTAACTGAAACTCGGTCTCAGTTTTGAGCTGCACTGTCATTTACGCCGGCTGAACGGTCACTTATTAGATTAGATTCGGCTTTATGCAGAATACAAGTGCAACGCTAGTGAAATGCAGTTTGTATCTAACCAAAGGTGCAAGGCCAGTATTATTTACAGATAATTGCAGGAAAGTGAGTACTACAGCATAAGTGATGCTATAATTTACAATATTTACAGACAGGAGAATTGCCATGTACAGATATATAAAGGTGAGTAGTTTAACCACATACAAATGAAAGGTTGATGGTGGGTAACTGAGTGCCACAGAGCTGTTGGCCAGTTTATCACCCACTAGAGTATTTTATTGTAATTAATGAACTTTTATTTTGGAATGATAAAACATGTCTAACTCGTTTGAAAACAAAAACCATGTTAGAGGTTCTATATCCAACATTCAGAAGTCCTTACCTACTGACACATGCGTCTGTGGTGTCAACTGTTAAAGTCGGGGTTGGTTCGAAATAAAGCTCTCACCAAGTTCTTTACGTGGAAATCAGCTCACATCAAGAACCTCAGGGAATTTTTCATTCTCAAAGTTATGTTAAAATCTCGACACAAGTTGGTAATAAAATAGTGGTTCCCAAATGTAAATGGATTTTATATAGTACATTTAAATGAATTTGACTTTGCCTTACATCGTGCTGAGGATAAAGTCCTAAACTCCCAGACAAAGGTTCGGTGCATAGTAAGAAATCTAAAACCAAACTTGTTTTTATATACACTATATATAAGACATAAAAACCACAGTGTTATCTGTCATATTACTCACTACTCCAATAATGGTAGTGAATAATTTACACAAACATACTTTCAGTCCTCCAATGGTGTCAATAGGTACGGAGGAGGTATAACACTGTAATATTTTTGTTGTATTTTTATGATATTTGTATGCATCACTATTCTTTCCATCCAAACTCATGTCGGACTTCCCCAGCAGCACTGTAGGCAGTTCTGTGTCTCACAGGACCACATCAGCGCAGACGTTATTTTGTTTTTGGTCCGATTCTCGATCTACTTATTTGTTTTCCTTCCCTCAGCCAGAGGGAAATGAAATGCACCCAATATGCCACACCCAGGAACGGATACGAAAAACAATTCTGCAGAGTCCAATACATGTGAGGAGGGCCCCCAGCTCACAAAAGCATCAAATCCAAATATAAAACGCAACAGGGAAACGTGGGAAAAGCAATAGCACAGCTCAAACGCTCGCATAACATCAAAATATAGAAAAAAAGCTGAAAAGCTGATAAAAATGACTGATGTATTTTTTATTTATGATTTTACTTAAGAAAAGCAAGCAGAAGGACTTTTTCAAAAATGTGACCGTGTGACGAAGGTAAGAAAACTTTGGAACAAAAACTATGTAGCCTTGTAACACCCTGTCTGCCCTTGTGATGCACGCGCCAACAAAGAAGCTGCTGAAAGGATTTGTGTGAGCGAAACGCATCATCTGTGCACCGCTTTTGGCAGAAAGCTGATTAAAGAGTGAATGAGGAAGTTGATTCCCCCCCACAGTGGACCAACAATGTGCAGGATAATCAGGCGCGGCTCCTATCCATGCAGGTTAATTAGGGTTAAATGATAATTAGGACAACATTAAAAAGGCAAACAACCGCAGCGGACCCTTAATCCGCGCAATGCTGTGCTGCTGCGGGCGGGTTTGTTTGTTTGCGTTTGCAGGGAAAAGTGTTCTGTGCATCCAATACGTTTGGCCTGTCTATGCTTTTTTATTGTGTGACGTGTTTACATGTATGGATTTGTCAATAAGGAGGTATCCATCTGTTTTTTTGTGCGTTTTCTTTTCAGCCTATACAATCCGTCTTCGTGGAGCCATGACCTGGGACCTCATTTTGAGCGCCGGTAAACAAATGTTGGTGTTTGTAACTTTGCCGAGATGGCAGATGGAAGATGGAATGTGATGGTCTGAGTGTAATTCTCACTAAGGCCCTCACTAAAATAATGAACAGATGTTTCTAAAAATACATTTAACTCAAAGCCAAGGTTAAAATACCTCAGCAACAGCAAAGTTATCAACGAGGAACATTAATATCTAAAGTGTTTTTTTTTACAACATCCACGCCACGTTGTATTAATCGCTGCAGTGCTGAAGTGCTTAGGAGAAGTTCAACATAGCGAAAAACTGAATTATGACTAATACCCAGAATGCTTTGCTGCATAACTGATGGGATGCAAATGTGTCAGGGTTGACCTGGAACATCCTCTTTGTCCCTTCTCTAATGCAACAATTTCCTCCCATTTTTATGCTCACAAATGTGACACCGGGATGTTGTAGTGACAAATTAGAATTGATTGGAGTCTTGGCTAAAATGTCTCAGGTTGTGACCCCTGAAGCTCAAAAGCATTTTTCCATATTTATATTCTGCACCTCTCCGCTCCTACCTGGCTGCCAAGGTCTTTGAGTAGGATGGAATCAATCTACCCTACTGTGACTTCTCAGTTGTCTTTAGTTAATAACTAAATTTTGTGATTAGAGTACTATTATTAAAATAATCATATTATTATTTGATACTGCAGTTGCTTCTTACCAAGGTCTCAGGTTTATATGAGCAAGAGCTCCCCTTCACCCACAGAGTGATCACTACCATAATGCAACCCAATATTTTATATATAATAATCATTGAGGTATTAGCATAGAGGTCAATGGATAATATTTTAACAAACTGATAAAGTTCTTATTTGTAGATGAAGTACAGCCATCAAATTCTTGTTATTACTTTTCTAAGTCATTATGTCTCTCTTTCATTGCTGTTAATAAAGGCCTGTGGCCCCGACAAGAATAGTAGAGGTGGTTGTGGTTTGTAATCCTCCTCAGCATCTCCAAATCTCTAGGGCTGGCACTGAACTCCTTCCCTCTGCAGCACACAGATGTACACAAGGTAAATTTATCAGCACAAAACACCCTCGGCATGCCGACTGAAAGCGCCGGCTTAGCATCGATAGTACGGCTGTAAAGTAGCAGTGAGCATTTTATTCCACCTTATTTTTATTTTATTCCTTTCTTGGAAGGTTATATCTGGGGGCCTCGTGTGATCTGACTGCAGCCAGACTGAGTAATGCCTGAGCTGTGATAAGGGCTTGGATAAGCATAATGATGTTTGGAGGTGTGAAGTTTTTGCTCCCTTTAAATGGAGATGGTGATTCTCTCCTTATACCTGGGTGCTTATTTAGAGCTCAGACTATGGCCAGGAATTTCAATGGAGGTTCTTACTCAGTGAAAGGTTTTTTTTCCTGTGTGTGTGTGTGTCAGTGTGCGTGCCTGTGTGTGACTTGCATTCTTTGCCGGTTTTACCACCCCACTGGACAAACTCCCTCCTGATGAGTGTCACCAGGCGTTGTGTCGTTCCTTGCTGAGTTGAAGGGTCACAATTTATATCTGCTTAACCAGTCAGCTGGCTAGATATAGTTTTGAGTGTAGCAGTATAGAATATAGCAGCTTCTCTTGTCTTGATGACAACTCAAAGCGCTTTACAGGACATGTTTTGCCAGTCACCCATTCACACACCGGACAGAGTATCTATGTGCAGCCCTTTCTCTATCATAGATCTATCATCCATTGCCACCACAGCTGTCATTGGAAATTTGGGGTTCAGTATCTGCCGATCTTTTGGTTGGCGGATGCTGTGCTCTACCCCTGAGGCAGCCGCCCTGTCTGTGTGTCATAATGGCAAACTGTGTTCCTGTGACACCAGCCACAGAGGCTGTTGTAATACTTTGGCAGGTGCTTGTCTGTCCGGACAAATTTTGTCACTATAATGGTGCCTGACATTCGGCAAAGATACAGATACATTGGTGGTAGAGTTGACCCAAATCGTTTCTGTATTTCAGTTATAGTTATTTGCATCAATTCTAAGACAAGTTCGGTAAGACAATATATGGAACATCGTGCAATGAGTCTACACGTTGGCGTTCTGACCCATGAGTACTGAAGTAAGCATTACTACATTAGAACCAGCTGGGACAGTGATATTGAGATGTTTGGCGGGAGGACATGTCTCCCTGTGTCTCTATCTTCATCTCCCTGTTCATCCATCAGCAGAATATATCACTGCTATAACTTCACAACTGTGCAAAATATACGAAACATTCACAGGTGGCATGGTGTGTAGTTTTAATCAAACTACTAACAGGGCTCTAAGGATGGCAGTGGCCAGACTGGAAAAGGTTTCAGTTTGCACCATAAATACGGTGGGTTCCCAGGGTTTTTGATTCCTAATGACTTCAGTGATCATCAGGTCAAATTAAAAAAACAGCTAAAACTTTGGTTACTGTTCAATAATTGCAAACCTTTAATGACATTCTGATCGGCCTCCTCAGTCATGTTGCAAATGTTAACACACCAAAGCAAGATGGTGAACGTGTTACCTGCTTAACGGCACATTAACATTGTCAATTTGAGCGTGTTAGGATGCTAATGTTCTCATTTTGCTCAAAACACCGCTGTGGCTAATTAAAAGCGAGAGCTGCTGACACGGCTGTGGATCTTCTACCATTGTTGCTGGATAATAAGTGTACAACATAAAACACGGTGCATACCTTTGAGAGAATGAGGTCACTGCAAAATGGCAGAATGCATCTCGTGAAGTTTATCTATGAGGAAAATTGAGTGACCAAATAAAAACATATTGACTGAAGTAGTGTGCAATTGCCAAATGTGGAGCTTCTCTCAATTTTGTCAATGCAGTGCCACCCAATTTCATGTTGGATTACATCTCAGCGCCTGCAGGCTGAGAGAGAATGGTGTTCAGCAGAGGTCGATGTAGAAGCTGTGGCTGTAATTTGGTTAGTAAAGCAGCAACACTGGTTGTGAGAGTGATTTACTGCCACCACTCTATTAGAGGCTATGTGATATGGTAAGTGCAGAGTATTGTGTCGTGACATACCGCAAGTTGTCTACATAAATCCACTGTGCCTTTATTGGCATTTTTTTACAAGGCGTTATAACTAACATTTATCAGACATTTATAACGTCTCCGCTGAGCAAAGCATTAAATGGCATCCGATGAAGCAATAATGAGAAAACCACGCCTGCAGCAGCACCACAGGTTATTTCCAATGTTATTCTCTTTAAGTGCATCCTTTTTGAGTGCATTGTAGAAAGTCCTGCCGCAGCTTGTAAAACCATCATTTCCATTGTTTTCCTGGCGACTGAGACGAGACCACACCCCCCTCGACTGAGTGACTGAGGTCTTATCCTAACTAATACTGAAGTGGGCGTGGTTTCATCTAAACCAAGGTGAGAAAAAAAAATACAAGCACCCTGAAGCCAGAGATCACTTGACATTGATAAAACATCTGGAGCAAATGAAAGAGGGAAAAGGGAGGGGGTGAGGCAACAGAGGCAATTTTTATTGTTGCAAAGAAAAACACAATTACCGAGGGAGGAGGGCTGAAGAACAGCTGAGTGATGTGCATGAGTGAGAATGTTTGGCCACTCTGTATCGACTGAGGTTGTGGTCCCACCTCGCGGAAAACATATTGACCTCTTTCACAGCGAAGGACTGCGGGTGGCAGCCATTTCACACCCATACAGTGTTATGCTTGTCAATTCCACTTTGGTGGCACAATCATGCTAAATGGTCCTCGATCCATTATTCAATTTGCCTCACTGCATGTCAGGCTGGGAACATGAAAGTGCGCACGTCACTTGGCATTTTGCACACTAAGGATCACCGGCGTCGGAGGTGGGTTCAGTAAAAATTGCTCAAATGATGAAAATAAATCCCTGCTCCAGCACTTGGGGTGTCAGATACAATGCATACAAAGCAGCAGAGGTGTGGATATTGAGGTGTGGGTGCACATGTGTTACGACCTCAGCAACAAAATACACACGGTAATAACTCACTAGGATAAATAGAGTGTCAAATTTAATGGACTTGTGTTACATAATAAGACACTGCTAAATTATACACTATTGTTGTATGGAATCAAATGCTTTATATTAATATTTAGTTTTATCCAAACATCTGATGCCTCTGTGCACACATACACACACACACACACACACACAAACACACACACACACACACACACACACACACACACACACACACACACACACACACACACACTCACACACACACACACACACACACACACACACACACACACTGTACTAGACATCTATACTTTTGGTTATTGAAGATGTATAGTCTCTTAGATGGTCTCTGTTTGGACCTTTGGTCACTTGTCATTCGTCCCTGTCAACATTTTGCGTTACATGACTTGAGAAGTAAATTGGAGTCAGACAAGGTGCAATAGGTTGCTGAGAAGCAGTTTAGCAGCTGGCAAGGGTACATCCTGTCCCTCAGGTTTCTCGGACAGGACCAATTAAATTCATTTCGACAAAGAAAATGTCAACCTCTGTTACCACTTCATGTAATCTCCAATTTAGGACCGTCCCTAGTACGGGGGTCACAGTTCTCCTGGTGGAGACTAGATGTTTCCGGAGACACTTTTCTAGATATGCCATCACCACCCCTCCCCCCAAAAATACTTTTTTTTTTGTTCATGACCAGATTGTCACAATCTCTGAGAACATTCTGGCATTAACAGGCTCTTAACTAAATTAGACCACAGGTCAAACTGCCTGCATTTGCTGTCGGAATCGCTTTGCTTTGATGGCCCTCATTCAGAGAATCCACTCAGAGCGCATTGAACGGCCTTGAGTATTGATTGAATTAGACAAAGAACCCTCATGAGGAGAAAAAAAGACAGAATGCAATCATATTCCCATTAGCGCCAGGCTGGATGGGAGAAGCATGCGCTGGTCTTTTCTTCTGCAGCTTCTCTTATTCAACATCAATTACGGTTCATTTCACACATTCGGTGCGCTCACTTTTCACTTTTGCCTACACTCTGCACCATTCTCAACCCTGCTTATCAGGTCCCCCACCCTCCACCTGAATCCTTTTAGTTACACACTAGATAAGGTTTCAGTTGATGGTCAGAAGATGATTTGGCTGTTTGAATTTGATCTCCACTGTGAACATACATCAAAAGATTGCAAGGGGAAAAAACAGCCACTGAAGAGGACCCCGGTGAGAAAGACTTTGTGTAACATGGAAGTAGAGAGAGAATTCTTCCTTTCATTCTGCCACTGGCACCTAAAGCTTTTGTCTCTGGGCAACTGTCTGGCTGTGTTTATGTCACCGTCACGTACATTTCACTTCAGCTTCCATCTTCGCGTGTGACTCATATTCCAAATGTTGCAGCAAAGCCAACCTTAACAATGAATTATAGCCAAAAGAAAAAAAAACATCAGATGGGCAAATGCAAGTCGGAATTTGAACCATCTGAAAAGCAATTTGTAGTCATAATCCATAAGTGAGCAGCTTGCATCAAAGATGAACTTTGTTTCTCAGTTTTACTCTATAGCTCTGGCAGCAGCATCAGACAAAGGGGAACTCCAGTTTCACATCAAAGTGGGAATGCAAGTCATGGGGTGTACCGCTGCATATGTGAAAACAGTTTAAGCCTTTTGTGGCTTCAAAGCAAGCAGAGCAAAATCAAATGATTGGTTCAAGTCAGGCGACATTAGCTGCTTTTACTTTAACAAACTGGAGTCTTTGACTGACTTGTAAGAGCTTGAGTTGTGTTATGGATAATGCAGGCGGCAGGTTGTGTATGCACTCAACAAAGAGAGACATCTCTTGCCCTCCTGCGTAACTTATTTATAGGATGAAGGTATCTTAAAAAGAAAAACTAAAATATGATTTATTGTTCTTCTACATGTGGTGTTCCTGATCGCATGGGTGTTACTAGGAAACTGGAAATCCAAAAGGTGTGGAGCAGATCAAAATGTATATTTAGAAATTCCGGCCGCACTTGACCATGCTGAGCCTTCAACAAGGACACACAATTAAATAAAGTACAATACCAATCCGACCGCTCATTGTGTGACAAAAGAGAGGGAGGGCAGAGGGAAGAGTGTTACATGCAGACTTGGAGTTAGTCCTAAATTACTTTTTTCATCATTACTTCCACCAAGGAGGTTATGTTCACTGCTGTGTTTGTTTCTTTCACAGTTACTTAGCAACATTAAACAATCTACAGGGCAGATTGGTGGAACGATGTTGTTCAGGTCAGAGAAGTTACCATTACATTTTGTTGCGGATCTGTATCAGGGGGAAAAATCTGGAATCTTTCTTTCACTTTTCTTTCACAACATGCAAGACACAACATTATGCAACATTTTCCTCGAGCTTGGCGAAAAGATGAATGGATCTTGATGGGAAAAAAAATCTGGCATATGAAGGGCACTATATCTATGAGTGTTTGCAATTTGGTGCAGCTTGATTGAGTTTAAAGCACATGTTAGGCCTTGGTCTTAAAATAACACCTTCAGGCTGTCCTTCATCACCGTGCTCTAACTACTTAAGCACAGTACTCATGGCACATGGCACTTCTGGCTTACCATGATAATGAACCTAGCGCACTACCTGTCTTCAAAGGCTTCAGTAATCATGGTTACGTAGGCGGCAGACACACACACGGCTGTTTTAGCTGATGTTAATGTCACATTCAGAGGCTGAAAACCTTCCTGGAAACACCTGTCGTCTGATGGACCACTGCCTTATCGTGATGGTAATTTAGTGAAAACCAACTGGCATCTACAACCCCTCCGCAGAAACTAGAAGAAGCTCAACATCTTCAAAATAGCTTTTGTGTGTGCGTCTTCCATTTTTTCCCCAAGTTTTATGTTCATTATCATAGCCATGTTGCTTTCCATCTCGGGAATGAAACATCTGCTGTTTGGGCTTTTTGTTAAACTGACAATTATCCACTCAACACTGTTGTGTACAAACATTTTTCATACTAATCCTTTCCCCCCCATCGTCTTACAGTCATACTTCCTCGGAGTCTTTTGGTGCTTTATTTTAACAGGATGCCAAAATGTCAGTAATATAATACATATGTGAGTTTTATTGTTTTATTTTGCTTTTAAATTGAACCATTTGGCAGAGATCCACAACTTAAACAGCTCTGATGGTTTGTATGACATTTTTTATGGTAAACAACAGCATGATTTGCAGCAGACTAATGACTGAGGGCTCCATTACAGTAAACTAGAAAAGGAATAAGCGTGGAAGGACAGACCTGCAATTAGATCATCACTTTACGGCACTCAAGAAATGAGAAAGAAAGAAAAACTAATTAGCAATGTGTCTCATTTTCATTTTATGTTCTGCAAGCAGATGCCACTAATGTTTTTAGCGAGCGATGGGTTAGAAAAAGCAAAATTGTTTCCATGTTAATGTAGCTGTGTGTTTTTGAAGACAAGCTAGATGTGTCAAGTGAACCCAATGTAATCATAGAGGAATAGTACAACCAGCCCTTTGTAGGTGACAGTGTAATCTTGGGGAAAAAGAGTGTGACGTAAGTGAGTAAAGCGACTAGTTGACTTGTAACAAATAAAACATCTGATTTGGAGCAACAACAAAAAAAGCAAAAGGTAAAAAACTCTGTGCAGAATTATTTCAGGAGCGATATAACTATGCATCCCATAAACCATTGCGAATGGTCACTTTCCAAGACCTCAAGGGTGATTTCCCTTGAATTTAACCTTGTTGGTCAAAACCAGGGAGAGCAGTCCAACAGGCAACATAACAAATCCAAAATGGAGTACGCAGGAATCCAAAGAGAACATCCGAATGTTTAACCAATTAGGGAGCAGTCCAAACAGGTAAACACGGGGAGGAAGATAACAGAAACACGCACCGAACATCACTGCCGCAGAAGAAAAAGAGGAAACACAAGGTGGGTTTAAATACACTGAAAACTAATCACTAATGAGACCCAGGTACAACAGGAAACTGGAGGGAAAACACACTAAGAAAGGAAGTCAAGCACACAACCAGTGTTGGGGAGTAACGGAATACATGTAACAGCGTTACGTATTTAGAATACAAATTATGAGTAACTGTATTCCGTTACAGTTACAAATTAAATAGATGGTATTCAGAATACAGTTACATTGTTGAAATCAGTGGATTACATGACGGTACTTCTCGAGTTTATTCACTCTCTCGTAAATCCACCGGCGGCAAAGCCCCCAGGAAGCAGCTGGAGACTAGGGCTGCCGTAAGAGCGCCCGGGCCCCCGGCGGCGTGAAGGAGCCTCACCGCTACCAGCTCGGGACCGTTACAGGCCCGGGACCGAGGCTCTGAGAGAGTTCCGTCGCTACCAGAAATCTACGGAGCTGCTGATCCGCAAGCTGCCCTTCCAGCACCTGGTGAGAGAAGACCGACCTGCGCTTCCAGAGCTCCGCTGTCATGGCTCTGCAGGAGACCAACGAGGCACGCCGGGTTCACACCGGACGCTGAAGCGCCGTGAAGCGCTGATAATATCACCCGTTGACCCAGTAGCATATGGTCACTTGTTTCTCCAACATTAACTGCAACAGCGTCCCAATTTAATTTCATCCATCTTCAAGAGCTTCTCCGCTGTTTGCTCCGTTCAATGTCGGGTGTCGAGGGTAAATTACGTATTCTCCGCCCCCCCCCCCCCCCCCCCCTCTCTTTTTATTTTTATGACTGCTTGTGTGTCTGTATGGATGGTCAGAGGGGGGCATTTAATAATGTGATCGGTAAAATTGGTAAAATTAAAACTCCAGGACAACAGAAGGGGAATACAAACTATGGGATGCATACTTTATCATATAATATTTACATTGTAAAAATGATGTCTGTGTGAGAACAGCATTTAAAAAAAAAATTAAGTCCAAAATATTTATATTTTCATAAGCTTTTCCTGGTTTATGGCAGATATACTGCCATAAACGTATACTGCCATATGATGCATACTTTATCATTTATATCATATAATATGTCATCAATATCGTTTAAAATCATTTTTCAGTGTGTTTCATGGAGCGATACGCTCGCGTCAAGCGCAAAAAATAGACTCGACGCCGAAACGATCGCTGCACGGCACGAGGCAGCCTTGGCGCAGGGGGGGGTTCAGCCTCCGGTAGGACCCGCACAGAGATGGGAGAGGATGGGAGCCGGACATCCAGCTGGCACGCCGCATCTTGCGGAGAGAGAGTTTAAACTGCTGCTGCTCCACTGACTATAACAACGCCGCAATCATACACTTAAAAAATGCAATACAAACCGGAAGTATTCCAAGTATTCAGAATACGTTACTCAGATTAGTTAATGTAATGGAATACGTTACAGATTACATTTTTGGGCATGTATTCTGTATTCTGTAACGGAATACGTTTTGAAAGTATCCTTCCCAACACTGCACACAACATACAAATGGGAAGAGTGATTTCAAAATAAAAGAGGAAGTCCACAGCAAAGGTTCATACAGGGAGCTAAGCATGATGCTTTGGTGATAATTTTGAGTGTGAGTACATCAGACGGAGGTCACCAGCAACAACACAAGCCAAACAAACAGCCTGTTGTAACAGCCACTGTGCACGTATAATTAATACAAGTGGTTAACAGGTTACCTGCTGTATGCTGGCGAATGTGCTGATTTATACTTCAGATTTCACTTGATAACACCTCTGCACACAAAAATAGATCCATCACATATGATTGGGTTGTATCATGTGTTATGATAAATGAAGGTCTGTGAAACACTGTGTCTGGTTATTCCATGCATCCAGGCAGGACTGTAAATTAAAACCCCTCTGTGATGTAAAGGAAGCTTTTCAGACACAGCCTGAAGACAGTTCCTTCGCTGCAATCACCTTGGAACGCAGGAACACCATCACATTTCATCTTGTGCTTTTGTCACCCCCAGGACAATGTTCATTGTTGACGATGTTGTTGCTGTTAGCTGAAACAACAGTTAAAGTTAAACACTGTTGCCACTCGAGTTTTATCACTCAATTTACCATGACGGATCATTTTAAATCATAGGGACTTAAAAACCGACACAGGAGACATAATAACGTCTTCACCTTGTTTTAAAGACGCCTCAGGTAAAAAAGTGACTCATCTCAGCACCCACTGCTCACGCACCCCCCTTCAGACAAACTCTCAGAGCTGAGAGCTCTATCACCTCCTGCTGGGCCTCATACCGCAGCCTAATTTCTCACTAGGCGAAAGCTTATAACGGATCCTCATATTTGCTGAGGTCGGTTTCACACAACTGAGAGATTTTTATTTGCACCCCTCTCTGTTTGGTCACGGTAATAGCTTCTGCCGCTGCACAGAATTGGAACCTTGGTGAATAGTTTTTTAATGCGCAGTCACTGACTTTCGGGTCACGGTCTTTATTTCAAACGCTTGCTGAAGGCTATTCACAGATGTTCTTCATTTTAACATACAGGCAACCCAAATGATTTTTTTAAATTTGAGCTATGCACAAGTATGCTGGTAATACGATATTTATGTTTTGCTATTTATTTTCTTTTGTTTAGATAATTATTCTCTTGTCTTTTTAAAAAGTTAGCTAATTAAATTATTGGCTTCCTTTTTTTCTAATTCACTTCTTTACTTCTTTTCAATCTTTTACCCTGCTTTCTACTGCAGGTCGTTAAAATGATTAAGTATTATTCAATAGAAGTGTTTAAATTATTATTTCATTCAACCTTACCCTTTCCTAGATTCATTTTAATTATTAATTCTTTATTCAGTCATTTCTTCTTAGCCTTTGGTCTCTTTGATTTCCATCAATTAATACGAAAAAACATTCTTTGAAACCAAAAAGATACATTTAACAAGTGAATTATTTTAGACTTTGCAGATGTGATGTAGGACAGTACTAGAAAATCCAAATATTATAAATGTAACGCATAAAATAATGGGTGTCTGATGCACATTGTGATTCTGAGCAGAGCTGAATTTGTGATGCGCTGCCCTCAACACACATTTTGTTTCCGTCTTCCATCATGCGCTCTGAGTGTAGGCCAGTGACAGTGATGTCTGAAGCTGATGGATCGTCATGGACAGATTAAACACCGGCTGTCAGATCGTCTCTTTCTGTTGCTGAAGTGCATCTATTCAGTGTGTTCTGCCTTTCTGCCTCCGTCAATTCCACAGGTTAGAAAGAATCAAACCTCTAATTGACTCCACTTAGTGCACGCACATGTTCGGACCGGGTCTAATCATTAGGAGGCAGACGGAGCTCCGACACGGTGCGGTGAAATTATTCGGGTAGGGGTCAGCGAGAGGTCCTTCTCAGGCTCCATACCATTTGCTGACAGTCGTCCAGCTGTGATAGACATTCAGGGAGAATCATATGCTCAATTTACCTCTGAAACTTTCCTTATGCAAAAAGCATGGATATTCTTGCAGCATAAAATGTAGAATGTAGCAGTGTGTGGACGGGCCCTCAGGTTTGTCTACAGCTAGGACTCTATTAGAATTTGATCCATTACAAGCTGCAGTTATTAAAAAATAATGCACATGCTCAGCCAGGGTTTGTATCCAGAGTGTTGGTTGAACTTTCTTGTACTTTCTATATTTGATTTCAGATTTTAAATTTAGCATGAAGATGGAACTTTTTAATGATGAATCAATTTGGGGAAATACTGTGCTACTTTCTCAATGTGTGAATGCAGTATATCTGCCATAAACCAGGAAAAGCTTATGAAAATATAAATATTTTGGACTTAATTTTTTTTTTAAATGCTGTTCTCACACAGACATCATTTTTACAATGTCAGTGCGATCCACATGATAAAGATCAAACCATCCGCACAAAATATCACAGTGATTTCCACCAGTATGTAAAAGGAATTGTTTGACATTTGGGGGAAATAAGTTATTTGCTTTCTCACAGTGAGTTAGATGAGATGATTGATATCCCCACAGCCTGTATGCAGTCATTTATACACTGAAAAATTTGAAAGTTGGTAAAACTCATAATATGAAGGGAACTTGTGCCCCAGGCAACACTGTCTGCATGAGCTGCTGCTTGTCGTGATCATCTATTCACACAGGAACGACTCTGCTTGCGGAGCTGCAAGGTTACCCTACCCAGAGATTAACAGATTAAGGTGGTTTTACAAACCACGTTTTTGGCCTCTATCACACCTCAAATTCGCTCTAGGGGACTTTTTCAAATTTTGAACAATTGTCACTTGGACTCAAACATATGCCGATGGTCAAAGGTCAAAGGTCTGAAGAAAAGTGAATGTAATCTAAAAATGTAGTGAGGCATAGAACTGAAGGGTGGTAATTCAAGCCTAATTTAAAAGCTTCAAAGAGAATCACTGACAGTTGTATAAAACTATTATTTTTGTTTTGATCATTTTCTCATGTCACTGCTCAACAGTGTCCGGTGCATTCTATATGCTTTATTCTATATGTAAAAATTGTTACTCACAATATCACATATGTTCATCAAATGAAAATGTACATAAAGATATGCGTCTGCATTGAAATATGCAATAATATATATATATAGTTTTAGTCTTATTAATTACTAATAGTGCTCGTTACAACTCAGCTTGTGAAGGAAGGGGGGCAACATGAAACCTTGTGTTTCTGGTAAAGAAGTAATTTATTAACAGAGTTACAATTAGTCAACTATATTGAGAACAAAATACAAACAAAACTCAGATATCCCCTCAAAGGTTCAGTTTGTAGAATTTAGTGACATCTAGTGGTACAGTTGCATTTTGCAGCTAAAACACCCTCACCTCACCCCACCTTCCAAACATGAAGGAGAACCTGTTGCAGACTTCAGTTGTTATTATTACTCATAAGGTGTTTAGTTTGTCCAGTCTGGGCTACTGTAAAAAAAAACATGGCGGCCTCCTTAGAGAGGACCCTCACCCGATGTGAATATAAAGTATTTAAATATAAAAGGGCCCATTCTAGGGTAAAGACAACAACAATTTGTACAATTTAGACGAAACAGGCTAGTGAAACATCACTAGGAGTATTTTATATTCAATTTCTGCCAATAGATCAATTTCTTCTAAATCTTACACACAGAACCTTTAAAAACCAAACAACAAAACGAAACCCCTGCTCCTTTCAAGACAGACCTCATTTAAACTGAGATCTATAAAATCAGTTATTGAATTAGCCGACCCTAATGAGGCTGCTGGCAGACTAGCCAAGTTTCAGCTGCCTAGATGATCCGGCTTTTAACGTCTCAGTCTTGATTGGAGGGCTCGACTGGATGATCCAATCAAATCTGACATCAGAGCAGTGTTGTCCAATCAAGTGTGAGGCATCACACACTCACACATAACTCAAGCAAAATGGCAAGTCAACCGCTGAAGGGAGGGAAGGGGGGTGGGGGGGCAGCATGCAGCACTTTCTCTATCACACATCATTCATACACGGCTGGCACAGTGGCCAGGGGCAATATGGGTTCAGTGTCTTGTCCAAGGACTGGAGGAGGTTTGTCTTGAAGAGAGATGAGAGGTGGCTCAGCATGTGGACACCCCCTGCAGAACTGCTCTGTGGACCCCATTTTTAACTTCGTCTCCCCTCAACACAGGTCAAAATGTGTAATTTCGTGTTTTGGGGACATTATAAAAAATTAAACCTAATTAAGTTTGTTGAAGGAAAGTTTGCAAAGCCCATAAAATATGCCTTTTTCACTATATTTTAAATCATAGAAGTTCGAAGCCAAGTAATTTTCCTGTTAGAGTTTTTACATTGTACACAGTATATTGTTTATGTTTCTCTGATGGTAGCCCATTGGGGGCACTTTACACTGAATCTAAGGACCTCACAATGTGGGCACCACAGGCAGCTCGGCAGCAAAATCACAAAATCTCCCACAGAGAAAATAATAATACAAAGCTTCGAGGCAGACTGGAACAAATTCTGCAGATAATTCCAGACGCCTGCCAAGCAGCAAAAGAATATAGCAGGACATCGCTAAGCACCACAATGACAATGAGCCTTGCAAACAGCCAAACAATATTATACACAGTAGCTTCTAGACAGCTGAAAGAATGCTAAGCAATAAGCGTTGTCTGCCAGGGGGGCAAGGCTGCCTTGCAAGTGACAGTCAGACAAGTGGCTCTCGATCCTTTTAGGCAGCATAGTGGCTCAACGTGTCATTGTGTTGACCAGTGCACTGCCCCAGAAGGCTTTATATTGTGACCCTTATCTTGTATTCTTGAAGCCTAACACAAGTTGTCCGCTGTTCCCCGACAGCCAGATATGAGGTCCTCGAGTTCTGGACCTCTTTAATTCTTTCCCTTCTCAGTCTGATGCTCCGCATTATGCATGTGTGTGAATTAACAGTGTGATAAGTGACCGTGTTGCTGTCACATGATCGTTAAAGGGAACAATGAAAGCCCACCAGTAGTAACATTATGTTGTCTACTAACTGATATTCTTAAACGTGTGATATTACCATCATTACCCTGGCAATGTAGTCCAATGTGTTGCTATAACAACCAAACAATATATAAACAGTTTTTGTTCATAATTTTTGCTCACATGAAACTAATACTAACTTTACAGGGATGGATCAAAATGCCTTAAAGGTTGAGTGCGTAGGATTCGGTGGCATCTTGCAAAAAGGGTTCAATCGTATTATTATCTCCTTTTTCCTGAATATTGATTTTTTGCTTTTATTGAAACTGGAGTCAGAGATTGTTAAAGAGACACATCCATCCATCCATCCATTAGCTGGACCACTTGTCTTTAGAGAGTCCCGGGGTGAATGGAGCCAATCCTAGCATTAGCGAGGGGCAGGGTACACAGTCAACAGTTTGCATTCCCACTTATAGGCAATTTTAGTCATTAATTAACCTAATCTGCATGTCTTTAGACTGTGGGAGGTTTCCAGTAGCCGGAGAAACCCCTGTGTGGTAACAAAGTTGACCACTGCACCACTGTCCTTTAAATGTTGGCCCATTGGTCTGGACCATGGTGTTACGCACACTTCACAACTGTTATATTGGTTTGAACTAAACTGTCAGAACAGGGTGTGACTGAGCCCTCAGGGTGCTAATTCACCGTTAGATTGTTACACGGGTGGGTTTGTGCATTTTGATATGGAGGATTCACTGCTGACACTGCAGAAAAAACAATGCAAAGACAGTAATTATTCAATTATCTGTGATATTGAATATTGGAGGTAAGAGTTGATTAAATATGCATCTAGACATTTTTTTTTATATGGTTTCAACTGGTTTTAATGTGGCTCATCTGTGTGCATGGCTTTGCATTTCTGCAAGTTGCCCTAAAGCGTGTTTAAAATGTTATGCTTTTTATCGCATGGACCATAATGAATCTCCTCCCATGTGATTCTCACATGCCAAACATGATTTTTATATTTGCATGGCATAAGCATGCCTTACAGTAAAGGTGTGTGCTTTGCATTCAGCATAATAATATAGTGCAGAGGATTTTCTGCATGTTTCATGCATAATGTGAAGCTTAGGGCAAACAAACTGGTCACTCACCACAGCACATATATAAACTGCTTCTGGGCAGTTTAGTTGTACATGCTCTGTGAATTAACAGCACCATAAACTATCATATTCAATTCCAGACATCATTACCTCTGAGTGTTTCTACCATTGTTCCTATTAGTTAAATAAAAAGGTACATATTCATTATATCTGACAAGCAGCTATGGGGATTGAGGAATGTGTGAATATGCTGCACATTTATTCTACCTCTGCATAAACCTATTAAATGAAATATCACTGTTGGACCATTTAGAGCTTTATTATGAACATTCAGGGGAGGCCAGGAAAGTGTTCATCACAAACTGCACTGAAGTAAAGCTGAGTGAAATATAAGTTCTCCTCACAGAGAGAGTATAGAGACTCTCTCGTGGTTTTATTAAGCCATGCTGAACACTCTGCTCTGTATATACACGGTTTCCATTTAAGCCTGTATGTTCCTGAATACAGAATTATGAGTGGAGGTTTTAAGTCTTATAAAAATCGTGAATCTGCAAAATCAACTTTTCATGACCTATAAGAAGTAAGTTTTCAACTTTATTTAATAAGCGAGAGAATTTTCTCTTCCCATAAGGGAACTCGTAATATTTCAGTTTATATGGTGAATTCATCGTGTTCACTGGACAGCTACTACATAAAGTGTTATTAATTATAAATTATACATTTTTGTCATTTATTTGTATTTGTATTTTTTATTTCTGGTATTTTAACGCATTTGTCAACATTTGCAAGCGAGCGTTTCTCCATAACAAAACAAAAGAAGCCAGGTGGGCCCCAGATCAGTTTATTATCACAACCATGTCATGTGAAAACAACCACAAAGAAACTCGCCATATACATGTAGTGCTGTCACAGTTGAAAATAAACATAAATTTACCTAAGGTACCTGGTACCTAAGTCAAAGTGGTATTTCTCCTTACATCTGATAAGGTAATATTCTACCCAACAAACTATCTAATATTGACTGTCTTTTTTTTCATTTTTATTTTATCATTTTGTTTTCTTCTATGTGTCAAAATTTGGAACAGAATTGAAATGGTCTGTATTTATAAAGCACTTTCCTAATCAAAAAACGTTTTATAGCTTGTAGTTTTTTGCCATTCACACAAGCATTTGCAAACAGTGCATCATATGTGGGGCACTTGCTCTATGAGAACAGTACAGTAGTCAGAGAGATGTTGAGGTTCAGTATCTTGCCCAAGGAAGGAAGGGGAAGACTAAGATCAAACCAACGATTGTGAGGCTACAGGACGATCCGCTCTACCCCCTGAACCACACCCGTCCGAATTTAAGTGCACTGTCGGGTCTTGGTGGAGGTATTCAACCAATATTCAATGTGATTCACTCATACTCTAAACCCACATGGATGAAATGATTAATTTTTCACAGAACACACACTGCTCTCAAAATCTCACATGCACTGTTCCACCTCACAATCACGCCACCTTGGTGTTCCATATTTATTTAAATTCACAGAATCCACGGTGAACCATCCCCACACCTCTGCTTGCCTATGAGTGAAAGTTAGCACGCACCATTAGAACATACTGTACATTACCATTGTCCTCCACGGTGGAGCTAATATGTACTCGCATTAAAGAACATCACCTCTTCCAGCCTTTTCTTGTTTATGATTTACCTCTGTGGGCAGCAAAGTGGCCTTTTTACATTTTTGGCGTAGTTCCGTCAGAGTGAGACTGCAGCACATTCTACTGTACGCAGGCATGTTCGACTGGTGATATTACCAGATACCTGTATGTTTGAGATTCTGAGTGCCACACTAATATGACAGTATGAATACTGAATAGCTGGATCCAGGCATGTGAGCTTGACATTGATGTTATGCTAATGCAGTGCCACTCTCCTGGCAGCGTCCACGCACACCGAGCACCAGCATTAGCCGTGAATTTTCATACGATCCAGCGATAATGGAAACTCGTTCTATTCAGAGGAAGCCGCGGAGGACGTTCAGGTATAATCAAGGCTGTGTAAATAATAAGCTAATACTATTGATCTTTGTCTCTTACCTTTGTCTCCCCTCACTCAGCCACGTAAACATGCAGCGGCCCCTCTGAAACACATCACACCTTGTTTTATGAAGAAGAATATACCACATTTGATTTTGCACACTGAACACGGCACGATGAATTATGAATCCAGCCCTGGGATATAAAAAAAATAAACGGTGAGTGTGCTTGTTTAATTTTTTAAGTGCAAACACAAGATTAGTCCTGGCCTCACTCTGGTCGGTTGTTGTAGGTCAATATCAGAGAGATGAGCAGTCATAATCAGGTTGAGGAAAACCTCACTGGGGTAAACAAAGTGACCACCACTGTGATTTACATTTTAAAAATCTATTTGTCTTGCAGGCATGAGGCATATATTTGATGTAGGACTATAGATGTTCCTAATCCATTTGACTGTGTATTTTCATCACAAGCAAACATTTTAATCTCGGTTTAATCAAAGAGCATCTTCCCAAACATATACTGCAGTTTTTCGAGTGTTTGTTTTGGCTCACTGAAATTCTACCAGGGGGATATAAGCTTGAGATGAGCTCTGGATCTCGCACCCTTGTACCTCTCCTCCTCCTCCTCCTCAAGGTGAGTCTACAAACACAAACTACACAAGAGGCAAAAAAAATAAAGACAGAAGCCTCATGAGAGGACGTCTGGCGGAAAAATAAAAAATCTTAGATAAATACTGAGATTAGTGAAAATAGCTGGATTTTAATACATTGTTAATTGGGGTTATCCTGGGGGTGTTTTCTGCTTTGTGTCAAAACAGCAACTCAGGCTGATTTTAACAAACATCCAAGATAAACCATCACAGTTTGTCTCTGCAGTCCATTCCCATTGCACTGATATGCTGAACTAAGCAGGAGATGGGAACGTCTTAATTATGGTGCGTTCTGAGATGATGATATCACACACACACACACACACACACACACACACACACACACACACACACACACACACACACACACACACACACACACACACACACACACACACACGCACACACTGGAGAATGGTTGAATGTTACAGCAAGGTGAAAAACACACCTTTGCGTAAACACCTCTTCCTGTTGTTTTTTTTCCTGCTTTCTGCAAAGATTAACACTGACAAGCTACTTAAGTAACTGAAAGTTAAACACTTCTTTGTCTCAAGTTGAATTTAAACACATTGGTTGCAAGGTCAAGCCAAACCTTCATCACCAGCCCTGATTTCCTCCACACATAATCGTGATATCCAGCACAGGGCTGGATTAGCTCAATTGTGGAAAATTTGATTAAGCACATCTTAAGAAATATGTGCATTGTGAGCTCAATACACTGTTAACTAGAGTAATTAAAAGAGGACTCATCTGATTAGGCATTGCACTTCTATCAGAATAACAGACTCACAATGGACAGTTTGAGAAAATGCATTAAAATGAATGCAGCAGCAGAGATATTGTCATCTTCATTCCATGCATTTTTTCTTTTTTAAATCCCCTGGCACCTACATCACAGTGTTTCTCTAATTATCACTAATGGTGCCCAGTAATTGTATCTGGCAGAAACGGAATAGCTTTACTCACAGTGCAACCCTATGGCTCATTTTAGCCCCTATGACCTCACTCGATTGATTCTGCTGCCATTTACAAGATTTGTGGAGGCTTAACTGAATCAAAGATGATCCAAAGCAGCTACCGGATAGTGTGAGGGGCCAACTAAACCCTCTGGTGCTGACACCACTCCACGAGCCCTAACAGTTTGCATGGGGAGTAAACATCATATAGGGTTTGTGTCAGAAGGGATAGCAAGATACGGAGCAGAATGCAGACAGGGCCTGGGTATGCACAGGTAGACAATTAAATAGGGCAACAGTGTCCAAAAACACAGAAGCAAAGGAAAAGGTCAAAAAACTTAACTTGGTCATACAAACAGGAGGAATAAACACCAGGAAAAATGCTGTTACATAAACAGAATACTGACGAGAGGAACTGGAGCAGGAAGAAGGGAAACACACAGACTAAATGCACAGGTGAAATTCAAATGGCTCTCAGAAGGCCCAACAGTCCCCAACTAAAAAAAACATGTTTAAATTGACTTGATCTGCATTTTTATTTGGATGTGCACCAAATTGCACACGCTCCTGAATATCTGTCCCTCTAAATATTTATGCCAAATGTTGAAGAAAGAAAATACCGGATCCCTGTAGTTGTTGCTTAATCTCACTTGATAACAGATCCTTGGCGGAGGTAACTAAACAAGGAAGGGCAGATAATCAAGAAGGGTGGGAGGACAGACAAGTGCTCTGAATGGTGAGTCTAAAACAAAACGGGAAAATAACAAACTGCAAAGTGCAATCAAAACAAGGCCAAACAATCCATGAGTCCAACAAAAGATCCACAAAAATAAATAAAAGCTCAATAAAAAGTACAACGAAAAATCCCCAAGAGTTCATGAGTTTCTTCAAAGGTTCACTTCAACTGCAGTTGTCATGACAGCTGATTTTTTGGCCACGCAAAACTGTCTAATATATCCCTTACTGGCAGAAGCATTTCAACTGCTGACAAGAAGAGACTGGACAGACTGATTACCCCGAGACCCAGTGGAAGTGGTGGGACAGAGGAGGATGAGGGCGAAGCTGTTTTCTCTGATGGACAACCAGTGCCACCCCCTGCAGGACACCATCACAGCTGCTTCAGCGACAGACGGATTCACCCTAGGTGTCTGAAGGAGAGCTATCGTTCCTTCCTGCAGCAGAAAGACTGTACAACAAGCTCTGCTCCCAGTGAAACTACATGCCCCACCATTACAGACTGAACTTTAACATTTCTCAGCTGTGCAATATTAACTGTGCCATATTCATCTGTCATTGCAATATAACTGGTCATGTGCAATAATCCACTATACATATTCTGATAATCTGACAGATCATATATTTCTTTACACTGCATATACCGGTTTAATTACAGAATATTCTACACTTCTTCAACCAAGAAGTGCATGCTACTTATCTGATTTATGCTACTTATTTGATGTGTGTTACACACACTGTGTAACACACACACACACACACACACACACACACACACACACACAAACACACACACACACACACACACACACACACACACACACAACAATTTTCCTGTATAGTCCAAAACCTGAAGGACACAAAGACAAACATCTTCGTAAGATGGTCCATTTAACATTTAAATAAAAATAAGAACATTATGCAAACATGGACACCAATATTCGGTCTGTTGATTTAATTCAGAAAAGGACATTATTTTGATCAAAGTTTTCACTGTAGTTGCTAATAGAATGTTCCATTCATATTCCCGTTTACCTAATTAATTTTTTTTTCATTCCGCATGTGAACTTGTACCTGGTACTGTATTTAATGAATATTGTTAACATGGTAGAGTCTTATTCAGGCTGCTCTTTTAATCACGTCAATATCAGAATATTAGTGTCCATGTAACCGTAGTTGATGTTAAAACCACACTGACTCTATATCTTTCAAATGAGAGCCAACATGTCCCAATTGTTAAGTAGAGAGCAATAAGTACATTCACAGGGACACGCCACACAATAGCCGTAACGGTTGGATGAGCACGGTATCTATCAGTATCCATGGCGACTGATTCCTCCTACTTGCAGTAGAGAGTGTTGTGTGCATCCCACAGTTTACCTGTTTATTAATACATGACCGCTTAATGTGGAGAGCCCTCCACAGCTGTGAGGGTGAAGTGCTATTGAAGAGAGATCAATTTGGGAAAAGGGCCTTTGTCCCTTTGTGTCCCTCAGGATGAACGGCTTTGCTTGATAAACCTGCACCAGTATGCACGGAAAGACCTACATTTTAACTGGAGAGGGCTGTAGTTTTAGTGTCGGGTAATTAAGGTAAACACAAGTTAGCTTTGAGAGGAAATGTTAAAGCTTTACTTTCATATTTGGCAGTGGTGCAGAGAGCTAAAGTCTGAGAGAAAGTCAGATCAGGAGGTTAGCAACCGCACGACTGCCGGTGGAGATGTGTTTAAGAGTGGCAGGCGCTCTGAAGGAGGGAGGGATCCACAGGGGACCCTTTAAAGCTGATGCACAGCCCCTCACACACACACACACATACACACACACACACACAGAGCCTACCTCGAAATACTCCTATAATAACTGCATCATGGGAAAACAAAAGACATTTTGAAGAAACTGGCTGGGACCTTTCAGATCAGACATGTGCTCCAGTGCCAGGCCCTGGCAGAACGCCTGTCTGGGAAGCGACACTGTGCTGGTGAGTACCGCTGCATTAATCCCGCATGGGGCTGCTGAGAGGATCAGCTTGTTCATGTAAAATAGGCACAGGCTGAATTACTGAATGGTACTGTGTTCAGTGTAAAGTAGAGGATTATTGTCTGCTGGAAAGAAGTTTAACAGGAATGTACACTGCGCCATTGTATTACTCAGGAAAAGGAGGAAATTAAATGTTAACTTAACAACACAACTGGCTGATTGAGATCATGGCAAAATCTGATTGGATTACCATACACATCTCACAGTCAGCTGATTAGGCGAGGGGGGGGGAGTAAAAGAGAATTGCGCATGCATGATACAGAGTCTTCCAGATTCAACCGACACTTTGTTTCATTTCTCAACTTACTTTTTCCATGTACAGATCATCATAACAAGTAAAACATATAATATTTAGCATATAGAATCAACGTACTTATTCTACAAACCTCTGTCTCTATGTGGAACGCATAGTTCACGAACAGTTGAACTTCACAACTCCGCATGTGTACCTTAAAATTGACATCCTCATATTAAACACAGCACTGGTCGACAACTGGGTCAAACTGTAGGTCACAATCGCAGCTATAGATCATTTTGGTTATTTCCATTACACCATATCAGATTGAGACACAGACAGGCGGACTGACCCTCGACAGCCAGGGCAGATCTCTGTCATGGCAACAACATTCATAGAATCACTTCCTGTTTAGCAAGTATTCTTCAAGGTGAAAGCTCACTGTTTTGTGGCTGCGATGTCAAATATGGAGCTTTTATTTTTGAAAAGTTGTGAACATGTGTCTCAAGATTGTGTTGGTTGCTTAAAAGACCTTGTAAATGGCCGACATGCAATGCATCATACAGCAAGTCAGTAAATCCTTCAAAATTAATTTATAAAACCACTGAAAAACACTGACTTTAAAATCTTCATTGAAGAAAAACCCTGTAGGATGAACGCAATGTTTTCTCAATTGATTCTAAATCATAGACTGTTTATAAAAAGCTCTGCACACAACATGCTTCCACGAACAATAAAAAGTGACATCGTACTGTAGAACTTCAGAACAGTAAGACTCACTAATGACTGAAGAAGCTCCAGAGCATTAACACAGAACAAGAAGATAGAATATTCCAAATAGGCTGGATTAGAACAGGCCCTGCACTAGTACATTCAAACAATGTACCCTAACCTTAGCTCAATAAATCCAATCAACAGGTAAAGACACTACATGACCAAAATATCTCTGTCTCCAGATGATCCATGTAAAACACAAATGAGCACATCGTGATGAAAGACTTTCATGTTGCAAGTGTTCATTTCCTCACTAAGAAGTTCTCCTTCAGCCTTCCACCTGCTTTAAAAAAAGAAAAAGATCTTTGAAAATGCCTTAGGGGATTTTGCATCCTCCTTGTCCAGCGTGTTTGTGTAGAGAAAGAGGTGAGGGTGTTATCCAGTCTGGCAGAACTTAAGTTGTTTGACGACTTAATTGCGAATAACTCCGTTTTCAGTAAGGGTCGCTGGGTCTCCACTCATTTGATGCTCAAAGGCTGCTTTTACAGTATTGCTGAAAGGCAAATATAAAAAGGTTGAGGTAAAGTACAAACTGCTGCTCTCTACCCTTCAAATTCCTGCTCCCTTAGATGTCTATAGCAAAGACACAGAATCATTTTAACTGTATTATTGGATCCCGGCTCCACAATGAATTATCTCCTACATTCATTTCCCCCTTTTAAATCACACAGAGAGAACCCTTTTGTTATGTATCCATATTCTTTACTTATGATAGGAGACGTCATAGAGTGTCGGCAGTCGGAAGCAACACAATTCTTTCACATTAAAACAATCCTTTTTTTTTTAGAGCAAAACAACCTGAAATGTGTGTTTTCCCATTGAGTCCCACAGACAGTGAAAGTATCAGGAGGAGGCATCAGGTCGTTCTGTTATTCTGCTCCCCCACTGTGACCGACAGCGTTTGCAGAGCGGGCCTTTGCTCGGCGGACGGGTCTGCAGGTGGAGTCACATTGTTGTCAGCGTCAATAGACCCACACAAAGCCCTCTCATAAAACACACATGACCTCTGAGGTCACACACAGACACTCCCTAGGTAGAACAACAAGCAAGATCCAGTTGGACACCTGAGTCCACTGCAGTCACCTGTGGGCCTTTATTATTCTCTCTAAAGCTTTTCTGTCCTCAAAAAGAATAATTTCAACACAGGTCGGGGTTTTTTCCACTCAACAACATATATGTGTTGGGATCTCAAAATGTACGTTTGGGAATCAGACACGAAAAGATACGTAAATGTGCTCGATAAATATTGGATAGAAAATTGGGCAGTTTTAAATCATCTGCAGTTGCTCATAATGTAGTATATTGAAAACTCTCACCCTAGGAGGACATTTCCTCCATTCATTGTCCTTTGTCTAGAGATGTAAATGAATGTTGATGGGTGTGATATAATTGTCTGACAGCCAATGTTGTCTAAACGCTGTTAACATTTGTCTGTGTTGTTGTCGCATCGATTGAAGATGTAGAATTTAATTCAGCACAACTCGGAGTTAACGCGTTCCTTCATCCAACTTGCACAGAACAAGGAAAGACACGGAAATAGAGACAGCTTAGCCTCAAAGTAAATGTGCATGTGTCTACTTCATGCGTGGACCTTTATCGCTGTGATACTTCATTTTTGGCTTTGTCTAATTTTATAAGAATTGCTAAAAATAATTTCCAACTCGGGACATGTTTCAGAAAAGAGAATCAGAGAGAATCTAACTGTAAAACATGTTTTCAATCTGTGGCGGTGCCGACAGTACTTTTTACTCACCCACAAACCCCATTTACAGGAAATCTATTTCGATTTCTATTATATGAGTTTTAAACAGTGTGTTCATAACGGTTATAACAGCTACAGTCCTCTGGCAGCAGAAAAACTGCACAGTTATTTATAATTAAACACCTTTATACTCCTGCGACCCTCAAAGCGGTTTAGATAATGGATGGATGGATCTATACGTGCATCGCTGAGTCCTGATGTCAGGGGTTGACGATAAGAAAATGTATTAGCGTCCAAAAAATCACACCTAATGGAGCTACAGTCATTTGCATCACTGTCATCTAAGCAGGTTCCTGTCATTCAAAACAAATTTCTTTTTTCTGAACTTACATCAACAAAACAGACGATAAATATCAGCCAAAGGTTAATTGCAGTCGTCGAAAGAGCAGTATTTACCACAGCGACGAGTTTTCCTGGTGACTGACAGCCGGAGGCAGCGGGGGAAGCCGAGCAGGAAAGCAGTGGCCAGAAGAAAGCAAAGTTTAAAAGAGGCACACACACGCAGAAGGAGGGGACACTTAGCCCTTAACTTGAAAACAACGTGGTCCGTAATTGAAAGGAAAGCGACCGAGTCAATGCTCAATCCCCGAACCTTCTGTCAAAAGCTGCATCACTACAAAGGCGTCTGCAGTTCACTCATGCTAGCTTCTTCAATGCCTTTATAATGAGGCTGTCCTCCTCTAATACACATGCAGACACACACAGGCGAGAAAAAGAAGCTCTTTTAATTAGATATCTCCTTCCAACACGATTAAGGTACGAATACAAGAGAGGCGCCCGCGTGAGTGTGCCATCAGAGCAGTCCCTTCTCCCCCTTCAAGGTTAAGAAAAAAAAAGGAATACTTTTCTGAATCTTTTCATCCTTCCAATTTAATTTGTGTCACAGAGACCTTCCATCCTAACAGGACTTTACTGAGAACGCAATTACTGAATGTATGGTATATCCTCAGAACTCTCCCCTGTCTACCTGAGCAAAAAGGACTGTACTGTACGCCGTAGAAAAAACGCAGCCTCCTTCCGTCGGTTTCATTTCTTTGTGAATCACGAAGAATCTGAGATCTGATGAAAAAATATACCAAGATTTTTATATTTTGCTCATCTAACGGTTGTCATCATACTTGAGAGAGGGCCTTGAGGGATGTTCTCATTGTCCTCCCAGACCACAGACTGCATTTATAAATGGACGTAGACTCTGTGTCTAGAAAGTGAATTCAATGCCGAAGTACCTGAATCCTGTATTCTCTTAAAGGAATTGTCTATGAGAAAAGGATTCTCATTCTCACTTGATTTTTAACATTTCATAACAATTGATTTCATAACAGCTGCTGGGCCTTGGCAGAGGTATGCGCTCCACTGACAGTCTAGACTTGTCTAGATGTGACTACAATGACCCTAATTTAACTTTAATTTCATAAAAAGTTACATTTTATGAAATTAAAATTAATTTCGGAAAGATTTGCTTAATGCTTCGTCTCTTGCATTGTGTGACTTTGGCCATGGGGAGCTGATTGAAGTTGGGGAGAACAACACATCTGGTTAATGGATTCCACGATCAGGTAAAGACCTGTGTCGGTTGTGTAAGCAGTAGACTGAACGTCATAGGTTTGAGTGAAAAAGAAAATTATTATCGACTGAAAGAGATACTCGTCTTAATGACTCATGTTGAGTTAAACTGAATAAACTGCTGCACTGACAAAAATAAAAGTTCCAGGACGTGGATGAATGAAAAATATGGCTGAGTCATATTATCTGAAGACAAAGTCTACTGTAGACATTGCTCTAATGCTGGAGCCCAATATTGATATTGCTCAGATATATCAATGTCTATGGAGATTTGGCATAAATCATCTCCAGCCTGTTAAAGGAGCAGACAAACAGGTCGGTGCTACTTTTTCAAATGGCACTGACCTGGAACAGCTCGCAAGTGTGAACCAAGGAAGTCCGATAAACTCCCGGTGAGGATAACGCACATAAATCCTGCCGCTGTTGGCTACATCCATCAGACAGACCTTTCCTTCCTTTGACAGGAGTGAGTGACATTTTCATTTTAGAGAGTTCTGAGTCTGCACCTCAGCCACAAGGCAAAGCAACGTTTTGTTAGGTGATCTAAGGAGAGAGAAACACTGAATTAGTTTGACATGCTATATTGTCAACTATGTCCGCCGAGACATCTCACACAAGCGCATTTAAGAATACTTGAATGCAAAAGCCACAACACAAATGCAAGTGAGAACACAACAGCAAAAACCATAACGTGAATGCAAATGCCGCGAAACAAATGCAATAGGGACAACACATTTCCAAAAGTTACGGTGGCTATGGCCTGCTGCACACCAGAGGATTTTCAACTTTTGACCGATTTTAAAAAACCTGGGACAGCACAGACATAACGACAGATTTTGAATCTCATGATCTTTAGAACACACACACTGGACGATTTGGCCAGAGCGCCAGACCACACACGATTTCACAGTGGCGATTCCGGAGACTTGAAATGTCACAGAAACTTACAACATCTTCTTCTTCTATTTAGTTACTTTATGGCGGTTGGCAAACAACTGTTACCACATTACAACCAATGGAACACAACCCAAACAAAAGTGAGTGAAAACATATTTTACAATGAAACAAGCAGAGTTACTTGAGTTATGTTTGATAAGTCCATTCCTTTTTCAAAACCTGAGTGAAATGACCTGGATTTCAGTGGCCGCCATAAATGACAAGGAGAAGAGCTTTAATGCTTCACGTCTCTTCTCCTTGAGAATAGGGAACACTGGCCAATCCTTTATGAAAGGAGAGGAGAATATGCCATCCCACAATTCATTGTGAAAGCAACATTTAAGATGACACAACCTTGCTGTTGCACATGAGCAGAACAAACGTACATAAAAAAAGAGCTGTTTTATTCTCCTGACATGATTTCTTCTCTTTACCATTTGACAGTCGCAGTGAAAACAAGCATATTGAACTTATGGCTAACAATAACATCATCGGAACCAATACAGATTCAAAAATCAGACGTAAATACAAATGTAAAAATTATGTCCTCAACTTGTTTTGTGGCTTTTGCATTATTTTCTTGTGTTAATGCGCTGATGTGAGGTGTCTTGGCCTTAAACATACTGGAGGGGGCTTTTAGCATTTAGGCTACTTGTTACTGGTCAAAGGGGAAATCTGGACTGACAGCTTTAGGTTCACATGTTTGATAAACATACAAATTGTGGATTTAGGAAAGAAAGGACCAAGTTAGCATCTTGTCTTAAAATAAACAAGTGAACCACAGATACATTTAAAATGTACTTAAGTACAGTAACAAAGTAAATGTATTTTGTTGCATCAGACCAAAACTACATGAAATTACAATAAATAACCTCTCATCTCAAGTTGATATTCAACATACAAAGAAAATTGGCTTCATTTAAAAAAACAGTGCGTGCCAAAATAACCATGAGCAACACGTTCTATTTACATTAATTCATGCAGTCACCCATACATCAACACATACTGCAAACACAGATTCATCACTATCCTAACGTACTGTACATAACCCTTTTAACAATTTTCTCACATGTTGCACACTTTCACACATTTCCAACAGCTGCAGAGCAACATGGTGTGAGCTCGACGTGTGGCTGAGGGTATGAGGCCCAGTGAGGTTTCCACACTGTGTCCTTGGCAGCACCATCATCTACTAAAGTGCACGTTGATATACAGACTTTATGAAGACTGTTAGAATAGTTCACAGCTATTAATGAGAATAAGGGGGGGGGTCTTGTTGAATAAAAAACAATATGAAGCTTTTCTTCTAAGCTATACTGCACATTATGTATTATTACGTGGTGCAACTGATTTTTGAAAGAGGATATCACAACTCAAATTTTGCTTTACAGGGGAAGGACCATAAACGGGTATATGCTTTACATCTGTCCATTAGCTGGACTGATGGTCACAAAGGGGCTGGAGCCAATCCCAGCTAACATTGAGTGAGACCATGGACAGGTCACCAGTCCATCACAGGGCTGACACGCAATAACCATTCACACCTACAGGCAGTATAGAGACACCCATTGACCTGCATGTCTTTGGAGATGTGGGAGAACATGCAGACTCCTCACTGAACGGCCCATCACAAATCAGGGTTTGAGCCCCAAACCTTTACTGACACAAGAAGTGATGGGAAAAACATCAAATAACAAAATGATCAGACTTACGTCTGGGTCCCACTGGGTGTGTGTACAAAGTGTGACGGCTGCATTGCTGATCTGCTGAGTCTTGCGCTGCTATGTTGTTACCTCACGTAGCATTCCGGCTACATAAGGTTTCTGGTTCAAAGTACTGCATCTCCTCAAATACAACTAGGCCTATATCTACTCAACTAAATGCCAGGATTCTACAGTATGAAGCCGTGCATCTGCAAGTCAGAAATAATAAAACTCTGGTAAAGGACAGACTATGGGACCATAAGGGAAACCGGGGGTTGAACACAACTGAACCCAACAGATGTCCAGACAAAGAGAAACAGACACATATACACACGGGAGGCACAGGTGAAACACATTGAGACAGGTGCAAACGATCACAAGGGCAGGAACCAAGACAAAGACAGGAAGTAAAGCAAGAGGGACACACACGGAAAGACAATTCAAGGTAAAGAGAGCTCACAGTGCAGACAAAGACAAATCCAAATATACACAAAAAGGTCCAGACACAACGAAATTCGGAGGCTATAGCACAAAGTCCAAACGCAAACAGTCTCTCAGAACGTCACAAATAATGATGTAATATTAAATCTCTCTGATTAAACTATTTCTTTGCTGACTAATTGTTTCACTTTGTCAAAATGTTTAACACCTCTTTCTCTGTTCTGTGGCTCAACTTTGAAGCTCTGCAGTTCTGTTAAATCATTCAGAAGTGCTGCCCCTGCTGGCCAAGACGACAGCTTGTCTGTCGAGAGTCTGTCGACTTCTTCAGAACAAATCACTCTGGAAATCATGACTTCTTCAAGGTGATTAGACCGAGTACCTCACAGGAATCACAAGAGACAAACATTTGCATAATTGAGGTTCGTGTAAGTATTTAACACATCTCCATGAAGAGATACTGAAATAGAAATGACACATGCCTATTTTGTCTGTGTGATGAAAAGTGGGAAAGATCACCTCAAATGAATGTAAACAAAAAGTATTAATATTGTATTTGCTGTATTTCTGCATCCTGGCTATAGATGAACACCAAATAGCAAGAATGCAGGTATAGGGTATTACAGGGGGGGAAACAAGATGCCATTTTTATAGTTATTGGCAACAGCGATCCCAAAACATAAAAAACTTGAGACCTTTAATTTGGTCCTTCCATGTTGAACAGGGATCTGCTGGACTCCTGCTCCATGAAGGTGTTGTTATTTTCTTTCAAGTACCGATGTGAAGCTGGTGGAGGACGTGGAGTGCATGAACTCTGTAAAAGTTACCCCCTGAAAACATTAATGTGGTACCCATTACATTGAACCTATGCAATACAGTTATGTGGAACTTAAATATGTCATTGAAATACATAAAGTCAACATTTCTTCCCGTGTATGGGACTCTTAAAGTCACAAAGCTAGCACCCCACAACTGGGGTTGGAAAATGTCACTTCTATTGTTTGGGGAATTTTGACAGACAAAATAAAGGGCAGAAGAAAAAATCCACGAGCAGAGGAGGAATCTGAGAGCAGACAATTCACGTGTGCACAGAAGGAGTTTGAGTGCGAGGAGAAGAGCTGAAGCTGGACTACAGGGGGACTAAGCACAAGCAGGGGCTATTAGAGTGCGAGAGCATTGCATAATCTGAACCTGAAATCAATAAATCCTGCTTTGAAACTGGAAGACCTCACTCTTGAATAAAGAGAGGTCAGCAAAGTTCATCTTAACAGAGACAAAAATTAACTTGAGGGGAGAAAGCGTGTAGGTTACCTCCACCCAGGCCCACCAGCTTCCTTATGAAACCTCATTTAAATTCACTAGATCCAGATTTATTAAGTTTGAGTTAAGATTATTCTCAAATTCTCAAAATCCACAGATATGTTGAAAAATGTCCAAACTCGCAGTGTTAAAGAAAATGAGAAAAAAAAATGTAATTCTGGATCTGCAGCTAAGTTGACTGGGTTCCTCCCTGACACACTGCAGGTTTTATGGTAATCGATAGCTGAACAGCCAGTGAGGCAGATGGGCATGTTAACAAAACTTCCTCGGTGTGATATTTTCATAATGTTCTTTATTTCTCTGACACTGAAAACAAAAATTCTCTGTGCCCATCTGTGCCCCATTTTTGGTTGTGGGGGTGCAGCAAATGTTTGGACAAGTGGGAGGAAAAGCAGGAAGAAGAGGAGGAGGAAACGCTCAAACTTTCCACTTTTATATCCAATGAAGTTCTTCTCACACATCCCTTCAAACCACATCGCAACACATCAATGATCATGAAGGATCTCAACAGCCGAAACTTAAATTCATTACCACTTAACTCCTGTAAGCTTTTTCATTTCTGTTTGAGGCCCAAAACTATTCTCTTCACACTGCGTGTCTGAGAAAGAAATATATCAGCTCAGGGCGGGAAATAGGTTAACAAAACACAATTTAAGGTGAAGAGGTTTTTGAAAGGTGCCTTGTTTGTTTCTGTCCAAGGTGAAAGAAACTCTCAAATCAGCATCAAATCAAAAAACAGTCACACAAACAAACACGCACACACACACACACACACACCCTTTCCTACTCTGATTTCCTCTATTTGTAAGCGCTGTGTAAGCCTCTTTGGCAGAGCTGCACATTTTCATCTAACACACACCCAAACACAAAGATGCGATAAATCAATGAAAGCATTGTTGTCAGTCAGTGGTGACATTACAAAAGCAGATATATGTGTCAGATTTCTAAAAGTGTTACAGCTCCTCATCTTGTCACAAGTGTTGTCAGATGATTTACTGAATTTAAAATGTGTTAATTAAAAGCATTTAGAAGTGTGCTCCTGTCTATTGCTGTGACACTTAGCTTCAATCAGGAGCATACAGTTTTTCAATTAAATAGTTTTTATATGGACATGTCTGCATATATACATTTAGCACCAAATGGTAAATATATGGAGGAAAAACTTATATCTTACAGAATGATTTCCTGAATGCCTGTTTACTTTAATATGTCATGAATAAAGTTGAATATGTGCATCAAGTGCAGAGAACGCACTTAGAATCACACTCGTATATTTAAACGTTTAACGTACAGTCGATATTTAGCTAGCTCATCACAAGATTAAGCCTTGGATGCTTAGCTATGTTATTATTGTGTGTGTAGAAAACACACTACGTATACAGATGTGATATATATATAATGATATGACTGGTGGCTGGGGGAGATAAGGTCATAATCCCACCTCCTTTGTTATAGTGGATGGGACATGTACAAAATATATATCAATTAAGTTTGTTTCAAAGTTGCTTTCTGTCAGTTTAGCTTGTTCTCATCACACTGATAAATGTTCAAGTGCTAATGACTCCAGTAAGTTATGTGACCTCACTACTGCGGCTTCATCCCCTGATTATAGATCAAACAAAGAATGTACAATAGGCACCAGGATTTGTACTTTTTTCCACATACAGAAGCTTTTCTACACAGTTACTTTAGAATAAAATAAATCAACCCTTAGTTTTCCCCACTTTAAAAAGCAAACGTCTTCACTTTTCCTAGCTCTGGCCATACAAAAACATTTACCCAGAAAGGTTGCTTTAATTTGGAGCTTCAATGGTGCAAACCTTTTCCGAACCTGTTGTTTTGTTTCCCAGATTGCTTCTTGTGCACAAATTGCATTTTCTTCACCTGCAAGCACTCACCTGCTATTAATGGACCTTATATACAGTACAGTAAGAATAGTTTCGGATTGCTCCTCCAACAGTTACAAATCATCATAAAAGGGAATTAAAGGTTTAGATAAAATTGTCAGCACTTATTTATGTTGTGTTTAGTAATTTGAATATATCAGCACCTCAATTAATGTACGTATGTTCTAAGAGACACTAGAACAAAAAATTTAGAGGGTTGGTATATTTTCAGGTGGAAAACCTCCAGAATACTTTTTTTTAGTTTTAGTGTTGAGCAGTTGCTTGCCTTAGAGATTCGCTGGCATGCAAATAGTGACATTTGCTACATTGCAAATACCGTCCAAACTGTTAATATGCCCCTTTTGGTTTATAGTGCCTCGGGTGGTTATCGCTGTTAGAAATTCGATCTCGGTCTGAAAGGGCACTAAGAGGGTAAAAAGTTCAGGGGTGTTTGCTCTTAAACAGACTTCCAGTATCGTTACAAATACACGTGTGTACATTAGAAGCTCATCTCAGTGAACCAGTGTCTTCCATCGATGATCAATTAGCAATATGGAGAAGCAAAAGTCTATTCTGAATTTGAATATCTGTAGTGACCTTTTTCAAGTCTGGAAATGAGTATCAATCCATCAGGTCTTACAAAGGCTTAAACTTCAGAGACGACTGACATTTGGAGTCTCTTTGGCGTGACCTTTGCAGCAGTTCACCGAACACATCTCGTGTCAATCTAACTGTTTGCCTCTGAAATTAAAACGTCCCTCCCTGCTGAAGCAGAGCGAGGAGCAGCAGCGTCTTCCCGTTGCTTTTTAAAGACGTCACGGCAAAACAAAGGCGAGGTTCCATCATCTGAGCAGTCGCATTAAAAATAGGTCTGTAGATGTGAAACCGCAGAACTGTGCTCATCATTTCCTGTGGACCGACTCAGTCTTCCTTAGATGCTGGGGCAGAAAACCTTGACAGAAAATGCAAAATGTTATCTATGAGCAGAAAAATACAATCAGCACCACAAGCTGCAAGAGTAATAAGACTCCTCTTCATGGCTGACATTTGTTTGTTGCCAGCCCTAGATCGATACCAACACATGCAGGGATCACAATGAAATATTAAAAACACACGCACCCACTCCGATTTAAGATCAGACACACTGAATATTGTATGTTATATTCATCCATAATCTGAATGCCATGTCTCATAGGCCAGTCAGTGCAGGCAAAGCAATGTGGAAGCTTGAGCCACAGCTCCACTGTGTGGTGAAGTCCTGAACTACCAGCAATTTCAATGCTGAGGAGGTTTGTATGAGAGTCACATGCAAATACAGCAATGATATAGGAAATACAAAGATTCATCCATCCAGCTATCCATCATCTAAACCTGTATCGCAGGCCTACACATTAATCAACTTGACTCCTATCTGCATGTCTTTGGACTGTAGGGGGAAGAAGCAGAGAAAACCCATGCAGACACAGGGACAGCATGCAAACTCCACAGAGAGAGACATTCAATCACATATGACTGTGTATGATAAATCTAAACTGGTATTTAGATATGATGTTACCAGTGTGCTGAGCAAACTGTATTATGTAAGTATATATACATGAATGGAAATTATAAAAAGACGATCCTGGCTTCAAGTTGAATTGATCCTCAGTTATGAGTAATAACAAATATCTGCCCTTCAATCCAAGTGAAGTGAGTATCTATATAGCACCAAATCCTAACATATGTAATATACTATACATGTTATAATATATATATGTTTTTGCTGTTATATATGTTATATTATTTTAGAATGACCCAACACAAGTACTTGATGATGGTGGCAAGAAAAACTGCTGTTTAACAGATTCTTGAGCAGAATCAATACAATGCAAGATCTTCAAAGAGATGTATAGTAATACTAATTTTAGTAGTAATAATTGGAAGTTGAAGAGGATCATGTGAGCAGTGGGTGGTTTCCAATGCAATCACAGATCAAGATTCGTATTTCCTGTCAATACTCATGCAGATAGGAAATAGCAATAGTCCAAGTTTGTGACAAGTAACAAATGCATATACCTGTTTTTATTCTGCATCTTTTTGAGACCTAATATGTCGGATTTTTGCAATGTCACATAGCTGAGAAGGAGACTTTGTTTTAAATAAACAGTCAAAAAAAACACAGAGATTCCTTGTGGTGGTGCTGGTGGCCAGGGCAATGCCATCTACAGGTATTGCCATTATAAGATCATGTGTTTTTGAGCAGCTTGAGGCCAACTACAATAACCTCTGTCTTGTTTGAGTGTAATGGCAGAAAATAGCAGGTCATACAGTTATTCATGTCCGCAGGGCATGCTTGAAAATTATATAACATAATATTATATTAAACTGTTTGGTTTTCTCTGACTTCACTGAGGATGTCCTACATAACAATGAACATTTATGGAACAATATTTTCCAAAGGAAGCATATACTGTATAATGGTAAATACAATGGGTCCAAGCACAGACCCTTGTGGAAGATAAATCTGTGCCGGTTGAAGCCAGATGGTGGGGAATTATTTGAAACTCATAAAGTTGTCACTGCTGAGAGCTGCAGGGATAAACACTGACTACTTACCTTTTGAACAAACCATATTAGAATCCTGGGTAACAGGTTATTCCAGCAACTGTCTGCAAAAGTGGATGCGCAGGTTTTAATTACAGTGATATAAAAAAATGAAAAGAAGGGCTCATTGTCTTCATATCCTCATTCACTGATGCCCCCCCCCCCCCTGTCTAACAATACACCAGGGCTATTGTGTTACACAAAAAGCAACAGTAAACATATTTTTTATTCTAATCTACCACAATAAGATCATGTAATGTTACACTCCACAAAACCATGTTTTTTTGCACTCACTCCAGGTTATTTCCCTGATCATCACCTGGTTTCCTTCCTCCATGCCACACTCAGAAGATGAGTCAATTTGTCACACCCACATTCACAGTTTCTAAAAATGTATGTAGACTCATGTAAAATAGCCACAGCCCCACATTGTCAAGGACATTGTCAAAGCTATGGAAAAAAAAAAAACAAGGACGAGAGACACATTTCACTGGACCAGTTTGCCCGTCTTTATTTCTCAAGATACAACAAAAGGTTTTTTGTTTTTTTCAAAGTGAGGCTCAAGAGGAATGTGGGCTTGGAAAGATGCGAAAACACACCAACAGACAAAATTGTTTTTTAATTTAAATTGTTTTGTAATAGAGATTGATATATGATTTGAATGTATTCCAATTATTTTACTTTTTTTGCTATTTGTTTTACCCATTAAGTGATTGAAAATGTTACGTTGCATATATATATTGTTTTGATGTCATTTAATTGTAAGTGTTATAATATGGAAGAGTAGTTGTTGCAGAGACAATCACTGCTGAGTTTTTCACCACTCGGTTCTCCTCATTACTTGAGGACATACACGCAGGCATGCAAGGATGATGCATATTTGGGCAGGGCGACTGCAGGAGGTGTGAGAAGGCTTTCACAAGAGTTGTATCAGATTAGAATCAGAGACATAGGGGACAATTGTGTAGAAAGGCACTTCATTTTTGTCACATTTCTTGAGAACAGGCATGAGTGCAAGTCATATTTTTCCAACAATTTTTCAACAATAGTTATTTAGAGTCCCTATAGTATTGCACAATTAGAAGACCTGTTTTTCTTATTTATACAAAGAATGAAGCTCTTCAGAAGCAACTGTTTAATTAAGTAATTATATGTTTATATATATATATATATATACATACAAACATAACATTTTTTTTTAATTCTAAAAACTGATTTCAGTTATTTTAGGTAGTAGGTACACACTGATGCATGTTTAAGTGTTAATTCTTCTGCTAAGTTTGGTTTCAATTATTTTTTTGATGCTAAATAACAGGGTGAAGCTTAATGACAGCAGAGACTTGTAATTGATCGACAGCGAATGTCTGTTGGACGTCGATACCATGGAATGATCTCCCTCTGGCTCCAAATACCAAAAAAAGCATGAGATGGTGGCACCCATATCCACACTTTTGGCTTCAAATCTGTTCAACAGGAGGAAGTGGAGACACTTTGACCATCTTTACATATAGTCTCATCTCATCTTCATCCGCTTATCCGGGGTCGGGTCGCGGGAGGAGCAGCTCAAGCAGGGGGCCCCAGACTTCCCTTTCCCGGGCCACATTGACCAGCTCTGACGGGGGGATCCCGAGGCGTTCCCAGGCCAGTGTTGAGATATAATCTCTCCACCTAGTCCTGGGTCTTCCCCGAGGTCTCCTCCCCACTGGACGTGCCTGAAACACCTCCCAAGGGAGGCGCCCAGTGGGCATCCTTACCAGATGCCCGAACCACCTCAGCTGACTCCTTTCTAAGTAAAGGAGCAGCGGCTCTAATCCGAGTCCCTCACGGATGACTGAGCTTCTCACCCTATCTCTAAGGGAGACGCCAGCCACCCTTCTGAGAAAACTCATCTCGGCCGCTTGTACCCGCGATCTCGTCCTTTCGGTCATCACCCAGCCCTCATGACCATAGGTGAGGATAGGAACGAAGATCGACCGGTAGATCGAGAGCTTTGCCTTGCGGCTCAGCTCTCTTTTCGTTACAACGGTGCGGTAAAGCGAACGCAATACCGCCCCCGCTGCTCCGATTCTCCGGCCAATCTCACGCTCCATAGTACCCTCACTCGCGAACAAGACCCCGAGGTACTTGAACTCCTTCACTTGGGCTAAGGACTCATTTCCTACCCGGAGTAAGCAATCCATCGGTTTCCTGCTAAGAGTCATGGCCTCAGATTTAGTGGTGCTGATCCTCATCCCAGCCGCTTCACACTCGGCCGCCAGCCGATCCAGTGAGTGCTGAAGGTCACAAGCCGATGATCCAATGAGGACCACATCATCCGCAAAAAGCAGTGACGAGATCCTCAGACCACCGAACTGCAACCCCTCCCCACCACGACTATGCCTCGATATCCTGTCCATGTATATCACAAACAGGATTGGTGACAAGGCGCAGCCCTGGCGGAGACCAGCACCCACTGAGAACGAAACTGACTGGCTGCCGAGGACCCGAACACAGCTCTCGCTTTGGGAGTACAGGGATTGGATGGCCCTGAGGAGAGACCCCCTTACCCCATACTCCCGCAGCACCTCCCACAGTTTCTCCCGGGGGACCCGGTCATACGCCTTCTCCAGATCCACAAAACACAAGTGGACCGGATGGGCATACTCCCAGGCCCCCTCCAGGATCCTTGCGAGAGTGAAGAGCTGGTCCGTAGTTCCACGTCCGGGGCGAAAACCGCATTGTTCCTCTTCAATCTGAGGTTCGACGATCGGCCGAACCCTCCTTTCCAGCACCTTGGAGTAGACTTTACCAGGGAGGCTGAGAAGTGTGATACCCCGATAATTGGTACACACTCTCTGGTCCCCCTTTTTGAACAGGGGAACCACCACCCCGGTTTGCCACTCCTTTGGCACTGTACCCGACTCCCACGCGATGTTGAATAGGCGTGTCAACCATGACAGCCCCTCAACACCCAGAGCCTTTAGCATTTCTGGCTGGATCTCATCAATCCCTGGGGCTTTGCCACTGCGGAGATGTTTGACTACCTCAGTGACCTCCACCAGGGAAATTGACGACGAAACACCATCAACCTCGAGCTCTGCCTCCAACATAGAGGGCGTGTTATTCGGATTCAGGAGTTCCTCAAAGTGTTCCTTCCAACGTCCGACGACCTCCTCAGTTGAGGTCAACAGAGTCCCATCCTTACTGTACAAAGCTTGGATGGTTCCCCGTTTCCCCCTCCTGAGGTGCCGGATAGTCTTCCAGAAACACTTTGGTGCCGACCGAAAGTCCTTCTCCATGACCTCTCCGAACTTCTCCCACACCCGCTGCTTAGCCTCCGACACGGCAGCAGCTGCAGCCCTTCGGGCCTGTCGGTACCCTGCAACCGAGTCAGGAGTCCTCCAGGATATCATATCCCGGAAGGCCTCCTTCTTCAATCGGACGGCTTCCCTGACCACCGGTGTCCACCACGGTGTCCGAGGGTTACCGCCCCTTGAGGAACCTAAGACCCTGAGGCCACAGCTAGCCGCCGCAGCTTCAGCAATGGAGGCTTTGAACACCGCCCACTCCGGCTCAATGTCCCCAACCTCCACAGGAATGCCAGAAAAACTCCGCCGGAGGTGTGAGTTGAAGATACCTAGGACGGGGGCCTCCTCCAGACGTTCCCAGTTCACCCGCACTACTCGTTTGGGCTTACCAGGTCTATCCGGAAATTTTCCCCATTCCCTGATCCAACTCACAACCAGATGGTGGTCGGTTGACAGTTCCGCCCCTCTCTTTACCCGAGTGTCCAAAACATGCGGCCTCAGATCAGATGACACGATCACAAAATCGATCATTGATCTTCGGCCTAGGGTACTCTGGTACCAGGTACACTTATGAGCACCCTTATGTTCGAACATGGTGTTTGTTATGGATAATCCATGACTAGCACAGAAGTCCAATAACAAACGACCGCTCGGGTTCAGATCAGGGAGGCCGTTCCTCCCCACCACGCCTCTCCAGGTATCTCCATCGTTGCCCACGTGGGCGTTGAAGTCACCCAGCAGAACTACGGAGTCCCCTACTGGAGCCCCATGCAGGACTCCATTCAGGGTCTCCAAGAAGGCCGAGTACTCTGAGCTGCTGTTTGGTGCATACGCACAAACAACAGTCAGAGTTTTCCCTCTCGTCTACCGGGGTAAACTCCAACACCGCGGTGCTCAGCCGGGGATTTATGAGTATCCCCACACCCGCCCGGCGCCTCACGCCCTTGGCAACTCCGGAGAAGAATAGAGTCCAACCCTTATCCAGGAGTACGGTACCAGAGCCGAGACTGTGCGTGGAGGTAAGCCCCACCAGATCTAACTGGTAGCGCTCCACCTCCCTCACAAGCTCCGGCTCCTTTCCCCACAGCGAGGTGACGTTCCACGTCCCCAGAGCCAGCTTCTGCCGCCCGGGTCTGGTCCGTCGAGACTCCTGACCTTCGCTGCCACCCATGTGGCTGCGCACCCGACCCCAACGGGTCTTCCCACAGGTGGTGGGCCCATGAGATGAAGAGAGGGGGGGTGCCACGTAGTTTGTTCGGGCTGTGCCCGACCGGGCTCCGTGGCAAACCCGGCCACCAGGCGCTCGCCATCGAGCCCTCCGTCTGGGCCTAGCTCCAGACGGGGGCCCCGGGCTTCCTCCGGGCTGGGTCCCATCTCCTCTTGTAACGATATTCATTGAGGGTTTTTGAACCATTCTTAGTCTGGCCCATCACCTGAGACCACTCTGCCATGAGAGACCCTACCAGGAGCACAAGGCTCCAGACAACACAGCCCTCAGGTTCACAGGGACACGCAAACCTCTCCACCACGATAAGGTGACGGTTCCAGGAGAGGTTTACATATAGTGTCTGTTTCAAACAGGTTGTTTTTTGTTACAGTTACATTACATTTGTAAACACAATACATTTTTCAACATTTTCAAACACAGTTTTTATTTTAAGATTCTTTTTTGTATGTGGATCTTGACACATTCATTTGACAGCAGTATTGAGACTAATTTCTCTCCATACAAATCCCCTGTTGCATGTCTGCACCACATGAGCACATCTATCTTTTCTTAGCATCAGTCACTCATTTTTTCCTTTCAGAAACCACCTATTGTTACATCTATTCTTATAGATCCCTCTGGTGAATACCAATACCAACATAGCACATCAAATAATGTTGTGCAATTCCTTTCCTTTTATGATGAACTATCTGTCTGTTGTCACTGTGCTTGAGCACGACTACCACAGACGCAAGCATGCATGTCAAAATCGCAACCGTGTTTTGTGATGGATGTCATTTAAGCACAAAGATGAGACACAATAAAAACGGATTAGTCGTGGAGAAGATGTCGAAGGGCCACGCCTCCGACAGGTATGTAAGTTTTAAGACAATCAGATGGTTCAAGAACATATAACTATTATCTATCTATCTTATCTTATCTTATCTATTTATTTTTACTTTGTTGGTTTATTCGTTTGTTGGTTGGTAGGTTGATTTGTTGGTTGGTTTGTTGGTTGGTAGATTGATTTGTTGGTTGGTAGGTTCATTTGTTGGTTTATTGGTTGGTTTGTTGGTAGGTTCATTGGTTGGTTTGCGGGATTGTTGATTGATTGGTTGGTTGGTTTGTTGGTTGGTTGGTTGGTTTGTTGGTTGGTTGGCTGGCTTCAGACTAAGGGGCAGAACAAATTGTTTTGCCCCATTTGTTAACACTGTCAGATAATGACTTGCTAAAATGACTTCATCTAAAAAGACTTGAGTTGTGTTTTAGGAAGGGAGCCATCAGAAGGTTAAGCTCTTGAAAGCAATCTTAGAAGTAGCAGTCTTGTTGTTCACCAGCGTTGACTATAATCACACATGGAATGCAAAACTGTCACTGTCAATAAATCAACTAACTTGCGTACAGTCAACATTGTCTCAGGAACCTCTTATCTTCCCGCATTTATACATGACTGAGATTTAATTTGTGTACCTGCACTCTTAACGCCTGCTGCACCAGTGTGAACGTCCACATCCTCTCAGAGGACATGGCAATGTGCCCAAACGTATGAAGCCGGGTGTGCATGCAACCTGTTTATATCTGAATGACGATGATATCCGAGTATCAGCAGTGACTGACGGTACATGACGTGTCATTGTACTCCAGTCATTATGTCACCTGTTCATCACCCAGTCTGCGTTATAAGCTGCACGTCTGCATTCCTCTCAGGGATATTGTCTTGTCTGTCTGTGTTACACAGTCAGGCTGCCAGAGCTATATAAAACAGGGACTGTAATGAGCAACACTGACCTACTTTTTCCACTTTATGACTTTTTACATGTTTAAGGATGAGATGTGTGTATTTCATTGTTTTGTTTTATCATCATGGCCGACTTTTAAAATGTGCAAAGAACAAAGACCAACTGAGCAGCACAGAGGTTACATTTTATTTTCTTATATTATATTTATAGTTTATAATAATGTATTAACTGTAGTGTCTGATGCACAATTAAATAAGCAAATCTCTGAAATGTGTCTGCTTTACTCTGATCAGTGCTTGATCTCTTACTGCTGAATATACACACGTGGACAAAATTGTTGGTACCCTTCCGTTAAGAAAAACCCACAATGGTCACTGAAATAACTTGAACTGACAAAGTAATAATAAATAAAAATGTACTGAAAATTAACTAATGAAAATCAGAGATTGCTTTTGAATTGTAGTTCAACAGAATCATTAAAACAAACTAACTAATGAAAATGGCCTGGACAAAAAAGATGGTACCCTGAACTTAGTATTTTGTTGCACAACCTTTTGAGGCAATCACTGCAATCAAGCGATTTCTGTAACTCTCAATGAGACTTCTGCACCTGTCAACAGGTATTTTGGCTCACTCCTCGTGAGCAAACTGATCCAGCTGTCTCAGGTTTGAAGGATGTCTTCTCCAGACTGCATGTCTCAGCGCCTTCCACAGATGTTCAATATGATTCAGGGCTCATAAGAGAGCACTTCAGAATAGTCCAATGTTTTGCTCTTAGTCATTCTTGGGTGTTTTCAGCTGTGTGTTTTGGGGTCATTATCCTGTTGGAGGACCCATGACCTGCGAATGAGACCAAGCTTTCTAACAACTGGGCAGTACATTTCGCTCCAGAATGCCTTGATTGTCTTGAGATGTCTTTGCACCCTGCACAGATTCATGACACCCTGGGCCAGTTGCAGCCCCAGAACATAACCGAGCCTCCTCGATGTTTCACAGTAGGTACAGTGTTCTTTTCTTTGTATGCTTCATTTTTGCCTCTGTGAACATAGAGCTGATGTGACTTGCCAAAAAGCTCTTATCTCATCTGTCCAAAAGACATTCTCCAAGAAGCTTTGTGGCTTGTCAATATGCATTTTGGCAAATTCCAGTCTCTTTTTTGTATGATTTGCTTTCAACAGTGGTGTCCTCCTCGGTCGTCTTCCCTGAAGTCCACTTTGGCTCAAACAGCGACGGATGGTGCGATCTGACACCTTGACCTTGGAGTTCACCTCTAATTTCCCTTGGAAGTTATTCTGGGCTCTTTGGTTACCATTCATATTATTCGTCACTTCATTTTGTCATCAATTTTCCTCTTGCGGATATACTTCTGAATAATATGTGCAACTGTAGTCACATGAACATCAAGCTTCTTGGATATGGTCTTATAGCCTTTACCTTTAACATGCTTGTCCATAATTTTCTTTCTAATCGCTTCAGACAACTCTCTCCTTAGCTTTTTGTGGTCCATGTTCAGTGTGGTACACACCATGATACCAAACAGCACAGTGACTACTTTCACCCTTTAAATAGGCAGACTGACTGATTACAAGTTTGAAGAGACCTGAGATGCTAACTAGAGGTCACACCTTAGTTTAACATGTCCCTATGGTCAAATTATTTTCAATCTTTTCTAGGGGTACCATCATTTTTGTCCAGGCCATTTTCATTAGTTTGTTTTTTAAATGATTCTGTTGAACCACAATTCTGATATTCATTAGTCAATTTTCAGTAAATTTGTATTTATTATTACTTTTGTCAGTTTCCAGTTATTTCAGTGACCATTGTGTGTTTTTCTTTCTTTAACGGAAAGGTACCAACAATTTTGTCCACGTCTGTATATTTGTTTTCTTAGTAGTCACTAATAATGCTGAGCTGAGTCTGTTTGTTTAACATCTGCTAAAACAAATGACTCTTTTATTATCTCATTCATTTCAGGTCACATACACATGCTAGTTTACCGTGTACAGTAATCCAAGGTTTAAAGGCGTTGCCTGTGACAATGACGGACAGAGATAGTTATAATATACCATTGAAAATGGACGAAGAGGCGACGGAAGCGCCTAGTTTTCCTGCAGACACTTGTCACGGCTGTGTGTCAAAAGGGCAGGTGAAACTTAAATGACTCCAGCTGGTGGTGCAACTAATATAATTATAAGTGTAGGATACATTATTGTTTGGTGTGCGTGAGGAGGCTGCAGTTAATGTGATTAATAATACCTGTTCTTCTCCTGCTGCGGCAAGATACAACGTCTCCTCCAGTGATCATTGAAGCATTTTCAGTGGTTTGGCGTCTATAACACGTCAGCAGTACAACAAAGTGACGTTGAATTATACCGCTTCATCGGCAATCACATGCCATGTGCCTGTTGTGGGAGTGTTTGTTAAAGTGAACATACAACATATGTTAGCAATGCCACTGTGTCTAGAAAAATGTTAGGAAGTGCCACTGGGGTTGGTGAGCAAAAAAAAAAAAGAAGCTTTTCATTTGAAACACATCTGTGTGAGTGTGTGTCTCCTCACCTCCGCAGAGGAGATTATGGTTCAATTGCTTCATTTGTCAGCAGGATAACGCAAAGATTACTGAACTGATTTTGTTGAAACTTGGTGGAAGGATGGGACCTACTGTAGGTTAAGAAAGAACCCAATAAAGTGTTTGCCACAGATCCAGTAAAAGGGGCAGATCAAGGAAAGTGTTAGTCACTTTCTTTAATGTTGCACGATAGGGCCTATGTGGTTTCTGATGAAAGAATCTGGCGTTTATTTGGTGAGGCTTGATTGAGATTAAGGGGAATGTTGGGCCTTGGTGGAGGAATGAACTCCACTGAGAGCCATTCTACTTTATATCTTATTTGCAAAGAAAATGTACACCAGGTAATGATTTGTCTGTGTCAAATAATAGAGAGAAATATAGGAATTTTGTTTCTCCCTCTCTCTACTTGGTCTCCACTTGCAACATCTTGTAAATGTCAATTCGTCAAGATACCTTCAAATGTTTTGTCCCTATGATTTTTTTTAACTTTCATGATTTTAATGTTGTGTTGATGACTCTTCTTTTAAGACCAGAAATGATTCTCTATAACAACAAACATTGTCTCACTGGGGCGATCTGTGTATATGGGAAATGGGAAAGATTGGATAGTTGTTAAAGGTCTGTTTTTGCTCAATAGATGGGAATTGCATTAAACGGTAAAAGACAAGTGAGGGAACTGTTTTCATAAATTTGTCGTACATGCATTTTTTCTTCTTAATCTTTAGGGCCAACCAGGTATGTGTCATATGACAATTGGCAAAATGTCAAAAATAACATACCTCACAATTACTTATATGCTTTTTAACTACTGTTCCTCTGAGTGTGAACAGGTTCGTGCATCCTATATACAAATGTGTGTGGAGAATATTTGCCATTAAACTTTTTTTGTACACATTATTGACAAACTATTTTGTAAATTTGGGGAAATTTTATGACAGATCCAAATGTCAAGCTGACATTTCAATAAATCATTTTGGATATTATTTTTGCATAAATCGCCCAAACTGGAAGATACCTTATATGCAATGTTTGATAATAATTCAATTTAATTCCAGATATCTTGAATTCTATATATCTATATTTTAAGAACTTTTTGGAATATCTACTGTGGATTTTTCCACTGGTAAGAATTTAACTGTTGATGAAAGAATGAAGAATGACTCATCATAAGGGAGTGTAGCCTATATGTCTCAACCAGAATTTCTACTTGTCAATATTAGATTATATACATGATTTGGAATTCTAAACAGGCAAAAAGCAGTTGTTGACATCTGCGACTGCTATTACTGCTACTGGGGATATATCAATATTTCATCCCTTTGTGTAGCCCCATATTAATTATAATAATCACTGTTTTCTTATGGATAAAATAATAATCAGACTTTGATTGGACTAATATTATTAAGTGTGTTCTGAGTTTTTTTATTTCTGGATTCTGCTCATACCAGCTCTGAATATATGCTCCAGTGCTCAGGTCCTCCTCCTGCTGCCAGACAGGTAACCCAACATTGCCAGGAGGGAGTGAGTCACACCTGAAGAGATCCTGTACCGTGTCACATGAGGTCCTCTGTGACGGCTGGGGATTTTTTTTTTTTTTTTTTTGCCTGGGTGGGGCGACAGGTACCATTGGCCTCTGAATCAGAATCAGAATCAGAATTCTTTTATTTGCCAGGTATGTTTGCAAATATAGGGTTGGTGCTGGGCACTGTGACGTTCATCTAACAGCTCAGCTTGGCTGCTTGATCTGGTCTGCTCATTTCTCACAGAGCAGAGGGATTCTAAAGAAAGCAAAACCAACCTTAGACACAAAATAAATAGTTTGATTTTTGTGTTTGCAGCTCAGGAAATTCTTGAAGATCAAATATTTCTATGTAAAAGGAAAAAAAAACTAGATTGTAAAACATGCTTTCGTATCTCCTTGTTTGGAATCCAGTAATTCTCCTTTCACCTGCCTGAGCCCACAGAGTTTACATAAAGCTACAGCTTGTCCAAAACTCAGCTGCCAGAATTCTGACTAAATCAGCTAAAATACTTACTTTTCTTTGATTTTAGATATTAATATTTAAACATTATCTTTTAAGGCTCGTTCTAATACATTTTGTACATCTTTTGCCCGGTCGTAACCTCAGCATATAGGCCCGACTCGCCGTTCCAAAACAAAGAAATTCCAAACACCCTTTTTCTCTTTTAAATCTCTCTTAAAGGGATAGTTCACCCAAAAATGCACTCATTATCTACTCACCACTATGCCGATGCAAGGGTGGATGAATGGTGACAGATTCTTGTAACGCAAGACAAAACATATATTTCTATAGTTCTTATTGTATTCATAGCATATACTCTCCCCTCTTCATTGTTTCTGTTATGCTAATATATGTTCAGTATTTTAATTTATACAAATATTTTACCTGTGTTGAGGATTTTGTATGTTTTGCATTTCAAATGATTTTTTCATATTTGGGTGTGGTTGTCAAGCGATTATAAACTATTATTGTTTTCTGCTGCACACCATGCATATTTTTCTAATATTACATTCATGGGTTTTTTGAAAGAAAGAAATAAAGAGTAAAAAAAAATGAAAGTGAGGAAAAATATAACAAATGAGGGAGTATGCTGTACGTCAAAGGTCCGGTAACTTCTTACTGTCATTGTATTGACAATGCTTTTTTAACGCCTCGATGAATACATATAACCTGCCGTGATCCCACCTCTGCTCTGCCTACAGGGCTGAACCCTGAAAGAGGGCTAAAGAAAATATGGAGCTTTGCGTTAGTGTATATAGGATTGGTTCACAGTAGTCAGGTTCCTATATAGACATTGAAACTGGTTTTACTCTCTGTAATCACTGCTCCTGATCATACAGTCCATGAAGATATTCAGCTCAGCTTCAAAACTCAGTGACGGGGGACATACTCCACATGTCTCTGATTATATGAAGATAATCAGTCTTAATAATCTAGCAATAGCTCAAGTTTCGTCATGTGCAAGTTAACACAGGGTCAGCATGAGCTTTAGAAATATCAAGTGGTTATCTTCCACAAGTTGTAACTTTCCCATTTTCATCCATTGCAGCTTTGAAAATGCATAAATGTCATTAATTATCTAAATCAAAGTTCATATCATCTTTGTATTATATATTTACATATTTCCAGCTATTCTTTTGTATTATCTCAATTACTTTATATGTTGTATGCATATCTATACTTTTCTTTCTTTTACCCCTTTTAATCTCTTTATTCTGCTCTTTTAAATCTGTTTGATTGCCCTTTTCTTTTTATTCTATTGAATTATGCCCTTTGAGTTTAAATGTCTTTTAATATTTTCTCTGCGTGTTGCTTTTCATGTCCCCGCGCAGCACATTGAATCTATTAAACATTGGAATGTGCTGTTTAAATAATAACTCTGTGCCTTGCCTATTTTTTACAAGGTTGACCAGGACTTCTTTTTCCAACCTAATCAAGTTTTTGTGGGTTCAAGTTTTGTCTCTCTATATTCGGTTGAACTATTACTACTATTACTACCTTGAAAGAAGTGACAATAGAAACACTTTCTTCCAAGCAAAAGTATAAATTAACTACAGGCCTCTGCAAGGGCGTAGGATTATATAGGGACGGTAGGGTCCCGACCCTACCAAAATCCAGCCTCTACTGTGTAGTCCCTACCAATAATACACCCGCTGTCCGTATTGTTTAGGCAATAATTATAGTACACAAAGGGTTAAAAATCAGTCTCTGCTAGAAGTCCCGCCTCTAAACAACTATCGCGCTTTGATTGGCTGTAGCGGTTTCCCGCAAACCTATATTCAACCTGATTGGCCGTCCCCGCTGTCACTCCATCTGCTTGTTAAAAAAAAAAAAAGCTACCGGCAATTTGCTAGTCCCAGACAGGAGGAGCAACAGGACGCCTCAGTGCATAGCTAATATCTGCATTTGCGAGTGTAAGTTCTGCCTTCGGTCACGTCAGCGAGACGGATTTTAATATCAGTGATGTAATTTGCAGTAACACTTATATTTGTGTGTGTTTTATGCTTGTGCGTGCGCGCGCTGTGCGTGCATGTGTGCGTGTGTGTGTGTGTAGGATGTCGAAGAAACGAAAACTGGACATAAGAGACTTCTTTAGAAGTCAACGTGTAAGTTAATTAAAAGGTTATATATTTTAGAGCCATAACAATACTGAATATAAGTGAATGACATTGTAGATCAGTACCCAGAGCTGAACAGGGACATACTAAAGGTCCAACTAGCCATGTTTAGGTCCAAATACACTGTCAAATCTAGTGTTGAAGTGGCAGAAATAATGAGAGGATTGACAGTTGAAGTGAGAGGTCTGTTTGATCAGGTTGAGTCCCTTATCAGGCTGCTTTTAGTCATACCAGTTGCATCAGCTGAGGCTGAAAGAAGTTTCAGTGCTCTCAGGAGGTTTAAAACATGGCTGAGAACCACCATGACTCAAGTCAGATTGAACAATCTTGCAGTGTGCCATGTCCATCAGGAGACACTGGACAACATTGACCTTAAAGAAATCTATCAGCAGTTCATTTCTGTTACAGAAAGACGTAGGCATGTGTTTGGTTCTTTCAAATAGGAAGAGCACAATGGACACTAATCTGTGTATATGTTAGTATTAGCGATTCCTGGCTGATGACCCTGCAGCTGGCTCATGGGCACTGGAGGAAGAAATGCCCAGCAGGAAATTATACTGACCTGTACATTTAGTGATACACCTGTTGTTGTATTATTTCAAAAATATTTATTTACAATGTTGTTGATGTTGTTTACAGTTGCACCAGAGTAAAGTTGAAAACTCTTCTAAGTTGACTCATTTTCTTTCATTAGTTGCTTTAACCTATAACATTACAGAATGCATATTCTCTTTTGATATTCAGATATGCATTATAAACATGTTAATTAAGCCGATTTATTGATTTTTTTTTCAATTATCATTGCGAATACAAAAAAAACCTATCAACTTTAGGAAGCACTTTCATATCCCACGGACCCCACCAATGTCCAAATCAAACCTACTCCCTTGGGCCTCTGTATTAAACGTCCAAGTGTCCTTTACAACAGTAGGATTTCACAACTTAGACTTCCAGTTATCCACAGCCGAGGAGGACTGGGCTATGACTTTCGCCTTCTTTTAGCTATGTCAGGTTTCTATCTTTGTGCTGTAGCAGTGAAACAGCTTAAACCGTGTTGCGTTTTGTTTTGATAGGGCAGAGCCACACCCCAGCAAGGTCCTTCGACATGAAGCAGGAACAATGCAGACTGTCAGTTGATGAGATTCTCAGACTCTATTACAGACAGATGTCCTAGGCCAACAAAAACACATTCCTGCAAACGTTGATTAATTCAGAGGACAAAGTGCAATCACAATTATTCCGCAGTAGTTCCTGGTATATGATATTGATTCACCTTGTGGATTGTTGTTGTCCTTATTATTACTGTGTTCTTAAAATGGTTTTCAAACAGAAAGGCAGCACGGCAGTGGCAGATCTAGGATTTGATTTCACAGAGGGGCCAATTACACGTCTACAATCCCATCCGTGCACAATTCCCTATTCAGTGGCGTGCTTATTTAGGTCAATCCTGGTTAACCTTTAGCTTTATAGCTTTGAGCAAAGTCACAATTCACTGAATATATTTTGAAATTTGTTCCTTGTTCAAACCTTTTATGTGGAAAATAAAAAATTTTAACATGTGTCCCATTTATTTTAGTATTTAATATGTCATTCATTTATTTTTAAATACTACTGACAGGAGAGCAGCACTTCAAGGACCAGTTGAATACCCCCTTGGATTTCCTGCATCGTGGGAATTCAGGAAATTCAATCGAAAATAGATTATTACATCAGCTAGAATGCTCCGAAATGAAATGAGGCTTAATCTCAGCTGAAACATTCACAGTTATACACTATTGCTGACAACATAAGTTTGAGGGTGTGTTTGAATTATATAGGCCAAATGACTGGCTGACTGAATACAATATGCAGTGTAAAAAACCCTTCAGAAATCTTTTCTGTTCTTCAGCTTTGTGTTCAGTCCAAAGAGTGCCGTCCTCATTGTTCTATACAGTGTCCCAGTCATTTGGACCAATCGAATCCAATAAAATCTCATATTTCTGAGATTCTCCTCTCCTCCAGTGTGAGGGTTTGAGATTAACCAGCTGCTATAAATTCACTCAACACATTGTTACTGAAAACCCAAAATATTTCAGTTCATTACAACTGCTAAACAATGTGTCGACTGTGTCATTTGATTGACATCAAACAAGGGACTTAAACGTAGGTCAAACACGAGGAGGAGACAGTGTCCGCCCTGTTTAGAAAATATGACACACATTTCTACCAGTTTCCTTCTCACAGTGCCAATTTATGTGGACAGTGTCAGTGTATCTATTTTTTTTTTATTTTGGGACACATGCTGAGGAGCAAGTTGAACCGGTCTGACGATAGAAATCTCAGCAGGAAGACGGTAGAGTAAACACCCCCCCCTCTCTCCTGTGAGCCTCATTGTCACACAGACACTGAGGACGGGTGTGTGACTGAAACGGCATCAGTACCTGGCAGCAGTGATTTTTCGTCTACTTCTTTCAAAATTCACAGGAGGCAACACACACGCTGTACGATGCAGCAGCTTGTTCTCTGATCACCGGGGCTAAGACATAATACATTCTATCCATATTCTCGCAAGTGTAACACAGGTGAGGATTAACATTTCATTCATCAGATAGCACAGTTGCTCTATGACGATGTGCTGCTTTCACTGGTTATTCCTTTAACTGTTATTGTATAAGCTTGCAAAACATAGAAATCAGGTTAGTAAAGTTTTTGCTTTATTTATATATTTGCATCAATGTATTTATGTGTCGAAAAAGCATTAATGTGATGATAGTCACCCGTTGGTAAACAATGAAATACATGAATGGAAGTAATCTGATAGTACTGAAAATTCTGAATTATAAGTGGAAACCTTTGTAATGAGACATTTTTAGATAAGAAATGATTTAATATTCAATATACATAAACACTGACATAAACTGATGCGTACTATGAAGTCATGACGTTATTGTGAAGAAATAGAAAACAAAGAATGAGGTAATGAATAGAGGTCACTTCATTTTTGAGACTCATATTTATGGTATGTTGCTTTAAGGGACGAGGTTGACACCAGTGAAGCCAGTGCAAATGTGTGTTGAGTTTGATGTATGTTTCATGTTTGACAATCATCAGTCAAAGATGATGTGACCTGAAAACACTGAGGCATTGTCACCAGAGTATCGGTGTATTCACTAACCCTAATCATGCCATCTCAGTTTGGTTTAAAAAAGGAAAGGATTCATTTTTTGAAATACCAAGATATCAAACATTTGTCGTGAGGATGATTTGTTTAACATGGTTCCTCGTTCTGCTCAGGTTATTTCAGACACACAAGGAAATGGCACAAACAGAGAAAACAAGAGAGCTGGTGGACGAGATCAAGGAGGAACAGTTTCTTAAAGACCTCTACATTTTCATGAGGAAGAAAGACATGCCGATAGAGAGGATCCCACATCTGGGCTTCAAACAAAGTACTTACCAATATTTAATCCAAAATTAATATCTATAATAAGCAATTTTAGTTTGGTACATTAGTGAGACACAGCTGTTTTTAATTTGTGTTATGTGGCAAAAGAAGGTATGGTTCACACAACGCATGTGTAGTAGGTCAATGAGCAGGTGCAAAGCAGTATCCAGGATACAAGGAAAGAATGAGGATCAGTGATTCTTCACCAATGTCTATGACAAGTTAATGAATTCAAGATTTAAATAATTAAGTTTAAAAACTGAGAAGTTCACTGACAGAAAATTAATCCACAGCTTATAATCAATTATCCTTTAAGAACATTTTCAAGGACCAGTGTAGAAGCTTTTGGAGAATTAATTTGCAGAAATGCAAGATCTTTATATTTTCATTAGTGGATAATCACCTGTTACTAAGAATCACTGAGTTTTCTTTTCCTGTGTTTGAGCCCTTTATACTCTGTTATTTATTTGGAGCAGCACTTTCACACACTTCCATGTTTCTACAGTAGCCCAGAACGGACAAATCAAACATATTATTTGAGTTATTTGAGACCCTCCTAAATGCTACAAAACTAACTTTTAAAGAAGAAAAGTCCTCAGCTTTTCAAATATTAGAATTACATTATCATAACATGTCTTTGATTTATGTCAATGTTATCTGCGCAATGTCTGATTTTACAAGAAAGATACCAAAAGAACATACAAACCTTTTAAATGGGCTCTGTGTTATCTTGATAGGTGTTTTTACATTTATAATTTATGACATTTCACAAAAGAAACAATTAAGTGATCACCTAAAAGAAAAATCCAGATTCCAAAAGACTTAATTTTCAAAAATGAATGGTATTTGATTTTGTATATTTTCGCTATTTTTCAGTTGACTTGTTTGTGATGTTCAAGACTGTCGAGGACTTGGGTGGATACCACCAGGTAATTACATATTTATTATTTACTGTTATAAACAATTTACACTTTATGGCAACACAAAAGTTTTTCTTAATACATATATATATTTATATATATATATATATAGTATTTATATGTTTAAATAATCTTAAATTGAAAATGTCTATGACTAATATTAATCATACCAAGGAAGTACAAGGACATGATGCAATGCTTTGGCTTTAACTGCTGTAGGGTGGGGCATTTGCCATTCCATTGAAATTAAATTAAATAAAAGTCTTGTTAATAATTGGTAATTATCAAATTATAAACTAACTGTACCCTGCACCTCTTCAGGTAACTGCGCAGCAGCTGTGGAAGCAAGTTTACAACAGGCTTGGAGGAAACCCCAGAAGCACAAGCGCAGCCACGTGCACTCGTAGACACTACGAAAAGTGAGAGCAACAAAGGGTATACACACCTATCATGTGGAGTGTGGGTGGTTTGTTTTCTAACTGTTTCATCTGATCCGTGTTCAGGCTACTTCTGACATATGAATGTCACAAGAGAGGAATAGTGATGAATGCCTTGCCTAAGCACCAGCCGAGACTCTTGCATGATGTCAACTTCAACAAAGCCGACGAGGACGGCCAGAGACCAGCCAAACGCACACTGTTGTCAGTGCCGCTGCAACAGGTTGGTCTACTTATTCCCTCAAATAACAGCAAAGCTGCCCTGCACTTTTGCACACCAAAAATGTATATTGAATAAATGAGTGCACTGAACAATACATTCGCCCAAGTGCCGAGAGTAAGGAAGAATTTGATATCACTCTCCTGTCTGTGTTGTACTGGCTGTTCTCAAGCTGGGCAAGGAAGCAAATAACTGTAATGCCAAAAAATAATTCCCAAAACTATTCCTACGAACACTGACAGAACATTTCCTTTTCCACAGAGCGCTCCTCAGCTCCAGTCAGATGCACATAGGAACATCTTCCCTCTGCCACTCCATTACCCTCAGTACTATCACCCAAACCGTGCAGTTCTGACCCCGTATGTCCCGATGCCCCCCCCCATGGTGACATCGCAGAGTCCCCCTTCCCCCGAGCCACAGTTCCCTTTCTGTCCACCTCATCCAAATCCAACAGACAGGGCCAAGAAGCCACTGGAGCACCTGCGCCACCTGGCAGAACAGTACAAGACCTCGTCCGGGCTGGCTGAGCCCCTGAACCTGAGTGTCAAAGCCCAAAGCCAGGAGGCCAACAGAAACCCTGCCTCATCCTTCGCTCCACCTTCATCCAGCAAGAACCCAAAGTTTTTGAACCAACCCTCACCTCTGTACACACCCCATTACCCTCCAGTGGTGAGAAACGACGGATGCGAGGCTCCAGATGGCGATGCAGATGTCACACCGTACTTGTATCCTGTTAAAGAAGGGGAGGATTATGTCATTGATGTCGACGCTCTAACAGACTCAAGCAGCCCCAACCTTGAACCTACTCTGACGGCAGATGAAGGCATCACAACTATGGCACCAAAACCCTGCTCTCCGGAAACAGATTATAGAATCTGGCCAAAAAAAGACAGCGAGGGCAGTTCAGAAGTAGAGGGGCTTAATATCAGCTACGCTCGGCCCAGCCCCCCTCAAGACAACGGAGGCAAGATGGAAATTCAGATACCGCTGTCTATGTTCCACAGCTGGCTCAGGCTTTGTGGGTCCTCAGCCCTGATTCATGGAGCTAAGCAGCTACAGACACCTCCACTGGAGGCACAATCAGAACAGAGGAACTGCTCTGATCCAGACATCCTCCCCACCAATCTCTCCCTACGCTCAGATCCCCACCGCTGGAGCCCAGCTGCTGAGGATTTGAGGCTGAGGCCGAGGGCAGCACCAAGCCCCACACCAACCATCCAGACAAATAGCACGAGACAAAACCATATCACCAGCTACAAGTCTTTGCCCTCAGGTGGCATTCTGAAGCACGCATCCAGCCGTGATGTCTACCAAGTCGACCAGCAGGATAATATTCAGTCGTACGGCTCCAACGTCTCACGATGCTGGGACACCTATGACAAAGAGACCCACATCCGAGGGAAAGTCGCATCCAGTCCCATCACAGTTCAGCAAGACTTTACCACAAAGTCCTTGTACCAAGACGCACCCAAGGGAGGAAAAGAAAGGTCGGAGATGGCGCCCTCAGCCTTGCTAATGGTGAATTCCAGCTCTCTGCTGCACCTCACCACTGAAGAAGTGATGAAGCTGAAGAAAATCATCTCGAGCTCATCATGAAGATCAGTTCAGATTATACCTCACATACTCCAACATCACATTAAAGCTGACCGTTACTGTTATGTTATGTTGCTTTTCCATTTACCAGTTATCTGTTTCAAAATGACTTATCTCTGGATTCATAAAATGATCATTTAATGAATAATTTTAATATGAGATGAAACTTGTTTTTTATGTATAATATGCAGTTTCTTTTTTTATTTTATTTTGATTAATTTTGTACAGACATTTCTTACTTGTTTGACTATAATACATTTTATCCAAATAAATTAAGATATATAAATAAATTAAATGTTTCATGACTCATTTGTTGATCCTACTGTTAGCACTCTACTATGGGCTTCTTTAGATTAATCCAGTCAAACAATTGTTTAGTCAAGCTTATCAATTTCTCTTCTTTAGAGGATTTTCCAAGTCATATGTTTGGGAGATTTCTTTGGTATTTAATGCATAGTTGATGTTGATGTAATTGTCACCTACTGGCCCAGCATGCTTGTTTGAATGTTTATATCCGTTCTCTTCTCTGGATGGAGACTTTTTTGATTAAAAGAGTGGAGTGTATCCCAAAGTCATTGCAAGCTCAATGGAATGACCCTGCAACACCCATACAATCCAGCCATATACAGATTTCTACCCAGTCTTGTTCAACCTGAAACGAGAAGGCAAACAGCGCTCAACGAGTATGACTGAGTGAACCTTGGTTCAATCTTGAAAAGTCTAACTTGAAAACTCAATGTCACCAACACGAGAAGGGTGAATCAAGAATAACCTCATGCGACATTCAGGGAGAGGTGTGGAAACCTGTGGCACGATAGCCAGAGATACAGGCTTTTTGTTATCCCACAATCTCATTAATCGTTTTTTTTTTTTTATAGACAGTACACAACCGTGTCATTTAAGTGGATCATGGAACTTCTTTCACAGCCCAGTTAACAATAAGCATTCATAGCTTGACGTGTCTAATTAATCATCTGTTATTTTGTTTTCTTAAGGAGGGGCAGATTTAAGGTTTACGCTGTTTACTATCATGGAGACAGTTTGTGTCTGAACTTCTAAATTCAAATCTCACAGTTGCTGCTCCTGGTTTTAAAAAACATGATATGGGCACTGTGTTACTGTGTGTAAACCATCAGGTAGAACACAGACAAACCAACTGTGTTCAAGTTATCACTTTTTGTGTTTCTCACTTGCATTTTTTGAAGCTTAAAATACGCAGACATCTATTATCTATTATGCTAATCACTATAATCAGTACGTCCTCAGATTAAAAACAGGATATGTGGAATTTGTAGGGTGTGACATGAAGGTGAAATAGGACACTCCCCATCTGTAAAAGTACTGGGTCTTTGTTGTGTACACATTTTTCTCTAATTACGTAAAGGACATGTGACCACCTTTAATTATATATACATGCCACATGAAAAGGACTTAATGATGGATCATAGTCACTAAGCCAATTAATCACGAGCAAAGTTCACCCTTTTTCTTTGTGACGTTAATTCTTGCTCTTTATTGCGTTGTAGTTTAGGGTTCGACTCACTTGCAAAGGAAACCATGTGGAAATATTTTTACATCATTAGAAACAGCAAGACCTTAATACATATTTTAAAATAACACAAACTTAACAATAATCAGAACCTTCAAAATACACAGTACTGTATGTCAGTCATTTTAAATAATGAGACAATAAAAATTACTAGTGTATTTTGTAATGGTTCAAATACCTTAATTTATTTTACATAAAAAAGCAAAATCGTTCATTAGTTTGGAGATCACCTTAATTTACAGTTAACAGGTTAAATCAACACAACTGAGAACTTTAATTTGAAAAACCATAATTCATTTGTGTGTTGGCAATAAACAATTGTTTTCCTTCCGTGTATGGTCAAAACACCTCGGCTGGGAGGAGGCAGATTGTGACAGCTGATCACCAGGAAGCTACATGCACTGTATCAAGGTAGAATGGCATCCAGGAGGTGTGGCAACAGGCTCCACCATCTTTTTATACAGTCAATGGACGGTCATCGTCCATCATCATGTGGGCAAGAATCCACTGGTGGACAGTCTGAGGGGTGCAAGCAGGCCAAACTTCTTCTCCTTTTTCAGCATGTAATTATTAACGACTGGCTGTCAAATAAGGTAATAGATAGATTTATATTGACTAGAGATTTACTGTACATGTAAATGTCATAATGTTGAAATGAGACCATGAGAAAACACTACATGCTTGGATTCAAATTTTGTTGAGCATTTAAATAAATATGAATTAAATAAATAAAAGATTTATCTATCTCCATCAATTTGAGAGTGACAGTGGGTTCATTTTTGTAATCATACATATCACATCAGATTCAGAGATGGCACCATTTATCATGTCCATGCTTGTTTCCTTGACCAGGCATGGTAACCGAATAAAACGGGTTCTCACTCCTCCAGTGCAACTGTGGTAGGGTCATCAATAACTGTGAAGAATAAAACCAGAGAAAACTGTTGTACAAGTACAAAAAAAAGACATTGGTGCACTTAATACGCATCTCAGTCCTACATTATCATGGTCACAAGTGGACAGCTCTAAAGCGCCCTGAGGACAAAAGTGTACTTTGTGAACCTACTTCAATATGTGTACGAGTACTTTTTGAACAATATTGTGACAATAATGTTAACCGTGATCATTTTGGTATAACCGTGGTATGACATTTTCACATAGTTTCATCTCTACATTAATCAAGTACCTATTACACTGCTCAGCATCACACGTCAAATCAAATTAAATTTTTATTAAACTGTGTACGGCACACTAATTCCCTCAGCCCTACCTTGCCCATATCTCCGTCACAAACACAGACACATTGTCTCTTACAGTCGCACTGATAAACATATAATTAGTCTTTGTGAAGGGAGATGACGTATGTTGGTTACTGAATATAGCTTTCATGGATATTTGAGATTGTCTTTTGGCTTATGATTGGATCATTTGAGGACTGGGAATTTTTGCAAAGTCATCAGATGTATTACTGTCGAAGCGGCTTCCAGGAAGTGGTCTTCAACAAAAATGTCTTGCCATGAGCTTAGTTTCCTGGTAACACACACACACGCACACCTGCCCAATTAGAATTCCAGTTGGAAACCACAGCACGCATCACACTCCCTTGGCATTTGAAACTATTCATGCATGTATCCGTCAAAACAACAGCTCACCAAGCGAGATTTGCAAAATTCTTATCACAGCATTTACTGGTATGAGGATATAGTCCCTTTACTAACCAGACTACGCATCAAACATTAGCTGTATCTTCCTTATCGCTGCAACGAGGGTGTGAAAACATCTTGGTACTGGTTTTATTCACCTGCTGCAGAGGGAAATATATTTCACAAATTGAAACAGAAAAGCACCTTGATACGGTGTGGATGCTTACACATTTTTACTCCAGTATTTTAGTTGCATTTACATTGACAAACCACTCATGTGTCTTTGCTGGGCTGATTGTAATTTTCTTAACTCTACTTAAACCGTCTCTGCAAAGTACATTTCAAGCCTCACTGAGTTGACATCTGAGATTATGTCAAACTCATGTTGTGTATCACTGAGGGTAAAAAAGTTGGCAGTGACTCATCAGATGTTGTGTACAGCCATGACACAATGGAGAAGGGTGGAGCATCGCTGGGAAAACAGTCGACTTACGGTCCAGTAGAAAAACAGACTGTTGCAATCACACAATGAGTTCTAAAAATAAAGAGTGAAATATTTTTCAGCTTTGATTATTGCTTACAATTATTGACCCACAACTGCGTTTAGATATATATAATTTTGGCCACTTTAAAATTTTCATTGAACTTAAATGACAATTTTAGTTAAAAATTTTCCACTCGTGCTTTGTCAGACAGTGGTATTGAAGAAAATTCACATTCTGACAGAGAAACTACTCTTCTCGGAATCAAAAATATCCTGAATGCTGCACTCTCTTTTTAAATTTTCCCATACAGGTGCTTTATTTATACTTTAGTTCCGTTGTCATGTTTATGTGAAATACTCCCACACTTTCAAACGTTTAACTTCAGGCATTTTGTTGTCTTTTCAACTCTCCTTTGAGGGAGCTGCCAGTTAATCGCAGGCTAATTTTAGATGCTGCCGGAGCCATGTAGAGAGTGTATTGCCACCAGAGTTAAGTGTAATGTTAACGAGACATGTGTAGTGATTCTTATATTGCCTGAAAGCAGGGTACTATTTCAGTGCATGGCTCAGGCACAGAAATCTAGCTTGTGATTTGGTCTGGTGGGTAACGCAGGGTAAGAACCGGTACCTAACCCTGGGTGTCAGTGTATCACCTTTGGCACTGATGTGACGCTCTACTTTATTTTCACTGTATGACCTCCTTTCGGCCATATAATACATAATGAAATCTCTGATCTGTCCTTTCTGGTTAATATCCTAAATTGAAGCCACTTAGTCTTAATCACCCTCTGGGGGATGGCTGCAGTTTACGTCCTAAACTCCACGTCCTCCATGATAGTGGATGGGACATCAACACATCAAATAAATCATTTTTATTTGATGTTATGAAAACAGTTTGAAACTTCTCGATTGAGACCAACTCGCGAATGGTGAAGCATGTGTAATGGCGTGTGTAATAACGTGACTTAGATAGCATCGGACACTTCTGCACGGACTCTGGCTCCAAATGATGTAAAAATGGCAAGATAACAGTTCCTGTATCAGGGATATTTGAGCTTAATTTCTATACAACAGAGAAGCAGAGAGATGTCATCTATCTTTATATACGTTCTTGGCCATATTAACCTGAGATCTTATAACGGATGGTTAAGCAGAGATCATTGTACAGGCTCACACACTAGAACAAAATGCAGCTGCTAGACTACACTTATTTTCAAAGAAGAGAACACATTACGGGTACCACACTGGCATCACAATTCCTTTTAGATTTGATTGACTTTTACAGCATTAAACACAAAGGGTCCAGAATAAATTTTAGAATTAGTGATCAGACTAGAGCCCTCTTAATGCTCCTATGTCTGACTTGCCTTTGCTGTTGGAGAATATGAGGGCAGCCCTGAGGAGATCAATCCTCAGTCTACTTATTGTGACTTGTTTATAAGTCACTGGTAACATTGGTTTAAAAAAAACAAAAAAATATTCACGACTGCTGGAAACACAGATGCACACACAAAGTTACACAAAGCCACCATTGTAAAAGCTGGACCCGGACAACTTCCTCGCTGGTTTCTTCATATATATGAAGTCACCAGCACAGCCTGTTTCTCTAGAACATCTTTTGACCAAATCCCTGCCTTCCTCTGTACACAAACAACCACACTCCTGAACAATATCTGTAGCATTTGACACCCAGGTGCTTTATGTACCGACTTAAACTTGTAACCTTGTGTGTTTGCCGTTCTAATCAGTCAAATGATCAGTTGATGTTTGATGACATAGCCCACATTATATAATAGGACCATTATGTATTTTGAGTCGCAGCGGTATTTATCTTGCTTAGCTCTGATGTCACCTGCACAGTCATGTCCCTGTGACCTCAATGGGTACAAGCAAGAACAGTGCGTGACTTATGCTGCTCTTTCCACAATAAAGAATGAACTGACCAAACAAGATATTCTAGCCAAATATACAATTACATCTTCTTAATAAAGCTTGACTCAGAGCTGCACATCATGAGAAGTTAACCACCCAAAGTAATCTCATTGTTGTGTGTGGCAATTTCTCTGAACAATTAGCAGTTAATACAACTAATAATAATAATTAATTTAGATTATGAAATCCTGTAAAGGATGAGACGCGATATCTCAATAGATATTTCTAATCTTTATAGCTGACACCCTTGTTTAGACATTTTGTCCGGTGAAATACTGACAGGAAAACATGCAATGGAAAAACTTCATGGCATTCTAAGGTAAACTGTGGTTGGGAAGTTCTTCACTCAACACTCTTTGTGAATGCTGGACAGTTAAATTCTTATAGGCTTTTCTTTTTTTTGTCCGTTGCAGGGTCAGCATTTATTTCCATGCCTCAGAACCAGAAGCATGTCCCGATTAGCGTTGTACTGCTTATAGTTCAGTTTATTTATCTCAGGGACTTTACATATAAAAAACATTTCTTTAAATACGCCATGATTTGCCAAAAGGCAATACATAGTATTTTTTACGTATGTCGTCCTTGGCCTTGTGAGAAGTTGGAAGCTTAGAATCAAGAAACAAGTTTGAAATAATAGTACTCTTGTAAAACATGGGAAATATTTTGAGAAAAGACGTAGGCAGCAAAATTACTGGTTCAACAAAGCAGTAACAACCAGTTACAGTTTAAATAACAGATCAGCTTCGCAAAAACAGACATAAACATGAGCATAGACACAAAACCGGACATGCCAGAAACAGAACCTTAAGCACATTTAGTTGTATCTAAGTTATATATTGACAGTCATTTGTTAGATGATGACAGAATATATACTAATGCTGACAGGTTTATTGGCTTGATTGACTAGAAATAATTTGTATTTGACACTGATTTGTATTGTCAGTGCCTAACAAATTGAATGGGGGAGTGGCCATGCAACTAACAATTTTATAGATTAGACATGTATTTGGATTTTTGAGATTAGATTGTCCCAGCTCAAAGATTAACAGTATTTTCCGATGGTGAAACTGAAAGTTATACTTGACGCTTATGCAAACCTCAGATATAAACAGATGCTTGAATCCATCACAATCTCAAGGTATTTAAAGGCTCTGTCATTCCTTGTCTTTGTTCAAGTACAATATGTGGCTCAAAGGTATTGCCAATATGGATCCTTGTGGGTGAGTAAGAGAAGTCGATTGATGGCTGTTGAGATCAGTCAAGAAGACTACTAGCATCTAGAGAAAAAACTAAAAGTAGATAAATAAAAAAATATGACAGCATGGTTTACAGCAGTGGACACCAACCTTTTAGAGTCCAAGATCACTTTTTAATTCCAGATGTAAGCCGAGATCTACCACCCTGATATCTTCCCTTTGCAGTAAAACACAATGTTTATCTGTCTCTGACACAAACTTATTCACGACACTTCCCGAACCCGTTTCAAAGTAAAAGCACTCCAGCATTTCACATTCTGAATACATTAATTTGCTCTAACAGGGCTTTGACTGTAATCGACAGACCGGAAGATGCGCGTCTTTATACCATAGACTCCTGACATTTAGTATAGTACATAATCCGAAGTGTATTGAAGGAAATGCAATAAATAAACCAGCAGTTTAGCCGCCAGTAGCAGACACACATAAAAAACACTGCCCCAACAATACCAACCTTAATCAACAATGATTTAACCTTCTTTACAACGAAGCAGCTAGTTGCTTAGCTTGTTTGGCGCTAAAATAAAAAATGCATTAGAAAGTAAATTGTGCTATATGTATATTTTCTTCAATACTGCCTGTATGCAGAGCTCTGTGAAACAACCAAACATTCCATCTTTGTGATCATGTGCCATATTGTGTGTCGTAGGCAAAAACCTCTCCCAACATCTGAGTTTGGCCGCAGCCTCCAATGCTCTAGTCTTGTTTACTTTACTCAGAGAAAAACAATAGAGCCTTTCAATCAAGCAAATTCAACTGGTCCCTTAAAATGTTTCCACGGATTTCCACACCATTTGCATTCTTAGTTTATGATGTCCTCTTTTCTTTATCTGCTCTCAGATTATTCAGCATTACCTCTAACTTTGCTAATTGTTACTCGGAAAAAGCTAGCTTTAGCCAGTGTGTTCCATAACACAGTGAAATTGAGTTAAGATATTTCACTTTAGAGCTATTTTCAGGGCAACCATTCACTATTTCCACAGTAGATGTTTTGATAGTAACCTTGTTGGAGTGACACAACAAACAAGTTATTACAGTCAACTATGTGCGTTATAATGACAAGGTGAGGTTGGCATGTAAATCATTCTGCCAAGTTCATGCAGATGCTCACGTACGAACGCTGAAAGAAAAGTGCTCTGTGACTGAAAGCCTACCTTTCCTTGTAGTAGGAAGAGAGCAAAGTGCGGATCTCTAAAGATAAATCCGGAGCCACAAGACCGTCTCCGGGAGACGAGGGTGTCACTTAAAAAAAAGAAAAGAAAAGAAATTTTAATCACTTAATTAACACACCGAGTATTTCAAATATGCCTTTTTGACTTGAATGTCAAAGTTGATTACTGATTAAAGGGAATTCTGAGAAACATCACTAGATTTACTTCATAGATTGCCAACTCTTCCCTCTGACAGTTTTTATTTCTCAAGCTATCTTTGCTAAGCTTTTTTTTGTCAACATGTATTAACGTCTACTCTACAGCATCTGCCCTATTGTCCCAGATCACTGTTGAGCCATTTATCGCTTTTAGATCCTGTGATTTGCTTAAACCTGTCCGTTGACTTTCATGCCAGGCATCACTCCTGCTTTCTGCAGAGGAAGACAAAGCCTGCACAAATTTTCATTTGAAGTTTTATTAGAATATCTGACTAGCATATAGTGAAGAGCTGTTCGGGTGTAAGTTAACGGCATTTTGATAGACAAGTAACTGTACCCTGATATCATTATTTATGCAGTTTAATTTTTTGATTCATGCGAATGTGAAATTTTAACACAAATCAAATTTGACAGGCGGAACTGCTGGTAAAGGCCCTTAGGACTTTGTTTGATTGACATCACACTGTGAGGTGCAAGTGTGAGAATATGTCAAGCGTCACTCTTCTTGTGTTACACTACCTATTTCATGGTATAGCGATCCCTGCCTCACTGCGATGGATTTCCTGGGGCTCGGCATTTCAATCTTCATGAGGTGATGACAACACTGCTTCCACTGGCCTGCAACAAACAGTATGAGCGGTGATTTCAAAACACATGGACTTAAAAACCTTTTGTCAGCAATTGATTTACAACCTGCTTCTCTCTGACTCCATTCAACTGTCTGTGAAAAAGTGGTGCACACAGACAGCTGTACATTCCAACATATCATCAAAACAGTGGAAGGGATAATAATAAATGAAAATAAGGCTCCCATACATACCAGAAACAACTTAGTGACTCTCGTAAATGGGGAAATGTATTCACGGTCATGCAAGGTAAGATATGTATACAGATAAGGACTAAAAATAGCAAGAATGTGCATTTGTAAAGGCCTGAATATCAGTGCACTTCATCATTTATCTCCAAGGTAAAATGACAAGTGCGCAGACAAGCACTTGTTCACGATACTGCTGTCATTAAAGACTCAAAGAAACACTCCAACATGTTCCTCGAATGATAACCAAAAGACAAAACAAAATAAGTTTGGAAATACTTTCTAAATTCATTTAGAACATTGGACGCAAAATAATCCCTAAATGTACGATAATAGCCCCAAGGTGCAAAGTATTTCATTAATTAAGAATTAACAGACTTGTTAACAGACACACCTTTGGCACAGCGGGTGTGTCTTTAAGTCCGTCGCTTTCATTAAATAAATAGTCAAACCAGAGACAAATATTTAGTATTCGTAAAACAGCCCATGGCTTATTATTGTTTTAGGTGTGTGCGGTAATTATTCATGCATTTAGCTTAACAACAGTGAAGCATCTGTAATGGATGTCAAACTATTGGTTTTTCTAATCAGGATGCCAGGCGAAATAAAAGAACTGCACAGGCCGTTATAGCCTAAGGGATCGAGGCACTGCAAGCTATAACATACAAAACACGACTGCAGACAAACAGACAGATACAAACAATACAACCAAATAAAGTAAAATGCTGTATAGTGGCCTGTATACACTACAGTTATAGTTGCTCTGTAACCTGATCTGATTCTCCTACATATACCTAATAGGAAATGTATCAATACATTTAGTTTAATGGGGTCTTATTGAGAATATAGGACGAAATGTTAAATATCCATTTTACGTTTGAAGGTCTTCTGCACAATTCAGGTTACCAACTACCAGTAGTAGATGTTAGCAGGTGTTAGTTGGCACCAGCAGATGTAAGGGACATCCTGTAACTGTGCACCTCAGCATCTAGTGTTTTGGGCCTGTAATTAATGATACAGGCCGAGCTTGAGGACGCTGAAGCCAAAGGTAAATCGGCCTGGCTACCGTCTTGTAAGGCAGTAATATGAGAGCCATGTGGCCCACTTAGTAGATCAGATGTCATTACCTCAATGCCTTTTTAAACTAAACACTTTCCCTTTTTTAAAATATGACAAGATGGAGAATACGTAATGTACGTTCTACCGCACTTTTTAATGACTACCACCAGTTGATGATCGGATGTTGGTGATCACCAGCGAATTTTAGGGACATATCTTCAGTTGTGTACCTTAGTGTCATCAGGTGTTTCGGCCTTTTAATCACAAGACAGTCTCTTCTAAGGCAGACCCACCACAGGTTGTCAGACCTGGGTGCATGTCCCTAGCATCTTGGGGCCCATTTGGGATCTTTCCTCCAGATCCAGAGCCATTGGCTGCATCGTTCTGCAGTGTGCAATGTTTTTTTTAAGGTCTGGCGCAGGACTTGTCCATGGATCCCTAGATCTTTGAGCAGCCTGATGGTGGATGTTTCAAGGAAACCCCTGCAGTCAACCTCCAGAGGGCAAACTATTGCTTTCCAGCCTCATTGCTCTGCCTCAATTACCATGTCTGCTTTTTCCTCTCATTCGCTTCATCACCATAATCCACCAAGGGTACTGTCAATTTTACGAAGTAGATGACGCACAAGGTGTTGAACCAGAGTATAAGGTCAGGTCTTAGGGTGGTAGTGACAATATGTGATGGGACTGGACTGTAAGCCGCTGGCCCGCCAATATCTCCCAGTCTCTGTCTTTCTCCAACTTACCACTCCTGGTCAGTGGAGGAGGCCCTTTCTGTCCCTGTTCCCCCTCACGGACAAAAGTTGTCCTTTGGATTTGAGTACCTGGTTGTGTCTCCATGTATACCTACCTTCGGAGAGACTTGTTTTACAACCAGTGATGATATGTCTGACGGAAGCTGGAGTTTAGCTAGTGGGCAGGTAGATCTTCGTTCGCCCAATTCTATAGGTTTTAGGGTGAGGTAAGGACGTCATATGTTGCTCTAAGCGCGAAGCTAATCCTACTTGCATCAAATGCACCTGTCTGGCTTGAGTGACAGCCTTCGCACATTTGCTGCCTCTTCCTGATTCTGGATTTCCATGAATACCAATTTTTACAGGGGTCTACTCTGACCTCGGCCCAAACCTTCTCTTTCCTGTTGAACGTGGCCCACAATGTCATTGCGCTCGAGTGCTGCTATTGCTTGCTGAGTTGCACCTTTTGGTGTCCAGTTCCGTCCTTATGATGGTCCAACAGCCCTTATAGATTTGTCTCCGGACTCTGAGACGGTCATCTCCAGCCTTGGTTTGGTGCATTTAAACTCCTCTACGAGACTTGAGATAGGTAGCTCCAGGGTACATAGGAATTGATTGTTTTCTCCATGTTCTCAACTTTTGTGTTCAGAACGTCATCTACTGTAAGCGACCACAACAGTCGGGTAAACGGCCAAACTGTAAGCACCAGAGCTTTAGCTAGCAGGAAAGCGTGGACTGGCATCGTCCAAGGCTTTTTATTGGTTTCTTAGACTCTGTCAAAATGGGTTCTCCCGTCCCCACTCTCGCTGACTCTTGGGATATTTTTTGTTGAGTTGCTTTCGTAGCCATTAGCGAGTGTCTTCGCATACCAATTCCTATAGGATCCTGCCAGTATGGGTAGCCTAACCCATGCCGTGGGAAGGTCTTCAGCACATTTTAGGTTACAAGCTACTTTACAAGATATAAAAAAGTCTAATAACGATATTAAAATGTTTCTTTTCAGCAATGGCTGCCAGCTAGATTGATGATTGATTGTACGCAGTGTACGAACAATCTGTCATCACCCGCCCCCTGACAAATTTTAAATCAAATGTGATGTGTTTTTTATTATTTTGATGCTCTCGACATGAAGGTACGAAGGCGTGTGTGGTGAGAGCTGATTAAAGCCTTTACAGTATCGAGGAGGTTACACCTGTCAACAAGAAACTCTGCTTCTAAGCTCTTATCTAATCACTCACAACTGCTGAATTCATATTAATGTTCCTGGATAAATGGGGCGTCGCTTCTTCTGCAACAATGATGTTAAAATGCATTGTTGCGTCTTAGACACCAGGAAGAAGTTCTGTCTGCAGGTGTGTGAGTGTGTGTGTGTGTGTGTGTGTGTGTGTGTCATGAATCCTTATCTCTACGGTCACTTTAACACTGATGCCCTGGCTAGGAGCTCCATGTCACGTCTCGTGTGTGGCAGGTGAACTGTGTGCGTGCCAAATATTGGACTTTTTTCCAAGGCGTTTAAATACATGCCACAAACTCTAGAGCGTATCACACACACACAAACTAAACTTCAATACTGTTCAGATCCTAATAACCTCTGATTAGGGATGGTGAAAATTGTTAACATGTAAAGTGACCGCAGGTCAGCGAGGGAGTGGGAACATGCGGCAGGGTGATACAGCTATGACTGATTGTACGTCAGTCGACAGGTTGGTGGTATGTGGCGCAAATAGAAATCTTTGCAATCGCACTTGGACAATGAACAAAACATGCGTCAAAAGTGAGACAAATATCTGAGTATCCAGGGGACACAAAAAGGTCATGAACCTGGCGATGACAGGCCAGTTGTTCAGTGTCAAAGTTTGTAAAAACCTGATTCAAATGAAGTAATCAACACATTGTGTATTGATGGCTGGAGCGCTAAATGTTGCCTTATGTTGTAGCTATGTCTGATTGTAGCACAAGCAGATATTGTTTCTAGATGACATGTCAAAATGCCACATACTCCCCTTTAACTTTTAGTTTCCTCTATGTAGAGTTGGTTGTACTCCGCCACATGGCTGGACGTCACACATCTTAAATACATATAAATACTGCAATACATAGAAACTGACTTCAGAGATTTCATCGTAGCAATTTCACACGTGTGTGTAAACTTTTTACCAGCACAGAGACAGACTGCATGGTTGGACAGAGAGAGAGAGACATAATTAAAGTCTGGTTTCGTGTACAGCGGATGAGGAAGTTTTAAATAATAAAAAAAATTTGTGATTCCACATTCCCGGCAAAAATTAAAAGTGGTTCATTGTGAAAGACTTTTTATTGTGAAAGAAACGATTAATGGTCAAGTATTTCTCAAAGGATTACAGAAGCATGTTTGTCTTAATGTGTGTGTTTGTATTTGGCTCTTTTTTGTTTGTCTTGAGCTAGATGTGAAGACTGATACCCTTCTCATGTCAACAAGAGTTTTTAACAGGCATCCAGTGGTTAGCAGGTGATCCTGTGGTTAGTCAAAAAAAGCTGTCTCGCCTAACGCAACCCAAATCAAAGCAAAGCATTTCTTAAAATCTGCTCCATTCTAATATAGAATGCTAAATCCAAATTCCTGACCATCAGTTATGAAGTGACTATAAAAAGTCATATTTCTTAAGAGTTAAGAGTTTATGGTTTCAGTCCGTTTTTTCTTTCGTCTGTCTTTCGTCCGTAATCTCAAAAACCTACCCACATATTTGAGTGAGAGCTGCTGCCACCTCAGGTCATGACTCAGCAACAGAAAAAGTGTTGTGTGCTCTTTGGGGGCAAATGTGGATCAACGTGGATAACTTTAAGGGCATGAACTACTGAACTGTACATGTGTGTTTCAATGCAGATGAAGAACAAAGCCAACCTACAGCTGACTATTATTTATAATAATACCCTGCTGTGGAACCTTGGCAGAAGTACGAGTGTTTGCATGCCAAGTGTTCGTGCTTGTCAGAACACTCTGCATGCAGTCAAAGCACAGGTTACTCCAATTAAAGATGACAACAAATCAAAGATTATTACTTGGCTCGCTGCCTAAATCCACACCTAAAACCATATAAAGATAATTAGGTGACAGAAAGCAACCCTGCCCAGATGAAAGACCAGGTGTGAGCATTAGGTTTTCAGTATATGTGCAAACATGAATGTATAAGTGCCATCAGGAGCAAAAATAAACATTTTTGTTGTTGTTCAACCAGGTCTCACTTATGTTGTAGATGTGTTGCCACAGGGCCTTGCTCCAGCGCTGCGTGTCTTCAGGTATGTGCATGGTCAGTGTGTAGGATACCTCATCTCCTTGACACTGTGTAGTCATGTGTATTCTCTGGGTATGAACAGCATCTCTCTCCAACGCACAGACAAGCGTATCCTGACAGAAATAAAAAAACACAAACATGGAAAGTATTGGAGTGAGTCAGTGTTGTTGTGGTTCATCCGCATAGCTAAGACATTACTGTACATGTAGCCTCGCTAGGACAGTCAGCCCACTCAGATATCAGCAGCTTACATGTTTATAGAACTAATAATCCAATAGCTTAAACTGGAGTTTAACAGGAGCTCAGAGTAAATCTGCAACTGACACTTTAACAACAAACACTTTTACAATAAAATAAATAAAAATGCATTAGCAACTAGAATAAGTGCTCTGTTGTTGTATGCCTCAGCCAACCAGCAGTTTCAGTTCCTTCAGGTGTTCCTGTAATATTACATTCGCAATAATATACAATAACCTTTGACTAATCCAATCAGTTCATCGTTGAGTCCAAGTGAGAACTGGTCAAAAGAAATTGCGACATCATGTTCACAAGGACAAAAGGGTGTTTTCTGAGGTCACTGTTACCTTGACCTTTGACCATAAAAATCTAATCAGTTAATTAGTTAGATAATTAGTCCAAGTGGACATTTTGAAAGGATTCTCTTGAGCTGTTCTTAAGATAATGCTTTCACAAGGCCCAAAAAAAAAGGGTTTGCAATGTCACCGTGACCTTGACATTGGACCTTTGAGCAGCTGAATGTTTGTAGCCAGTGGTGGAATGTAACAAAGTATTTTTGTGCTTACTTTTGTACTGTACTTAAGTAAATTTTTACGTATCTGTACTTTACTTAAGTAAAAATAATAGTGCATACTTTTTACTTTTACTCCGTTACATTTTGCAGCTATTATCCATACTTTTACTCCACTACATTTCTACAATATGTGTCGTTACTCGTTACATTATATGAACACAGTTTCGCCAAAATGTTGCTGTGACGGAGCGGCTCCGTCACTGACCATCAGCGGTCCACACACGCACACACAGTCACACACGCGCACACACAGTCACACACACGACAACAAACATTTCCACTCTTCCTGTTAAAGTTAATACTTGATCACTATCTAACCATCAGCTACTCTGTTTAGCGCAGGGCCGACGGAGGGTGCACACTCTTCAGCTCGGCATCTGGGTTACACACACGCACACACACACACACACACACACACACACACAGGCCGGTAATCAGCCGTCCGGACCACTCCGCGAAGAAGGAGGAGGAGACGTTTTCTTCAGTTTTAACGCCGCCACTTTATTTATTGACTGTCCACCGGAGCAACACTCTCATCACCTCTAGATGGTCGTTCACTTCTCGTATTCCCACAATACCCAGGTGAACTACGTCACTCTCTGGGCCCGTTCCTTAAAAGGGCAGGCCATACCTGCAACAGCGCGTTTGGCAGCAGCACTACAACCTTGTCTGTTTTGCTGAAACATTCAACAGACAGCCTGACTAACTGCCTATTCAATATGGATCCAGAGTCAGCCTCAACTGAGCCCTCTGATATGAGCCACCCTTGGCCCTATTTAAAAGACATGTTCGAGTTCAAAGGCCCCAAGAATGACTCGTGGAGGTTTCAATGCGTTTCTCCCTAAAAAAAAGGAGTTGCTAGCTTTAAGAATTCGCCTTAAAATTTAAAGGAGCATATCGAGGTAAGCGGAGTTCTGGCTTTGCTAAGTTAATGTCCCCATGGTTTGGCTTAATGGTATTAACTTTGCAGATAATCCCTGCTAGATAACTTGTCATCCGCAGAATTGTAAAATAGAGTGTGAACAGTATTACAGAGGGTAAGCACAATAAGTACACCAACCTTTCCAATAAACAAATGTTGTTGCTTATAATTATTACTAGTAGTGACATCTGTAAAGGCATGAGTATTACCAGTAGCTATATCTGCATTCTTTATCAAAATGGCACAGCCTAGACATTGAGACAACCCATTGCGTGAGTACTTTTACTTTTAATACTTAAAGTAAATTTAAAAGTAAGTACTTTTTACTTTTACTTAAGTAGGATTGTTGATGTAGTACTTTTACTTAAGCATATATTTTCCTGGGTACTTGTACTTAAGTACTCAACTTCAGTACTTCCTCCACCACTGTTAGTAGCAAATTTGAATAAATATCTTTGGAGGCATTCTTGAGACCTCGTGTTGAAAGGAGGGTGCATATGAACCCCCCAAAAACATATCAGTAATACAGTTAATAGTGATTAATAAACAGTCAAATAAATAAAGGTGATCCTACTTCATCAACAAAAGGAATTTACGTTGTATGCTGTTCGTGCTTAGACCTAGACCACAAAAAAAGTTCAATTACTTCTCAGCCATGTGGTTTCATATGAATGACAGGTCGGATACATAAAAAGATGTAGTGTTCAACATGTTCAACTTGTTTCAAACGCGTGTGTTCCCTGCACATGGAATGAAACACCTGCGAGGACCCAATTAAACAACCGTCTCTTGTAAAGTAGTTAGTTGGCAGAAGCTGATATTCCTCGAATAAAACATGAGAGGGGTCAGATGTAAGCTGGATACTGCTTGGAAGCTTGAATCAAGCAGTCGACCCACAATCTTTGAGGAGATACTGATTTGATAATGCTTAACACTCAGATAAAAAAAATAATAACATAATGTGTTTGTTTGCTCCAAGTGGCCTTATAGTTTCGAAATAAACAGTTGTGTGGTTGTACCTTGCTCCAGATGTTGGCCATATGTGAATTCTTTGTTAAAGCAGCGTCCACATAGATCCCCAACTATTTGTAGGAGGAAACTTGCTTTATTTGTGTGCTTTGGACGATAACCAGTGGAGAGTATGAGTTCAAGAAATTTTATCTTTTGTCTATGGATTAATAATAAGTGAGTTATTTTCATACTATTCCACAAATCCATCTGTACAACATGATCTATGTTTTTCTGAAACTTATACAATGTTTGAGATGTAAAATCTTCATATTAAAAGTTACTGGTTATTCTCCGTCAGATAAATGTAAAAGGAAAAAGAAACGTATTTCTCATTTGGAAGTACTTCACTGAGTCAGTTTACTTTCCACCACTCTATTTGTACTGTTGTTTTGTTGTTATATGTACAATATGCCACTAGGGGTCTCTCAATCAAAACAATAGCAAAAGACCAAGTCTGATGATGTTGTGCAGCAGCATGGGATCACGGGAGTTGTTATATTGCCCACCATTTCCGATGAAAATCGATCTGATGCCACTATAATGCAAATCATGTTCCCAGATGAGGAAAAGTATTCACGTTTTATTCACATTACGCAGCAAACGGCAATAGATAATTGTAATCTATTACGAGTGACCGATACAAACAGTGGACGGAAGAAAGAGCTGACTGGCTGACTGGCCAGCAGCGTGTTTTTCCTTCGTCTTACGTCGTTTGCCCCTGAAGTTTTAGCCGAGACACGCAAAGCCACAAGTGAGGTGGATATGAGGCAATAAACGACCAAAATTATGCAATAAACAACCGAAATGTAGCTTGAATTCAATTGTGGATTTATATGGGTTTAAATATTGTTGGAAACATTTTGGAGAGTGTAAATAAACATGTCAATACTATCTATTACATAGGTCTGGTACTGTTTAGACATTTTAATGAAAAATTATTACTTACTAAGTCTAAGAGTAGTCATTTATTTCATTTTATGGTCAAAGATCCAGCAAGTCCTCTGGAGCGGCTACGTTCCAACCCTTTGCTGCCCCACTCTTCCCTTTCATGCTTGAACTCTGTCCTTTCAAAAAGGGCTCCAGTATCCCTGAGACTCTTAAAGAATATGATGGAATGGTTTGACGGTCAAAAAGCTTAAAATGGAGTTTAACAGGAGCTCAAAGTAAATCTGCGACTGACACTTTTACTATAAACACTTTTACAATAAAGTAAATAAAAATGCATTAGTACATTTGACAAAACTAGAATAACTGCTCTGTTGTATGCCTCAGCCAATCAGCAGTTTCAGTTCCTTCAGGTGTTCCTGTAATATTACATTTGCAATAATATACAATAACCTTTGACCAATCCAATCAATTCATCTTTGAGACCAAGTGAGAACTGGTCAAAAGAAATTGCTACATCATGTTCACAAGGACAAAAGGGTGTTTACTGAGGTCACTGTGACCTTGACCTTTGACCGTAAAAATATAATCAGTTAATTACTAAGTTAATTAGTCCAAGTGGACATTTTGAAAGGATTCTCTTGAGGTGTTCTTAAGATAATGCCTTCACAAGGCCCAAAAAAAAGGGTTTGCAATGTCACCGTGACCTTGCCATTGGACCTTTGAGCAGATGAATGTTTGTAGCAAATTTGAATAAATATCTTTGGAGGCATTCTTGAGAAATCGTGTTGAAAGGAGGGTGCGTGTGAACCCCCCAAAAACATATCAGTAATACAGTTAGTGATTAATAAACAGTCAAATAAATAAAGGTGATCCTACTTCATTAACAGAAGGAAGTTGAATTGTATGCTGTTGGTGCTTAGACCTAGACCACAAAAAAAGTTTAATTACTTCTCAGCCATGTGGTTTCATATGAATGACAGGTCGTATACATAAAAAGATTTAGTGTTCAACATGTTCAACTTGTTTCAAATGCTGTGTTCCCTGCAGATGCAATGAAACACATGCGAGGCCTTAATTAAACTTGTAAAGTGGTTAGTTGGCAGAAGCTGATATTCCTCGAATAAAACATGAGAGCTGTCAGATGTGTCAACATTGTTGAGCTGGAGACTGCTTGGAAGCTTGAATCAAGCAGTCGACCCACAATCTTTGAGGAGATACTGATTCCATAATGCGTAACACTAAGGGAGAAAAAAAATAATAACATTATGTGTTTGTTTGCTCCGAGTGTAAATAAACATGTCAATAAAATATATAACATAGGTCTGGTACCTTTTAGACATTTTAATGAAGAATTATTACTTTAAGTCTAAGAATAGTCATTTATTTCATTTTATGGTCAAAGATCCAGCAAGTCCTCTGCAGCGGCTACGTTCCAACCCTTTGCTGCATGTCTCTTCCCTTTCATGCTTGAACTCGGTCCTTTCAAAAAGGGCTCCAGTATCCCTGAGACCCTTAAAGAATAAGATGGAATGGTTTGATGGTCAAAAAGCACCACTTGATTATTTTAAACTTATGTAACAGAAAGATATACATCTTGGATTAAAGAGTATCAAAACCAAATGTTCCAATCTTTAGATGCTCATCACTACAATGGGCTTTCTCTCCTGGGAAATCCTTAATTAATTCACAAGTGCACTCTGGTGGCCTCAGCATGTTATGTCTTCTCTTTATTCATGAGGTGCTGCTCGTTCAGAACCGACCTTTCTGATGGGGATCACAAGTAATGGCTTCTCCTCGGACTCCAGCTCTTCTCCACTCTGATAGCAGAGGAGTCTTTGTCCCCTGAGGACCCCATAGAGGTTTTCCCAGCAATCAAGGTCCTCTCCAAGCTGAATGAGAGCAGGGAGAAAACTTACACTGTGAGTGACTGTTCACTAAAACATCAGCAGATGGGAAAATATAAAGAAAATATAGTCACCTTAACATCGAGTTGACCACTTATGACTGGTTGAATCATGCACAGAGGCTGAGCAACCAAGCGGCAGCACATATTTCCATAGAGAGGTAACCAGTATGGACTGTCCTCTGGAAAAGAACAGAGATTTAAGGGTTGACTTGCAGGAGAGAGAGGAGAGGAGAGGAGAGGAGAGGAGAGGAGAGGAGAGGAGAGGAGAGGAGAGGAGAGGAGAGGAGAGGAGAGGAGAGGAGAGGAGAGGAGAGGAGAGGAGAGGAGAGGAGAGGAGAAGAAACAAGAAAAGGAGAGAATCGTAAAGGGTTAGAGAGGAGACTAATTATATAGGAGATGAGCGGGTGAGAAGAGCCAAGAAAAAAGGAGAAGGGAGGAGAGGAGAAGAGAAAGATTTGAGCTAAAGGAGAGGAAATAAAGGAGTGGAAAAAAACTGAGTAAACAACAGTTATTTAAGTGCAGATGAGACAAATAAAGAGGAGATGAGAAGAACAGAGGAGGAAGAAAAAGGGAGAGGGGAGTAGAGGAAAGGAGAATAGAGGAAGATGAGCTAAAGGAGAGGTACAACGGAGTAAACAAAGTAAGTGCAGAGGAGAAAAAAAAGAGAGGAGATGAGAAGGAGAGAGGAGAAAAGTAAAAGGAGAGTTAAGTAGTGGAGGAGAAGAGGAGAGGATGTATAACTCACCAGCTGCTGCTAAGGACAAATCATGGGTCTTGAAACCCTCCTGCACATGTTCGATTCTCAGTGTTGTGTGAGCCAACAGGTTGTACTTTGGGCCCCTTCAGGCAGAAAGCAGTGGGGAAAATCAAATTCAATTTTTTTGTGTGAGTAAAAGTCATCCATCAAACATTCCTCTCTAATGTGGCTCTGAGGGGAAATTGTCAAACCTCACAGTTTAGACAGATGAGTGGATAAAGGCGGCGACGAGTACCCCTGGCTTACGTCTCCTCCACTGGAAGCAGACCCACAAACAGCTGCAGACTCAAACGCAGCACGGATCTTTTTCCCAGAGGAGCATCCCAGAGAGCCCCCCAGACGGGTCACTCTCCTGGGTCCTAGAGCCCCGGGGGAGAAATCCTCCACCACACAACTGCTGTAGAGCTCAACGCGAATATGGAAGCCTGGATCCACCTCAGTGCTGCTCACACAAAAACACAGAGAGCGGAGGGGAGACATTTTTTGCATCACATGTAAAAAGTCTGAAACTCTGAGAAGCTCCCAGTGAATGTGACATACAATACGATTGTGTCTTCGAAACAGATGTCAGTTAAGGTCCTGTCCACCATCACCAGGCCCGTGTCATAGATCTCTGTGCCACACTGAAGCAGGCAGAACACGGCACAGCGATGCAGCTCTGCAAACGAAGATGAAGAGGACAAGGTGGAAAAATTACCCTCAAGATCTTTGCTGTAATAATATTCATTCATTGAAGTCAGGGCTTGGATTAGGTTTCTAAAAAAACTTCCATGATGTCCAGCAAAGGAGACTTTGCATTACAGTGATATTCTTGAGGGACCAGTCTGCATGAAGTGTTTGTTTTTCAGCAACATTGTACAAAAACTACTGGACGGATTACCAGGAAACTTAGTGGAAGGTCGTCTAAGGTCAATGATGGAAATGAATGCTCTTTGGAAGAAGACAGATATTATCATTATTTTATTATTCTCCATCCTTTTGTCGTTCTCTCTTTTTTCAAGGGGATGGGGTTCCTAGGTTTATCTGCAAAATAACCACTAGGATATAATGATTATTTATTGGTTTTGGATAGGATCAAACTAGATATCCCACCAATACAAGTTCTTCTTGTATGTGTGGTTCAGCAGCACTTAAATACTGGTACTGCCAGACCTAATGTCAATAATCCGTAATGCAAACATTACACTAGGTGATATGCCCCATCTCCTTTGTCAGGGAATTAACTTTGAATTTTACCGTCTCTATGAAATGTCTTGAATGCAACTCATGCAACCCTTTTTATTAGAAAACCTTTTATTGTCACAAAAAAAAACAAGTATGGCCAAAAAGAATAACATAATAACACAATAAAAAATGTTAACAGCCCTGAAATATGAGATATAGAAAAACAATCTCTTTTTCCTCACAGAAAAATGTATAACTCTTAAACTATAAACTGTATTCACCTTTAACCATATATCACCATAATGCTTTTACTACCAAATAAAATATATCCTACATGTATTATGTATCCAACAGCCAGTACAGATAGTGGGTATTTATCCTTCCCCCACTGATATTTTTTTTGTCTTTGGATAAACTAAGCAACTTGTGTCACATCTGAGGCTTGTTACACTACCATTCAAACAGCTTGATGCCATCATCTATGGCAATTTACATTCAAGAAACCAAGTTCCCTCACTTTTGAGGGCTTAATGCAATCTCTCCTCTGGGAGATGATTTGTCGGAGAATATTCACGTAAAAGGCAGTGGATTCATTGTGATGACACTGTGTGACAGTTTAGACCACTGTCCCTGTTTGGCTGCCTGTCGGCGGCGCGCATTGATGGATGGTGTGAGCGGCAAGGCCCTCAAGCATACATTCTCTTTGTTCAAACACTCACAAACAATCTTACCCGCTCACCACGGCTCTGTACTGCAGACTAAAAGAGTCAGGGTGGGGCTGAGGGCTTTAAATATGGTGTCAGGAAATACCTGCTGCAACTGATTGGACTGATTGGCCATGTTTGGGCCAAACCATTTTCCCTTGTGTCAAAGGGGGACACTGGACATTGACATTGGACATTAATGAGTGACAATTTTAAATGTACTAGTGAAAATCACTAATCTGCTAAATGAAAGTAACATTAACATGCATGCTGTATTTTTTGATGAGTGTATTCATGGTTGGTTGGCAAAATGCTCAGTATTATAATCCCCCTGTTGATTGGGCCTGTCTAGTGGGAGGAGCCATGGGGTATATAAGGGGTGAGCTGCTGTCCTTCTGACAGTCTGCTGCATGCTGTTGCCGGAGGAGGTTGTCGGTGTTGTGCAGGGTGCTCAGCTCTCCACGGAATATCTACTGAGATGTTTGGGTTTTGGCCTCCTATGTAAGTTGTGCACTTATTTTGACACGTTGGGAGAATAAATGTTGTTATAAACCAATTTGCAACTGTGTGCCTTGCCATCTTTGGGTTTGAAAGTCCAGTCTTTTTAAGGTTACATTACCTTCACCCGAGGCGGGGTGTGACACACTGATATAAAAAGAACGTCTCTTAAGTACTACTTAGTTCATTCGTTCGCAGCAAAGAGCCGTTAAAAAGAATCAAATTGCTCCTCCACACCACTAGTAACGGGTCAGGGAAGAACCAATGATATTTTATGCAGATGCAGGAATTTTAAAAAACTTTCTTCTACACTGTGAGATATATATATATTTTTTTATATTATTGATTTCTTAGTATTGATTAGTCTTAATGAAAAAAAATCTGATATGTTTAGGGAACGGACATTAATATTATAGTATCATAAATAGTGCATTATGGTATAGATCCAAATAAAAACCTGAACCTATTGAATTGAAATGTGGTTTAATAAGGGGCCTGGGGCGGTGAGGGATTCACTCCGAGTGCTGTTCTAGTATTTTAATTGATTTCAGAAATTCACATCATTGAGTTCTGACTCACCTCCTTTGTTTTTGAAGTACTCTGAGTCTTTCCACATGAGCGGGACCCGAAGGTCTGCAAGGTGAAAATTGTAGATAGGGGATAAGAACATCAGTTATTTTTGTCCATTTGTGGGAAGATGCTTTTGCTCCCACTCACCTGAAAGGGCTACTTTTCCAGTACATGGCACTGTGTCTTCAGAGGACCTGCAGGTAAAGATCATTTATCAACCATCCACACAGTCAGGGGAAATAACATGGAGTAAGTCCCACTAGACACATACATGTGTGTGGATTCTGCATGCACATGTGTAATGTTACATATAAATTATAAGCCAATTCATTTGGTAAACCCTCACATATACTGTATAATCTTGACACGTGTCTGCCCTCTAGTGGCTGATAGCAGACATACCAATATCCACAATCACCTCACTTACCTGTATAACTGTATAACCTCCCTTTACACCCACCAATCTATCATCCACAGTATTTACCCACGCATACAGTTTTGTGCGCCATCTGACCTGCGTCCTACTCCCCGTAGGATTTGAGCTTTCCTCATCTTCTGCAGTTGGCTGAGCAGGGCCAGGATGCGGGCGTTGCAGGCCAGCAGGCTCTTTGAGGCCTCCAGGGCCTGCTCTCTTCGGGAACAGGCGGCCAGCAGCTTACTGGCGCCCTCCCGCATCCGCACCTCCCTCTCAATGTGCCTTAGCAACTCTTTGTCCTGGAAAAATATATTATTGTAACTAAACAGGAAGCTCAAAAGGTTCTGAGGATGGTAGTGAGGTTTATCAGGCCTTCAGGACCCAAACAGTAAGGGGGTCAGAGCATGAATACACTGCATTCTTAGCCCAGGCTACAGCACTGTAGCCCCATAGGGATGTCAGTGACCGTCAGTTGATCCAGAACTTTGGTCCAGACGTAAATAAGTCGACAGCTCCTAAATGGTTTGGCACGTATGTTTGAACATCCTGAGCCAGCGCGGTTACATAACAAGCACTCGGAACTAGTGTAGGTTACATTAGTGTTTACAACACTGGAATAAGTGCAACACATTTAACCCCTGGATACAATCCAGCTGTCATAACAGGAGAGTCGGATAGAGATCAATGAGATGGGGCTAACGTTATCTTTCTAACGATATACAGTGAGCAAGAATGAAAACAGAGCGATGGAATAACGATTTCAAAGTCCACGTGAGTGTGGAATTTTTCTGTTGATAATCTATATCGTAGCACATTTCCAAATGAGTGAAATATTTCTTGTAAACAAACTGTTAAAAGCCTCTAAATCTTTTCAAGTGTGATGATGACTATAAAAGTTTCATATTAATAATAATAATTTGAATTTATTTTGCAGCTTTTAAGGGACCCAACGGTGCTCAGCAGAGTTAGAAAGAAAACTTTCAAATGATAAACACAGCCTGAATATTAATGTCGTGCAAATGTTTCTTAGATTTGTTTCACTGCGGATATCATTACATAGTGTGCTATTTGTTTGTGGATCCCATAAACTTGGAAACAGTGTTTTGGGGTTTTCCATGTATTAAAGAGCCAAACAGCACATGTGAGGAGAAGTTGAGCTTCAGGGATCAGAGGGTTGTTACATAATTCAGTGAAGTATTCGGAGCTTAAGCCTCGATACTGTGTTGTGTCTTTGTTATAAAGTTCCCTAAGAATTAGCTATTACCATAACCTGAGCTTTACTTTTGACCTTTAATATATTAAATTTTTGTTTGTTTCTTTTTTCATTATTATACAAATTAACAGTAATTCATATTTAGAAGTTAATAATAGTTGTTAAATATGGAAAAACACGTTTTACAATACTTTTTTTCAAGGTTTTTTCCCACATACACAGAGAATTCATTGAATTGGAATCATGATCACATCAATGCAAAGATAATTTATCTGACATGTACCGTGTAGCTCTGAAGAATTAGTAGATATTTAGAGTTTTATTCCAGAAATCACCAAAATGAATTTCTATACTGGAGCACAATGCGCATATTAATCAGAAATATAAAACAGGGGAAAGTAAATCTCTTTTCACTGACCTTAGTGTTTTCGTTCATGTTACTTCTCCACTGTGCCTTGGAGGTCGGCTCCGGTCCCTGAACAGTCAGCAGGCGGTGCAGTGAGCAGACTGACTAATCCTACAGTTGACTACAAGCGTTAAGAGTGGACCTGCAGACGGAGCCGCTAGTTAGTCAAAAAAAAGATCAAAACCGGTCTTAAGCCTCACTACAAGAGGTTGCAGCAGGAGGGATTAGAGGAGTCTCAAACCTTAATGTGTCTCGGTTCCGCAGCTCCATCACTGGCACTAGTGAATGTTAAATATATTGTGATTCACACAGAGTTTAACGGTAAAAGATTAAAGTACATTTTGATTATAGTGTATACAGTGATGGTGTCTGAGGGTTTCTTAGGTCATGAAGTGTGACGGCGTGAATCGGATTAGATTATTGTATGGTGCAATAGCTTGAACCCTCAGTGTAAATCCCTCATGTGGTGCACAACTAGGACATGAGCGGTGATGTAAAAATTCAAAGCAGGCTCATTAAAACATTCATTGAGTGACGCCAGCATTTCAAGTGTGCCCCGTGACTTCTATTACAACAGGTCACAACTGACAATCAGTATCCAAAACTGCAGCATGTTCTTAACAGCTCAAAGTGATCATCATATTAGAAATACAATAGTATTATATACGAGCAGTATTTTCTCAATATTGCTTGTACATCACAGTAAACACTCAATCCAGTGGTGTTGGAAGAATATGTTTTATTCTGATGCTATAAAAATCCATCTTTTACTTTGGATTTCTGAATGAAACATTTAAGGACACAGTGTTTTGTTTCAAGTAATGTCTAGAGTTTTCTAAATGAAATAATTTTTAAGCTATTCTTTAAAAAAAAAAAATCAAATTCAAAGACAGAATTGGTTGAGATTAAAATAAATTATGAAACATTATCACAAAAATACACATGCGCATAAACGTTAAAAACGTAGCACGTTTAAATGTACAACTGTACACTGTGACCTAATCCAGTCGTGTTACCCATGTTGTGGTCTGGAAAGCAATATGGGGAAACATTTAAAGAACTCTTTGTTATTCTACAATATTTACATTATTATAGCTGTAAATAAACAACTTCAGAAATTGGAGGCTCGAAACATAATGAATTGTTGAGAAAAAGCTGCCGCCTCCTTCCCTCAAACTGGTTATTTACCTGTTTGCTATGAAGGTGACCAAAACATCTTGGCAAGCACAAGTAGTATATACACTGACTAAGTTCACCATAGACAGTAAATAAAGATTGATGACACTGCAGCTCCCACAAAGTGAAGCAAAAGCGTCCTGATCACCACCTGGTGGCTGGCTGCAGTCTCCTCTTTGATGGATGGGTCATGGACCAAAATAAAAGTCAAACAGTGTCTCTCATAGGGGCAACATCCTTCGAAGGCTGCATTTCAAGAGCGCTTGTGTCACAGCGGCGCCGCTTAACCGTCCCACTTCGAAGGCTCCTTCAAATGCTGCCAACAAATGCGTCCTTCACCAGAGAAACGAGGGTTATAATGGGTGTATCATTCCCTGCCAAGACTATCCCAGGATTCATTGAGCCTCATTGACAAAATGTTTTTCATAAAGGTAATGGCAACCAGATGTCCGATGCTTGAGTATCATGTTTCAACTCAACAAGTTCAACAACAAGTTCATGTGTTAAAACACAGAGGGACATTGACACGTTCACGTCCAACTACAGCTCTGTTGCTAAGCAAGGGCGGGACAGGCTGCTGCACCGAAATCCTCTGTAGACGAGACCATCTCAACTCGGTTCAGCCTTCGTGGTCTGCGCGGCCCCTCCAAGGAGGCAATCTTCATGGGCCACGGAGACCATGTTCTTGAAAGGATGAAACTCCTGAATTGAACACATTTTTCTAAAAGATGGTCTTTGTCATTTTAGGTAATCCGTATCACACTGATGCATGTCCAAGTGCTCATTTTTCTGTCTCCGTAAGATGGTGGCATTCAAATCCTGGTAATTTTAGCTTTGTTTCTGAAGTGGGAGGACGTGGAGATGAATCTTTATATGCAGTCAATGTTGTAAACATACAATTGTACAATGTTTATACGTTCAAAATGCTTGTGAGAGTGAAATCGTTTTTGTAAACATAGTAAATTCAGCTTGACTTCACTACAGGGGAAAGAAAGCTTTTTAGTCATAAATAAATCTTTACAGAGAAAACTTTACACAACAGAATGAAGAAAAAGCTGAGGGGCTGGCAGGTCCTTCCTCTCACTCCCCCTTTCATCCCTACTCCACTTCAGTAAAAATATCACTTAAGAAGTACTGAGACACACTGGTGGGCTCCACCTGTGTAGCACTGCTCTCCACACAGTCACTTTGCTGCGGAGCTGAAACCTACAACAAAGAAGAACAACGGATCAGCTGTAATCAATGTAACAATTCCACTGGAGTAAGATGGCGGTCCATCCAGCTCTGTAGCCAGTAACCCGTCTTACCTCAGCTGTACACTGAGAAGTGCTGGGACTGGTCAGTGCTGGCAATGTGATAGAAGAGGTTGAATGGCTGAGTTTCTGTGGCTGCTCTGTGTGACCAGGTGAGGGAGCGACAGTGAAGGTTGAAGCTGCAGGTGTCGAGGTGGAGTGTTTTCTTGTGCGTGGAGTTTGGACCTTAGGGCCCTTGGAAGCTGCTTTGCCACGAGGAGGGTCGCTGGTGTTGGCGTCCGAGAGGAAAGAAGGGAAATCCTCGGGTTTTCTGTCATTATTAGAAAAAACTTAAATAACATGATCCTTATCAGACATGTCGAATTATCATGATGGTTGTTCTTTGTCCAGCATCACCATGAGGACATCTAGTTTTGGCCAATACTGTGATATATGATCTAATTCCTGAAGACAATCAAACATTGATTAACATCGATTTACACTTTCGTAGCCACAGACAAAAGAGGAGATGTGGACGCAATGAAATGCTAAGAAATAGGCGACCTGTTTTTAATTTAAATGGAATCAAAGTCAAAACCGAACTCAAATCATATTTCAGTTGCTTTTTGCGAGTTGATATAAATGTAGCTAAATTTGTAAAATGGACACGTAATATCTTACTGTTACAATCACTTGCCCCTAAATCGTACGGAACTAAATTGGATTGTGGCAGATTTTGTGATATCAGCAAACATATCATAACATTGGCCAAAGAATCTATATCAAATCATATTGTGATAAAAACTGTTGATTTACGCCCCTGGAATATAACCTGTTAAACATCAATAATTAACAATCGTCAATGACATGTTGTGTTGTGTTATCATGCTGTTAACATTTAATTACAGCCTTACAAAGCTGCTCACATGCTGCAGACTCCTTAGTTCTGTTAAATTTAAGTATTTTAAATGTCTTTTCCTCACCTTGCCCGAGTGATCCTCCCCCTGGTCTTTTCCTGAGTTTGTGCTCTTGGACTTCTATTCTCTGGACTCTTCCCAACCGACGGAGTCTCCTTTCCTATGTCTCCATGGTCACCACTCCTCTCCCGAGGTTCAGTGACACCGACCTTGCCTGCGGTTGTTTTTGCATCAGAGGTTTCTGCCTGCGTGGAAGGCCCAGGACGGCCTGACTCCTGGTTGGTGTTCGCAGCAATCGTCTTACTGGCTTGTGTCTTCTTTGTAGTATTGGGCTTCACCTGCACTTTGGCTGGTTTGAAGAAAGACAAGTACATGATGAAAAACATGTGTCCAGTTAGAGTGCATGTGAGGAGTTTATGAAGAGTTTGTCTTTCCCCTGCATACCTCGTCTTCCAGTTCCTGATATCCTCTTCTTGGCAAGGTGGGTTTCAGTCTTGGCATCACTCTGTACAGTTTCTGGTAATGTGGGGGGCTGGACTGTCTCTGTTCCAAAAAACACACAAGATCAACATTAACAATCAGTAATATGAGATGAACCACTTGTTAAAACAATATATATGATGAAATCACTCTACCCTGTGGATCTTCTGGATTCTCCATGACTGAGACCTGGTGTGGGTAAAAGAAAATGTAAGATAACAATTGACATTTCACACAAGTGGTACCTTTCAGCTTCACTCACTTTATGTACAGCCGAGATGGACACAGGGACACTAGAGAGAGATGTGTCTTCCTCTGGTGACAGACTCTCTCCAGGAACACTGCAGAGAAGTAAAGAAGGGTTGAGGAACCATTAGCTTTACAAAACAGGCTGCAAGTCTGCCTGGTTAGCAAGCTGATGAGAGGAATGCACAAACCTCTGTTGCTGTATTGGTGCATCTCCATCTGGAAGATAAGGTAGGGGCCCTGCTGCACTGTCCACCAGCTCCCCCGAGGAGCAGACTGGGATTTCACTCAGTGAAAGGATGAAAAACGGTACATCTGAACCTGAAGGCATCGGCTCGGACGTCACTGAGGAGCAGGGTGGGGGGGGAGAGGTTTTCACATACACCATAATGACTACACACTGCACAACACAAATCATCTGATGTGAGTGGAACGTGATCCATGATTGACTTACAGTCTGGGAATATTGTGAGACATGGATGACTTTGGGTCCCCTCTGTGCCTAATGTGGATGTGTTCTAGGATTTAAGGAATCAGAGAACAGTATTTCAGGATAAATCCTTACGAATATAAAATTGTTAGATACGTAAACAGAAATGGATGTAGCCTTCTATCTATACTCTGCGTTCATTTTGTGCACGTCAACTGTAAGCTTATGGATTGAGACGAAGTGGAGCAGTACCACTGGAAATCCTGAGAGGCAGTGGAGCCAATCGCTCAAGCAAGACGACCATGAGACACAAGCAACACATTTCAACAAAAGTGGAATTTTCTGAGCAAAACAAGATGGTAAAAAACTACAGGAATCGATATGATGCTACTTTTCCTGGGCACATGGACCAACAGAGGATTTGGCCTCTTTCTTAGGAGATACATACAACCTCTTCCACCATTGCCATGTTTGTTGTTGTCAGACACTCGAGACTTTGCGCTGCCCTCTAGTGGATGTATTCTATGTAATATATTCCATAGGATGCATGGTGGACATCTATGAGGGCAAGGATGTTTACATTGTTTAAAACAGACAGATGTCTTTTTATATGTTAAGGCAGCATAAATCAGCCTCTAAATGTGATTGGGTGTCACTAAACAACATTCTTAATACAACAGTGGATACTGTTAAACTACAATAATGCATTCATAACACTGTAACATATTGTCAACTGCAGAGTACAAGCATGGTAAGGAATCTGTATCATACAATAACACAATGAGAATAAGTTTTTAGCATTTGTTATTAGTATGATGTTACATATCTGGAAAATACCAATATAAACAAGCAGGCATTTCAATACAAAAAGACACTGCAATCATACTTGTTATCCCACATATTGATTAATATCTTACTTGAGAAAAATTGTCCACTGCTTGCGTCACACAACCCATAGAGGACACAGCATCATTTGAATGGGAGTCACTCTCCTGATGAATAAATTGCGTCAAACCCAGCAAGGACTGAGGATCATTTGGGCAGGACTCTTGGTGACTATGTGATTCAACAGCTCCCTCTACTGGATCTGGAATGTTGGGTCGGAGTTCAGACACGGGGTTAAGGGAAACTGAAGCGTCAAAACTTTCTGATTGAGCACCGGAATCTGTGAAAATAGAAGAACCATAAGTGGCAGTAATTTAAAAAAAACTGCTCACCATTATTGGAGACAAGAAAACTTTTCATTTAGGGTTTCAAACCTGCTTTTGCTTGTACTGGGGACCGAACTTGTTGGGGCTGTTGAGGCCGACTGCTGCGTCCCAGGTTGGGTTTGGGAATAATAAGCCTTCCTCTTCGACTTTGAGGGCCTTTTTTTGTAGACTTGGAAGAGTCTGTGAGTTCTAACTGAGAACTGTCAGTTCTGTAAGTGGAAGTAAACAGTTACAAGATAACTTCCTACTTAAAATGTATTACATGACGTTCAAAATCTATAACTAGTATTTAGATTAAAAGACAAAAACGTTTTCATAGAATCAGGAATATAAAACTAACATCTTACCTTGAAGCGGATTGAGTTTTGTCAATTGATGTTTGATGAGTTTCGGTCGTTTCTGAACATTGCTGGGCTGCATCTTGACTTTTTACTTCTGAGTCACTTTCTGGACATGACTGAGGATAGCTCTCTGTTGGATGGACGGTTGTTATGGAGAAGACATTCGTTGCCAAAACCGACGATATTTTTGACTCTGTGGAGCCACCTTCTGGAGACTGAGACTCTGAGGCCGTAATTGGATCAGAGACTTGTGAAGCAGGTCCAGCCTCCACGCTGTCATTATTTGACATTTTGTCCCTCGTGGATTTCGTCTCAAACGTGGACATTTCAATGATTTCACTTTCAGGGATTTTGTCTGGCAACAAGGCCTGATTCTCAGCAACGCATGATGTTGCCATGACAATACCATCAGAAGATGTACCCTCTGTCTTTTCCGACTCTGCAGGAGCAGATTTTTTCAAACTGAGTTCTGTATTTAACGGACACTGCGATGATGTCAAGAGCTTTAAGTCCTCCTCTATCAGTTTCACTTCTGTTTGTGAATTGTCCACAGGTGATGGTTCTGATGTTACATTTGAAGAGGTGTCCATAACTGAGGGTTCACTGATTGTCTTTGGCTGCAGTTTTATCCGTGTGGTTTTGGTGGAGGATACTTTGGAAAACTGTTGTCTTCTATGAGGTACATTTGGTTCTGAACCTTTTAAGATTGAGTGTAGTCCAACTTCTGTCAGTTGTTGCATAGTTGCAGATGATTCCTCTGTGGGTTTATGACTAGAGCATAATTCCAGTGATGGTACAGAAACCGTAGAAGTGTCAGTACTTTGAATTGGAAGCGAGATGCTGCAAATTGGTGGAGCTTCTATCTCTGCTGTTGTCTTCTTAGTGGATTGAGGCTTTACAGTTGGGCTGGAGGGTGTCTCCACAAGCTGCACCTGCATGACAGGGTCTTTTGTGGTTTGAGGTTTGGACCGAGCGGTTCTTGATGTCTGTGCTAGGTTTGGTTTAGGTTTGATTTTTTGAGCTCTCCTGATCTGGCAGGTCGATGCCACTTCCCTCTCTTCTTTCTGACTGACTTGTAAATCCTCAGATGTAGCAAATGAAGCAGGGTTGTCAGTGCTCTCTTGGACTGAAGCTGCATCACCAGTTGCCATTTTGTCATTTGTCGATCCAGATGTTGACCCTGTGTCTATGTAACTGGTTTCAGAAATGCTCTGGTTTTGCGAGTACACTTGACCAACAAGTGCATCAGCTGTCCTTCTCTCCTCAGTTGTAGACAGCATCTGTGTGGGTGTAAGAGTAGAGCCTAAATCAAACAGTGGTATCAAGACTGAAGCAGGACCAGTGCTGTGACAGGGTTTTTCAGGAGAGGTGCCACAGATTGCTTCGGATTCTCCTTTAGTTTTTTCATTGACTTTGGGGACTGGAGTCGGGCTGGAGTCTTTCTCGGTGTCTTCTGTGGTTTGAGGTTTAGATCGAGCAGTTCTTGTTGTCTGTGCTAGGTTTGGTTTGGGTTTTACCTTTTGAGATCGCCCTCTCTTGAACTGGCAAGTAGATGCAGCTTCACTCTCTTCTTTCTGACTGACAGGTACATCGTCTACAGGTGTAGCTGATGGAGCAGGATAGTCACTAATCTTTGGAGCTGAGTCTTGCCCAACTTGTGATTTTGTGACAGCTGAGTCAGATGTTACCAGGTTATCCCTACTCTCGGTTGTTCCATCACGAGTTGCCATTTTTTCATCTGTGGATCCAGATGTTGACCCTGTGTCTCTGTTACTGGGTTCCGAGAGGATTTGGTTTTGTGAGACACTCTGATTCAATCCACCTTCTGTCCTTTTCTCATCAGTTGTAGACATTTCTATTGCGGGTGTATGGGTAGAGCCTAAATCGAATGGTGGTATCAAAGCTGCAGCAGGACCGGTGCTCTGACTTGGATATTCAGGAGAGGTGCTGCTGGTTGCTTCTGGTTCAACTTCTATTGTTTTTTCATGGATTTGGGGGTCTGGAGTTGGGCTGGGGTCTTTCTCTACTGTGGCATTTGTAGTTTGAGGTTTAGATCGAGCAGTTCTTGTTGTCTGTGCTAGGATTGGTTTGGGTTTTACTTTTTGAGATCGCCCTCTCTTGATCTGGCTAGTAGATGCAGCTTCACTGTTTTCTTTCTGACTAACAGCTACAGCGTCTACAGGTGTAACAGAAGAAGCAGGATGGTCACTGCTCTCTTGGACTGGAGCGGAGTCCTGCCCAACTTGTGATACTGTGATAGATGTAGCTAGGTTATCCCTACTTTCAGTTGCTTCATCACATGTTGCCATTTTTTCATTTGTGGATCCAGCTGTTGACCCTGTGTTTCTGTTACTGGGTTCAGAGAGGATTTGGTTTTGTGAGACACTCTGATCCAATCCACCTTCTGTCCTTTTCTCTTCAGTTGTAGACAGTTCTATTCCGGGTGTATGGGTAGAGCCTAAATCAAATGATGGTATCAAAGCTGCAGCAGGACCAGTGCTCTGAGTTGGTTTTTCAGGAGAGGCGCTGCTGGTTGCTTCTGGTTCGACTTCTATTGTATTTTCATGGATTTGGGGATCTGGAGTTGGGCTGGGGTCTTTCTCTACTGTGGCTTTTGTAGTTTGAGGTTTAGATCGAGCAGTTCTTGATGCCTGTGCTAGGATTGGTTTGGGTTTTACTTTTTGACATCGTCCTCTCTTGATCTGGCTAGTAGATGCAGCTTCACTCTTTTCTTTCTGACTGACAGGTACAGCATCTACAGGTGTGACGAAAGCAGCAGAATGTTGACTCCCTACGTGAACTGGAACAGAATCTGATGTTTCAGATGTTGCTAAATTACTACAGAAACTCTGAATTATTTCAGCATGAGACTTCAGCTTTTGATCCGACATCTTGTCTCTGGTGGCTTGTTCTCCACTGGGTCCCAACTGGGTATCAGAAAAGCATTGACTCTGGTGTTCTGAGGCACTTTGGTCTAATGCTGCTGCCCCTGACCTGTCCTGAGTGACACACAGCTCTTCTGTGTGTTTAACTTTAGTAGAGGAATCTTCATCTATTGATGATGTTGGAGTATTTTCTAGTACCTTCGAGGTTGTTTCTTCAGGAGCTGATGGTGATTCAGTGACTTGAATGTTTGAAGCTTCTGTGTTTGTCTCTCCAGCTGTCTGTTCTGTTGATGTATCTGGTTGGGATTTGGGCTGTTCAGTCCTGGAGTCTCGGCCCAGGTTAGGTTTGGGTTTAACCTTGGACAAGCGTCCTTTTCTGGTCTGTGGAGAGTGTTTCTTTGCACTTTCTGGACATGACTCTAACTGAGGGCAAAAATCTGTATAAGACACAGTCTTCTGCCCACCACACGACTGATCACTAGTTTCAACCTTTGGAGCGTCACCACTGTCTGCTGTACCTTGTTGTGGCTCCACAGTATCAATAATTTCTGCTATTTCTGTGTCTCCATGATCAAACATGATATGAATTTCACAGTTTTCCTCTTGGTCAGCATCTCCCAGGTGTTGCTCAGTTTCTTCTGCACCTACTGATGTTGTCCCTGCATTTTAAGACAATGCCACATATTAAGTTTACTGAAAATGAAAAAAAAACACTAAAAAAGTTCCAATCGCAGAAATCTCGTAGCATCTGTCTCGTACCTGTTGTGTGGTCTTCTGTGACTATTTGACTCTGTTCTGAGAGTTGAGTCAGGTTGCCGATGGTCAACAGAGTTTGAGCAGCTTCATTGTAGCTCTCGTCTTCAGTTACTGAAAGAAAAGACACCGCAAAACATGAATGAAATAAAACTAAAAGATGAGTAATCCACTGGCAACTAGTCAGAGTACCTCTTCAACATACCTTCTGGGTGTTCTGAAGAGAGGAAATCTATAACATCCTGCAAAGTAAACAAAGAGTGTGATTATTATTGATCATTGTATGAGCCTTCTTTAAAAAGGTGATTACACCCGGACAATAAAATGCTGCAGTATGCTCATCCAGCTCAGCAAATTATAAAATATAAAAAGCTGGAAGAATCAGTTTCTTCATTTAATGTGTGATAAAAAAAATAAAATTGACATGAGGTCATAAGTCATAATATGATAGTGATACAGCAACAGACAAATACATGCATTAAAACTGAAAAAAAAAATAAAATAAAAAAATTGCATTTTATCAATATAGATAAAACTAAATAATTTGAAATTATAAAATGTTTAGTGTGACAGGGGTTAATGATTTAATATCAGCTGTAATACATTTTAGACATGATAAACTTACAACCAGCAGGTCCAACTGATGTTCACATGGTTCAGCTGTGCCGGTGTCATTTTGTGCCAGATCGAATGAGGAATCAGGGCACAGTACATCTTGGGAGAGGCCCAACACATCAGGCATATCGGCCAAAATATCAAGCTATGGATGGGATGGGGAGGGTCAGAGTGGAGGGTGTGAATTATGAAATGCAAAACCATGCACAAAGAAACACGGATGCAAAAAACAATACAAAAATGCGTGTTTTATGAATTATGTCAAATTAAATCAAATGAATGGTAGCTGTTCAAGATGTCTGTGAAAACAGTTTCCCGTACCTCCTCCATAGTCTCTTCCACCTCTGAAATCACAGGATGCGGGGAGCGCAGGCTGGCCGGCACAAACACAGGGGCAGTGCTGTCCTCACCGGGGCTACACAGAGGGTACTCCTCCTCCTCTATCTCTTCCTGATCCTGCTGCTCTTCATCTTCATCGCTGAAATCTGACCGAGAGGTCCTGAGTGTGACTAGTTTGGGCTTTTTGGACTGTTGGGCTGATTGTTGCTTTGAGGATCGTCCCCTCTTGGCTGTGCATTTGGGTTTAGGCTTGGCAGCAGAAGCAACTGGTGAGGCAGGGGAGGAATTGGACGCAGAGGTGGGTTCTTCTTTGGCGGGGTAATTCAGGAGCTTGGTGGGCTTGGGCAATCTTCCATACCTACAAAACATAGTCAGAATAAGTACAAACCAGTATACAAGTATAATTTTCTAATATTGATACTAATAATATTTTATTAGATAGTAGTTTCTTTGAAGGGTGGGAATGTCAGCATTTCTGGATAGTTTTGAATGAGAGTGTCTTTTAAGACATGAAGTATTTTGTACCTGGTAGGTCTTGGAGGCAGAGCAGTGACATCCTCTTCTTCAGAGGAAATGTCAGCATCGTCTGACTTCCTCTTATTATCCTCTCTTAAGGGTGATGAATCTTTATTTACCTAAAGGTTTAACATAGCTTTTGTGAGATACAGTTACGAAAAAATGTGTCGCAAAATGTGAGGAATGTGAACTGAAACTGAGATAATAACCTGCTCCTTCGAGGCTCCATCAGTCACACTCTCGTCTTCTTTATCTGAGGCAGTATCTTTGGCCTTTGTTGAGTCTGGTGGAAACTTTTTACTCCACTTTCGTCCCAAAGGCAGTAGTGGTTTTGGCGCTCTGCCTCTGGAAAGTTTAGCTGGCTTGATTGCTGTGTCCTTGGAAGCATTCACGTTCTCAGTCTTTTCAGACCTAATTATTTGGAAAAAACGATGTATTGAAATTCAAACTTTAAATACATGAACATAGTTTACTTAGAGAACATTTCTACAGTTTACTTACATGTCTGGAGTTGTTTGGTCTTCGGCAAGAGCAGCTTCAGGGTCTTCAGGTATGCAGGCCTCACCTGAGCATTGAAGCAGATCATAATTAAGTTGCAAGAAGCCGAATACAATGTGAAAGCACACATGGAGAAACAGGAATAATGTGGTCACAAATTACTTTCTGGGGCTGCATGGCCCCTTTCTATAGCCTGGAAACCAGATCAATCAGCAAGTTTATGTTGATCCCCATCCATTTTGAAACTGAATGAGCCAATCACAACTATTTCTCTAAAATGAGGCATATTTGATACAATGACTGACAGAGTAGCGCCCAATTGGAGCGTGGATGGGGCATTTCTATTCACAACCAAGATGTGCATTTTCGCCAGGTCAATCAAAGTCTGGTTTTTGTCTCCCAAGTCAAATTACTCTGCACTAGACAGAGGTTTTTATATGCTCTGATTGACAGTGATGGAAATGAGAAACCAAGGTGAAAGCACCAATTTGGCAAGACAGTGACGTGAGAGAGCTTCTCAGGCTCAGAAAAAAATAAAAGACAAACTCATATACTGGCAAAGGAAAATTACCAATCTTTTTTTAGGTTTCACTTGCGTTTACAAAAAACTGGACGGTATATTTTCTCTATGATTGCAGCAGGACTGCTTGACATATAGTATTTAAGTTATCTTTCAAAATGCTTACCCTCATCAATGCTGCTAAAAACTTTAATTCCGATGATGTTTTCCTACACCTGACATCTATTGCACTTCTGTCCGTCCTGGGAGAGGAATCCCTCACATGTGGCTTTCTCTGAGGTTTCTACATATTTGTACCTGTTAAAAGGGTTTTTAGTAGTTTTCCTTACTCTTGCTGAGGGTTAAGGACAGAGGATGTCACACCATGTTAAAGCCCTATGAGACGAATTGTGATTTGTGAATATGGGCTATACAAATAAAATTTGATTGATTGATTGATAAAAGTAGAATTGGTCCATGCTGTAGTCTTTTTACATTCTTCTGGAACTCACACATTACCTTGATATTACATTGATAACCTGGAAATCAAAAATGAACTGAGCCTGATGTATTGCATTTCTTGAAATCTTGTTAGAATCTAGTTAGAACCAATTAGGTAAAACTAAATGGCAGCTCCCATGGATCTACAAAGCAATATTTACTATTTAATTCTACCAGGTTATCTAGAAATTGTGAACATTTTCCTGAAACAAGTAAACGCTAGTGTACCTTGTTCATTGTTCTTTTCACCAGTTTTCTTTTTCTTATCATTTGCTTCCTCATTCACAGCTGCCTGTTTAGCCTTTCTTTTGCGTTGTTTCTTAGGCTTGGAAACAGGGGTTCCTCCTTCATTACAGAGATTCTCGTTCTCTTTCTCTCCCTCCTCTTCCTCATCCTCCAGATTTGGAACTTCATTGGCATCGTCTTCATTTTCTTCCTCCACATCACTCAGCGTGCTTTCAGCTTTTTTGCCTGTAGAGGGAACGAGAACGTTGCTGTACTCCAGACTGTAATCCATAACCCTGAGCATAAAACATGGTAAAATAAAAAAAAAGACAAGATAAATACCCTTTGCCTTTCTCTTTGACTTCTTCGGGGAGTTCTTCTTAACGAGTGTCTTGAGTTTCTTCCTGTTTTTCTGAACCTCCAAAATTTTCTCAAGAAGCTTAGAAAAATACTCAATATCCAGCTTGCGTCTCTCTCCTACAAAACAATTGGCAGTAAATATTGCATCAAAATAAACACAGGGGCCATTCATTTAATGTCATATTTAACCAGCCAAATAAAGTGCTACTGAATACTTACTAAACGCCTTGTCAATCCTCCAGGAATTCTCTCGCTCCTCTTTTTTGAATTTGTTCTGGAAGTTAAAATACAGTTTAAATAGTTTTAATGAATTTATTTAAACAGTTGGAATCTTCTCCTTTGTCCTACTATACAAATATATGTATGTATGTAGTAATAGCCTGGTCATAGTAAACATCTCTGACCTTTATCTCTGATCGAGCTCTGTGAGGAAACAGTTGGCAAATCATGGAGAAGTCTGTCCCCACCATACTGACTGACAGGTAGAACATGTCTGTCTCTGTTGAAAACAAAATATTCAACTAATTAAAAAGGTGAAAACGGAGAAAAAGCTTTGTTATAAAAAAATATTGTAAGTCTGGATCTTATTATTATTATATATGCCAACCTTCACTGGACCAGGGTTTTGAATAGCTGCTTCTCCTGAAGCTGGAGTACGTTGTCGTGGAGCCACGCTCAAAGATGGGATCTCGACCCTGTGCTGGGTTTGGTCCTTTTGCTCGCTGGACTTCCACCGTCAAGCTGAGATGCAGGTAGAGAGGATATTATTAAACATACAAATGGTTCCATCATCTCTTAAATCACAGTTATTTTTACATTGAGAAGACAATTCACATGTATGAGGACAGTTTGGATGCATTTTTAGTTATCAAGATAATGAAAAACTGAAGTGTGTACAACCTTTAACCAACAAAAACAAAGAAAAGAGAAGTCAATAAATATGAAAGAATGCACTGACCTCTCTTCATCAATGATGAGAGAGCCATCCTCTGCTACTTTGACTTGAGGAACCATGAGTGAGTCATCCTCTTCGTCTGCCATCTCCTCTTCATCCTCCACCGTGCTCGGCAGTTCAGGGGGAGCTTCGGGTTCCGGCACTTTCTCTGGAGACCTGCAGGCGATAAATTATAAACAGAAACAGATTATAAATCAGAGAGAAGGAATGTGCAGCACCATCGGCCTCAGGTCTCAAATGGCATTCTTCTCTCCTTCCACAGTCTTCCACCAGCATCCTGAACGATATTTTGACAACAATTTGAATCATGCAATCACACAGCTGACATATATTTGACTGTTTTTGTTATTTGCCATTTACTTTTAATGACACCGATTCCTTTCCGATATATAAATATTCCACCAAAACAGGCCCCCTCACACCATTTTACAAAGGCAGAATCAATGCATCCTGGGCTTAACACCAACCAGGACATTTGTGATTGGTTTAAAGAGATACAAACAAGCCTGGACATATTTTGCTCTAAAAGCAGAAAGATAATGGGTGCAGCCACACCATTCTCAAGCACTGACACAGCACTGATAGGTCTGGCTTTACAAATGGACAAGCAACTTGTACTGGTTATTGACTAAAATAATCCAGACTATTCTGTCTTTCAGTCAATCACTTAGGCCGTCTTCAGACAAACTGATAAAGATGTCTGTACAATGGGGTCAGGACTTTGTCCAGAGATTGCTTATCATAAATAAAGAACGCAGCAGGACATCCTCCTATCGGACGCATTCACAGCACCACAGAACATTCAGGCGAGGGGAGGTGCAGCCTGCAGGAGGCGGGTCATAACGTATAAATTCTGCTGCGGAGATCACATGAGTTTGTTTACAGCACATCGATACAGGCATCGGCCAATATTATCAAAACCTTTCGAATATCATCCTCTTTGCAAGTTGATGTCTTTGTTGGCGACTTCTATGTGTATGGCTCTTTTGTTTGTTTTTGTATGTTTCAGGTATTTCACGTGTTAGAAACGTCATCAACACATCCACTCACTTGTGGGGAGTCCTCCGGAAAATATCCTGCCTTTGTGTTATGTGGGCTCACAGTTCGGACATTATCCTGTGTTTTTACTTGGTGACTGACAAGAAAAACTGTGAATTTACGGAGCCTCTAAGTTGGACCTTTATGTTCTCACCTACAGCCCCTTTTAGGGCTGCTCAATTAATCGAAATATAATCGTGATTACGATTATTGGGTCAAACGATCTCCAAACTACTATAATCGAGTTGAAACGATTATTTGGCATTTTTTTCTAAAGAGACGCACATGCGCAATTCAGTCCCTCCTCTAAAGCATTCAGCGCGGCCCCGCTGACCGGCACTCACTCTCAAGCAGCTGTGAAGTTAAGGAGGCGAGTTGTGTGTGTGGGGCCCGGAGGTATTTAAAAAACAGCGCGAGTGGAAAATGGCAGAGGGAGGGCAGCCACGTCTGATCGACAAAAAGTTATGTTGTATGGGAACACGTCGGATTCAAAGAATCCGACGAGCAGCAGCACCACACAGTGTAGCGGCTGCGCCGCACAGCGTCCACTCTACAGCGCGCAGCCGCCGGCTATTCACACCTGCGCGGGTCAGCTTGCGATTCTCCGCTTGTTGTTGTATGGAACCCGTTCAATGTCGGGGTTCGGGGGTAAATGATGATGGTCCTCATAGCCCCCCCCACCCCTCTCTTTCTCTCTCTCTCTGTGTGCTTGTACTGGGGGGGCAGATGGGGACATTTAATATTGAGAGGAAATTTCAAAGTTCTCAGTTACAAAGTGTTTTTATGGAGAGTGTTAATGTTGCCATCATTAAGGGTTTGAATAACCGGGTACCGATATCCTGCATGGTTTCACGGAGGAATAAGACACGCAGCCGTAATCGGTGTAAACCGGAACCAGAAGTGACTGGTACTTCCGGTTAGTCATTAAAAAAAAATAAGGGCACATTAATAATCGTTTGAATAATCGTGATTTCGTTTTTGTCTAAAATAATCGTGATTATGATTTTTTCTATAATCGAGCAGCCCTAGCCCCTTTAGATAATGTCGGTATTTTATCCAGAGCTTTATAAATTAGGCAAACAATCTCTATGAGATGTGCAGTAAATTAGAAATTTGATTTTTGAAAGCTAATGCTGCTACTGCAATCATTGAAACAAATACTGTATCCCCATCCGAAATATTCATCCTCAATGCCAAGTCAAATTTTCAATGACCAATAACTGTGTTCAGCCATCTTTCTGCTATATTCGTCTAAAGAAAAACTCATTTTTGATTGCTAGACATAAACAGGGAAAGCCAGAAAGAAGCCAACACAAATTGTGCTGCCCAATAAGTATAATATCAAGAAAACATAAAATGAAAGGTATTTAGAAGAGTATGATATATCCTTACGGTTCTCTTGCTGGTGAAGCTGGGAGCACAGTCTCATTTTCCTGAGTAATGTCTTCTACGGTCGATCTGGAAAAAAAGCAAATTATATTCACATAAGATGAGGAACCACAAATGTTATTATTCCAAATAATCAACAGAAAATATTTTTTCTGAAGGTAAGAATTAAATGTTTATCAAAAATAAACTATAGAGACAGTTAAGAGACCTACGTCATGGGGTTGGACAGCGGTAGATAATGGATAAGGTCCCTCATGGTCATTTTGGAGGGATCTAAAGTATATTCCTTCACATTCGGCTTCATTTTCTTGAGTTTCTGCAACACACAACATATAACGTCTTTTTTAGTCAGCATTTTAGTCAGCAAAATTGCTAGGTCCATGAAGCTAGCATGTTTCATTTTTTCCACATTACATGATCTAGTTAAGAAAGGTTTGAATACCGTATTGTAATCTAACAACTAGAAATCATGTGTTTAACAAAAAAATTACAAAGGAACCACTTTACAACAGTTAGTGCAAAAAAGCTGGAGATCTATCTGACTGTGCATCACTTGCAGGCTCTTTGGTTTAGCAGTGAATGCGAGGTCTACTTCAAGCGGTCCTTCTCGGAGGACTCTGCGTGGGAAGCACTGCCACAAAGGGTACAGGTGCCAAATGAGCCGATAGCATGGATAAGAAGTTTACATGTGCTCTGCCAATCAAGGAGAGAAAGTTCCAGGACCTCCAGTCAATGAAACCCATCATGCCCATTGAGTGTCATCACTTCTTTCACAATTTGCCACATTAATAGGCATCAGTCAAAAACCAAGCAAAAAAGAGCTGGAGGGAGAACTAAGGAGATGCACATGCCTCCTCACCATTATGTAATGTATTCCTCTTATGTTACATAATTGACAGACATTGTTATTAGCATGTCAATAGTCATCTATTGTCATAACCTTTTTGAGTGAAGTTGTAAATAAATATCATATATTCAACATTTGGTTAATTTTTTTTGTGTTTTATGAAAATACTGAAAAAATTACTAGGGAGATTCGTTTAAGAGAGTGACGATATTGAATACATTTTTATTCAACTGAGAGTGAAGATAAGTAAAGAACAATGTGAACTCACCTTTTCTTTTTGCTTCTCCTGTCTGAGTAACTCTCTCAGTTTTTGGGCCTTGGCGAGCCTCTGTAGATCGGATGGGTCATTCAGGAGTCTGCTCAAAGAGAGCGCTGATGGGGACAATGAACGTCCACTCTTAGAAGACACGAGAGACTTGGCCCTCTCGGATAACTCAACTGCTTCTCTGTCTGGTATAGAGAAGAGCACTTTATCAGGTGGTCTGGGAGGAACTTCTTCAACTTGGCTGCCTGACTTGCTCTCCAATTGTAGGCCACTGTCCATGGGCTGATCGGTTTGTTCTAGTGAATCCTCAGGGAGAAGGACAGCTGAAGGCTCAGAGGAGTCAGTGGCTGCTTTAGGCTGCACTTTGGGCTGCTTGCTCTCCTCCGAACGCCTTCTCCGCCTCGGGGACTGGAGTCCTTGAGGAGCAGCCGTTGTCCCAGTTTGGATGGATGTCGATGGCTTTTCAAGGTCTGAGCCGGGGGTTTCAACGGGAGTTTCAGCATCTGCCTTGGCGAGGGACCTCGATGTCCGAGCGAGGGCGGAGGGGCGACCAGGAGCCACTTTGGGCTTGACAGAAAACCGCTTCCTTCTCTGGAGTGCAGCCGAGGAGCTGGCTCCTTCCGCATTTTGGTCATTGCCATCCCTAAACAGTAGTGAGATAAGTTGTTTTAGTTATACATAATGTGAGTAATGTCATTCAGAAGTCCTTTAATGTCTGATACTCACCCAGGGGCTGTTGTTTTTTCAGATGGGGTCACGTCAGATTTGATATCTGTCACAGCAGTGGGAGTGCTGCTCTCACTGATGTCTTTGGGGGTCTCACTGGACTCCTGGTTTGATGAAGGTGCTTCCTGAGGTATTGCTGCTGTTCTGCCTGCCGTTCCGACATTAGGCCGAATACTAAACCTTGATCGACGAAACATTTTGACCTAAAAATAAAAAAGCTGCATTAGTATTCCAAAAGTAAAAACAATGTCCTGAAGTACAAGTCGCTCTCACTATTTTGCCTTTAATGACTAATTAACTGTCGTGAAGGGTTTTCGAAAGTCATTCTAAATTCTCCTCATTTGAATATTCACTTCTGCATAAAACTGAATATTTGTTCTGGTTACCATTTGTATAACTTCAAGGAAATGGCAAATGCAGTCCCCAGACTAGAATTAGTCGCTGTTTGACTGCAAACAACTGTTTAAAATGTTGTGATAGATGAAATGTCTGACATACAGTGCTGTTTTTTTGTACAGTTATTGTACAATTATTTCTACAAGTCAAATAACTCTATACATGTATGATAGACAGTGAAAGAACCCAATCAGGTAATCTTCAAGAGGGACAACCTGTCTTATTCATAGCAGCACCAATTCTACTATAGTTACACTGGCACAGTTTTTCAAGGTAATCGTCAGGCAAGTTGTTTTAAGCCTCTTAGAGGCGTTGCCACAGTTCTTCTGTGGATTAAGGCCCTCGCTGTCTTCATGTAAAAACCACAAAGACATAATGTTGAGATCATGGACTCTGTGGGGGACAGACAATCTGCTACAGGAGTGTGTTTACAGCCATTTGCAGTTTACTTGATGATGAATAAGAATCTAAATCATCCTGTATTTCCAAATTTGTCATAGATATTAACTTCCGTCAAGGAAGTTATGTTTTCATAGCCGGTTGTTTACTAGTTAGCAGCATTACACAAGCACTACAGGAGGGATTACCATGAAGCATAATGGAAAAATCAATTTTGGTGTGGATCCGGATCAGAGGGAAAACTCAAGATATTTTTTCAAATCCTTTAACTTTAAAACTTATGTTACCTGCACCAAAGACCCTAACCCGAGTAATATTGTGTTAGTAAATTGCATGATAAAAAAGGAAATTCCAGAGAATAACGTCACCATTTACCTCAATTGTATTGGATTCGGCTGCAACACTGTTTACCCCTGAAACTCCATAAGCGTTTTGTGGACTCAAATACTTCACCCACCCCTCCATCGGCATAGTGGTGAGTAGATAATCAATGCATTTAAATTTTGGGGTGAACGTTCCCTTTAAACATCACAACTAAATTCCTTACCCTAACCCTGCAACCAAGTCTTAAAGGGGACATATTATGAAAATTCCACTTTTGTAGTGCTTCTACACGTTAATTTGGGTATCTGGCATGTCTACTGTCTCCAAAACTCTGGAAAAAAACAACTCTTGCGGTTTGTTATGGTTTCTCTACGTCAGAAACGTCATGCTTGAGTGACTGCAAATGAGCTTCCGTATCATTCCCTCGTCACAATGAAATGGGAGTCTCTATTATGGCACTCAAAAAAGGTCAATCTGAGGAGGGATGTTTTAGACAGGGTAAAAAGAGTGCTGTTTTAAATTATCCTAGTGGTATTTTGACCAACATATGTTACAGACATTTCATTAAGACCCCAAGGAACCATATCAACTTGTGGTAAAATGGGCATAATATGTCCCCTTTAAGCCTCAATTATGAGGACCAGACAGAATGTCCTCACAATGATGTTTAATGGTCCATAATCGACCTGATAACTAACTAGCACCCACCCACCCACACACAGTAAAAGAAGTGCTAAAGAAGTTTTCACCCTGTGATTGTGACGTTAGACAGAAACGGTACCTGCGTGGCGCCCCAGCCAGAATACGTTATTTACGTTACGTAGTGCAGACCTGTGACAGGACGAGAGAGGCTGACAGGCGTCACCTCCGGCTGCACAGAAAACAATCAGCAGGAACCATCAGCACAAGTTGAACAAAGAGACACAGTCTGTTCTAACGAGGGTGAGAAGCAGGGAACGGACTCATTCTGAACCAAACAAGTACAAACACACACACACACGACCCGAGCAGCTGCTGCTAAGAGTCCACAGTCACACTGAGCTCATGTCAACGTGGACACAGCTGAGGCGGCCATGTTCCCGTCTTTACCACGGCTACATGTGTAGTGTGACTTACGATAACGGAGCAGCTCCGCGATATGTCCTGCGCGGCGAGAAATGCGCTTTCATTCAACGAAGAGTGACAAACAGCGGACTTCACGCACACATCCCTGCGCCATGTTTAATTATATGACGCGCTACACTCGTGGGTGAAAGGGGTTATGGGAAATGTAGTCAGGTGGGCTGTAAAGAGCCGCATGAGGCAAGATTACTTAGTTCATGAGTAAGACTGGTCCTCACTGTCTAAAGGAGCGTTACATTAGAGACATATTTAGATAATTAATTTAAAATAACATCAAATCAGTTAGAGAATTAGCAGCAACATTTACTGTAATATATGAAATTATTAATAATGAATAAACGTAACTTGCAAAGTAAATATCTGAAGTGGCTGAAAGCTGCCGTAACCCCAGTTCAGCAGGCCACTGGAAGAAGAGTGAACCTCCAAATTATAAAGAATGGTTCAGACTCCTCACAGAAACAATATACCTTTCAACGTTTCATTTCTAAGATAAATAATAACCCGGATGTCGTATTGGCAATCTGGGAATCTTTTTTACATTCCATGAAAACGACCATAGATTTGTGTTACCTTGATGAATCTTCGAGCATGTGTTTGGATTGAATTGGTGGGAGTTATGGCAAAATACTGTTTCCTGAATGTTATGGAGCAACCTTTAAATAATTAGGGTGCGAGCACTGAACGGTGAGAGAACCTATTGAAATTGTAAGAACTTTTATTGTTAGGGCGCGAGCACTGAACGGTGGGAGGCCCTATTGTATTTCGAAGGATTTGTATTTCCCTTTTGAGCTTATCAGGGCCTATACATGCTCAAATTCAAACCCTTCACCTTGCAGAAGTTGATTTTGCAGAGCACGTTTTTTAAAACTGAGATGTATTTGATTTTCTCATCCGCGTAAACTCACCTGCTTGTTAAGTTTCCATGGCACAAGCGTAAACACAGATCACAGTTAGCCTGTTAGATACCCCGCAGTTAGCTTTATCAATGGTTTACTGTTGACACAAGATTCTTGTCGTCACCACTCACTGTTTGTTGTTAAATTCTGCTTTAATGGTTGTAGTTGTATTGCGAAGTCACTAAACTGAAGTAAAATGTAGTTGCTACACGCCACGGTCGCATAAAGTACTGCTAGCGTAGCTAACCTTGACAGTTGTGTTAATTTTTAGTCAGCTAACTTAAACTCGTAAATACGGGTGCACTGAAGATTTGTATTTTGTGAAAATAAGCCTAGTTGCCCAGCATTTCTTACCTCATGCGGAAAATGTATCAGCTGTTGTGCCATTATGGTCTTTTCCTCAATTTAGTTTCCTGCTAAGATTAGTTGTTCAGGTGAATACACTGCATAATATAAATATTGTTTGTGAGTTACTATTTCACTCAACAATACTTCAAAGGAGTCATTGATCAAAGGATTCTGTCAATTTGCTTAATGTCATTGTTTCATAGATTCCTTTGATGTCTTAGACTGTTGCAAATGTGAAAGATTTATACGATCTGAAGAGAAACAAGACAGTGCTTTGACCTGAACAGATCTTTCAGTCTTGTATGTCCTGATAGCACCCTAAAGGTATTTGAATTCTGGAGCAATTTGAAATGGGCGTGGCAAAATGACTCAACAGCGCCATCTAAGGAAAAGCCCCTCAGTTATGACATCTACACAGAAATCATGGTTTATAATCACAGCGCAAAATAGATAAGGACATGTTTCTTTTCATAACAAACAAATAAGTCCCCCCCCCCCCCCTATCGGATACATCAGTGAACCTGAGACCGGTTATCTGACAGATACCTGTGAGGGATCGAACACAGCGGACCGTGTTTCCTGTAGCGGGTCAGGATGAGACGTCCCAATCTGGGTGAAAAACAAACCTCTACGTTTCAGTTTCTTAAGCTAACACTTGTTTGCTAATGCCAGACGGTGTTGTGATGCCATGTGTTAGCGGGATGTCGTGGTATTGAGACAGTAACAGTGACGCTGTGTTAACTGTGGTTGTGTCCGGTGAAGGTGAAGGAGGCCCCAGGGATTATGTCGCCAGCGGGTACAGTGTTCACGAGGAGGAGAATAAACATCTGCAGGAGGGACTGGGAGCCAAAGTCAACGCGCTGAAAAGTGTAAGTTTCTCCTGATGACACGAATCAGCTGCTGGGGACACGAGTCTGTGTGTTTGTAACATAAACGTGTTGATACTGGTTTCCACAGCTGTCTATCAACCTCGGAACGGAAGTCAAATACCAGAATAAAATGCTTGACGAGATGGTGAGTTTGACTTCAATACTGAAACTAAATATCAACAGCAAATAACACACATTCAGATACTTGGATTAAAACCAGTCCTACACAGTGTAATAATACCTAATAATACTTTACTTAAAACTTAAAATCTACAGTTTGAAATCAAACGTACAGATATGATATTGTGTAATTTATTTAATGTAATATTTAGTGTCTCAAAATCCCCAAAATGCAAATAACTCCTTACCAGCGCTGTTATTAAATGTGGTAGAGTTCAGAAAGTACATTACTTCTATATGCAATGTAGCAGAGTATAGTAAATACAGTTAGTAAATTACATGAATTAAAAGTAAAAGATTTTATCTTTTGTATTTTATTACTATACTCGTTTTAGAACACACCCTCTTTTGAACAGAAATATGCTTATTTTCAAATATAAAGGAAGTGAATCTTTTATGGTGTTGTGTAGTTTAATCTATATTATCATTGGCTGATTTGCATAATAAAATACAAAAAAACTACTTACCAAAGCTGTTATTAAATGTATGAATCCAGAAAGTAAATAGCTTTTATCTGAAATGAAGTAGAGTATAGTTAGTATAAAATAGCATCAGAAAATTACTCTATTTGTGCCTTTATACAACCTGGATATTTTGTAAGTTTTGTATTTCATTTCCTTGTTATATTTGGGTGTGGTTTCCGTCTAAGCCATCACTGGTTTCTTCCAAACCCCACACATATTTTAAACACTTCCTATTATGTATACATTTTTTGTGAAATAAACTAAACTAAATTAAAGTTACTGTTCTTGAGTAAAAACATTGGTTACATATCACCATTGTAGTATCTGAATCGAAAGTGGACTGTATTTATTAAGAACTTTTTCTAGTCACATTTACTCATTCACAAACACACACTGACGCTGCACTTAAATATGATTCACTATTCAGTCAGACTTATGGAGCAGTGACATCAGGAGGAATTTAGGGTTCCATGTTTTGTAGACTAGAGGACCCAGGGATTGACCCACCGACCTACTTGTTAGTGGCCGATCCGCTGTCTCCTGAGCTGCCTGTTACATAATAACACCTGGATCATTATCATGATCCTTTTCCGGACTTGGGACTTTTACTTGTCTCTCTTTCCCACACTAGGACTCAGACTTTGACTCAACCGGGGGCCTGCTCGGTGCAACCATCAGAAGAGTGAAGCAGCTGTCCAGACGCAGTCAGACCAAGCCGCTGTGCTACATTCTGCTCTTCTGCTTCTTTGTTTTCTTCGTCCTGTACTCCCTCATCAAGCTGAGGTGATCGGAGGACCCTCCTAGAGTTGTCCCTTTGCCCACATCTCCCTCCTCCCGCAGTCCCTGTTGCGTCTCAAAACAAGACAAGCATAATGATGATGATGATGATGACAGGCAGGGGTTTAAAATAAAGTGTTCAGCTTTACAGGGGGCCAGTGTCTGTGAGCATTTAATACAAAGACCCCAAAATAGAGCCAAGAAAGGACCAATGCTATTTAATGTCTTAAACAGTAAAACCAGTTTAGGAAGGTGAAACAGTCTGAGGTGATTAAGGATCACATGTATCACGTACGCAATAAGTGGATGATACCAGTATTTGTACGTCCTTGACAACAGCCCAATTTACCTAAAGTGAGAAGATGAGAAAACATGACACCCAAGGGCGTAGGATTATATAGGGACGGTAGGGTCCCGACCCTACCAAAATCCAGCCTCTACTGTGTAGTCCCTACCAATAATACACCCGCTGTCCGTATTGTTTAGGCAATAATTATAGTACACAAAGGGTTAAAAATCAGTCTCTGCTAGAAGTCCCGCCTCTAAACAACTATCGCGCTTTGATTGGCTGTAGCGGTTTCCCGCAAACCTATATTCAACCTGATTGGCCGTCCCCGCTGTCACTCCATCTGCTTGTTTAAAAAAAAAAAAAGCTACCGGCAATTTGCTAGTCCCAGACAGGAGAAGCAACAGGACGCCTCAGTGCATAGCTAATATCTGCATCTGCGAGTGTAAGTTCTGCCTTCGGTCACGTCAGCGAGACGGATTTTAATATCAGTGATGTCATTTGCAGTAACACTTATATTTGTGTGTGTTTTATGCTTGTGCGTGCGCGCGCTGTGCGTGCATGTGTGCGTGTGTGTGTGTGTAGGATGTCGAAGAAACGAAAACTGGACATAAGAGACTTCTTTAGAAGTCAACGTGTAAGTTAATTAAAAGGTTATATATTTTAGAGCCATAACAATACTGAATATAAGTGAATGACATTGTAGATCAGTACCCAGAGCTGAACAGGGACATACTAAAGGTCCAACTAGCCATGTTTAGGTCCAAATACACTGTCAAATCTAGTGTTGAAGTGGCAGAAATAATGAGAGGATTGACAGTTGAAGTGAGAGGTCTGTTTGATCAGGTTGAGTCCCTTATCAGGCTGCTTTTAGTCATACCAGTTGCATCAGCTGAGGCTGAAAGAAGTTTCAGTGCTCTCAGGAGGTTTAAAACATGGCTGAGAACCACCATGACTCAAGTCAGATTGAACAATCTTGCAGTGTGCCATGTCCATCAGGAGACACTGGACAACATTGACCTTAAAGAAATCTATCAGCAGTTCATTTCTGTTACAGAAAGACGTAGGCATGTGTTTGGTTCTTTCAAATAGGAAGAGCACAATGGACACTAATCTGTGTATATGTTAGTATTAGCGATTCCTGGCTGATGACCCTGCAGCTGGCTCATGGGCACTGGAGGAAGAAATGCCCAGCAGGAAATTATACTGACCTGTACATTTAGTGATACACCTGTTGTTGTATTATTTCAAAAATATTTATTTACAATGTTGTTGATGTTGTTTACAGTTGCACCAGAGTAAAGTTGAAAACTCTTCTAAGTTGACTCATTTTCTTTCATTAGTTGCTTTAACCTATAACATTACAGAATGCATATTCTCTTTTGATATTCAGATATGCATTATAAACATGTTAATTAAGCCGATTTATTGATTTTTTTTTCAATTATCATTGCGAATACAAAAAAAACCTATCAACTTTAGGAAGCACTTTCATATCCCACGGACCCCACCAATGTCCAAATCAAACCTACTCCCTTGATGACACCTAATGTAACTGGAGAAGATACTGCGTCAAACCCCTTACAGTAACAGAACTGTGGATTATTTCATCAACCACAACCTTTGCTGTGTCACTAATAATAACTATTGTTCATAAAAGTGCTAACGTTGTAGAATACTAAAGGAAATAAACTGGTGTATTTTGACTGTGCTTGTGACGTCAGAAACGTTACATGCACGGCGCCCCAGTCAGAATACGTTATTTACATTACGTAGTGCAGAGTGATGCTGACAGGCGTTACCCCCGGCTGCACAGAAAACAATCAGCAGGAAACATCAGCACAAGTTGAACAAAGAGACGAAGTCGGTTCTAACCAGGGCGAGACGCAGTGAACGGACTGATTTTGAACTAAGAATACGTTGTAGCACTAACAGGCCTGAGCACATGCATTTTGAAGCCTGTTGCGGTTAGTGTGGAGAGCAATCAATGACCATGCGCACGTCTCCACGTTGCAGGAGTTTTGCGCACTGCAGCAAGGATAACGCTTCACTTCCCGTGTCCGTCACGCGACGTCGATCCTTGCGTACTAATTGTGGTTCACGGTCCACGCTATCAATTGCAGATCACACGGTGACAATTTTATGTAAATTGAATGATAGTTGTTAAACAAAGCTTACTTCCTGTTGCCAGTAGGTGGCGCCATCACTATTATTACATACAGACTAATAGAGCTGTTCAAGTAGGGGCTCTGATGTAGCGGAAGCAATTTTGTGTCAATTGCTATGACACTGAGGACATATTGACACATGGAGCTCTTCAGGCTTGGACTGATCATTAGACAGAAGTTTGGTGGTGATAAGACAATGCACAGCAGAGTTATGACAACACCCCTTTGGCGATGGATAAGAGACTGCATAAATTGAAATGGTTTGGAATAAAAAAATGTCATAAAGACAAACATTTCCTACAATAAGTCAGCCATTCTTTAAAATTAAGAGCAACTGTTACAGAAACTCATTCTCAATCCCTGCTCTGTATATTGACATTGAATATGTTTCGGGTTTCCTCCTAAAAAGTCCACCTAAAATGTTAATTTGATGGAAGTGAAGAAAACTAAACTAATTCAACATATCATGTACCAAAATGGTGATTTGTCTATCACATTCTGGGACAAAATACTACATTAAGAAGAAATCCATATTATATGTGTAGTGTAGACCATCTCTTCCACCCTTGCATACAAATAACTTACAATATTAAAATGAGAAATAAACACATCAAAGCAAAATAACCCTTAACAGAGTACTAAAACAAAAATCACACGAAACACATGAATATTTTAATATTTATTTTAAAGACTATGGTCTCCTCCTTCTCTGCCTTTTCCTCCTTCTCCTGTGTCCTCCATCACACCTGCACAAATGAAAAAAGATAACATTCATTATATTTGACACTATTTTTTTGTCACAATAATGATCTGTTTAAAAAGAAATAACCATTTAATGTTTACATGACTCACAAAGTTAATGAAGGAGATTTCAAAGTCAAATTCTTCAATATTTTAAAAGACAAAACTAGTTGGAAACTCCATCCAACGGTACCAGTTCAGTGTGGTGGATTTAAAAAAGGCTTGAACCTGCTATACTGCAGTGAAACCAAAACACACACCCACAATAAATTAACAAGATAAACATCATATACAATGCAATCTTATCCTTGACGTGACACAAAGCATATCAAGACACTTACCATCATTGATGAAAGCGGCACAGGCCTCCAGCACATCCACATGCAGAAGGGCATCCTTGAGGCGGCCCTCCATTACAGCAAGCTGCGCCTTAAAGAACGCAGCTTGATGCATAGCAGCCCTCCTGAGCCGCTCATTTTTTATCAGGCAAGCTATCGCCTGGCTGTGCGCCTCATTGATAAGCGTATATAGCTCTTGCCGGCCGAGGGCTTCATCCATACATGCATACTACAAAGAGAAAACAGTTTTTCGCTTGAATGTGCCACAATTTAATAAACCATTACTAAACAAATACCTATCCACAGTCACATCAGATAACGGTTATATTTTCAGTGTCATGGCTTATTCAGTATCAATAACTTACGCTGGCGATCTGGAGTGCATGGCGCACTCCCTCCACCTCCTCATCATCTAATGTCGGGAGTTTGGTTGGTGAGGGTCTTGCCATCTTCTGTCAAACATGTGAACTGTTGTTCACATTGTAACACGGACATTCTAATTCTTCATCAGCAATGTCTATATAAAACATCTAACAAAAGGACCACAAAGGACACAACAAAGGGCATTATTTAGCATCAAAGGAACCGCCCGATACTGGTTTAAATTGTATTTTTCAGATCGATTCCAATTCCTGCAAATTACTGATACGTCTGTGCGCACCAATGTTAACATTGAGCTGGATCATGTGTCAAGTCAACCAGACAGAGGGAGAGGGGCATAGCCATTAAAAAAAATAAAATGTTGGATCCTTATTTACAGCACCACCATCTGACCAATTGATCTAATATTTCTGGGAACCTAACACACATAATTTCCACTAATCATGCCAAGTTCCATGTATTCAGCTCATTCCAGGTCCTCATTTCAATTATATATAAATGTAAATGTGTTTGACACATTTCTGCAGTTAATTTTAATAAAAAGGTATCAAATTTTGCTAATTGTTTTACCCTATCACTTACATTACACTTGCTGATACCATGTAGGGGCGTAAAAAAAATGTCATGTAGGGACGTAATTTTTTTTCCCCCTTAAATAGTTTATCTGCCTGATAGCTGAAGCCCAATTGGACAGCAATTAACGGCTGAGTCACTTCCTGAATCTGAGGAAGACAATGAAGTTGTCACCACTTTGCAGCATCATGGTTGAATTATTTTATTTCTTTAATACACACAGCTTCAGCAGTGAGCCTCTTTTGACATATTCACACATACACACACACACACCTTGTTTCTATCTTCAGCAGATCATGACACAACATTTACTTCTCAGATCAGTGGTCTTCAAAAATAAGGGCACTACTGATTGGACAGAAATAAAACATCAGGGAAAAGAGTTTGTTGGATTGTCTCGGGCATTGTCTCGGGCTGATTGTCCTAAAGGTGGGACGTGAAGATCTCCATTTTCCATTTAATCCTCTGTAAGAAAAAAAAAAGAAAACTTTAAAAAATTGTCAGCAACTAAAGCAGACAAAGTGAGATAAGAAGTTAAGAAAACACTTACCTGGGAATAAAGTTGTGGTCAAGCAAAGGGGTTTCCAAAGGGATCCCCGAAAGCAGCTGTTGAACCAGATGTCTGACCAACAGTGGCAGTCTGTTGTAAGATGAAGTAAAACATGACACATGAAAACATAATTACTGCAGGCTGCTTGTTATTGTGTAAATATGTTTCTAGGTGTATATCTCCGTACCAAAGTTACAGGCGGCCCCCCGAACAGACTCGAGTTTGGAGACCCAAATGCTTCATCGAACATGTCCTGATTAAGGCCTTGTCCCTGGGCTGGTGCAGAGTTATTTGAGATGGAGGCAGAGGAGAAGGCATCGAGGAGTCCAGCGTTAAAGCTTGGAGCTGCAGCAGGAGCAGGAGCAGGCTTGGGGACATCTGAGCAAACACAATACAACAGAGGACAAGATTAGAGACAAATCTCAGGGTCATTCAAACACCAATTCGTAAAGTTGATCTCCATGTATTATGCCACTGGTTTACCATTAATTGCTGACATTTGATGGATATCAAAGTCATCATGATCTGCAACATCCTGAGCCAGGCCCACTTTATTGGAAAAGTACTGATCGAAAGACCCTGGCTCACTGCTGATGGGGGCCGGAGCAGAGTTGGTCCCGAGCTCCCCTTTCCTCGCTGGGATGGCTGGAGGCTTGGCAATCTGGAAGTCCTTGAACATGTCCTTTCCACACTTCTTCTCTTTTTCTCCGAGAGGGTCCAGAGCTGTGAAGGCGCTGTTCTGTACCTTTGGAGCCTCTTTTACCGGTGGCCTGGGAGGGGGGCGCGACGGACCTTGCTGCTCGCCCATCGCAGAGAACTGGCCTGCGTGGAAAGGATTGGTCATTGCAGGCTGACCCCAACCTGGAGCTCCGAGTTGGCCAAGTGGTGGAGGCTGGCCCCAGGCGTGGGGCGGGACGCCAAACTGGGATGGCACTGGCTGGCCCCAGGCTGTGGGTGGTATGGGTAGACCTCCGAAGGCCGACGGCTGTGGGAAGTTAGGCAGAGGGCCTGGAGCGGTCATTCCTGGCATTGGGAACATGGAGGGCGCTGTAGTGGGGGCTCCCCACATGCCTGAAGCAGGGATGCTTGTGGTAGCTGGAGGACTTAGATGAAGATTCCCTGAATGAGGAAAGAACCGAATATAGAAATTACGAGGGAAAAAAATATAGCCTGGGAAAAACATTTGCATAAGTTGTCCTCTTGTGTGTTACCCAGGGCAGCTAAGGAGGAGGGAGCGGAGTTGGCAGGTGCACTGCTGAAAAAGTCACTTGGGGCAGATGAACCCTCAGATGGAGCAGGAGCAGCAAACAGCTCTGCTCCAAACAGGTCACTGGATGCAGACTAGTCCCATAAAATACAACACAAATATGAAGCAACATGGCAAATGTACATGGTTACTCATAAACCACAGTAACAAATACTTTACTATAAATATGTATATGTCAGAAATAGATACTATCTACCTGAAAACTGATACAAATGCATGCTTCTTCACTCACCAGTGTTTTTTTCACTGTAGCATGAATGTTAGAAAAGGGATTGTGAGCAGAGGAAACAGAGAGAAGTTGATTCAAAGTTAAAGTGTCATTCACCAAAGCCAGTTAGAGAAGCACGTGACCACCTGAGCATGCATGAAGACAGAACGGATCCAAACAACGAGGCCCCTAACCGCAGGTCCAAATTACAGGCCTTGCCAATGCATTCTCCAGCATAACACGCCCTGTCTGACACCAGTGCATCACCCAAATGCTCAGTGAGAGATGTTAGCAACTATTATTATTGTTCGCTTGAAAAAAAAAAAATACGTACAGACACTCCATTTTCAGGCATCGCACATGCAGCTATACTTCATCTATGAAATTTCACCTTTCCACTCCGTCGACCTCGTCCGGCCTTAGAGCTCTGCGGAGGGGGGCTTATGACAACTGAGTCCTTGCTATGAGTCACAGGGGGTTGCGGGTGAGGAGTAACGCCATTAGTGACGGGCAAAGTGTTCGAAGATGAGTCAAAAAAGGGGTTTTTGGTCGAGAGGACTCCAGAGTCATTTCCGTCCATCATGGTAGTAGTGCTGCCTTGAGATATTTTGCCCCCCAGTGGCCACTGTCCGTTACTGAGAGCAAGGATCATATTCTTGCTGGTTAACCCATTCATCTGCTGACTAAGGTGTTCAGAGTTTCCATTTGTAGGACCATTAATAATTGTCTGACTAGTGCCGCCAGCAGTGCCGTTTAGGTGACCGCTGGAGAGGAAGACCTGGGGATTATCAGGTGATTTAGAGAGGGGGTCGTCTTTGAAAGGGTCACTGACTGGAGCTGGGAAATAACCAAATGTGGAGGAAAAGGGATTCTCTGTCTGGGAAGACAGCCCACGGTCAGGATCATAGGACGTTACAAAGGAGCTTCCCTTTATGCAATTCTGATTGCTGTCAACTTCAGCGGAAAAGTCCAGCAAGAGAATATCATTTGAGTCCTGGTTAACAAGTGAGGGACAGTGGGAGAGAAAAAAAAGGATTTATAAATCATGTCTGCAAAAAGAAGGTAAACATATGTGTTAACACAATGAAAAGCGAATCAAATGGTGTGAGAGGATATGGAGATTTAAACCTGCTACCTGAATATTTCATGTAAGTTTTAAATTGAAATTGATGGAATGTAATTTACTTTCTTCCAACTTGGAAAATGAAGTGACCGAATACTGTCGAAAAACAGCAAGGTAGTCAGCAATAGCAACTTGACCTTAAAGGGATAGTTCACCCAAAAATGAAAACTACCACTATGCCAATAGAGGGGTGGGTGGAGGGTTTGAGTCCACAAAACAGCATTGCAGCCAAATCCAATACATTTAAAGTAAATAGTATACTTAAAGGATGGGTGTAATTTGAACACCTCTACAAAAAAGGAAACTGGTATGCTATTTAACAACTGAACTTTCCCTTTAAAATTCAAGGAGCGCTGTCACAACAGTGCTGCAAAAGCAGTACCAGTATTGACCTGAGGGGGTCACCAAATTTAACAAAGATATTCAGTTTTAAGCTGCTTTCAGACAAACACTGGAGAAAGTCCGGATCCCTTTTTGGCAGACCTTCTCCAGAGTTTATGTCTGCAAACAGCTTTCAATTCAACTTGTAGCAGCTTTAAAAGGTTTGATGAACAACAATGAGATTGGTAAACATGAAGAATAAACTCAATTCTTAAGAGAGTTGTTTGCCCTAATCCTAAAATTTACAATTTATACATAAAAATTATATTAAACACAAAACTTAGATCTTTTAAGAATTGAGTTTACACACACAGACACACACACAAGAATGATCTGCTGAGGTTATTTAGTGGAGCACGTAGCAAAACAGAGTTCTACCATTAAACTTACTGTATCAATATTATCACTTATTTTTTGCTTGCCAAAAACTCTTGCTATAGAGAAAACACTGGATAAAAGGCCTATTGCAATGATTCAGATGTGTTAAAAGAACACAAGGTAAGTATAAAACTGTTAATACACAGCCACACAACACTGACTAAGTATAATTCCACTACGTGGTGGATAAAGGGGACATTTGACACTATGGCTCCACACTTACATTTGGAGCCTGGATGTCTGGGGGGGTTGACATGTCTCCAAAAAGGTCAAGCTGCTCCACTGGCTAGATGTCAAAAAGAAACAGAAACATACTGTATTTATCCAGCTAATAAAACCACCATAACAGTGATACTCCATGCTGGGCTTTAAAACAGGGCAGGAACTCTTACTTGGGTAGTTTTTACTTGACTATCCATATTTAACAAGGCATCATTTCCATTCTGAAACAAAACAAGAGACAAAATGAAAGTTGAATTAAGGGAGCGAGAAACTATTTGAAGAAAACCAAGTGCTTCCAAGTGCTTACCTCAACTACCCCAGTGCCATTTTCACCCTGTAAACAGAAGTAGACTGTTAATGATTGCACTTATTTTCGTAATTTCCTGAGCCATGTGTCATTCATGTCGTCTCATGGGAAGATGTGATTCCCTGAGAGAGCACAGAGAGGCAGTGTTGAGGTATATACAGTGTTTCCTGTCAGTCCTCCCACATGAACACATAAAGCTTTTCAGAAAGAAAATGTTCTCACTGTCCAACTCTTGAAAAAAGAAAAAAAGCAACTTTTTCCAGTTTGAAGTGGAAAGCTCCTGAGCCACTCACCTTCTGTGAGGCCTCTGCCTCCTTCTTCCTGACGTTGAAGATGACCTGGAAGAGATCTTTCAGATCAATCACCAGCGGCTCTGCCTGTTGGGGTTGAAAATAACAGACAGCACAGAGTCAAACGCCTGTAACAGAGTGGGAATACATGATATTGTGTTGTTGTTTTCATTTTGAGAAACTATGGTCCTTCTCAAAACAGTTCAACATTATACGTTCACTTTTTGTTGTTGTTTTGGTGGGCTGTTATTATTTTAATACATTACTTGTCGGTTATTTTAGAAATTTCATTTTGCGAATTCATTTATGTGTTTGTGCCTAAGTGTGTGCACAGGCGTAAGTGCTGTTTTTCCCTCTTTTGTTTCCTTTTCCTTTTCCCTTTCCCCTCTTGCATTTCCTCAAAATTTTCCTTCTTCCTTCCCCCGATCTTTTTTTATAATAATCAGAAGAGTCCTGTCAGAGGGGCGTTGCAGTGTCCCAGGTCAGCAGAGTTTACCGGCTGTGTGTTTGTCACTGAGTGTTACCTGTTGTCCAGTCTTTATGGCGAAGAACTGATGCTGTCCCTCGGCGCCACACACATATCCAAACGCCCTGTTGTCCGTCACATCTCTGGCGATGAAGGAGATTTTGTTCACCACGTGCTCTTGTTCAATCACCTGTGTGAGGAGGTTATAGTATAAATTAGCACTGAAAGATCTCCAGTGTTTGATATGAGAGACGTGGAGGGAAACGGTCAGACTCACCCCAGACTTCTCATCAATGATCTTTATTCCCGACATGGAAATGTTGACCCAGATCCTCTGTTTGTGTTTACCCTGGGTCCGGGCAGCTACTGCCATGCCCTGGAATAAAAAGGCTTTTCAAAACACTTATAAGCAAACCAAGCATGAGAAGATTTGAAGTAAGTTCCTGCACAGTGTCGCCCTCTGCAGGAAGCACACGTCATCAGCAAACATGGTGTAATTATGGAAAGCAGGCATGGAATTGAATCAGCCAAATTTGTCAAATGCAGGTAACAGTAGAACGTGTGCATGTTTTTCTAATTGACTATGATACCCTCCAAACAGATGTCACGATTAACTGAAAACATCACAGACACCACCTTTAAATAAACATTCTCCTCAAACTCTTAAGAATCTTAAAGCTAGTAGATTAATGTCTCAGGTCCCCGGCTGCACCTTAAGTTTCATCATGGAGTCCTGGCACATCTTGTCTCCCCGAGCCTCTGGGACGTCATCAATGCCGATCAGTTTGGCCTTGTACCTCACGCCATCCCCTTGAAACCTGCCCAGCAGGTACTCATCTGTCTTCTCTGGAACTGTAAAAAAGAAAAAATCAAGACAAGTAGGATTTGTGTCAGATCTTAGTTTAAAATAGAAGAAGGTATGATCATGAGCATGTTTTCTTTCACCATTCACCTTTCTTCTTCTCTCTCTTGAATGGGACCTTGGATGTGGCCGTTGCAGGGGAGGCCGGCGGAGTGTCGGAGGCCGAGCCTGCGTATGGGGAGGTGGCGCCGGCATCGGCTGGGACGGGCACGCTGTTCGCCACCTCGGTTGACATGGCGTGGAGTGAGCCTCACGGGACGAGTGGACGGTCAGGCGAGGTAGAGCAGACAGGCGTTCAGGGGCAGCGAGGTCAAAGGGAGCAGATGACTTTCAACACCCACACATGCTTCTCTTTTTTATTTGTCTGGAGGAGAAAAAAGTGAAGTGGGGACAGTGGTTAATACGCAATAATTCCTGGTGTTGGACTGTAAATAACTAGAATTAATATACTTTGTTTGTGATGTGAAGCTTATTTTCTCACAATCATATTCCTTTAATAATCCACAGTAAACATTTACAACCACAGAAACATCTTTAAGAGGGAGAAGCATAACAGAACACATGACCAATAAAACATCATGGCCTCATGCGGACACAAGCACAGAAAACCCACACTTTAACCCAGCTTTATACAAGCTGGGCAAGTTGTTCAACCTCGTAACCTCCTCATAAATGTACATGAATCACATCATTGAACTTCTTATTTATCTTACATGGAATAAGTCAGTATCACTGTAGATGCGAGGGATGAACAAAGGAAAACACATTTTGCAAATCATGCTGCCACATCATGTGATGCATTACCCCGTAAAAATCCAGTGAGCTGTGAAAGCTGTGGCTCGAACAAGCAACATGCTAAATCATATGTATCTGCACATCCACAATAATATCATCAATTTAAGTGACCGCCACCAAAGAATGTGCAGGAAAGTCAAGGCACTGTCACAGATTCACCTACTTCTTCCCAGCTACTATAAAACCAACAATATTGATATTTCAATATCACCATTTGCTGACTTCATAAATTAAACTTCATAAAATGCTGACAATCACACAAATTCAGTCAGAGAAAAACAAGCCACAAACGAGTCCTGCTCTGCACAACCAGTGCACTATACTGGGACGTACATACCTTTAGCACCACATCCACCGGCTACTCTGGCTCAACTACCGGTGGAATGAGGTTGTGAGTAGTGTGGGACGAGACCAAAGGTTGTCAGTGGGCAAAGGTTGAGCAATTACCTGAGGTTAATCTTACGCTAGCAAAGCAGGAGATCCCGTGATGCCCAGCTAACTATAAACAGAAATTGGAGCCTCGGGAACGATCATTTACTGATAATGTTGTAATTATCAAGACGCCTAAGAGCTCTCATTGTACTGGACACAATGGCGACGTGGAATCATGAGAAAAGTGCAAATGCACCTGTGTGATCGGGCAAATTCTGGATTGTTATCGTCTAAAGACAGAACAACTGTCCAAAACACTGCGGTTGTTCATGATGGATGAATCCAGCAGGCCATTAATTTGAGTTATAAAGGAAATGAGAGCTGAACAGGATGAGATATCTCGTGTGAACTTTCAGGGCACCGAGTGCTTCCCAGCCAGGTTGCATACTAGGGTTATACAAGTATGCAGGAACTGTAAATTCAAAACCAAGGTTGAAGAGATAATGTGTCTTGTAATCGAGAAATCACCTTTTTTAATTGTTCTTTTTAAGAGGATTGCATCACAAGAGCTACTGTACAGCCGAGTTGTAAAACAATTAAAGCTTCATTTTATCTTCTGGTACCAGTTTTAGAAGTGAAGGAGAGAAGCAGTGTAAACTCAGGGCAACATCCCCATGTTGACATTTAAATCCCTGCCAGGCTCTGATGCTGTTTTTTTTTGCAGTGCAAGCAAGCGTGAAAAAACAGGACCCTAAACACTTGTTGATGCTCCATTTACACAGTCAGGACACATGACTGCACCCGTCCAGTCACCGCCGTGGTGTCAGAGTCCCACTCACTGGGGGGAAAAGGGCCAATAAAAATGGCAAAGCGTCAGCACTTCATTGCAGATTTTAGTTAAAGGGTTACATTTTAACAAGAGGCCGTCCCAGCTCCAGCATTAAGGTTTGTTTGTTTTACAGCATCCAGCCAGTGTCAGAAAAAAGAAAGAAACCTCAGGCTACAGGAACAAGTGTGAATTCTTCTTTGTCAGCAGAACGGCTGCAGAGCAAGAGGCAGAAATGTCACAATCCAGGGCCGTCAGGAAACGTAAACTAGTGCACATCTGGAGGAAATCAGGGAATGACTCAGTCTGCAAGTGAACGAGATGGTGAAATACCACAGGCCTGCACTGTGGACAGAGAGCATGCCAACACTTTCACACTGAACACAACTGGAATATCAGATCAGATGCACATTCAAAACTCACAAGTGTAGAATAGATTTGAAGGGGAAAAACGTTATTTTGCTAGAGCAGTGATTTTCAAAAGGGCAAACCCACTGGAAAGTGTTTGTTATTTCTGCAGTGGAGGCAGGAGCAGACCCAGGAGCTGAGTCACAAATGAGACAGAAACAGCGAATAAAGTTGGAATGATGCTCCGAGGCTGAAACTCAACTTTCTCAAACTTACGTGCGAGTTCACACTGCGGATCTCGAACGCGCAACGCCAATGAATCTTAACTTTACGCACGGGTGGAAAACACGGTACCTGTGTGAATGCGCGCAGAGGAGGGATGGTGGGATCCTGCTGTCCGTCTGTGGGACTCGCTGCTTGTGGCTGGATTTTTTTTTTGGCGTGTGGTTTCCCGTGATGCCTCCGCGGCCCCCGGTGCGAAGTGAGCAAGAAAAAAAAAAAGAATGAAAGCCAGCTTCGGGAAGAAAAACCGAAGCAGGAGTCAGATGTTTTCCGCTTAATGCAGCGGACAGAAAGCAGAGACTGCTGCTGAGAGCTGCCCGGCTTAACCCCTTCCCTCCCTGACGCACACAGCCAACTCACAGTCCACAGCACATTTCCACTGGGAGAGGGGCGGTCTCTTCACGTGGAAGAAAACATCACCAGTCCTGCAGAATTTAAGTGGGTCATGAACATTTCCCCCCAAAAAACATACAGCACACTCTTTGACAATAGTGGTCTGTTCTCTACCCATTACACCACACACACACACACACACACACAAACACACCACAGAATGAATTTTTCTTTGGTGGCCAGGAGTTGTTCCTTTGGTTTGGATGACTCGATTGGGTGATGGAAGATTTCCAATTGTGGACTTGTCACTGGAGATATGGGCCAGGTAAAGAAGTGGTGTTCTTGTGCAAAATGAATGTTAGACCTGCAGGGATGGTTCACCCAAAAATGAAAATTCACTGATTATTTATCACCACAATGCCGATGGAGGGGTCGGTGAAGTGTTTGAGTCCCAAAAAACACCTTTGGGAGTTTTAGGTGTGAACAGAGTTGCAGCCAAATCCAATACAGCTTAAGTAAATGGGTCCTGTGGAGTCATCCAAGTGTCCGGAAGCCCACACCATGTTTTCAGCCTATAACTCCTAACGTGATGTGGATGATACCGTTTCAAGTCCAATTTGAATCTCTGGGCTTACATGGCCCACTTGTTAAATAGCTAATGTGGCCCAGTTTTCTTTTTTTGCAGAGATGTTAAATTACCTATATCCTTTAAGTAATCCAAAGTACCTAAACTCTTTATGTAAAGGTTTTCTTGCTGTATCTGTTCAAAGTAAACTGAAACTCATGTCACTTAATGAAGTATTCTAAATGTAAATAAGGCCGGGGAAAGGAAAATGTGTTGCTCTGCTTCGTCGTTATGGACATTACCATTAATGTTGGCCCATTCTTTACTTTCTTCTATGTTGTTCACGGAAATTTGCGCCTCTTCTGTGCGCTTGAGTCTCCCCCTCTTGTCTATTTCCTCTCAATACGTCCTTTACCCCGTGTAACGTATGTTGTGTTTGATAGAGAACAAGTGTTATTTTCCATCCAGGTGGATATCTGTCTTGATATCTGAAAGGCAGCGCTCGATGATGTAAAATGTGTGTATTTTTGGGGGGTAAAAATTATAGATATGTGTGTTTAAATGAAGGGAGTAAACGTGAAAAGTTTGCAGAAAAATAAATACTCAAGTAAATTACAGATACATGAAAAATGCTCCAACAAAGTATTTGTTACTTCCCACCAAATAGTGGTGACATATATATAATATAATGGTGAATGGCCCAAATAGCACAAAACAAATCTGGACCACCTTTGGCACCTTTGTGGTTAACATGCAGTATTGCTATGGCTTACTTGTGGCCCAGATCTGGCAAACAGGAGCTGACTGTCCAAGTGCCATCACTCCATGTGGTATGTGGACCGGGCGACAGTGTGGCAGTTTGATCAATTTGAGTTTGGGTGATTTATTTTTCCAGTAGAATTTGCTTGTTATGAAGTTTGGTAATCAAACATATTAGTGGTGGGCTGTGTCTGAATAGAATAGTTGATTTTTGGCAATATGAAGATTAGTTAGAAAACAGTAAGCCAGCCAGATGTTTCCCTCATATTGGTGGGGGCCTAAACCCGAGTGGTTATTAATCATTCATTTGAAATATGTCAATGTTGTGTTTCCCTTTTGTCACTGCTGCTCTCAATTTGCCAAAAATGTATTTACTGCAGCTTTAATTTTCAATTAATCAAGTCCCTTCTCACAGGCCAAATGGGAGTATAAGGTGAAAGTCGTCAGCTTTCATTTTTATTGTTTGCTGAAACAAAATATCTTTCAGTATAACTTTTATTTAAAGTGAAATATGAGACTTCATTTGAAACATGTGGTTGTCGTTTTCGAAAGCAGCAGAAGGTAGAAAACGGGCTCGACTGAGATGAAGCAAAGACCCTTTGTTGCTCAATGAGTGTAGCCAAATTTTCTACTGTCAGTAATAAATGTAAATTTATGATTATATCCTTCCTCCTCCACAACACCGGGTGACATTCAAATTGTAAAACTAAAACAAGGGTAACAGCTAAACACGGAGTTCAACAAGTATCTTAAAATGAAATGTAGGAGTGAGGGGATAGAAGAACCTAAGCAAGGGAGGAAAGCTCCACTTTTGCTGACACATCTCTTTTTGAAAGAGCAGGCTCTACATTTCCTCTGCCGTGAACTCGTCCTGCTACAGTCAACTGACGGCTGAAAATGGGTCATCAACTTCCTCAATATAAACGTCCATTTTACCATTCACCACGCCATGAAATGAATGGGCCATGTAATGACAGTTTTTATATTTGCTGTTCTAAACACCAGGTGCCGTTCAATAATGACTTTCCCAGGAGGAAAAAAATCCTCAGGTCACACAGGAAGTGTTTTGTGTCACGTTTGCTGAAGCACCAATGGATGTTTATTCAGGATAATGATGAGATGAAGTGTGTGGTTTGTGTCAGCAGGGGTTGGCACGCTTTGTGGACAGAAAATACAAAAGAACACACACAAGACCCGTATGTAAAAAAGCTAGAGTAAACATAAACACTGAGATGTGCAGTGACATGAGTAGTGATGTCAATGTGGCCTCTTCCTGTGATCCGGTTTCACTTCTCTAAATGTGCGTGTATCGCAATAAAGCACAGAGGACTTTAAAATGACTGATGCTCACTTAATCCCAAGATGCCTCCTGATGCTGTGGTGTGTTCAATTAATGAAATGTGTGTAAATTATTACTGACATCATGAGGAGTAACAGAATCAGAGAGAAGACTAAAAGATATAAGGCCTTAACGTTTTCTTCTCATATACTCAGTTTTATGATTTTATTTTATGTATATTTATTTGTAAAAACAACAATAATAATACAATAAAATATATTTATTTATAGAGCACTTCTCAAAAGAAAGTGACACAGTACATCTCAAATAAAAACACAAATACATAAAAAAATAGAAAAAATAAAAAAATAAAACACTAAATGTGAGACAGATATTTAAGCACGACCACCCAACACATGATTAAACCATAATTAGGTTAAATCATGGGAGTCGGTAGGATAAATGTACGTTTTGAGCTTGGATTCAAAGGCAGCTACGCAGCCTGCATTTCTTCAGACTCATCTCACAAGCTCTGTACCTCTTAGTATTTAACCGAAATTTATGAGAAATTAATATGAAGGTTTTTATTTCACAGACGACGTCTCTGCCACCATATGTCAACCTGTTGATGCCGTGGAACTGAAACCGTCACAGAGCCGGCCAGCCACAACTTGACAGCAGCCAGATGTAACAATCACATCTTCAACCCAGATCCTCGTCATATTTACATAGTTCTGGTACCTCACAGAGGGCAAAGTGATGATTTTCTTTGGGCAAACAAAAACCCTTAATGTGTGATGTTAAAGAGATGAGCAGTGTGTTGTGGGATGAGAGTTAAGAAGCGAGAGGGATTGGGACAGAGGAAGGACGTTCTTCCTGGCTTTGTATCCTGCCTTCTGCTGACAGAGGCTGGTTTTGTTGGAGATGAGCCCCACAGAAACCAGATAATTCACTAGATGAGAGAGTCTGTTTTCCCCTACAATCACCAACCAAGGGAACTATCTTTTACATAGCCTTTTATGGTGTTCTTTGTGAAATTCAGTTGTTTCACATGTGCTTATTCATCATATAAGTATTATTCAGTGTGAGTAGGGGTCATCATATACGAATGACAATAACAAAATGTCCTTTCTATTAGTCAGATTTGGAGAATGTTGAAATCTTCCTTTCAGCGATGTGTATCTCTGTTCCTTTGCATGACTGTCCGATGACGTTGAGGTCCCTTGGTTCCTTGTTCTTCTGAATGTGATTCATCTTCTGTTAAGATCCGCGCAACTTCCAGCTAAACCGCACATGTGGACACAGGAGGACATGTCGGACATGTTCTACTTACTCATGTGGAATTTGAGTACGGATTTGAGTGTGGATTCTGGGAGGACGGGGAGAAGTTTGGGACTCCCTTCATCAAGAGTCAGATTACAGATGGCACATGAGAGGACTTATTTTTATGACAGAATGCTGACAGAGACAATCTAATGGGAAGTGTCCTTTCCCTCGTTTATGACAGGAAGGACACAATCCAAACATAAAGCATTTGGGGCGTGATTCCTGGAACCAGCTGCCACCACAGCCAGAACCTAAGATAGCCACTTATCTCCAGTCCATAATTGAGGTAGTCTTAGATTTTTATCCTCTCTGTTTTTTTAACTCTCAGCTGCCATCACGGCTCTTGTCCGATTCAGTCTAAAAATACAGCATGAAGCAGGAGTGGCGGCGCAGGAAGCAACGTCATCATATTCTGACAAGGTTTGTTGGGATGTAGTCTGTAAATCACAGTGAAAAGAGAGGCTCTGTGAGTGTTTCCACACAGTTCCAGCCACCCCCCCCCCCCCCCCCCCCCCCCGAAAACAGGAAGTCTTTCTAGTCAGGAGAAATATTGGCCAAGCACCTTACCTACCCTCTGGTTTCCTGAGAAAGCTGGGAGGAAACTGCCGAACCTCTTAAAAGTGGTGACTTCAGCACATATTTGTGCCCCTCCAGCGGGCCATGACCACATAGCCCCCAGAACTACCCCATTTCTGCTCGCAGATAGAGCGAAAGAAAGAGGACAGGGCAGGCCCCACATTGACTTTGGAGACATCAGGGAATAGTCCAACTGTGTTTATTTAAGTCAGCAGAAAATACGGGTCAAGAGTATTCTCAGCTTCACACTGGATAAAAGCGGACATTTGTCGGCCTGTCCACGGTGCTGCGGTTCTGTATCCACGAATCAAGACTCACCTGATCATGAACAATTAGCTAGTTTGATCATAACCTTAACAAAAAATCCAGTAATGCCTATTCTGAGAAGTCGTCCTTTCCCTTTGTTTTTGTCATTTACACACACTGCACTCCTTCCTTTTGAAGAACCAACTAGTGCAGACTCAGCAGCAGCCTCCGAGATCACATGACAGATCATTAGGTGCAACAGTTTAAAACTTCCTGTAAATGACTCAAGGCTTGTGTTGATATATTTACATAAGAAAAGTGTGTTTGACCTGGTACAGAACCGCATTAGTGCAAACACGCAGTCCACTACGTGTAGTAATTATAGTCTCTGTGTCTGTGTTTTGCTTCATTCAAGATACATAAACAGTGTGAGACTGGAAGACGTGGACACAAAACACAAATACTAATGGTCTGTTCAATGTTGCCATCTTGTGGACAGAGCATAGAACTTCAGTACGTGCACTTCTAATCAGTGTCCCAAACCCCTTTCATTCACGTTACAGTTCCTTTAATATCATTAACATTGGCAGATAGATCAGTTAAGTACCAGGTTGAGTTCTGAGAGTCCTGCCATTCACTTTCCAGACTTCTGATGATGACCTTGATGAACCATGGACAAATCTTGTCAATGTATTACAACAGTCAAAAACTCCCTTTTCCTGCAAATATTTGCTCTGCTGTGCGGTAAACCAGCCAAAAACAATTGCATCATCTTGGGAACACAGAAATTAACAAATTGTCTGCAATCAGGATGAGTGTTCTTCAACTAAAAACACTAAAACATCACATGAGCTTGAATTAAAAGGAACCCCAAATGTTTGTCAGCTTTTGTGTGACAAGCTTCTCCCTGCATTTCACCTGTGCATGCTGGGATGCTTTCCAACTTCCCCTGACTCTGAGGAGGACTGAATTCATATATAATGCATCAAAATGTATAATACTCAAATAATACTTTCCAAAAACTACAATAATATTTACCATGATATTTACTGCCAAAGATTGTAAGTACCAATGATCAAACTTCTTCAAACTGACTTATATCCAACTCAAGTTGAAGCCTTTTAACACAAATTCAAATAATTATTATCTATACTGTCAAATTGTATGATCAAGTTGATAAAAATAGATTAGGTATTAAATAAGAAAACTTGAAAACCAGTCTATTATATTTATTTTTAATATGCCCTCAAAATGGTTTAAATTTTGTGTGATTTCAGTGTCTTCATTTGTTTTAAGAGTTTCAGTAGTTAAGTTTTTTGCAATAGTGCTAATTGATAAGGGAGAAGATAAAGGGAATATGTTTTATTAGTTATGGGTATACTCAGTTTAGTTTGGATGAATGTAGTACCAACTAAATAAAAGTACTTTAACACAGAAAGTTTGGGTTTTTCTAAATTAAAGTTAGCAAAGGTGTTAATATAACTTTAAGTTGAACAAACTGAATTCACTTGTGTGTTACTAATTGAAATATAAGTAATTAATTTAATTATGTCAAAAAATTTTCTTATTTTCCTGCAGATAAATGTAATTTAAAAAAGCTTGCAGGGTCAATAATAACAGATGAATCATCACTTTTACGTAATGTTAAATTTATGAAGACACTTCGCTGTGAAGAACAAAACATAGAGACTGGATGAGTAAAACGTTTTTACTTCAAACAAACACTGAACTTCCAAACACTGACTCAATGTCACTGTGGCTGAAATCCAAACTATTGACTTTCAACTTACTGCGTAGTCCTTCGACAGTTGGATAATCATTGACAGAGCAGCAGCTTAAAAGAGAACAGACGCTTAACACCATTTATCTTTTCACAGGTTCATCATGAGGACTGAGGTCGCCCTCCAGCTGGGCTTCTGTGGCCTGTGTCTGACTCTGGCACTTCTTGGGGAAGGAATGTATGTATACGTCCTGCTTCATTTGAGCCTGAACATTTGAGACATATGAGGATGTTGTTTTTTAATCAAACTGTGGATCTTAGTTCTTTGTATCTAATGTGTGTATTTCAGGGCAGTGGAGCTTCCTGACCCACCAGCAGTGAATTGTAGATGGGGTACCTGGACACCGTGGATTGCATGTGATCCGTGCACAAAAACCAGGGTGAGATCATTTGAAACTGTTTTGATGCCAGTGATTTCAAAACTCAAGTCTGAACTTAGTCTAATCAGAGTCTACCAGCGAGTATGTAACAAACGGGTTAGCTTGTTACATACTCGCATAACCCTGACAAATATTTATATTTATTTGTTTATTTACTAGCCTTTATTCAACCAGGTTAGTGCCATTGGAGTAGTATCTCTTTGAAAAGGGAAACCTGGTCAAGTATAGCAACTAAGTAAATGTTAATGTTTTAACAGCTTAGTATTTCTGTATGTTATGCCACATAAATAAGGCAGAAGCTAAATCTAGAGAAAAGTAAGTAACACCAGAAGAAAAATTATAAGCTAGCCGAGGATGACAGAGCATAGAGTAAAGTTAAAGGAAGGTTATCTAGCACCACCTCATATTTATGTTATAATACTGAGTCCCCTGTTCTCTATTGCAGTATTAATAGGATACAAGGTTTGGTTAATAAGCTAGATACATAACAACTAAATGAATAAAAGGCTATAAATAATAATATTCCTGTGAGTGGGCACTCTGACTTCCTTGGAGAAGGATAGAGAAGACACAATAATGGTTTATTTGGTTTAATTGGTCCAATAGGGTAGCTCCATTTAAAGCCTAATGGTATGTAGCCAGTCTGGCCAACGTGGCAAGGACAGGTCAGATTTGGTCGTGACAATACAACTATGAACTTGTTAACTTTCTGTCCACCTCATCAGCCTGGTATCCCTGATACATCTGGAATTGAGAATAAATACTTTGCTTAAGACGTCATCCATCTTCAGAAAATACTTCAGTCCTTCCACCAGCAAGATTTCCCTCACTATCTGGACTAGAAAGCTAAAGAAAAACCAACCCATAATGTTTTCTCTGGGCCCTTTGTAAAAAAAACTTGTAACAATGATCTAAAATAGGAAATGCATAAAATCAAGGTTTACAACATCTGTTATACAGTTTGTCATATTTCAAACCTTTCTTCTCTCAACGCCGCAGAGACGTTCTAGAACCGTGGAAGTGTTTGGCCAGTTCGGAGGTGACTCGTGCCAGGGTTCACTCGGGGACAGGGAGCACTGTGTACCAGATACTGAATGTGCTCGACCACCACCCCCTGAGTGTTTGGACTCAGAGTTCCAGTGTGAGACAGGTACTTGTACTCCACCTACAGTAGATCTCTCTTTGTGATATTAAACTCCATCAATTTAACCCCCATCTGATCTCATCTGAAAACAGGTCATTGCATTAAGAAGAGACTAATGTGCAATGGAGACTATGACTGTGAGGATGGATCAGATGAGGACTGTGATCCTGTTCGCAAACCATGTGGGACGAGGGTTGTTGAAAACAACGAGCAAGGCAGAACTGCAGGATACGGGTGAGAGCGAGTTATTGTTATTTAGGATCTAGAAAGAATCAGTTAATTAAAGAAGATATATTCATTTCTCTCCTAGAAAGGAACTCAGTGGAGTTCAAATCTCTCCCAAGTCCCAACAGTCCCATTATGAGACAACATTCAATACACGAGATCCAGATTTTTATTCTGATTGGCACATTTTTTTACATAATCATAAATATTTGTCCCCTTAACATGACTTATTTTTCATTGAGATACATTAATTATTAAGACATATCAAGGAAAATGTTGAAAAAAACAATGCTAAAGAAAGTGAAAAGAAACTCTGATCCGGAAATCCACAACAATTTGATGGGTTCTTTCCTGACCCATTCCACATCCACACATTTTAATGGTAATCTGACAAATAGTATTTGCATAATCTTGCTTAAAAGACAGCAGAGAGGGGTTAAAACATAACCTCTATAGCGGAGGTAAAAAATCGAACTATTCCTTTGAGTACAAGTAAAAGAATGCGTGCTCCTCAAACTTAAACTGTCTGAAAGTGTCTGTTCTGTCCATCGTCCAGAATCAACATCTTGGGTGCAGATCCTCGTATGAACCCCTTCAACAATGACAACTTCAACGGAAGATGTGATGTAGTCAGGAATCCAAACACTCAGAAGTATGACAGGCTTCCATGGAATGTTGGTGTGCTGGACTATCAGGTGAGACGGAATTATTTTTCCTATGGGGATGTATTAACTATATCGTTGTGCTTTAAATCGTGATGAATATAAAGGCAGTGATGGTTCTAAAACTGTTTTTCCAGACTCTGGCTGAGGAGACTGTTTCGAAAGAAATCTACGAAGACACACACAGCCTTCTGAGGGAAATACTGAAAGAGATGACGGTGAAATTGGATGCTGGACTTTCCTTCAAATTCAATGCGAGTGAGGAGTCCATGTCCCAATCGCCTATAAAGTTGAATTTAGATTACCATCACGACAAGAAAACTATGATAAAGGAGGTCACAGAGTACAGCACTATTAAGGTAAATGAAATAATTCACAGAGCAGTATATAGCAGTTCAGCACCATTAACCAAACAGGAAGAGCAGGACACAATGCCTGAAGCAAGAAGGCTTCAAAATCATCTGTATTCATGAATAACTCTGTCCTACACGCTCAGAACAAGAGCTTCATGCGGGTGAAAGGCCGAATACAGCTGAGCACCTACAGGCTGCGCTCTCGTGACTTGAAAGTGGCCGATGAATTCCTTGCGCACGTCGAGTCTTTACCCTTGGAGTATGAGAAGGGTATTTACTTTGCCTTCATGGAAGACTACGGAACCCACTACACAAAAAACGGGAAGGCTGGTGGCGAATACGAGTTGATCTATGTCCTCAACCAGGACACCATCAAGGCAAAAAGTAAGTGTGTTTTCAAATCCTCAGCTCATTTTTATGTTGTGAAACTTTATAAAGTGATAAAAAATCAATAAAGTGCTCATCTTTACTTTTTGAATCCTTGCAGATCTGACTGAGAGAACGATTCAAGAGTGTGTCAAAATAGGCATCACAGCAGATTTTGGAGCAGATCAGAAAGGAAACGTTAAACACGACAAGTGTAATGACGTGACCAAGAAAGAAGAAGGTTTGCTTTCCCTGTTCCTAGCGATTACACGCTGCATTATATCATAGGATTTTCGAGCCTGTTTTAGTACGATACTTGCCGACCATATGTACACTGTAATGAAAAATCTCATAATCATTCCTCCTGTCCACATTGGTCAATGCCTTAGCAAAATAACCCTATGACATCCACAGCCCTTTGGTACTTTGGTTTTGCTCTGTCCGATGATAGACCTTAACATTGACCCAGCAAAAAATATGTCAGGAGAAAAACAAAGATGGAATTTTATAACTTTGGTACGCTGGTTAAAAGATAGACTTTTAAAAATGTACTTTCCTAAGAGGACACAGACACTGTGATGAGTTTATGTAAAGTTTTACACAAATGTTACAATAATTCAAAGTCACTAAACGTTGCTCTGCTTCTGGCACACAGGAAGCATTCATGGAAAAGCAGTGGTGGACAAGGTGATGACATCAGTCAACGGAGGCACTCTAGAAAGTGCAGTCACTATGAGAGCTAAATTAAACCGGGATGGGGTGATGGACCTGGCTACGTATCAGAACTGGGCTCGAACCGTCGCTGAGGCCCCAGCGCTGCTCAACAGTGAGGTAGGAACTGTTTATCGGCAAACTGTCACGCAATGATGACAATGTTGTGTCAGTCCACCGCTTTGGCCCAGAGGGAAACACTTCAACAACTCATGGGTTGTTTAGGAAATGTATCAGTATTCTTGGTTTCCAGAGGATGGATCGTAATGACTTTGATGAAACTCATATTAGGTTTTTATTGAAATTTCCCAACAGCAAAGAATTCCATAACATTTTATTCAGATAGTCATGTCCTGCTCAGAGGTAACTTGTAAAGCTCTGGGTTGACTCACTTTTCCTCATTGAGGTAAAGTTCTAAATACATGGTCAAAATTATAGGAAATCTGCATGGTACTAGCAATAGCTCCAACCTGTGCTTAGTACAGCCTCATAGAGCTTCTAGTGAACCAATGCTCCGGAGTTCATGACTGAAAACGGCTTACGTCTTATTAAAATCCTACAATTTGTTTCGATGTAATGTGTTTTTTTCTGTCGCAGTGTAATGGCAAGTGAACTGAAGCCCATATTCTGTTGTTTCTGGCAGCCAGAGCCCATCTACATGTTGATCCCGCTGGACATGCCTGGCGCTAACTCCCGGATAGCAAACCTGAAGCAGGCCACAGCAGAGTATGTAGCAGAGTACAGCGTGTGCAAGTGTAAGCCCTGCCATAACGGAGGCACCCTCGCTCTGCTCGATGGAAAATGCATCTGTCTGTGCCCTCACCTGTTTGAGGGCATGAGCTGCCAGAATTTCAAGGGCGATAAAGCTCAACACCCAGGTAAGAAGAGAATAAATCAGAGCATACAGTGTGCCAACATACCGACAAGGCCACTCATAAAGCTTTTTCTTCTTCTGAGTTGATTTGGAAAATGTTTTTTCAGGTACGAGACCAACTGTTAATCAGGAAGGTAACTGGTCGTGCTGGTCGGCCTGGTCCGGTTGTAACGGAGGGAAACGCGCCAGGACCCGCAGCTGCAACGCAGACGGGCTCCATGGAGCTGTGTGCAGGGGCGACACCAACAGTGACGAATTCTGCTCAACAGAAAGATGATCAGTTTCTCACTTCTATCACTAACACACACACACACACACACACACACACACACACACACACACACACACACACACACAACTCTAACCCTAAAGTCAATCTTAGCTCTCAAACAAAATATCCTCACTTTCCAAAAATATCCTCACTTTCCAAAAATATCCTCACTCTGTAGGGTCTATCCTGACAATGGTCCTCACACACAGATAAGTACAGTAACACACACACACACACACACACACACACACACACACACACACACACACACACGCACACACACACACTCACTCTCTCTCTAAGGAGAATTTGGAGAACAGTACCGCCTTGAGGCTGTTCATAGATAATGCAATTCATTTAATGCTGTCTTTGTTATTTGTAGATATGGTTCATATTCTTTTGTGATTTAAATGTGAAGTGTCAGTATGCAACATAAGTTGTAAATATGTTCACACATGGATTGGTTTGAAAAAAAAAAATCAAACTAGATGATCCAGTCAACTTAACAACACAAGCTGTCTGTTTAAGTAAAAATGACACAAATTTAATACATGTGCTGATTTCAGCTCCTGTGTCATTTAAGCTCTTCTCACTTCGGTATATTCAGCAACTTCATGGCTCAATAATAAAACAATAAATTAATTCAAGAGCAATTTTCAGCCTTTTTCATTCAAGATTCAGAACTGGCTTTTACAATCCACAGTAACCTGGACAGAAAGAAAACAGTGTGTCCTGATCACTCATTAATCAGACTAAGACCTAGATCCAAAAGAACTTTGACTTTTTCTCTCCGAAACAAAACTGTGTGTCTTTCAGCTGTAGTTCTCTGAACACGGTGCAGGCTGCAGTGTGTATTAATGGGCTAATAACTCATCTTTAAAAGCACAGACACATTCCATCTGGATGTGCCGTGCAAACAAGAACCAGAAGAGCAGACGCCGACTGGGTGGAGGGAGGAGTGAATAACTGGAGGACAGAGATCAGAGATTAAGGTGTTAGACGTAAACTCAACATAAAGATCACATCATATGAAGACAGTTTATGTGTGTTCTGTTTCCCTTTGTTGGGTGTTGCTGAAAACTCCTTCACACATGCACGTGTGTTTAAAAACACATGTTACTCATAAATGCGACGACAGTTTGAATATATGCTGCATATGGTGAAATGTGGGAACAGAAAGACACTTTTGGAAGTCTGGAACTTAGACATTGAAAATAATAATATATAATATGCAGATTATTGCTTTTTGAAGAGCTTTGTGCTCCCTCTACTGGTGAATAGGTTGTGTAACATGGCAGCACACATTGTAAATAATACATAGGCTTTTGAAAGGAGTAAGCAAAGTAGGAAATATTGCTAAAGTTAGTTATTCCTCATTCATCATAAATAATGCATCATATTAATATGCATGGCGGCTCACTGTTACGCTGCCATTAGAACACCTTTTATTTATAGACATGAACTCCTGAAAATGAGTTTTTCTTTCACCTATGAAAAACACAGCAGAAAAGAGTCTGAGTCAGACGCGTTCACAACAAGAAAATGTCCGGAGCATACAGGTGAGGGGGTGGAGCCTGGGTAAAGCATGCAGGAGGTGCATTCGCCCCTCATTGCCAAAAGCTCTCTAATCTAATTGTCTTTCCCAGTTGACGTCTTTGCCTCTTCTACATGTGATGGTTGCAGGTTACATCGATATGATGAGTGTTTGTCATTCTGAATTATTTGGTTTCTTTTGGGGTTCACTTCCGCGTCAGTCGTGTGTTGGAATCGTCATCAACACGTCCATTTGCTCGTGGTGAAATCTCCAGATAATCTCCTGCTATTCTTACACGGGCTCACTCAGATATTCTGTGTGTCTGCAGCCACTAATTCACACTTTGGAAAGTTTCAGGAAAATGTCTGGACCTTAGTGCTGGTCTGAAATCAGCTTTAAAGATGAGTCTCCAAAGGACTGTCTGCCTCGTCCTGTGCTACAACCCACTTGATCTTTTCTTTCTTGTCATATTGATTTCTTCTCTTTTTGTAGAAGTGTGTTTAACCTCTTCTAATCATTACTGGTAAGAATACTTACCACTGGGTATTTGCTCTAATTCTCATTGATTTGCCATCACAATGGGCAAAAAAGGCTGCCTGGCATATTTGCTCAGCTTAATGGCCTTTGATTTTGTGTTTGCTCTCGGACTTAGACCCAGTCATTTAGCACCAACACTGCAGGCATGACTGCAGATCCTTGTGTCAGAGGAGGCCCCGTAAAGTAAACAGCAGTAAGTGACCCAGCAGACAGTTTACTACCACTACTACAGCCTGGCACAGTATTTGGGACTAAAGAGGAAATGTCCATGTTATAAAAAGTGTGACATTTTACCTATGTAAAATGAGACTATGAATTCTTTGTGATCTTTAATATAAAATAAAATCCACCCACCTTTCACCAAAGTCTGCTGGATTTACCCTCACCTCCAACCCTGTAGGATAAGCAGTATGGATGAGTGGATGGATTTAAAAAAATCCTCAACAGACTTTAATAAAAGAAAGACTGAGAGGATAGTAACATATAGTGCACCAGGATTGAATGTAGGCTCTTTGTATAGTGTGTATCATTGAGTTGGGCTTTGTTAAATCAACTATTTTCAATAAACAATAGTTTAAAATGACCTCATCAGTTTTGGTCTTTCTGATTCATTTATCACTTATTCCCCTTTCAGCAAGTTTTCTGGGAACAACACCTCTTAAATAGCGTGGAGATGAAGTCCTACAGATGCATGTGTGTGTGTTGTGGGGGGTGATAAATGCATGCTTGAGAAGTAACCACTGGGGGTGGTGGCCCCTGGCCTTTGGGATGTCCGCATAATGGAGTAAAACTTTGGAACCTTATTGAGCTCTGGGAAGACCCCATTCACTCCAGAAAGAAACCCAGGCTCGGGCCATTATCTTAGCCTAAAATGTTTTGTTCTTCCTCCAGCCTTCAACGGAACAGTTAGCGCGAAATAATGAACCCCTCTTCATCGATTGACTGCCTGATTGTCTTTTACTAATATTAGCTCACACTCAACTGAGGAACAAGGGGAGATTTGAAGCCTTAATGTCCAAGCTACTCAAGATGCTGGCATATAGCAGGTTCTTATTTCAATATAAACACTGAGAGAGCACATTTTCCATTTCAGCCGAAATCAATTTGAATATCTACAATCCAAAATAAATATTTTACCCTATATGTGCTTAGTAGAAGCAACTTAGATTGCACATTACTTCATCTTGATTTGTTTCTGCCCTAAAAGTATTCAAAGATAAGCTCTTCACACTTTAATGAAGCACGTTACGAGAAACATAAATGGAGAAAACGCAGTTCATTCCACTGAGTAATAACTTAAGTCCCAGATTTCCTCACTTTGAGACTTCGTTCTCACAGTCTGTAGGAAACTGCATTTGCTTTCAAAGTCTAGCCCATTGTCGCCTCATCTCATAAACATATAGTCCCTGCTTTCAGCGAGGAAGAGGTAAGGGATATTTTTGTTAACAAAAGCCCTTAGAAGGGTGTGAAAGGAGCCCCTTCGCACTACTAAATGCCTGCTCACAGTAGGAGCTGCCCCCTCCCCACTTCCCCGGGTCACTAAAGGCATTGAAGTTTCAGAGGGCTGCCACGGCAGATTACTCCACACAGCTGTCCCAGCACCGTGGAAATGAAGTTATGCCCCTCGTCAGCTATGTTTTGTGTCCTCCTTCTCCTCCTCCTCCTCCTCCTCGTCTCTCACTCCATGAAAACTGTGCACCAGTGCTCTTTGGTTGGCCTGCAGGGGGGAAACAGAGGAGGCCACTAAAGGACAATCGCCGTCCAGCCTTTGCAGATAGAGAGAACCTGCTCTGATTGGCCGATTAAGTATTCCCCTCTTTGTATCATTAATCAGACAGCCTTAAAATCCCTGACATTCAGGCCCAGTGCAGCCCTTCTCCCAAACCAGACCCTTCCCCCATGAACCCCCAATCATAAATCAGCCCCTCCTCCACCTTTCCCACCTCTCGAAAGCTGGGGATACAAATACCCACTTCAAATCCAACCCCCAACCTTCCAATTATTGTGAGTCTCTGGGGTTCACACATTGCACTTTGCTCTTGCTCAAGTTTGTTTACTTATAGTCAAACCTGAGCTGTGGTTGCCCAAACTAGTGACGTGATAAGGAAAGACTTAGATTATGAAAACAGTAGTAACAAAATCCTCCCTTTAGAAAATAAAAAAAAAATTTATGAGCAACAAAACACAGCGTGCAAGAATTTTAAACTTGAATGATTTGCTGCAACAGCCTCATTTGGTGTGATGAGGCCAGCAGCTTGGTGGATAGATAATATTAGTTTATACCTTTATATATATAAATATATAAGAAATTTTGTCCTTTTGCTGACTTTATGTGACTCTTTTTACTATCAGAGAAGCACTTTATATAAATGGTAGCAAGAAAACCTTGGAAAGAAAAAAGGAAAGTGAAATTCAGTGTTACTAGCATTTAGTCTTTTTACATACTATAACTTTAAGGTATTTAGTTTTAATGAATGACACAGAAATCAAATATATGGTAAAGTTCTCCCTTACAGCTGCCAACAGGTGCATTTGCCCAACCAAGATATAGTAGAGCTGCAACAAACACTTATTTTATTATTGTCAAATGTTTGTTGAGTTTGTTTTTTCGATTAGTGGACTAACCATTTCGTCTATGAAATTTAAAAAAATGCAAAATGCTCATTGCATGTTCCAACTATAACTCTAATACCTGAAAGATATTGGATGTACAATGATGAACTAAAAGATAAAAACTGAAAAATTATCAAGTCTTAGGTTATATCCATATGACTCCTCCTTTGTTTGATAATGGCAATTTCAAACAAAATCGATATCTGTCCATGTGAGCGTTTTGGCTCCGTATCCGTTTTATTATATCACTCACATACACTGAGCATGCCCGTGCGAGTGTAAACAGGAAGTATTTGGTTGTTCTGGAAGGGGTCATGTGATAGGAGCCTGACGAATCAGTGAAGGTTATGAGTGTCTACCTCATCATTCCCAAACATCTCCGTTTTTGCTCGGCTAGACTAAAAAATAGAGGCAGAGTTTTCAAACTAAAACAGAGCCAGCATGGATGTAGCCTTAGAAAACGGGATCAGCAAAGATTGGAAATTTCCTTGACAATAACTCAAAGAAACATCAATAACGGTAAAATAGATATATAAATCAGTTGATTGTTTTAGCTTTTGGAATGAGTGCAGCTAGAGAAATCAAAAGCTAAGATCACACATCACAACATCTGCAAAATTTAAGACTTTGCTTTTCTGCTGTTTGGATGAAAATGTGTTCGCTGTCATCATGTAAATCTAACTTTGTCCTCTCCGTTCACCCTGCATGTCTCTTTGGGTTCACATGAGCAGAACTGAATTAGAAGCAGTTCTCTATATATCAGGAGCGGGAGTTTCCAAATGTCCTCACCAAGAATAAGTCAGTCTGGTGGCCGAGCTGTTTTAAAAATGTCTTGCAACGTTCCACTGGGACTTTGAGAGGAAGGGAGTTATTTTGTTGCCTGTGATGCCAATGGAACTGAGGAGCAGTGTCTGATAATATAATTTTACACCCCAAACATTTATGTTGAGAGTAAGATGGTGATTAAGTTTGTTTCTTTACACCAGTAGTCAATTAAAACATATTTAAGTGGGAACATCACTGGTCTGATTTAATATTGTCTAAAGTTTAAGTCCCAGCCCTGTTAGCTTTTCCTGAGTGAAACCTAGAGGACGGAGGATTCAGGCGTGACAGAGGGGAGGTCGGCCCAGCAACAGAGTGAGTTATGATGAGGCAATTTTAATGAGCTTCTAGTCCCGGCACCAAAAGCCCCAGTTGACTCTTTTCTATTTCAGCATGGAAAAAACACACAGCATTCCTATTTTTCTCTGGTGCCAAAAGTTAATTGAAAACATTTCAGGGTAAAGTATGGTCTGGGGCCCCCATATGACTCTCATCCCTTCATTATCCCTAACAATAATAAAAAGGCATTACAATTATTAATGGCTGGAGCGGAGGCCTTCTCTCTTAAAGGGACAGTGGCAGGCTATTTTGTTTCTCACAACAAAGGCCCCAGAAATGGCTTCATCACATCACTTTGTTTGTCTGTTTTTTCGAACACTCACTGTCATCGTAGGATTTATTATTTGTGGTCGTTCTTTTTAAGCCTGCTTTTTTCAAAGTCAAGTGAAAACCGAAAGCCAAACTACGATAAAGTGAGTTAACCCGACAGCCGCAGGGAGAAGATAACATGACTAAACATACAGATACCAAAGAGATACCTGTTGCAAAAATGAAAGTTGTAGAGGGAATATTAGACGAAGCAATAAACCAGAACTTTCTCACATAACTCCGTCCTCCTCGTGGACGGCCGCCTCCTCCCGCACTCCCCCACTCCCTGAAGAGGGGGGACAGAGGAACAGTGTGAATGAAGTGCCCCCACATTGTGCCGCAGCACTATTGTGTGTTTTGCATCTCCATAATAGAGGTGCCACTCGACTTCTCTTCCAATCAATGGGCTGGAGGGCCCATCGCTTTGCCTTGAAAAGCAATATGGCTGCCATCAATGCTTTCAAGACCCATTATCACAAATGAAGGAGTGAACACCATTTTTTGTGTTTTTTTTAGAGCCGACTGACTCATAAGATGTAAATAAAATACATGTTCCCTACAGTATCACTGCTGTTACAGATTATCAAAATGTTACAAAAACATCAATGAAATGTGTAAGAGTTGATTTTTCTGGACAACCACAAGCTGTCACCACAGAGCAAGGCATGTACTGCTTGTTGGAATAACTAAACATATTATCACAGCCATGGTGAACCTACTGAGACCTTAATCTGGTGAATTATAACATTTCAAGTGGGTAACATTGGATTCTGAGTTGTTCCGAGGACTATTACTTGTTCTGAGTAGTACGAGCACTTAGGTAATGTAGGTAAATTGGCCTACCAAGAATATCAGAGTTACTGTGACTCAAAGGCTACATCCACGCTACTACATTTTACAGAGATGACAGTCACCCACATTCACTTTCTGATTAGTTCTTATTGGAATGAGTACAAAATGTTGTAAACACCTACTGTCAGATTCAGTTCCACCCAATCGTCAGTCCAAGAAAATGAATCCCTCATCTCACTTTCATTTTGTTGTTTCTCATTTGCTGTATTTTCTGTAACCAAGCAACCAACTGCGGAGTAAAGGCAATCTGCTTCCCGTTTACGCACATGTCAAGTCTACATGATATAGGTGGGTTAATGTGGACGGGGATTTTATGCAGAGCTATAACGCACATGTGGATGAGAATACGTAAGTTTTAAATTGCTGTTTTTAAAATGACAACATATTTGATGGATGTAGCCAAAGAGTCATTGTGGGTAAGGACTCTTGCCAGATGTTTAACATGCACACTGGCACACATGGTACAGATACAAAAATAAGGCTGCTGCATGCAAATATTTAGAAAACCACTGTAAGGCTCTGAAATTGCTGGAGTTTCAATGACACATGGTAAATAATTACTTTAAGAAGTAGCTAAACACATCAAACCCTCAAGTGTGTGTAAATGAACTAACATTAATCAGAAACTGTGAAGTCTGGATTTTTCCAAAAGGAATCAAGACAGGTTAAAAGTTTAAAATTGTTTTAAAACGTATTTATTTATTGTGCACGTACATTCAGAAGAGTGTCTTCATAAAGGGCCACATAATATCTCAGCTCACAAGAACACAGGCATCTTCTTTTATCTCAGTGTGTCTGAGACGACTTCTAACAGATACACAGGGTGAAGATAAAGAAAGTTACCAAAAGCTCCATATGTGCTGCAAATCCCAGAGAGGAGGAGTTTATACCTTTCTCTCACGTTTGAACAGTTTCCAGGAACAAACAGATAATACCTTCTGCAATCACCAACGTTTACAAGGTCAAGTCAATGCCTCTCAAGAGCTTCTTTTATCCAGATGTAAGATATCCACAGGGTTTTACTGGCTGCACGTCACCTTTGGTTATTTAATGAATGGGTTGTGGAGAGAGCTGCTTTCACAGCCGGTCACTTAATGGTGAATAAAAAAACCAATATTAAAACTTTTAGGCACTTTAACACAAATCATTTCCCCCTTCCTCTGTGGTTATAATGCAGTAAGGCTGGGACTTGGCTCTTCGCCTACAGTGCAAATCTTAAATCACATATACAAACACTTTTGACCAAAAATAATTTTACACAATATACTGTACAATATATCCTTATATTGACTACATACAAAATAGGCTCCTCCAACTTTACAAGATGACTAACATTTATGATAATATAACAAGGCTTCATGTGCTATAACCCACAAACTGTCATCTGCATGATCCTGACATGAGCAGTTCAACAGCAAATGTCTTGAAATATATAAATTTGTGCGGATTTTAAGTTTATAGACAAAAGTGTTTGGTTCCAGCAAAGCAGATGCTGGAGAGGTGGGTTGACTCCACAAAGAACAACACTACTGACTGTAGTTGCCCTGGATGGCTGCAGCTTTTCACAATAATATGGTTAAAACCAAGATGGTGGTCAGGACTTGCAGCACACTCCGACACGGTGTGGAGTCCCCGGAGTCTTCCACATATTGATAATCCCCCTGGTCCGGGTAATCGTCCTCCGAATCGTCCTCAGCGTCCGAGAAGCCGCTTCCCGCGAGCCTGTCGTCGGGGTCGGAGCAGAAGGTTTCCATGCTGACCTTTATGTACTCGCAGATGTTCCTCTCCGCGCCGTCGCACACGCATGTGTCCAGCTGCTGCGCCTTGGAGATGGAGCGCATGGTGGCGATCACCCTGCGGCAGCCGTCCGAGCACCTCTCCCCCCCGAAAAGCTTCCGACAGTGAAATAAATAATCCTGCATGGTGGAGCTGCAGGCCGGGTCCGCCTCGCACTGCCGCCGGGCCTCGGTGCAGCCCAGGGTGCTGGTCCGGGGCAGGCACGGCTCGATGGCCTGCTTGGCGCCCCTGCACACCGGGTCCAGGGCGCAGTCGCAGTCCTCCAGAGCCGGACCGCTGCGGGTGAGGTTGAGCTGGATCAGGGACGAGATGCAGTGGCTCGGGCACTTCTTGCGATCCCCGTTCAGGACAGAACCGCAGGCGTAGAGGTACTGGTCGTACGCGTAATGGCACTCCGGCTCTCCGTGGCACTTGAGGATGGCTTTCCAGCAGACCAGCCGGCGGCTGTGGCTGGGGGATCCGACACAGAGACCCACGGTCAGGAGGAACACGCTGCAGATCAACACCGCTGCCCGCTCCATCAGAATGGCACGACCTGCCATTTCCAGGAAGAATGAATATCAAAACGGTCCAACTTCATGTGGACTTCTGTAACTCCGCGACGCTGCGTAAAAACCGCGTTTCTTCTCCTGGATTGTTATCATGTCTCGGTTGGTGGCTCGGAGCGACCGAGGCGCCACAAAGTGAGCAGCAGCTCATCCTGGAGGGCTGCACGGAGCCGGGCATGATCGTCTATGTGTCGTTGAGGAACCGCAAAGACGAGCAAACTTCTCCAAACTTCAACATGTCCTGCAAAAACACTTATAAGTTCTCCAGAAGTGTCTTGAAGTCACTCATCCGCTCCCTGTTGCACTCCTCCTCCTCTTCCTCCTCTTTACCCTGAGCCCCGCCGCTTTGTGATGAGGGCTGTGTAGTGATGGGATGATTACTGCAACCACCACGTCCCATTGGTCCGTCACACTGTTGTGATTCGCTCGTCACAGGGGGGGCCAGTGACGCCAGCTACTGTTTTTAAACTGAGGAACAGGGAGATTTCCTCCTGATGGTTTATCCCATCAGGAAGATTAAAGTGGCTCCTGACGATAAGTGGTGTTGATGTCCTAAACACTAAATGCAACTATAAACACGTATTTAATGAGAGAAGAATTACAAATAATATAGGGGCAGTATATTGAACTGGCAGAGGCTATAGTTCTGTAGGTTAGCCAATAAGATAACACATAAGAAATGCACATCAAAGTTGAACACAATAAATATCCAACTAATCTATATCTCTCCAAATTTGTTGATACTGGAAACAAATGTAACATTGTAACGGTGATACAGAACCATTGAAGTAATAATTTAACCATCGAATCCATTCAGTTACTTTCCAGACTGGATTGAAGGATTGTATATTGTGTGAATCTATGCTTCATGTGAAATTTGACTGTTCTAATTATTATTACACATTTTAAAGATGAGAACACGGACGTCATTTTAAATGTCATGATTCTGTTGGGTTCATTTCCCATCCATAAATGCAGATGCTTAACAAATTTCCAGGATTTCTCAGCGAATTTTAAGAAAATATCAAGACTATAGAAAATGTATAGACACTAAAAAAGTAACAAAACTGTCCAAATGTGCAATGAACTTTTCAATGAGCTATAAGAAACTGTTTCCCCTTCTATTTTTATATTATCTCATTTGTATTAAATTAAATGTAATCATTTGACACTTTGTATGTACTATTTTTTTATTTATTTATCTGAATGACCGTTTATTTATTACTGCAACATCATTATTTATACACATTTGTAAATAAAGTTAGAAAAAACAGCTAATTTAAAATGAGGCAACAGGGGATTTCTTCTGCCTTACTTTTTTATTTTCCTCAATGTAAAAAACAAGAGAACATGTAAAAGTATATTAAAAAAGAGAATTAACTAACACTATGCTAATTAATAATTATCACAATATAGTTTTATTATATATAGCCCATTTGATATAATGCTTATGCATCATCACAGTGAGGAGATCCAATATTGAGCTCTCAGACTTGTGTTTGTCATTCTCTGAGCGTAAAGAGTTTAAAACCACAGCTTTCACTCAGCAGTAAAAGTCAGTGACATTTATCATGATTATTATAATTGTACCGACTGACTCGTTTTGGGACATATCTCCAAGCCCATGGTCCAAATTATCCAAAAACTGTTCTGAAGTTATATTCTCTTTATCATGAATTTTGATTTACAACACAGTTCAACTACTGTGGTGGGATTCTTAACATTTTGTTTGTAATAATTGTATGTATAAAACCCTTGAATTGTGTGGTCTTCCTGTCTGCAGGGAGCTACAGCAGCTGTTCTAACACACGCAGAGCTCCTGTTTTACACTTTCCCCCATGAAACATGACAAGTCTTCTAGCTCTGCTACAACATACGTATCGACACTGAACAGGAACATTAACACACACCAATAACGGCATGCCAGCTGAAAGAGCCATCGTCTCCACATAGGGAGCTGGGAAAGTACCAGAGGCCTTCACACTAACACATTTGGTATTTTCTTTACGAGTGTGAGCAAGCTGTGGTGTGAAAATGACCAAGCGCTTTACCTTTTGGTGTAGGGTATTTCCTATTTCCTAACAATAACACTTAACAAGAAAAAGCAGTGTGAATAGCAACTGCAATCACAGGCACGCCGTGTAAACAAACATCGAGCTAGAGGCCAGCAGGGAAGGATGTAGAATGGATCATTTGAGGCCAACGGAACCAAGAAAGAAAACCACTTGGTTCTCCTGACCCCGGCACATCACCGCGCTATGACCCACAAAGAGCTGGCAGCTCTCGGGGGGGACCCTCGAACGCCCCCGATTCCAATTAAAGAGATTAGAGAAGAGTCGGGACAAGTGCAGAAGACTTTCTTAGCCAAACAAACCAAACACCCACCTCACTCCCTCGCGTACAGCTGGCATACCAGAGCAACAGGGTGACTGCAGACTCAATTTAGAGCAACATCAAAGTGGTGGATAGAGAAAGCCCAAATGGGGAACTGCTCAAAGGTCCCCATTAACTACAAAGAAGCTGACATAAGCCAAGACCAAAGACAGTACTCAACAGAAAGATATGTATAAATAAGGCTGCTGTGTCTACATATTTTGTACTTTTAGCTTAGCCTGTTTTTTTTTCTGTAGAGCTACAGTGAAACACAAGTCTGTACAAAGCTTTCTTTTCAACCGCCGAGGACAAACTGAAGCACAAACCCTGGCCACACTTGATTTTGGCTTTTCATAATGCCGAGCAGAACCAAAATCCCATCAGTGCTGGACGTCAGCCAGATAAAAACAAGGGCCAGATTCAGTGGAGCCAGCAGCTCTGTATGATGGAGCAGGCAGCTGCTCTCCCCCCTTACTGGACCTCTTAAATTACTCTAATAGAGCACTTGCATTTTTTTCCTTTAATACCAAATGTCTCGGTCTGTACTTGGGGCAAATACGAGGCCTTTACAGTTTCCTTTACAGTCTTGTCGACCATTAATTTCAAAAGGAGTTTACGTTCAGATATGCATCCTGTTCGTGCGGCTGTTCATTGCGACTTTCACCAATGTAACGGGGTTTCCAGAAATGGAATGCGGTTCCCGAGAGTGTATTTGTAAATACTCGGGCAGAGACAGACATGCTCTTCAGTTTGTCTCCACTGCTGTCAGAAGTCGCTACACACGAGCTGCCCTGCCAGAACAATTCACTGAACTTTGTATTCAAGTGCTTCCAAGCCCAGACACACACACACACACACACACACACACACACACACACACACACACACACACACACACACACACACACACACACACACACACACACACACAAAAGTTGCCAAATGTTTTTCTGCCTACGTTTTGTATTTCTTTGTGGCCAATGGAAACTTCTGTTCCAGATATGTGCATGTGTTTCTCCACGCTTTTCAGACAAAAGAAGAATCCTTTAGTGAAAACAAGAATTTACCTTTAACATGACTATGAATATCAGTGCCATTATTATTTATTGAGTCAACAGCACTGTAATATCAAACAGTATGGCCCACCACTGCTGGAGAAAGGTAATTTATGCTTGTGGCATAATGTTGGTCGATAAGTCAACAACTACTGGGTGGATTGTTACATCTGTATTCATGATCCCCAGATGATAAAGCTTAATTACTATGGTGTCCTGGTTTTTCCTTAAATGCCCCCATGAAATGGAAGTTTTTGTTTTTCAGTGAAATATATCACATTAACTATTAAACCTATTGCCATGGAGTTTTGTTCAGATGCATGGTTCACAGGGGATAAATCTTAATGATGTTGTTCATCTCCTGACCTTTCATCGAGTATTTCCCGTGGGTAAAAGTTTTCATTTATGTGATTAAATATTTCAACATTAACCAGAAGAATTGGCACAACGTTTCCTACTAACTTTCTTGGTTCCCAGACCATGAATCCTGACTTGTGGTGACTTCCCTGACTTTTTTTCCCTTTGCCATCCCAGGGCCTAAATTTGTGTTTCCTTCGCTTGACTGACAGATCCTAGGATCTGATCACTCAAACCATATTGGGAGGTGGTCTGGGACACATGTAGCTACATTCTATTTCACTGTGCGAACACAAATATTAGCCTGGACCATATGCAAAGGACCAACCCCTCAGTTGACGTCTTAAAACCCATTGCAGTGTAAACAGTGTCCATATTTTCATTTATTTGTAGCTACAATATCAACACTGAGCACCACATGAACACTTTTCTTAAATTGGTAAAACATTTCTTCCTAGCCATGGGTATTCATTCATTCAGTCCCTCCTGCCTCCACTATCTCTCTATCTGTCTCTTTCTCGCAAACAGACACACATAAACATAAGACTATTGGTCTTTGTGATAACAAACAACGGTCTTATTTGCATACAGAGCTGTGGAGTTGAGATCCAACCACAAGAAGTTACAGGAGACACATTAAGGACGCATTTTAATGAAAAGTGTAAACAGAGAAACCTAACGCTGGCCACTTGTGATTGGGTCTCTCCGGATGGATGTTAATATTAGATTAGATTAGATTCAACTTCATTGTTATTGTACGAAATGCCGTTTAGCATCTAACCAGAAGTGGAAAAAAAGGCAGTAAAAGTGCAGAGTATTGTGCATATTTAATGATAAATATATGAATAAATAAGATAGGTACAGTAAGAAATATATATGGAATAGTACAGTATTAAGAGGTATTGTATGATGTAAGAACAATGAATACACTATGAGCAAGATAAATATCATATCCGAACAGAGCCTTTGACACAATCAGTCTTCAAAGCAAATAATGCGCTGCATAACTTTTTCACACCAGAGATGTTTTGGGATGGCACCACATGTTCTGAGACTATGTGCATCCCTCTGGGGGAAGCCACACACCACAGCAGGAAAAGGATTTGACTTTGTTCTCACCGAGGATTACAGAGCCACAGGTTCAAACATGGGTCACTCCTGCTGTAAATTAGCTGAAAGTACTCAAAGTTTGAATCGTCCAAGCGAAAAGTTTAGAACACGGTATGATGAGAGGTTGAGCCGATAGACAGTTGTTACTGGTTTCCCATTAATAAGACTTTCAGATTCCTTTGGTTTATTTGATGGAACAGATACTACGACAGGGAGTAAAGCTGGATAACGTGACAAAAAGATGCACCGTTTCACATAAGGTTTCGTAGGAAAACAGATGGTGCTGTTAAAAGCATTGGAAGAGGAGGCTTCATTCCAGACAGAGAGGTAGACGCTGGTTTTGCCATCACAGATGACGGTAACTGATATTGGATGCTGTGGTGGATTAATGACACCTGCAGTAAAATCGGAGTTATAAGGAACAATGAAGACCTCCCAGGGTTGCAAAGGCCTTCAGCACAGAGGTACTCTCTTACACCGGTCAGGTAAGGATAAGATAATGGAGTCATTTCCCTTCAGTACAAAGCAGAGGAGGACAATGAAGCGACGCAAACACCCCCTGAGGTGATACCACTCAGTATCTGTGCCTAAAGAAGGAAGCGTGCACCGCTACAGACGAAAACACAACTCTGGGACAGACAGAAGGTTTTAGTTTTTGTTTGAAATGTGGCCTCTCCTCTTCAAACAGCGATCACGAATCTCTCCAAGAGGAAATAACTGCTCAGGAAAACACAAATGCCACCATGACCTCTGCACATAGAAGTCATTGTTTATGATTTCAGGCTTTAGAAGACACCAGAGAGGAAGCTATTGAAAAGAAAAGGAACATTTTGCTCTTCAGTTTTTGTTGAGGCTAATCAGATGAGATATAGTGTGAATTAGTTTTTTGAATTAGGCCCTGTTCAAAATCCTCACCCTTGGCCCTACCCATAGATATGAAGTACCTTCACTGGGAGGGAGCCACAAGGGAGAGAGCTAGAAAATCTTCCCCAGGATCATCAGCAGCTAACCAACGTTATTACAGTGACAAACAATATCAACTTTTTCATATTAAAAACCGTTATCAAACAACATTATAACAGTGACACATCTGACAACTGCAGGACAGACGGAACAGATTAATCTATTGATCAATACACACTCAGCAGGCTTACATCGGCTATTTCAATGTAATGTTAGTCCTGTCCATAGAAACTTTGGCCCCACAGTGAAAACATTATAACATGACGGGATTTTTTATTTTTTAAACTTCATATACTGGACAAGGGAGTAACAAACCTTACTTGTTACTCTACAGGGCTAAATGGCCACTACCCCTACATCACATAGAAAAATGGGGCAACACTACAAGCAAAATGAAGGGGTAGGAGCAAGTGGTAGGGCAAAGGGGTGAAATGGGACAAAGCCTTGAACTGTGCTAAATAGAGAGATTGTTCTTTACCTTCCATCATGGCCTTCCGTGATAAGCTAAGCCAGTCTAAGTGGCTGCTTATTAATGTGGGAATAATACTCTGCATGCATATAATCACATACAGTCCCACAGTATAAGTTGCAGAAGCATGATATGAGGCTGCTAGTTTTCACATTTTAATGGTACATCCTGTAATTCAGACCGTCTGGCGTCCTGCCAATGTGGGACACACAAGCTCAGTCTTTAAAGCGTAGCTGCTGTTACAGGAGACAGAAAATGAGACATGACCCAATGCTTCCCTGACATTTACCCAAGTAATCACAGCGCTCTCTGAGTCTTGGTTTTCATAGAACGCCAGACAAGACATGTGAATCATGTGGGCTGATTCATGGCATTTTGCTGTTGCTGATGAACAGTTGATAAAGGTGATAAACATGTGTCTCTTTCTGTCCTCATGAAAGAACATTTTCGTTTTTCTTGTCCTAAAGTTCATAAAAGATCCAAGTTGGATTCACCAAACTCTCTTAACTGCAAAATGTATGCGCTGTGCTGATGCCGGTAGTACAGATCCGGAACTAAAACACAATTTGACACAGAATACTAGACTGAAGTTTTGAAGAGGGCGGTTGCGGTTGTGAAGTTTTTAGTGAAGTGAGGCCACGGTGGAATTTTAGGCCAACCTGATAATGGGAACTTCATGGGAGTGCTGGACATTATCAGAGAGTTTGATCCTTTCTTGAAAGCGCATATTGAAAAATATGGCAAGGCTGGCGAGGGACAACCAACATACCTCTCATCAACAACATATCATGTATTTGTTTCACCTGATGGTTCCATCAAAGAGCATTTAGTCAAGTTTCAGCCTATTTAGAGTCATTTCGGGAGAGTCGCTTTTGCTTTTGTTATGTTGCATCTGTTGGTTTAGTTACCTTAAAGCTTTTGGCAGCTCCGGCTTCAACAATCTGTATGTGTATGTCAGTGCACCTCAGTGCGTTTGGGCTGTGTAATATCTAAATTGCAGTGTTTTTCTGGGAAAGCGTAACAAGTATGGGGGCCCCACAAAAAGAGTAGCCTGGGCGGCCATGACCAACTTTAATTCGCCACTGGCTAAGAGAGATTTCTGAGAACTAGAAAACAGATGAATGCCCTGAATTTACTTAAATTACTCATACATGCCACTTAAAAATGAATCCGTCTGTATGGCTGACTCTTGAATGAGGTCGAAGATGCCAACGACTGCAGAACTGTGGGTTAGGGAAGATGGGTACACGGAACGGGTGACAAATCCCTCGTGCAAAAAATACAAATGAAGACATACTCCAAAAAAATCCTATATTTTATTCTTTTTATAGTGGCAGAAAAGGGGTCGCTCTTTGGTGGCTATGAGGTTACAGTCGTTGTTGCTAAACGTTACTATACACGTATGGTACAAGCAAAATACATAGTGACGCTCTTCTGGTGGTCAGAGCTGGGATGAGACTGTCTTCAATGACAGTAACCACATGAATGCTTTTAATCCAAACACACAGCAGTGGTCTGGTCCAACTTTCCCCATCCATGACACCATCGAATAAATCAAGATCATCTGCGGGGACTTTTTCCCATTTCTATGCATACACACCACAAAAAGACTGAATTGTAACCACAACAAAAAGAGAGAGAGAGAGAGAGAGGGACGATAAACTTGCTAAGTACCAGGAGCAGATCCTGGGGTGGGGCCAGGGGGGCACTGGCTCCATCTGAAATCTGATTGGCCCCAGCAGTGCCCCTGTCCTGCCAATATTCTGAAAGAAAATAGTCACCTGCAAACGATATTCACAGTAAACATAACAGTGTGTTAGGATACATTTAAATTTTCTAAGCTTTCTAAATTACAGAATGTATTGTAGTGATGCACCACTGCTAACGACACACACATGAACCCAGAGACATTTAAAATCTGCTATTAGAGGAAGTTAGAGGACCAGCTCAGCTCACTGCATACATTAAACTTGCCTAGTAACGCAACTTTGTGTAACGTATTTTACTTCTTTGTCATCTAAACTTTAGTAATGTGTTTATCTTTTATTCCAAGTTGATGTCATCAGACTCTGCTAAAATCCCCCTCGTCTAAGACAAAAGAGTTTTCAAATGCTACAAAAGTCAATCAGATGTCAGGTTGAATTTGAGATTTTTGCGGTGTTGTGATGTGTAACACTACCAAGGGAAATCATCCTTCTTGGAAAGGGGTTGAGACAGAGTTTGGAGTGAACTCCTGGGTGCATCAGGGTGGTCTGGCATACAGAGTTTATGTTTAATTTAAACAGGGGCTCTCCAGGTCTGCGTACTGTCACTTCGCTGAGAGGAACTTATCATTTAAACAAGAGATGTGCAGTTCACATATAAAGAATGATGATAGAGGTGACTGAGGTTGCCAGACAGAGAATCTGTTTTTTTCTGAAAGTCAATGGCTAAACAGTTGTTCACCTTTTGCTCGTGGAATACAGTTTACTCAGACCTTTCTTTTTTTTTTTTGGGAATTGTGCTCATTACAATTAACTTATTCCTGTGTTCTGTTTCAGATCAAGAACACCCCCCGACTTCTAAATCATGTATCAGTCTTGACAGAGGATGAGATCACTGTAGATTCAGAGGCCACAACCGAAACAGCTCGTATAAATCTAACCAAATATGGTGTGCCAGCTCTTCTGGGTCCAGCCGTGCGTATATCTTCCTTCACTTGGTACAAGATGGAGATGGACCACCAGAGAATAAGATGTTTATTGGTGCCCTGGTGGCCCTGGTTAAGATGAACTGCAACATCCCAGGCTTCTCCCCTCGTTTCCTGTCAGCTCTCTACTGTCTGCTCTCTAATAAAGAAAAGTGGCTCCAAACACAATTTTACTGCTTTGCCTTAAATGCTACCAGCATGTTAAGATATTTGTTTCATGCTGATGTTTAACAGTCATGTTTACCATCCTCTTATTAAGCATGTTAGCAAAATTACCACTAAGAGCAAAGGCAATTTGTTCTGCATCTACCAAACCAAACCAAACCAACAAACCAAAGTGGATACATTACATTTTTTAACCTAATGGTGGCGTCAGAGGAAAAGTGGATGAAGAGAGAATGAGGGGGATATCATTTCTTTACCAATTTTTTTAATAAGGGTCCATTTGTTGAGACCAAAACCTTAAAGTGCTGAAGAAAAAGCTCCCCATTTTAAAGTTTGTATGAGTGATCCTCTGGGGACCACAAATGTCTGATCCAGATTTTCAACCGATGGGAGCAGGTGGAAGTGAGATATGGGGCTTTGTGGGCCAGTTTCTATATCGGCTTGGACCTTGAGGTGAATCAGAACATTTAATTTCTGACCAAAATAATGGGCCAACTGATTAAGCCATCCTCTACTTTTGTTTCAGGATATTTAGTTTTACTCCTGCATTTCTGGATGAACATGAAGAGGATCAAGACCTGTTGCCTTTTGGGATCTTCTTTTAAATCTAGTGTCTGAAACACGGAGATGGGCTGACAAGGAAAAGGCGGTTGTTGACTGAGTAAGCTGTCAACCGCAAAGACACACCACAGACACACAGCAATAACACTCTTCATCAGAGTGCAAAGTAAACAGAGCCTGTCTGGACACGGGGCGGATATCAGACACACGGTGAAGGAGCGACAGCAGGAAACAACTGGTACTGACCAGTCACTGTTAGAAGAAACAAAAAGGATAAGACAGGGCTACATAAACAAAATTAAATAACAGAGAGACAAGGATCTGGTTTATTTCATCATGTTATGAATCCACATTCACAATTATCTGGCTAAATTATACTGCCATTGTCTAAAGCCTCTGTTGTTCACAGGGCAATTTAATAGACAGAAAGTGACGCAGATAGAAAAACAGAACAAAGAAATGCCACTCTGAAATGTATGGCAAAGAATAAAGTGCAGCCTTACACACTCAACAGTGGATGTTATAGTTTCCACCATTTAACCTCTGTTATATTTTTATCTGTATTCATATGTTAGAAAAACTACTCAGACAATTTCCATTAAATTTTGTGTAAGGCCGGGTCATGACCAAAATAAATTAAAGATGAATCTGGGGGAGGAACCGGGAATTTCAGAATGATTGCGAGATCTGACATTTATTCAACTGTTAACTGTGACTGTTGAGCCTTGGCAGTGGTATGTGCACTACTGAGCGCCATTCTAGTTTTAAATAGTTATTCCTAAAGTCAGACTTATTCAAATTGAGATACGTCATCTCGTCTTTTTTCTTCTTCCATCCTTTAGACACGAGTAAACGCATGTACACGCAGCACAAACACACTCACCACACAGTAGCAGGGAGAAAATAAACAGGCTGGGTTTTGCTTTTCCTGCGCAATCTAAATATTGACTCAGTAACCTATAATCATACGCAGTCTGAACAGAATCGAAATAAACATGTGCGGCTGTAATGTGTAAGTGTTTGTGAGTCTCATGGGCACCGGGACCCTTGAATGCTGACACTGACAAACACACATAAAATATGGGAAGTGGTTCAGTTTTCAGTGAACACCAGACAATATGGATTCCATCCAGCACACTGGAGCAACACAAGTTATTTTGCGTTTGCTATATATACAAAGGAGTCCTTTCAAAGTCGACCAAGCCTTCCATGTCTGATCAAACATCTGCTTTCAGTTCACATGATTTAACTTTCATATGACTTACAATATTCTGACATTAAGAGGCTTTAAATTGCCAAGATGTGAGTAAAAAAAGCAATAAAAATTCCACTCGACTCCACACTGCCAAGTTTCCAAGTGACACAGCCAGTGAGCAACACAGCCTAGTTGTTATTATTGTGTTTCAACATTATTAAAATCTGATTCGGCTTCAAACCAGACTTCCAATCTATTGTTTTCCTTTGCTGGAAACTACAGGACCATATTGGGAGAGATACACACTGGTCTTTGCAGACGTTGTTGTTCTACGCACCATAATGACTGCTTTCCTAAATAAACTTGATTGATTGAATGAGGCTAGAGTGCGAGCACACTGCTGGATCTTTTGGTTTTTCTCAGTTACTTTCTTCGGCTCATTAGTGCAGAGGCACAGCCAAAACCTTTCTGCCGCCGCTGAGGCCTGTCAGGGTTTCCTGCTGATACTAGAAACCATCAGAATCTGTCAACACAGAGTCTGAGAGAAATGAAAGCTGCAAATGGGCAAAAAGTTCCAACAAAGACAGATGAAGGGTTCAATATTCTGAGAACGGTTCAATATTCTCTCTTGCAGGCAGTCAAATAAAAAGCTCAATACCTCTTATATATATTATATATATATATATATATATATTTCCATTAAATATGAAGCTGGAGCCAGAACCAAGTTAGCTTAGCTGGGATAAAGACTGGAAACCTGGCTAACCGGGCTCTGTCCAAATTTTGACGGCTCACTTTTGGGTTACTCTTGGATCATTGTACAGTTTAAACACGCAAGATAAAGACATTATCATATTTCTTTTTTGATTGAATCCTTCCAAAAACCAAAGAGTAAATACATTTATCATGGTGGTGGAACTCTTTTGGACTTGAGGGATTTGGGGATATGTCAGCTCTTGTATTTGTGTCCTCTACGTGTATGGCACCACGTTTTCATCCTGAGATATTTTTTTTATTTTTTTGCATCTGTCTCATGTTAGAAACATCAACACACCCACATGCTCACAGTGAATTATGCAAAGGATTTCATGGTGTGTTCTCATATCTGCTCCTCGGATAGTCTGTGGACTTTTTACTATTTTATATTAAAATATTCAGACTTTTTAGTTTGGCCCATGTCCCTTCCTCAAACGCAGAGGAGGCAGGATTCTGACCTATACTGCAACCAGCCTCCAGGTGGCGACCAATACATGTTGACTTCACTTTTGAGGAGCTGTCATATTGTCCATCTTTATACACAGTCAATGGAAATACACACTTTTGTTGTCCTCCATTGTATCATACGAAATTAAGGTTTTTGATTCTGTCCAATCAGTCTTTGTGGCAGCAGGGGGCGCTCTTCACTGCGGATGATATCACAGGATCCTACACACCTTGCACTTGCTAATTAGTGAATGTTATACCAACCAACAGTGTTTTTGGTATGTAAGAATAAAACTATCCTAACGTAGAGACATAATCCTCAATACACACATAAATATTCAACTTTGGAAAGTCAGTGAAGAACATGAGAATCGTTTCATTTGTGTTTATTTAAAAAATACAGGGTGAGTCCCTTCAAATAACACACACCACAATAAGTGTGTGTAATGACCACTGTGTGAGGTGTTCATAGGTCCATTGAGGCTCCAGGTTCCTTTATCAGTGCAGCGAGGGAATGAGTAGAAAGAAATGTGCTGATTGGGTCTTGTAAGCTCCAGACTCCAGACTCTGCCTGCTGGGTTAAAAGAGGAAAACATAACTTATTAACCAAGACAGTTTGCCAATTTACACTGATATTATTATGTCTTGTGTGTTAGTTTTATACTTAGCAGATCCGAGTACCTCATTTGTTATGCTTCTTGAAAATGGAAATGTATTCCTGCACATCATCAGGGGATCCGAGGACCACAGGGACTCGCTGGTGGATATTGGTGGGCTGGATGTCCAGAACGTTCATGGATCCTGTGGTGGCCATGCCTCCTGCCTGCTCCATGATGAAGGCCATGGGGTTGCATTCGTACAGCAGCCTCAGCTGAAAAACAAGAAGCAGACAGACTGGTGAACGTGAATGTGAACGTATATATCAAATAACGTGTCATTTAAAGCGACTTAACACAGATCATGTGAGTGACTTTTTTAGAAGCTCTGTCTGCTCACCTTGCCCTTTGGACTCTTGACATTAGCAGGGTACAAAAAGATTCCTCCGTAAACCAGAGTACGATGAACATCAGCTACCATTGAGCCAACATACCGACTGCCATATGCAGCAGAGCCATCCTGGAAAACAGGTTGTGGAGAATTTACAAGTCAGTTTTGTGATGGTCAGCATTTACCAAATACAATAAAGATGGCTACTGGAAGCCAGTTTAACATTTGTCCTTTGTAAAATCTTTGTAAAAGTTCATTCATTGCCAGTACCTCTGGGTATTTCTTCTTTTGCAGGTACTCGGTCACATCTGGGTAAAAGTGCTGCGCATATCCCTCATTCAAGCTGTAGATTTTTCCCTTTTTCTTAATCTTCACATCCCGATCCACCAAGATGAACTCACCGATTGCCTGCAGAGAAATGTCACATCATCAAAAGTGATCATAGCAACAACAAGTTTATGTATTCAGTATATTATCAGGTTATGGTAATGTCTTGGACGCCATCTTACGGGGTCGAGCATGAAGCAGTCGACTCCCTGTCCAGTGGAGAGGACCATCATGGTGGCACTGCCATACAGAGCGTAACCTGCAGCAACCATGTTTCTTCCAGGTTGCAAAGCATCATTCTCACAAGGCTCATCGTCCGTGCTCTACAGAAAAAGACGTGGAAAATATCACAACAGGGAAAGATATTTTAGACATTTAAGGAAAGTAAAGCAATGAAAGTTATTGGAATTCATCCTGTAGCGGGCATGACAGTTGGCAAGATATTTCACTAAAAGTGAAATTGAGTTGTCAAAAAGCCAGAGGTTCAACTCCAGTCTCCCCCATTCGGCTTGCCAAAGTGTCCTTGGGCAAGATACTGAACCCCAAGTTGCCCCTGATGGCTTTGCCAGCAGTGTGAGTGATGTGTGAAGGAGAAAGTGCTGCACATCAATGCACAGTATTAATCAATGTGCGCTAACCCTTTTGATTAGATTTGCTGACACATTAACAGACAAAGATATGAGTAAAGAATTTACCTCTTTTGTAACGATAGGCTGATTCAATAACTTTATGGATTTAACCTGCAGGATCATAACTAACCTTTTTGTAGATGGCAAAAATTGTTCCAATAGAAACCAGACAGTCAATGTTGGAGGAACCATCCAGTGGATCGAAGCACACAATGTATTTTCCCTGTGGGATGAGAAAAATAATAATGTGTCATAATACTGACAAAATAAAACTCTCCATAAAGAAAGAGAACAACCATGCATGTGTATACTGTACAGATGCACATACTCTGTTGTCTGGGTCCACGATGATGGCCTTCTCATCTTCCTCCGACACGAGCACACAGGAGGAGAAGGAGGACTTGATCATGTTGATGACCAGGTCATTGGACAGGACGTCCAGCTTCTTCACCTGGTCCCCCGTCACATTGGTGCTTCCAGCGATCCCATATCTTCAAGGGTAGGAGAGATACCAAGATTGAAGATTTTAGAGATTTACAGTTAAAGCTATGGATTTCGAAGTAAATCTAAAACACAGTTAAGGTAATGTGATGAAAAATACATTTAGAAACTGTCCTCTTACGCTTTTTAATTGATTTTTTCCACATTGCGAGAAAGATCTGAAAAGCCCTTTATCTTGACGACCTCTGCCCTGGGGGATAATGCACAACATGTGCAGAGTTTACCTTTGGCCAAGGCCTTAGTCAAAACTGGTTCTCATGTATAACTCCAGACTGCACGCTACATGTTTTACAGACATTTAAATGTGAGAAAAAATAAATGTCCTGATATAGAATAGAAAGGCAAACAAAGAAATGTTAAAATGAAAATCATTAAGTAAAATCTATTAAAAGGTTTAATATTGTGCAAATCATCAGAATCAGGTGTAATGCCAGGCAGGTTTATACATACAAGGAATTTGCTGTGGTATAAATTTTAAAAAAGGAAACAAAATAAGATATATAAAAAAAGCACCAGGGGAGAGATACGCAATACGCTAAACACTAGAACTGGATTGTCCAAAGTACAGTTGGCCTGTTATTTGTCATGGGAAGTGTCACAGTCACAGTCAGGGACATCAGTGCATAGTTTTCCCTCATTCATTTCACTCAGCTTAATAGTCAGATACGCAGTTTTTTTTTCATTGCCACATTTGAAATGAAACACTACTCACAGGTTAGCGATACCAGCCTTCCTGACAGCTGTGGAAATTGCTTTGACGGCTGTGCAGATGGAGTTGAGCAGGTTGGTGAACTCCCCTGTTCCCTGGGCCTTCCTGCCCTGCTCCAGAACAAACCTGGTGAGGGTCAACACGTTGGTATCGAATTCTCCCTTGTCAGACATTTTGCTGTCAGGCGTGGGACTGGGACCTAATGCCTCAAGTGAAACAGGTGAGCCTTGTCCCCAAGTTAAAAAGTAGACCGTGGAACAGAGATAGGGGCAGGGGCAGGGGTGTGCAGCTCTTCCAACCAATCACAAACGTCTGTTCTCCCAGCCTAGGGAATGGTTTGATCGCTTCTGTTACTACGAGAGCAAAGGGCAAAGATAGTAGACACTGTAAGGGAAATGTAACATTTGACCACAGTATGATCATGTTTATTTCCCCTTTGATTGATCATGATTGAATCTCATACAATGTAACCTTGATCATGCTGTATCCTGTACAACTGAATGAATCTTGGCCTGATTGCTTTAACTAAGGCATTGTTGTTTAGATTTTATCAGAAGATCTCAACCTTTGACTTTGTAACAACCCCAACCAGAGTAGGAGGGATGAGCCAAATGTATAAAAACAAAGAACTGTTCCCATCGGTGTGCATATTACAAACTAACCTTTGTTGTATGCAACATGCTCTGAGCATTAAAGTGTGACAATACTGTAAGAGAATTGTGTCTTGTTCCTCGTTGGTAGAGTGGGATTGCAGAAATTGCCAGGACAAACCTGTAGTCTGACTCAATCTGATTGATTCAGTCTGCACTTTAAACTAAGCTAAATATAAGTTGTAAGCAAAGATTTGAATTAAAAATTCACTAATAATCATTTCAATGGTACTCAGTTGGGTGCATACCTCTGCCACGGCCCAACAGTTCCATTAAATTATATCAAGCTGCACCAAATCTTACACACTCACAGATGTCAGTTCCTTGAATGTGCCTGATTCTTCATCAAGATCCATGAATTCTTACTTTTGAAAGAGACGCCATCACGTAATGTTAAAGAAATAAAAAAAACATTCCTGGATCAGGCAAAATGTCATGGGCTCTCCCCTGATCCATACCACACACTTGCATCAAGTTTCATGTATTCTTTCTAACAAACAAAAATACACTATTTCCTTGCAAAACAAATTCCTTCACTCAAAATGTTTTTTTTTTTTTTTTTTTACAAAGTGTCATCACAGCTTGTACTGGACATGAAGGATTTAGCACTCAGCAGTATTAACTATTAAAAACATGCCTTCTCTGCATGATCCAGGGCAAAGTCCAAGTAATGAGGCTCCTTGTCCTTCTCTACCCTGGTTTTGTATAATCCCTTTAATTTCACATGTGCTGATAATTCAGTGTTTGTGATAAAAAAGTCAGGCGGAGCGTTGCCAGGCTACTGTGTCTCCGCAGTGTGTGCATGTAATCCATTTGCTCCGTGTGGGACACAAACATGATAAGGGAAAAAAGACCTGACAGGGCTCGTGAAGTAACTGGACTTACAACACACTGTAAACCTGCATGACCCATTTCACAACATGAGGCTGAAGAGGAACTTTGAACTTTGAGCAAGACACCAGGAAAAACAACAGCAACTACTATGACGTCATGTTTGATGCTTACACACACGCTCCTCTAGTTGTTGATGGTAAATGGTATAACTGCAGTTAAAATGCTTCTGCAACTGCTGCTCAAAACTCTGAATGAGTATTTTGATCATCTTGCTCTTGTGTGACAAATTTGTAAAATGCAATTCTCCACTGTGTCCACATGATGTCACTGTGCAATTTACAAGCTGCTGGATATGAAGGAGGTGGAGGAAAAGACTCAATTCCAAGGAGCATGGCACTTCCTGCTGTTTGTAACTGGAACTGCAGCATTAGAGCAGGTTAGGTCCAGTGACATCATACAAATAACTACAGAATAATAATAAATCATTATCACTCAGCTCAAGGAAGGTGTAGCTCATATGTCACATCGGGAAAATTTATGTTAAATAAAAATAAACTTTATTTTTATAGCACTTTCAAAACCAGAGTTACAAGGAGCAGATGAAAGAAGAATGACATAAAAGTAAACACTAGAATATAGAAATAAACTTAAATGTATACAGAATAGTTTTGGAAACTGCTTTTTAAACTGAGCTACTCACTCTGCTGATCTGATGTTGAAGGGGAGTTTGCTTGACAGTATCAGAGTAAAAACCATAAAACCATGATCCTTTTGTTTTAATCTGGGATCCTGGGACTTTAACAACATTAACCAGTTGACAGTGATGTTTGATCAGCTTCTTTTTTGTATAAAAATGCGCTAGATGGATATTTGTAGAGAAAATTTCATTCACTAAGTAAAATATGTCCTTTGACAAGTCATACAATTGTTTAAGGCTGCATGCTAATTAACAGGTCATATGGTGTTTTGTCAGATGACTAATGGATTTAGAGACAATAGACAAAAATCATATAGTTTCTGTGATGTGTAACTGTTTTAAGATCATCAGTATTTTGTTAGGATATATTCATCACCTGACTGACCTGGAGCAGCTTCCATACATCATGTTCACAGCTCCTGGACTTCATGGAGTGGTGTTTCACAGTCCTAAACAGAAGTTTTGAAAAGTAAGAAAGATAATTTTCTCTTTTCTACAAATTACAATGACTTCTTTGTCACCTGAACCTGTTGTAGTTGTCCACCATCTCCTGCAACATTAGGCCTTCTTGACGGACACATGTGAGGTTCAGGGACTTTGTGCATATTTAGGGTCCTGGAGAGACAAGGAATTAAGAAAACATATTGAGACATTAGCCTCTATTATCAATTTTAAGTGGGTTTGTTAAACAATAAACCTTTTGCACAATATATACATCACACATCAGTGTGTAAACTGCGTCTATAGTTATCTTATTAGTATATTTCCCTCCTTCCATCAGGATGTCAGAGAGCGGTGACCTAATTAAGGGGTGACTAAAGAGTGTAGAATATTTAGTCCTTGCGTTTTATTTATTTAAAAAAAACAAATACTTTCATAAATGTTAAATTTAAATCTCAATAAATGTGACCTGCCCACATATGAAGAGAGGCATTCAAACCATGGTGTCTAATCACAAGGCAACTGCAACAGTGCATGGTGCTGAACTGATGTCTAATAGATTTAAACTCTTATAAGCCAGATTAATAAAACAGATGATATAATCATATTCTCTTAAAATTGATTTTAATTCCTCAGTCGGTTCGATCAACACAGAATTGTGTAACAGTTTGTCAAATGTTGTTAAATGTGGGACATATGGTCATGATGTTTGTGTTACGAGTAATGGTAATTAAATGTTTTTTGACCAGATGAGGATGAGCCTTGATGATGACAGCATTTTGAAATTGCATTATAAAAATCTAAAGAAGTTAGCATTGCCTGATTGTGAAGGGGTTTTGTACACACCCAAAATAGGAAGCCCATAATGTGTGGAAATAAATTCAAACACGCAAAGCAAAAGTATAAACTCAAACAACGACAAAAGGTAAACGGAAACAAACAAGCAACACAGGGAGCAAAAACGGAAACACAATGAAAAAAACAAGAGACAAACCAGCAAAACTGATGTGCAAGGAAATCCAGGAGCATAAAGGAGGCAAGACAACAGAACTCAGGTGTGACACATCGATTCAGGTGCAGACAATCAAGAAGGAGGGAAACCAGACAAAGATAGGAAGTAAAGGAAAGAAGCTCTAAAATAAAACAGCAAACAATAAACTCAAAATGCGAACGAAAATATAAATACAAATATACAAAACAGAAATTTAATTTACATTTGAGGGCGATTCTTTGCTTCGTTGTATCTTACAAGTTAAATAATAATTAGGCCAATTCTTAAAACTCCCACAAAGTAATTTCAGCTTGTGATCCTTTTAGACAAAACAGTGCCTACTTGTGGCATTTGTTTATCAGTTACTACAAGGTTTTTGTTTTACTTTAATCATATTTTGACTTGAAAAATCTGGAGGGTTTTTAGAGATAAGTGTTGAAAACAAAAACTTGCCACTTATCTGTATTTATACAATTAATTTTGTCTTAATTAAGAACAACGGCCCCAGACCTGCATCACAATGTGATTCTCCTGAGGATGACAACCTGACATATTTAACAAAAGTTGAGCTGACCAACATAAAGAGTATTTTCCAGGATCTTTATTGCTCAGTGAAAAACAGCCAGTATGGACTGGTAACAGCCTCTGGGCCAAATCCAGTAATCCAATAATGTGTCTTCCGACTGATCAAAGGATATGTTTTTCCATTTTATAGCCTACGTATCAAAATGATGTGACTCATAATTGAAAAACAGTCTGTGCAGAATGTCATAACATAGCTTGTAAGGGATATGTTCACAAGTGCTGAATAAGACAGAACTGGAGCCTATGTGCATTATTTGCGAGATAAAACCTCTGCATGCTGAAAACAGAAGGTGCTTACTGATATTGATATATGATATGGCAATGCAATGATGTGAGTCACTGTTGTGCGCTGAGGTCTATAGGTTTTTGCCCACTGTGACTTATGCAGAATTAACGATACGATCTAATGGCCTGGTATAGCATTTCCTTTGTGTAAGCACTGCAAGGTTAGGATACAGACTGCTGAACCTGGGCAGAGAGAGAGAGAGAGAGAGAGAGAGAGAGAGAGAGAGAGAGAGAGCTTTTCTATGGAAGGTATAATGATGCCTTCCAAAGAAAAGCTAATAATCAAGATGGGAAGAATTAAAGTTTTATTTCCATATCTATTCAGTTAGCTGGATGTACATGCTCTTTAATTGGCTCCTTTTGAAACGGATTCATGGATCAAAGCCGTTACATCTTGAAAACTGTCTCAGGTAACTACAATGTCTACTATTACAATAACTTAATTTCAGAAATTGTTATCATTTTGACATAAATTGTACATTTTGTGTTGTGTGATTCACAAAATGTGTTAAAATGTAAATTAAAACTTACAACATTGGCAAACAACATTGCCAAGAAGGGAGTGCCTCCATCAACTTATGTTGTTTGACTCTGGCCATACCAGTGCAGTTATACCTGTTTTTTTGTGAATTACAATATTTATTGTGTCAAGTGCTTCATAATGTGTAAGATCTCTGTTACTTTTTGTTTATTCACTGGCGGAAATACTTGGAAGATGGTCTGTGGTTGAGAAAAACCTGCCAAGAGTATGGCTGGGCATTTAGAGGGAGAGTTGCAAAGTAATTATAGAGTGGGTTCAGTCTATGTAGAGACATACCATTTGCAGAGAAGTGACTACTGAAAACAGACTGTCTACACGATTGGAAAGTTCTCCTCTGTCCCTCCTCTTCTTGTTGGACAGAGAGAAAGAGATTGTAGTCAGAAAACAAATTTCGAGGTGACTGACGAAAGACTCTAGACTCAAATAGATGGTTCCCGATGAGCGTGTAACACTGAGGTAAGGAAAAAAACCTGCATGGGTATCAAGTTTATAGCATGGCATGTTGCAGTTATTATGAAGAGTTAAAATAGCTTGAAATGATCAATATAAATAGTGTTGTGAATTTGATGTCTAATTTTATAGTTGAAAATTTCGTAAAGGCAATGATAAGCTGTGTTTTTATTATATGCATTCAGAGAGACATGTATTTTAGAGTTTCTTCTCTCTAGCCCTGTGTTTGGACAATTTTTTTTAAATAATCCATCACTATTCTAATAGGTCAAAGCACTGAAGAGTGTATCCCTAACTACTTTGGGATTGAATACATTCATCAGTCGAACGTGAGAAACCTCAAGTTTGTGGACAGTTTCCAAAATTGCACCATCATTAAGCGGCTAAGCCTTAAGAGGCGGCCCAGAGCGGCTGTCAATAATGCAGAAAAAACGCAGAGTGGTGTTTCATCCAGTCAGTGGTATTCTGAAGAATCCTTCACATCATCAAGCACAGATGATGCAAGACAATTGGGTTTGTCTGCCACAACGAGAGGTCGACCACCACTTCCTCCTCCGCATGGTTCCTCCTTGGATACTAAGCTGACAAGGAATGAGGGAATAGAAAAACCTGGAATACTTACTGAGTCAAAGCCTCAACCTACTGTAAGATCTATAAAAAGACCTGTTATGGAGACCCTCAAGCACCTGGAGCAGGAGGTGACAAGCCAGCCTCCACCTCAGCCTCCACCTCAGCCCCAACCTCGGCGACGACTGGCCAGCTTTGGAGGGGTGAGCTCCCCTGGGTCACTCTCCCCCTTCACCGGCCTAGTGGCATATAATCAGAACAACAGTGGAAACAAGTCTACTGGAACAGAGAGTGACTTGAATGTTCACCTTAGCTCATCCCTCGGCACCAGAGGCAGCACAGGGAGCCTGAAATTTAGCCCACAGAGCTCTGGTAGAACAACTCCAGTTCCGAGTCCCGGCTCCATGCACCTGCAGCATGTCCGTGACCAGATGGTGGTAGCTCTGCAGAGGCTGAAGGAATTGGAAGAGCAGGTGAAAATCGTCCCTATCCTACAGGTAAAAATATCAGTCCTTCAGGAAGAAAAGAGGCAACTCGTCTCTCAGCTCAAGAATCAGAGTGACGATGAGGACATGAACGATGGGATCTGGAGGAGAGCTGATAGCATGGAAAGGTCTGATATTGAGAACAAGGTGCATACAAAAGAGGGACACACAGTGCAGAGTGACCCAATCAACCTAAGTGAATTCAGGAAACTGACAAAAGAGATGCAGGCACTGGAAAGAAGCCTCAAGGGTGGAAATGTGCAAGCTAGGCTAGTCCAAGGCTATACCTCTGCTCATGAAAATACAGTCCTAGTTGGAATTGATGAAGACGTCACGTTGCCTAAACCTTTAAAAGAAAACAAATGTGTGTCCACAAATCAGGTAGAGACCAGATCCATTGCAACAGAGGTGTCTGAAGTTAATCTTGGAATTTACAGTGTGAGGGAAGCAGAGCTTGATGCCCAACAACTATTAATTGATGCCCTGAAGGAGAGAATTTCTTACTTGGAAGCAGATTTGAAAGAATCTGCCCTCCAGACAGAGATGAGTCGGCTGAAACTGGAGCTTCAGGCGGCAGGAGCTAGGAGCAGAGCTGACAAAGCATGTCTTGCAAAGCCATCCACAGTGAGCACAGGCATCGAAGCGAGGCCTCACACCACAAGCCAGGGAGTGGGTAATCACACAGAGGTACGGGACACCAGCACGGGGGAGATAACAGAGGTAAAGAGTGTGGGAGTATCATGTTGTGGACCGGAGTTGAGGAGCGTTTGCACAGGACCAGATGAACCCATGAGCCGCTGGGAGGTCAGAGAGCGAGTTGAGACCGAAGAAAAGGGCGTGGGGATTCAGGTTTTAACAAACACACAGGGAGTATTGACGGAGATAAAGATGTGTGATGCAGAAACCAACACAGAGCCACCAATGGAGATTGTGGGGTTGAAGAAAGGAAAGACTCAGTATCGTTCAGTGGCTTGTGGGGACTGTTCTGTTGATGTGATCATCTGTGAACCAAAGGAACTGGTTTCTGAAGGTATGGCAACAGATCCAATCAGAAGAGCTGAACTGGGAATCATGGCATCACCGCTGACAGCTTCACAGCGTACCAACACTGTATCCAGCTCAGAGTCTCGCTTTACCAACACCGGACATACCTTCAGCACAGACTCCAGCACTAATACTCTCCTCAGTACCCAAGACAAGCACACCAACACCACTCAGACCGTAACAAGGGCTGTGTCTGTAGGGAACGGGGTCACAGACATCAAAAGCACACCAGAGACCCGTACCATCGGGGTCGGAACTGCAACTCTGGTAGGAAATGCTCTCAAAATGACCAGAGACACTGGTGTTGGGTTCACAAACATTAATGAGAATTTCCTGATAGGACTCAAAACCCGAAATATGGCCTCCGGACCATCTCATCTGCCTGACCCTTTCAAGACCAGAAGTATCGGTGTCGGAGAGGGGAGGATACAGGATTTTTCATCTTCACGCAATACACCTGCCCAGAGTTTCCAGCAATCTTCGCAGTCCCAGTGGGACCCTGAGCTTAACCATTACATAGAAAAGATGCAGAAGCTCCTCGGGGAGCATGGGAACCTGCTTACAGAGGACTGTTCAAACCAGTACAGTGGTCGAGGAAATGACAGCTCCAGGTGGTCCGGCAACAACAAAGCTGAAGTCCATCATTTCGATTCTCAGCCACCAGGTAACCCTGCAGGGATTTGCTTCTAAAGATACCCTGTGGAGTTTTCTTATGAACAAACACTTATGTTGTATCTCACCAGAAATCATTGTGTGTATCCTGAAGAAATGTCTTCCCTCATTCACCATTTTCCCCCTTTTGAACATGCATTTTGGGGGCATCTTAATGCCAAAAATACTCTCTAAGTGAAATAGCATAAAACCATTGTACATCAGATATCCTGCTAAACTCTCACCCAAATTAGAAAATCTTCATGCTTGCAAACACAATAGAAACTCACACATTCAAATAAAGCTCCATAGCACCAACAGTTGTCAAAAATTCCACTTGGTACCTTTAATGTTTGATTGTTCTTATGTAAGATGCTGTAATGTCCTGTTGGTACGATGGAAATATGTTCTCTTTATTCCACAGTCAGCAGAGAGTACCAGTCTCCATTTCAACTTTCAGTCCAGTCTTCTAAATGTGAAAAAACCATCCCAGAAACCTGCCAACAGAGCGGCAATGAATCTGAGGTGAAAAGAATGATACAGCTGTTAGAGCAACAGGCATCCTCGGCCCTGCAAGGTAAACATGTGTGTTTGTTTGGCAATGTGTTATGATTCCCAACAATTATGTTTCAATATAATCTTCATTAGAAATACAGTCAACATTCGGAGGATACAAAAACTCTCTGCAAAACTTTAGTTTATGTTAAAAATATTCATTTTCCAGACCACTCCTGCGGCCCAGTTTATACTTGTGTTAGGTTTAAAGGAAGTGGCTGCCTTAGGCTTGGCAGGTTTTACTTTCTGAGGGATACACTTGCAATGTTTGGAATGATATCTGGTTTTGGAAGGCAGTTCATTCCACATAGCAGTTTGTGGCTGGGAGTCTAAAATGTAATGGTTTTGTAGGAGGAGCTGGTGTCAGGAAACTTTCTCCTTAAAAATGTGGCCTTCCGATGTGTAAGAATACATAAGGAATCAACAATATATCTTCACTAAGGCCTGTCAAGATGAACCTACTGTATTTATATCTGTTGTATATGCATATGTGTATGTGTGCATTTAATAAAACAGACTGCAGGAGTTAGGAGTTGTCTATGTCAACTTTCAGATGTATTGGTCTCATCATTATTTCTAGACAGGTCAGCTAATCCTGGCGTGCAGCGGCCTGTGATAAAGAAACAGAATGGAGAACCAGGCTGTAGCAGTAACAGGAGGAGCATGAAGTTCATGAGGGTGACAGCAGGGTTAGTATCTGACGTCTAAGCTAATATTTTGCTGCTTAACACTGGGATGTGTTACGATAGATATTTTCTCTGTGTATTAGCTCTTGCTTTTTTCCCTTAGACTGGACCCCATGCCGTCTTACGAGCTCCCGGTCAGTGAGAAGGGAAACTCCGAGGAAGGGGACAAGAGAGGAAACAAAAAGTTAAGGGAACCCTTTCAAGGTGTGACTCAAGCAAGAAAGGGCAAAGGAGGCTACAACAAGGGGGTGAAGACGTCAAAGCCGCACACACAACAGAGGTAATGTCAGAGTCTTTAAAGCCAAAGCCTCTCAGTTGAACAGGATTTCTGCTTTGAAAAGCCTCAATGCATCTTAATATTTTACTGTGTGAGTGTTACGTTTGAGTTGTCTTCTCTCGTGGGAACTGACTGTGTAATCTGTGGCATTTTATTTCTTTCAGGTGTAAGTTAAGTGAAAAGATTTTCTTTGCTTGTCAAGCCTTAAAGATGCACCTGAGTGATGACACAGCTCTACCCAGCAGGGAATTGGTATGTTTTGTTCTCTATATTCAGAGTGAGAGGTATTGATATTGTGTGTGTGTGTGTGTGTGTGTGTGTGTGTGTGTGTGTGTGTGTGTTGGGGGGTTCCTGTACTTCTATCTTTGTGAGGACCATTTTAAGGATAGACCCTACAAATCTCACCTTTTTAAATATGCTTTTAATCTGTGATCTATTTATGTATTATTATTGTTTTTAATGTAAAATCAACATCTTTTAACTGCTATAATGATACATTATTGTTATTGTTTTCATTGTCACTGTTTTTACCATGTTAAGTGCCTTTGAGTACCTTTTAAAAGCGCTGTACAAATAAAATGTATTATTATTATTTTTACAGAGTGAGGACATTTTGACCTGTCTTCACTTTTTCCATGGACTGTTTGAGGGTTAAGATTTGGTTTTAGGGTTATAATTAGGTTAGGGTTAGGGTTGGGGTGAGGTTTAGGGTTAGGCATTTAGTTTGGATGGTCAAGGTTAGGGTAAGGGGCTAAGGCACGTATTATGTTAATGAGTGTCCTCACTAAGATAGAAGTACACACATGTACTTCTTGTGCGTGTGTGTGTGTGTTAACCACATTTAATGGTATGTCACAGATTGAGTGTGCGTGGGGAGATGCCGGGACAGGGTGTGTTCAAGCTCTGTCTTTCAGAGAGAAAGGAGTTTGGCATTGGAAAACAAATAGCACAGGAATGTGTCGACTCTGTAATTTTGAGCCGTGGCATTTTGCTTGAACTTAGAAACAATTATATTTCACAGTGAAAGAGACGCCTCACTTTCATATTTATTTCGAGCCACAGGAAGTTCAACAGTCAAGATAAATCCTATGATGTAACTTGAAATGGAAAATCACTCGACATATTACAAAGTTTTTGACGGTAAAATGAAAACAGATTCTTAAGCCTCTTCCTTTATGATGTTGTTTTGTAGATTTTCAAAGGGAGTTGAATGTATTATAGTTATTCGTTTCTTTACGATGCTCTTCGTCTGTGTTCTGTCGCTCTCATCCCTGTAAAAGATATTCCTATCGATTCAAAGTCGAAATTGCTCTGCACACTGTGAATTACGGCTGCATCTTGCAAGGCATTTATGAGAATGCATGAAAAAGTATACGCATATTTGAGTTTTATCATTCTGTCCCTTGCAGCATAACTGCCTACAAACGCTACAGCAGGAGTGGTTCTCCACGTCCAGCCACAAGTCGGCTGCTCCCGATGCCGTGGCAGACTACTTGTCAGCGTTCCGGGTCATTTCGCCTGCGGTATTGCAGCACATTGCTAATATGGTCGACGGCAATGGAAACACAGCTCTGCACTACAGCGTGTCTCACTCCAACTTTGGCATTGTCAAGAGACTGCTGGATGCAGGTACGGTGCAACTCGGGTCATCGTGTATTCTAACAAAGTTCCTTACTTTTTAGTTTTGGTCTGCCGCTCCTCGCTGTGAGAATTTTATTCAGTTTCTCCACAGTTTTCCCTCTTTGCGTAACCAAAGAAAATTTAAGAGAAACTTATCCTGCTGGCATGCGTTTTAGAAACTCGATCAACTACTGTGCTTTTGAGTAAAATACTGTATGATGATTACACAGCAGAGAAAGAAGCAAGGATACACAGGTTTATAGAGATAAGCATCCTGGTTCAATTCAGCATTACTATGCTTCTCAATAGCCACTTCGAGGCAGATAGGCCAACAAAGAGTTACTCTGTGGAACATGAGGTCAAACTATTTGTAAGACTAAACTTCCAAGGACAAGATGCAAGCAGTAGAGCACTATGCATGCACTATGTACAATTAAACTGAAACGTTAAATGAATAAATATTGCTCCAATGAAACCTTGGCCTTGTTTAACAGCAGAGTGAATAGAAAGAGTTTATTGACGTTTGCGAAACCAACCAAGGGAGTTGTTTTCTTTTTCTATCAAAAGTGTTTAAAAGGAACCACATGTTTGTGGTCTTGCTCATGAAGCAGCTTTTAATATTCTTTATCGATCCTCATATGTCCCAGACAGCTGCGGCAGCGCATGTTTCCGCCCTATCCACATTTGATGAGACATTATGGAGTGCTTCAACATTTTCTCAAGTTGTGCATGAGGGGACAAAAGTTCAGAGAACAGTGATTATGAAGAATCGGGGAAATATCTTCTCTGTCGTTTGTCTGCTTGAGGGTTTTTTTTCTCTTTGGATTGACTAAGGACATGTGAAATATAACATAAAATCAAAACAAACAATGAACATATTCAAATACTGTATCCAGAATGTATTTCTTTTATTTAAGTAACTGTTTGTCTAACTGTCTATTTCTGAGGATAAGAAAAAAAAAACCTGTAGGTTTGAAGTGTGATGCTTCAGATTATGCACTGAGAGTGTGTGTTAGCAATTATGTGAAACTCGAGCACTCTCGAAATACATGCTTCTGAGAAGTTTTAATTGCACTGCGGGAATGAAAGCTCGGTTATTTATGGAGCTCTGGACACCAGGGATGATGGGTAATATACACCATTCGTATTTTGTTTAAGCAGGAGCGTTGCAACAGGGTAGGCAAAAGGTGAGCACTTGCCTGGGGCCCCCGAGCTGAGAGGGGGGCCCCTGAGAACAGCTGATTATGTTGGTCCACAGCAATGACAATTAAACGAGAACTCCCTTCAATTCTATGGTAGGCTGTGTTCAGAGGACTGCAATGACGACAGGGTCGGGAGCCCCCTAACAAGACCCCATGCCCCAGGTCCCTGCTAAAAGCTTGCTAGAAGCGTCAAGAGTGCTTCCATGGTTTCTATGTCTGAGTGTACACCTCATTTATATGTGACCTTTAATGTAGATCCATTCTATTTAAAAGGTCATTTCTCATGAGGGGTTTTAACCATAGTAAAACTCAGTACAGTCAGTGTCGCTGGATATGAGCCAAACTAATGATAACACTCTTTTACATCCTCTCCTTCCCTCTCTTGTGTTGTACTGGGCACCATCCCCACAGAGGTGTGCTACGTGAATCAGCAGAACAAAGCCGGCTATACGCCCATCATGCTGGCGGCGCTAGCAGCTGTGGAGACTGCAGAGGACATGAGGGTTGTGGAGCAGCTCTTCACAAAGGGAGATGTCAACGCCAAGGCCAGCCAGGTGAGTCAGTCCGTTCGCAGGTGGTGGATGTAACTTCCTGTTCGCACTTTTGTTAATCAAAATGATGTCTACAAAACGTGTTGCTGATTCCGTCTTACTCTAAGAGGAGAGAAGGTTTCTTTTGGATTATTACACGTGTATGTCAGATCTGTGAATGTCAGCTGTGGGGTTATATCTCTGTTCCTGCATGAGAAAAAATACATAATTTACTATTCTACTACTTTCTTTGAATTTCAATTTTGAACGCCTGTGTATAAAATATGTATATATGTCCAATCAACCCCTGTGTCACACTCTTTCTTGAGATGTCTCACGTATTATGTCCAGTATGTCTGTTATTTCAATTCTCCCTTCATAGAAAAATCAATCTTGCAGCCATTAAGTGTGTTTATCGAAAGTTTTTTTGGTTTATTTGTACATTTCTGTGAATACATTAGCATATTTTGACACGTGTTATGAAACTGTACAAGTTCTTTTACAGGTCCATAACTTTCTAATTATTCCTTAAGAAGTTATTTGTATTTATTTTTTTTATCTGACAAAAGATTTACAAAAAGCCCCTAATCATTCAGTCATTAATAACTTATTAGTGGAAAGTTTTTTAAACCGCTTTGCCTGATCCACTGACAAAGAGACCCGAGGTCATACAGACAATTAATTAGAATTTGAAATGTTGGAGATGTGTCGACTCGGCATCATTAACCTTGCGTGTTGTGTCTGACCCGTGCCGTCTGCCGTCCAGGCCGGTCAGACCGCTCTCATGCTGGCTGTGAGCCACGGCAGAATGGGCGTGGTGCAGGCCCTCCTGGCACAGGGGGCGGAGGTCAATCTCCAGGATGACGAGGGCTCCACCGCGCTGATGTGTGCCAGCGAGCATGGCCACGCTGACATCGTGAAACTCCTGCTGGCCCAGGCAGGCTGCAACGCCACCCTGACCGACGGTGTATGTGACTCACTGCCACAACTCACTCTGAATTACAAACACAGACAGCAAACATTTTGATAAAGAATTTAAAGTAGGTCAAGAAAACAGAGAAGCTTCTATTTCATTAAATACACAAATATGCACTTGTCCCCTGTAAATGCACAATAAACTGGAAAGCTCTGGTAATTTATATGATTTTCTGTTTTCAGGATGAAAGCACAGCCCTGTCCATCGCTCTGGAGGCCGGACATCATGACATTGCAGTGCTTCTTTATGCTCATGCCAACTTCTCCAGAGGACAGGCGGGGGTATGTGGCATTTTCACAGCACTTTAACTAAGTGGGCTATATATTCAGGTTGCTGAACTTTTTTACTGTGTGTTTGTGTCTCAACAGGCCGCCGCTCATCACAGTGGAAAGTCTCTCTCCTCCCCTGGTGGCAGACATCATTTTGAATAATGCGATGGCTCAAGTGTTGATTCTTCATGAGAGTCACATTCATAAGGCGATTCAGGATCAGAGCTGTCATAACAAATTTGAGGATTTTAACAGTGTCAGTTTTAACCTCTGTCAGACAGATTCTTTAACATCGTAATTTACCAGTTGACAGGAATCAGGATACTAGTCGTTCTCCAGGGTCCTGTATTCTATGGCATCTAAATAATGTGGCTTAGTGATATTACATTACACATCAGCAGTAGCTAATATATCCATAGCAGGGTATATTGGTTTGTATCAATAATATATAAAATGTAATGTTTGAACCTGCAGTTATTTTGTTATATGCATTACTTCAAATAGATTCTTTATTCCTTGTAATACATAGTTATTTTGCAAATAATATTTCAAATATTTTAAGATACAAAAGATACAAAAAGTTGATTTGACAAAATAGCTACATAGTAAGTAAAGATTTTGGGATCATTGCATGTCCATATTTTTTATTGTTATGGAATAGATTTATTTGTATTTATGAGCTGATGCCTTGCAATTTCTGTACTTTTTTTTTAAATAGAAGAATGTTAAACTTCGATATTTTTCAATCATAAAACGACATGTTATTACTTACGACTGAAGAAGGAACTTCTGCTGTAATTCATGCAATACATTTTTGATAACGTGCAAAGGAATATTTCAGCACTTGGGAAAAATGCTCATTTGCTTTCTCACATAATGAGAAGCTCAACACCAACTTCCTGTGGGTTTAACATCAGGATAGTTTGGTTGTGATACAGATAACACAACGTCACATTACTTGCTGAGCAATGTCAGGGATCAGTGAACGCAGGTGAAACATTCGGACACAGGGGCACACAATCACAATTTAAAGACTGGAAGTAACCAAGAAGAATACACAAGGTAAGTGGCTTCAGAATAAAACAGGAAATTAGACATGGGATAATAAAAGGTAACTTAACAGACGCTCAAGAAATATGAACAAAACAAATACAAACCCATTAACACAAGAGTCCATAAGAAGAGCCTTTCAAAAACGTATGTAACAATATACATAAATCAACACAGAAATATTAAAAAACGGTGACTGACAACAAAATAAAGTCCAAACCAGGTGGACTAAGTGACCTTTACGAAGCTTTGAACCATATACAAATGGATGTCGACTCCAGGTCCAGAAAGTGAAGCCAACTCCAACTCTATCCAACTCTTGCATTATCTCAAATGACCAGCAGAGGGTGACTTCACTGGCTTTCAAAGAAGTCTGTTTGTATAGAAGTCTATGATCCTAATTCTTACTTAATTTATCAGTAAACATTTTCCTAACGAGTTTATGATCACAATTGCTAGTTTCAAGTATTCTTCAAAAAACCATGATGTTCTTTTTGTAAATTATCATTTAGAGACAAACAGACTGTAAAGCACAGCATTAGAACATGGATAGTGTGTGATTGACAGCTAATAACATCCAATGGGTGCAGGTTACAGGTGTAGGTGGGCATGCAGTGTCTTTGGCTACTTCTAGATCAAACCAAGATGGTGCTGGACGAAATACCAAACTTGAGGCTTTAAAACTGCAGATTACACAAACCAATGTTAACGTCACGATGGGTTGCCACTTGCTTCTAACACAGTCAAGCTAGCTCTTTCCCTCCATTCTTTTATGAGCTAAGGATCTCACCTGGTGGCTGCAGCTTCATATTTAACGGACAGATGAGAGAAAGTCATTCATCTTTTCTTCTTACTCAGGAAGGGACTGAAATAGCGTATTAAAAAAACAAGTAAAAAGTTGCACTCCTCCTTCAAATGCCGTTAACATTAAAATGCTGTTTTGATGAAAGCTGGACAGCTGAATGTTTTCTTGTCTGTGAATGACGTGTCTTCTCATCACCTGTAACTTTTCTCCGCATTTGAATAAATTTTGTATTTGTAAACTTAAAATCCTGTGCAGTAGTTCATGACTTATACATTAACAATATATACACTCCTGATCAAAATCTTAAGACCAGTTAAAAAATTGCATGAATTTGCATTTTGCACTGTTGGATCTTAGGAAGGTTCTAAGTAGAGCTTCAAAATGCAAAAAGAAGAAATGGGAACAAGAGACCAAAAGTTGTGAGCAGGCAATTTATTCACAACGTGCCATCGCTGCTGAGGTTGGACGCAGTAAGACAGTCATTTTGCATTTCTTAAAAGATCCTCAGGGTTATGGAACAAAAAAATCAAGTGGTAGACCCAAAAAAATCTCACCGGCGCTGAGCCGGAGGATCCGAATGGCGGTCCGTCAAGACACGGGACGATCCTCGTCCCAAATTAAGGCCATTTCTGGTGCTGACTGCAGCCCAATAACCATCAGACGGCATCTGCGAAGGTAGGGCTTCAAAAACAAGAAACGTCTTCAAAGGCCACGTCTCCTTCAACGCCACAAAATTGCCCGTTTAGACTTTGCAAGGGAGCACCAAACATGGGACATTCAAAGGTGGATGAAAGTTTTATTCTCTGATGAGAATGTAACCTTGATGGTCCTGATGGCTTCCAACGTTACTGGCATGACAAGGAGATGCCACCTGAGATGTTTTCTACCCGGCACAGTGGAGGGGGCGCCATCATGATCTGGGGTGCTTTTTCCTTCAATGGAACAATGGATCTCCAGGTTGTGCAGGGGCGTCAAACAGCAGCTGGCTATGTGAAGATGTTGCAGTGGGCATCCCTCATGACTGAGGGCCCTGGTCTGTGTGGTAACGACTGGGTTTTTCAGCAGGACAACGCTCCAATTCACAATGCCCGTCTGACCAAGACTTTTTTCCAGGAGAATAACATCACTCTTTTGGACCATCCTGCGTGTTCCCCTGATCTTAATCCAATTGAGAACATTTGGGGATGGATGGCACGCAGGGCTGGACTGGGAGAACAAAACGGCCCGGGCATTTTTTGGCTCAGACCGGCCCACATAATTAGCCGAGCACATCTGCCATTAAGACATTTAGAAGACATAAGTTACGTCAATTTAAAGTAGCTCATATTAAAAGTACTTAAGTATCAAAAGTATCTGGTGTTGAAATGTACTTAAGTATCAAAAGTACAAGAACTAAAATTAAAAATGCAAATTGCTTTTTATAGTAGGTCTATACAGACACAAAACAACCCAAAATGTTTCTCCTCAAGATTTATCTCAACTGACTGAAAAATTACAACAACAATATGCATATAATGTATAATTTTACCAATTTTGAACCCTAGATGCTGAGGTTCAAATAGTAATGGACCAGTGCATCTGAACTTCTATTTAACCAGGGGTGGACTGGCCATCGGGCATACCGGGCATAATCCCGGTGGGCCGTTGACCCAATGTGGGCCGGTCTGGTCCGCTATGTTGTTGTTTTGTTTTTTGGCACGGGAAGTTTACAAAAATGGACTTCAGTTCCAGACAGTAGTAGCCCTTCTTGAAGCAATCTTCATCACTTGGCGCAATATTCACACTAGCCTTTTGGAAACACTTGCATCAAGCATGCCAAAACGAATTTTTGAAGTGATCAACAATAATGGTGGAGCTACTCATTACTGAGTCAGTTTTTGACACTTTAATTTCTGTTTTAGGAGGTTTTTTTTTTTTTTTTGAGCTGTGGTCTTAAAATTTTGATCAGCTGATGAACAGCCTACTTCAGTTAAATTGTTGTTTTCAATAAATTGCCTGCTCACAACTTTTGGTCTCTTGTTCCCATTTCTTCTTTTTGCATTTTGAAGCTCTACTAAGAACCTTCCTAAGATCCAACAGTGCAAAATGAAAATTCAAGCAATTTTTTAACTGGTCTTAAGATTTTGATCAGGAGCGTATATATATTAAGATAGTTACAAATTTTGCACATGACTTACCACAGGCTTAAATAGGGGTTGAACGTTGGTATGGTTAGATACTGTCATAATCATAATATTTCTAAATTATTAATTATTTGGTGCCATTGGATGATTGCTTGCTTTACTCAGGAAATAATAACTATTAATGAAAGATAATAGTAACTATCTAGAAGCAAAAATAGCTACAATAGAATTGTGATGGAAAAAGTTCTTTAGATTAAATCTAGAAAAATAATAATGGCTTATGTACTGTTCGGTGTCTTTGGCTCGTAACCTGATTTTCACCTTGGTTTAACTTTTGAACTATTCTTGTCTGGTATTGATAGTTGTTTGCGACTCCTAATATAAAATAATCCAAATTGCTTATTCTTTATTCTCGTCACTGCGAGCAAAACCCTCAACAAAATCACGACTGTTTGCTGCCCTGGCTTCTTAATGGTTGGACAGCAGAAAGTCTACACATCTTCTGCCGCAGGCTAAAGACACATCTCTTCCGACTCGACACCTTGGATTAACAAAAAAACCCTCATTGTTGAATGCACTTATTGTACGTCGCTTTGGATAAAAGCATCCGCGTCTTGGATGGAAGTTTTCTGATGTTTCTCTTATCAAGCAACAAGGACCGGTGGAAGAAAATGGCGGCCGAACCTTCAGAGGGTCATCAGCAGCTCCTTCCCTCATTTTCCAGTCTGGCAGACAACTTTGATTCATCCCCTGACACGCAGCTCTCTGTTCTCATTTGAGGCAGAAACCGTTCACCTCGCTATCTCCTCCCTCTCATCAGATACTGTCCTCTGTGCTCATCCTGTTCCCCACTTTGTTTTACTGTTTCAATTTTGTCTTATAAGATGCTTTAAATTTTCAACACGTTTTCAGAAGACTGCTATAAATGACCCAACATGCAAATCTCAATCGTCTTCCTCCAGTTCTGGACCAGTGGAAATTAAAACTGAATATCAGCTTTGAATTATCAGTCAAACATCAGAGTGACTTGTGCCCTGGTAGTTTGGGCTTAGAGTTTGTTTGCAATAAATGTGGGACAATGATTGAATTCTGCATCAGCCCTGCAACTAAGAGAGTTGCCATGGCTTCATTTAACATAAGAACACTGATGGTGAATAAATATGTGACAAGCTATAAACAATAAGAAATCCCAGAATAAGACATGGCCCAATTAGTTTTTTTGGAAGAATAACAGTATTAAAAATATTTTTTTCAATTGGTGAAAAAGACATTGTGTCGTGCTCACGTGATTTGTATCTGCAAAGGTTTTAAAAGTGATATCCGGGTGCAGAAAGGTTGAAAGAAAGCTTTCAGAAAAAGACAGGTTGAATGAATACAATTATGCAGTCCTACTTCGCCAAGGCCCCCCCCCCCCCCACTCCAAATGTGACTAGGTGTCCCATTACTGCGAGCCTATGCTTGTGCGACTGAGAATACTTTGTGAGTCATTTCCCAGCAGCGGCGATAATATGCAATGATATACAAGGTCCAGCATCCAATTTTTTGTTGTTGCCATGGCAACGGGCAGCGGTTTTGAATGGGTGCTTCTTGAGAAAATAGTGCAGGAATGATACCTCTGTTTTACTGCTATTATCTATAGTCTGTTGTTGAAGCACTTCACACCTTATCAGAATAGACCTTCACAAGCCATGTTCACTAAAAGAACTGCTGCTTTTCTTACATTAAAAAAATAAAGACAGAATGAACCTGTGAAAGTGTGATAAATGAGCAATGATGATCTCATAGAGATTAACAGCTTAACAGATCGAATCATCAACACTTAATGTTTCAGTGTTAATGTTAGAGGATCTGATGGTTAATGATTAATATATATATACATGATTTAATTTATTTTAGATCTGTATGTGGTTCAGTGTTTACTTCTCTACATGTGAGGGTGCCTGCAGTTTAATGGCTTCCTGATTTCTGATCTCCACAAAAATGTGCTTGAAAACACGGCCTTACACAACTGTACAGCTCACCTGTGTTACAGTAGACAACTAATATCAGAACTGAATTCATTCATTACAGCATACATCTCGGCAATCGTGTTGATTTAAATTTGCTTTTTAATTGTTGTTATTTACAAAGCCTTTATTCACAAATCACAGGCATAGGGATTAACAACTTTGAATGGAAAAGAATGTAGAAACTCCAGAGAGAGTGAGCAGTCTGCTGTCCAGGCCAGAATAAATCAGTGTCTAACCTAAATGGAGCGGTGTAATAACACAGAGTGTATTTGACAGAATGGGATCAGCAATGATATGAATGAATGATCAGACTTAGAAGACTTGCTGATAGTTAAAAAACATTTTAAAGAGAAATACTCGAAGCAATGTGTTTGGAGGTTGTAACCTTCAAATTATTTCATAAAAGTGTATTTTAAGTGTTTGTGTTAGGCAGCTGAGTTGAGCAACAGTAAAGCTGTAGGAGTAAGAAATGCATTGATTTGAGTTAAGTATGAGAAATGGCTCTGTCCAGCAGCTGGGGATTGTCTTAACTTCCACTGATTTCTAAGAGTAATTCATCGACCTCGCCCAATATCAGCTGGGATCGGCTCCAACTGCCCCTGTGACCCTCAAAGTTGAAGTAATGATGGATGGATGTTTAGGGGATGGAGGATTTTAATTTCAAGTGTTTTCAATTTGGTGCAGTTTACTTGAATTTAGGAGACTACAGGGCCAGAGTGGAGTTATCTGTTTGTGACGCTGTGGTTCAATTCCAGTGCGTGCAGCTCAGGTCCCCTTGGTTTATAGAAGTGTGTGCATCTCACAAAAGCACAGTCCTCTACAGCAATATGAGTTTGACCTTACATTGAAGAACAACTTTTACTTCAACTCTGTTTTCTGTTGTTCGAGTTCTAACATTGTGTGCTCCCCCCCCCCCCCCCCCCAGAAGCCTTTTGCACCACATGCTAGGGAGAGAAAAAAAAACTCCACTTAAATCTGATTTACAGAAACCAGATGTGTCTGAAAATGAGTCAAAAACTAAAAAAAGAAAGGTTTTTACAGCAACTGTTACAGCTCTGTGTTGCACGGATCTTCTTTTTTTTTTCTTTCTCCCTTTGGCAGCATCGAGTGAAATCTGAGTGAATATTTATGCATTAATAACCATGCTGGAATTCTGGTTGGGTGGAGGGTCTGCACATGCAAACGTGCACGTTCCCTCCACAATGGGAACCGTGAGTGCTGCTGCTGCTGCTGCAGGCTGGAGTCATGTTTCCAACATCCCTCCTGCATGGGTTCACATGCAGTGGAGGGATGAGGGAGGGGAGGGCTTTTGAAATGCTATGCACGAATTAAATAAAGATCATGATGGGATAGATTCTTTTTTTTCAAATGGACCCGATAACTTTAACAGCGGGGGTAGGAAGAGGAGGGGAGGAAAAAAAAAAAAGAAGCCGTCTGGCAGCAGTCGATATTAAAGCCATGCAGAGGGAGCGCGGCTCGGGGCCTTCCAGAGTCTGGAAAAAGACGTCGGGACGCTGCAGACAGGAGATGGGCACGGCGCTCCTGTTCCCCCCCCAGCCCATTGATTTGTGTATGAAAACATAGCGGGCTTCCATTCTCCCCCCGTCTGGTGCTCTCGCTCCTGAGTGATCAGCTGATGAAGAGACTCGCAGCTCGCCGCTATGCTGGTTTGCTAATTCTCTCCCCCGCCGCCGCCGCCGCAGCCGAACCCGGGAGCCCGCCCGCAGACTGCGCTCAGGTAAACCAGCCTCATCCCTCTCCTCCTCCATCCATGTCCTCCCGCCTGGCTCCTGCCCGGGCCACACCGCATGGGAAGAGCAACGGATGAAGCGTGTGCGTGTGAGCGTGTGTGCAGGGGAAGAGAGTGGGTTGTCTAGTGTGTGTGTGAGTGTGTGTGAGTGTGTGTGTGTGAGTGTGTGTGTGAGCAGGGGGGGGGGGGGTCGAGAGAGGGAGTATGTAGGTGTGTGTTGTAACAGATGACAGGGAATCTTTGCCAGATTAGTCAGGGAAGAGGCATAGCACAGGCATGGAGGATCACATGCACACACACACACACCACACAAGTGACACCCTTCCTTCCTCACACACACACACACACACATCACAGTCAATCAGGCAGCTCTGAGCTGTGTTATACATCTTTGAGGATTACCCTCTATCCCTCCAGTATTCCTCTGCAGCCCCTTCAGAGGGGGGGGGGCTCTCAAAGCCTCTATTTGAGCCGAGCGATGATGAGGAGGATTTCCATTGTTGCCTCTCCAGTGTTGTTGTGTTGTGTCCTCTAAACTCTGTTCTCTGCCTATGTCTTCTCTCTGGTTGGTGGGAAGTGTATAGGCACGCATGCATGTTTTTGGAGGGATGACATTTGCTATTATTGTGTTTTCCTCAGTCTGTGCAAAATCTCCAATTTCAGGATCCTTTTCATCTCTTGTCCTTGAGACATTCATGTTCACAAGTGCATGCTCTGTTATAGGATGAGAAAGCTGCTGCTGTGTGTGTCTGTGTGTGTGTATGTGTGTGTGTGTGTGATTGATGCATCAATATTCTGTTCGGATTGGACAGCATGCCTCCGCTATCTGCTCCCTCTTTTCCTCGGATGCTGCCCTCGCTGCATGCATACTCATATTTCCGGCCTCTAATTGCCTTTGTGGAATACACTGTGGTCGCTGCAGATATTTATGTTTTTTGAAAAGGAGCGATGATGAAATGGTCGAAGATATCACAGGATGCAGCGGGCACCCTCGCTGAAATCCAAGCTCCTAAAATCATGTTTCCACTCTCATATTAGTGCACGAAGGCAAGTGCACACAGGGAAAATGTGGAGGAATTAATACATATTGCATTGTTAGCACTTTTAGACTCAGAACATGGCTATGTCAAATTTATTCACATCTATTGTGCGTTTAAAAAACAACAACAATGTTCCTCCCCTTGATAATCATCTGACATCAAAGCCTCCAGATAAAATAATCTGTCCTAAATTTGCAGACACAGCGCAGAATTGTAATGAATAAATAAAGCCCCTCTTTCATTTGAATACAGAACCTCACACTTTAATAATTCTGACTGATGATAATCACGCTGCAATCTGAGAGGTTTTAAACTTGGATCCTAAAGCTTGGTGTGTAAGAGGCATCAGGTCTCTGTTTTGGAAAACAGACACTGTGTCTGGAACATAAAAAGAGTTCAAATGAAGAGAAATAGAAGTTTTATTAGAATTCAGTCACAGTTCTTCTTTTCTCCCATTCCTCAACTGTTGTCCTGGAAAAGCTGAAGTATGACCTGAGCTGCAGAGGGAGAACATTACAGGCTTTCCTCTGTACATCATATGCATGTTTTCTCTTTACCCGATACAACGTTTCACTCACCTTACTCTGTAAGTTTCTTTGAGTTTGTTAGATGTCCCCCACCCATCGCTCCCTCTCCCTGCAGCCTGAGGCAGGAGAGAACGGTTCGCTGGAGAACATGGAACAGGACATCAGCCTAAAGAAGCGTAAAGGTGATCACCATGGGGAGAGAGTGCTGCAGGCCGCGCAGGAATCCGGCGAGAAGGTGAAAAGGAAGCGAGGGCGTCCACCAGCAGAGAAACTGCCTCCGAACCCACCTGAGCTCACCAGAACACTGAACACGCTGGTCGATATGGTGATCAACTACAAGGACGGGTGAGCGATTGATAATCTGTGGAGGGTTTCATGGCACTAGGAAGCAACTATAACAACTGTCAGTTTCACTGAGGAAAGAACCTGCTCTGCTTTTACAGAAATCTTTATAAATTCGTGCTCACAGAAAGATTCTACAGTCCTTGTTTCTCATAATTTCCCAACAAAGTCAATAACGATCTCACGTATAGAGACATCAGACTATTCATTCATTGTATTCATTGGGCGGCTCTGGCTCAGGAGGCAGGGTGGGACATCCAAAGGGTCGGTGGTTTGATCCCTGTCCTCTCCACGTGCCAAAGTGTCCTTGGGCAAGACACTGAACAGAGAAGTTGAAGTAATAAGAAATAACCCCAAAAGTTAAAAAACAACTTATCCACCCACCTAAAACATGAGGGAACCTCCACAGGGGCAGAAAAAAAAAAAAAAAATATATATATATATATATATACATTATACAGACATTTCCAAAAAATAAATTAAAATACATTTATTTTTTAATTAAGTCATTCACACTAATTTGACAGCAGGAAGGTTGGTTTTAACTAAACATCCACCGTAACATCTGTACAGATGTTTGCTGTGATCTGTAGCTACCATTGGTCACATCAACCCTGTGTGCATGTGTGTGCGTCTGTGTTTGTGTGTGTATGTGTGTGTGTGTGTGTGTGTGTGTGTGTGTGTGTGTGTGTGTGTGTATGTGTGCTTAGTTCTGCTTCTGACTGATTTGAGAGAACCTAATGTTACATTCATAACGCTGGTGGCTACACACACATTTTTGTTCAAGTTGATGTTAAAATTGATTCAGCTTGTGCGGTCATGTCTCTGAAACTCAACATATCTTCTGTCTGAACACACATATATTTCCTGGTCCTCCTCCTATTGGTGAATTTATATGAGCTGGTTGTGCCTATAGATAATGTCAACACAGTATCTTCAAAACAGAGCAGGCATTGCATCCATTTCTTTTTCCAGCTGTTGCAGTGGCTGTTCAAACGTAACCTCAGTTCAAGTGCTGAGCTCAAGATTGAGTGTAACTATGCAGTTATCTAGGAATCAGAATATATAAAACCAATTCAAGTGAAAACAGAATTTGATCACTACAGATAACAATTTGATTGAATCATTATCTGCATATAAACAACCTTAAAACTAGAAAATGTACACCGTGACATTGGGATTGTTCTAAAACTCCAAACATAATAAGATAAATCATGAACCTGGCCGAGAAGAAATTGTGAGCAACCATGGCCACTTCGGGATAATCTCAACTATATATACTGACATAATCCTTAAACCGGTCTCTTGATAAAACAAGATTGAGTGATGTATCACATTGTGCTTCCAGGTTGGGTCGGCAGATCAGTAAAGGCTTTGTGCAGCTTCCCTCCCGGAAGGAGGCACCTGAGTACTACGAGCTGATCCGGAAGCCTGTGGACTTCAGAAGGATCAGGGTACGTGTTGGGGAATATCCTCAGAACTCACATTATCTTTGCTGCTGCGTTCAACGCAAACACTGTGAGATGAAACTCCAACAGATGAACAAAAATGTCTGTATCCGATATCCCAGTGCGTCTTATAGTAAAGACTAGTTGATACAAATAGAAAGATACAAATAGTGCTTCGGTACAGTGTGATGTCCAACAGTAGCCTAGAACGGCCAAACCGATGGACATGACTGGGTGACATTGGAACTTCTCTGCTCATTTTCAATTTCCCAGTAGTATTATCAACGGCGAGAGAACCGAACTACAACCAATCACTGTGATGAGACATGAGATGTAGCACAGAGTGCCAGCAACATGTTAACAGACTATTATCTGATACAACAGTTTGTTTAATGCTGTTGAATCACATCAGGGCCAGCCATTTTCTTTGATAACAAACTTTTCAAATGTGCATTATTTTAGATGTATGTTTGTGATAGGCTGGTCCGAATGGGAAAGGTGGGCAGAAACATTTTCAAGAGCAAATAAACATGAACCTTCTGATTGGTCCAGCCAGACTAGATAAATATATAAAATACATGTCTTATGTGTATCAGTTTGAAACACCTTGGAAATATTGTTAGCACTGAGACCTTGATTTATTCTTAACGTCTTCTAAAATTAACAGTTTAAAATAAACATTTTAAACAATAATACACAACTATAAGGGAAAAATTACTTGCATCTAAAATTAAAAAGAAATTGACTTTTATATAGACAATCATTTTTTGTGGATAGGTGCACATGACATTTGATAGAATGCTAATATTACATTACATCAACCTCATGGAAAAGGAACAGAAAAAATGGAAGGTTCACAAAAGTCCTCTGGAATCACCTGGTCATCTTCATCCTCAGGAAACCATGAATGTAATAAAAATGAAATTTCACAACAACCCATGTGATAGTTGAGAAGTTTTCAGACCAACATTGCCTCTAGAACCCAAGCTGTTAGTAAGGCTGGAAATAAGACTGTGGCTTCACTTACTGACAGAAGGAGTAAAAAATAAAGTATGACACACACAGACAATCGCAGCTTCCCAGCCAACACATTTGAATGACAGATACAAAAATAAAACTAATCTGTGCCTCTGTACTTGGTAGCGTCATATCAGGTTTGGAGTGGAGCCCATTTGTGGTAAGGGGCATAACCTACTCCTGTCAGATCAGTCATAGCGAAGTTACAAATACATACCGGGATTCAGTCGAACATCAGAGTGAGAGAAAAACAGACAAACTATTTGAAAAATAGATTAAATCATCAACTCCCTGACATCTTACTGGAAACCAGTGAAATAATGAATTTAACAGGTGGGTGAGGTGTTTTCTTGTCAAAAATTGAAGTAATAAGTGGATATTGAAGGGGACTGTTATGCCTTATTTTCAATACAGTTATATGTCAGATGTCCAAAGTGGACAGTCTCAAGTAATGATTGACTGTTAACCACTCAGGCATTCCACTGCTCTGAACACTAACATTTACCAACAGTTATTACTACTCCTGCTACAAGCTGATAATGGATTTCTCAACATGGTCCTCAGCTCCACGTACAGCTCGATCTCCATAAGCTATCTACAGGAAGTGTTTTATAGACATTACATTCACTGAAACATACAAATATCAAACAGCTTCACTAGGTTTACTACACAGGCATTTGCCGACAGCAGAATAATTGGTACCATTAGTTTTTGTATTTCCTGTTTTTGGCTCTGAGCAGACATTTTTCAATTCGGCTTGTATTTTTGTGTTTTTCAAAATGTAAAATAGAGCGCAGCTCGGGCCCACATTTTCTGTCTAAGCCCGACTGTGCACGAGACCAAAAATTAGCCAAAACCAGAACCAGAGAGGAATTCAGTTTTTTCTGTCCAAACACCACCTTAGCCCAATATTTCCCCCGATTACAGGCATGTCCAGTGTAAAACATCAAGTAGGTAGCACATGCAATGTAACAGAAGCCGACTCAAACCCGAATATCATGTAAAAGGTTTTGTTCGAACCATGTCCATACGGGTCGGGTATCCACACCCCAATGTTCAACTATTTGCATAGAAAAATCCACAGTTATATCGCTCAATAAGCAGGAAATGTTGTAATATTTACGGAACAGTGACGTCCTGCTGCTGCTGCTGTGGATGTTCATGCTGCCCACTCTCATTTCCTGAAAGGATTCGTGCTCGAACATGTACGGAGGTTTGGCCTCATTTCAGTCAGACGCTCAGCTGAGAGGATCCATTACAGGCAGTTTGAAATAAATAATTCGTTTTTCCGAACTGTGAATCATGCAACGCTACTCCGGCAGAATAAAAACATAGAGCTGGCTATTAGCATATGAGATCCCCTTTAACCTGTTCTCCTTCAGCGGAGAACAAATGATTTGAAATCCGATCACAGATTATAATTACTGAGTTTTAGACTTGCTGCTAGAAGAGGTTTTTTTACCCGCAGACAGAGGAAGGCTAGCAGTTACTCCTGCTTCCATTCTTTATGCTAAGCTAAGCTAATAGGTGTAAAGACATTATAAATCTCATCTGAACTTTTACACTCACAGTGAAAGGAAGAAAAAACATATTTTCTGAAATATCCTTGAGGATGGGACACTCAGTTAACACGAGTTACCTGTGTGCAACCTTTTCCAGGCTTGTATTTTGGGATGTAAATTATATTAGATATTACCTTCTAATACCTCACTGTAATAAACTCTGTGTCAACGACGCTTTGTTGTAATGGCCGCTTTAAGATTTGATACTGACCCCCTGCTTCACAGGAACGTGTGCGCAATCACAAGTACAGAAGTGTGGGGGATCTGGAGAAGGACATTTTCCTCCTGTGTCACAATGCTCAGACTTATAACCTGGAAGGATCTCAGGTGAACCCAGAGGAATTCTTTCATTTATAAGCAACAATTCTGCTCTATTGTTGTTATTGTGCAATCTCGATGCGACTCTGATTACCTGTGTGTGTGTGTGTGTGTGTGTGTATGTGTCTGTCTGTCTGTGTGTGTGTCTGTGCCTGTGTGTGTGTGTGTGTGTGTGTGTGTGTGTGTGTGTGTGTGTGTGTGTGTGTGTCTGTGTGTGTGTCTGTGTTTGCCATTGAAGATCTATGAGGATTCAATTGTTATTAGGTCCGTTTTCGAGAGCGCGAGACAGAGAATTGTCACAGACGAGGTGCAGAAAGAGACGGTTAGCACCAGTCACAGTGATAATGGCGGCAGAGCTGAAGACCAGTTTGTTCCATCAGCAGGTGAGATGTGAAACACAGACATGAAGTGTGGGGGGGGACACACCAAGTGACCCAATGGAAGTGAAAAGACAATGAGGAAAAATGATGAGTGACGAATGCAAAAATAGAAAACAAAACAACTAGCTCACTGTGAAAAAACGGTTTCATACACATGAACGCGTCTGTGCAATGAACCTCTCGCTGGGTTGTGCATGTGTGAAGGGCATTTCATACTGTGTCTGAAAACGTCCTCCGCCTGCATGTGGAACTTATATCTCAAGAAGCGTTCATCTCATCGGATTAACGCCTGTATTGTTAAGTGCCCAGGCAAGTGTCTAATTTGGTGCGATTTGGACAATGAACTTTGAATAAACAGACGACCAGTGGCGGCTGGGACTCAGCGTGTCATGACGAAAACTTCTGGGATCTGAAGTACCGAGTCGAGCTTCACCGAACTTTGAAAAAACAGGTGAACATCTCGTTCTCGCAGTTCTGTGAGTCTCGCAGCTGGTCCTACTCTGAATTGCTTCAATTAGCGCAGGTCACTAGTTTAATACAGAAAGCTGCAACCAGCATCACCACAAGACAAGCAAACAGACCATTCCAAACAGGTCTATTGAGATCAACCCCTGCACTAGGCAGCGAAAATGTGTAAAAACGATCTCACATCCGCCCTCTGACCTGGATCCACACCCCAATTTCTTTTCTTTGTGATAATCCGTCCTGTAGCTTTTGTGTAATCTTTCTACAAAACAAACCAAATTGCACTGGTAATGGTTTAACATTAAAGTAATTGTGTTTTCTCTTGTGATCTCCAGGGAAACCACTACCAGTCCAGCTAAAGAAGGTTACTAAGGAGGAGAGAAGCAGAAATACAATGGCCAAGAGGATCAACAGTGATTTAGACAGTGATGAGGAACTAGAGGATAACACCACAAAGGATGAAGGGTGAACTGAAAGGCCTCAAAAGGTCAATTTTTTGTATTCTTCTTCATGTCTGTTCACTGCCACATCCCTTTTCATTGGTTTCCTCATTTTCTAAGCAAAATAAAGGTCTTTGAAAATAGAACAGAAGGGGCCACTCGAAGAGAGCCACTTGTGGAATAATGCTTTTTTCATTAAGATGACTCATGCCACTGAACCAAGTCTTGCTGCACTTAGTGCTGTTCCTTTAATTTAGCTAGTATTTTACAGTAATTATGATTTCCATTTTATCTGCCTTGGTCCCTGTGATTGCTTCTGCAGATATTATGTAAAACACCAGTTTCAATGACTGTTTTTAATTGGTATATTTGATTGTATGAAAAGCCTTCATATGTCTTGGAGCATGATTTGTATCTCTCCTGAAACCGAGATCCTCCAGAGCAGCGCCCGCTGAAGAACCACAGCACGGGGAAGGTCTTTTTAACGACAACAGGAACAAAGGAACACTGCGAGTGTGTTTAAAAAATCTCTGAATGTGATTAGAGATGATACATCTTTGATTAAAAAATTATAATAAACACACAATGAACGTATGAGGACAAAGAGACTCGATAGTACTCCTTTTGTCTGCTTCTGATGCTTGATGGAGTCAGTTTGGGTCTAATCAAGGGTACTCAAGTTGAACATTTGTATCCCTTGTGCTACAGTATATTCCCATATTGTACAGTCTGTGCAGAGTAATTCAAAACTCTATTACTTCTCAGTTACTCTCCTAGTTGGGGAGGACAGAAGACGTCGTTGTTAAGACAATCCCTGCAAACATGTAAAACTTCAATACTTGGGAAAATAAATTTTACCAAAAAGTCCCTCTGGTTTGTGATTACTGTTGAAGCAGCACTTTTATGAAACCAGAGAAGGGTGGATGTGTTTATCAGATGATAAATAAAATCATGTGTTCTTGCAGGTTTAGTTTGAATATATAATCTTGTATGTAATCATCTAAACGTCTATATTCATGCAGGAGCTTCTTTCAGGGTCAGCATTATTCACTTATGAGCCTGTATTTTCAATATGGAGCCAATAGGTGGTGCAAAAGAGCTGTGGTACTTATAATTCTACTCATAACAAGTGTTTTAGATAGATATACTTTACTAGATAGATATACTTTACTAGAGTACTTTATTCATCCCCGAAGGGAAATTAAGTTGTCATAGCAGCCGGTATATTTGAATACAATAAAATACAACACAATAGAATAAAATTAAAAATATTAAAAAATATTGAGGTAGAAAGAATAAAAAACAGAAGCACAAGATAAAATAAAATAAAATAGGCAGATAAAGTGCAGTGGCAAGATGAGGTTAATAGTACTGATGATATGATGGTAATGTTATTGTTAGACAGTATATAAGAATAGTACAGTATATATAGTATAAAATATAACATAATATACATTTATGTATGATAGTAATTATACCAATATAAAAGCAGTATATAGTAATAATGGCAGCAACAGTATATATAATAATAATAGTAATAGTGATATAATAATTGTAATTATAACATGTACACATGTATAAATATGTGTATATAGACTTATGTTTACAAAGAATATACAGAGAGTATGATATAATATATGATATATAGTAGAGGTATGAATATAAGTATTTGACTATACAATAGGTAATATAATATACTATGAGTGTAAGAATATGTAGACAGAGTGTGCAAAAGACAATATTATTGTATAAAATGATATATAATATCAATATGGTTTATATGAACACATATCACATATGATGTGAAGTAAGTGTATATGGAGCGGAGTGTTGTACAGGGTACACAGTGCAGGAGACAGGTATATTTAGTGCAGTTCTGTGATGGTGGCTCTGACAGAGGTAGATGAGTTGTACAGTCTTATTGCGGTTGGGAGGAACGATTTCCTGTAACGTTCCTTCGAGCAGCGGGGTTGAATGAGTCTGTGGCTGAAGCTGCTCCTTAGCTTGTCCAGTGTTTCGTGGAGGGGGTGAGAGGTATTGTCCATGATTGCCAGCAGTTTTGCCAGCATCCTGTCCTCTACCACCTCCTCCAGGGTGACAAGCTTAGAGCCAACCACAGACTCTGCTTTCCTTATGAGTTGTCTCAGTCTGTTGGCGTCCTTTGCCTTGATGCCCGCACCCCAGGACACCACAGCAAAGAAGATGGTGCTCGCCACAACAGACTTTTAGACGCATGTTTTAGTATCTGTGTCACTTTGCATCAATATCTAAACCCAGCTGTTGTAATTGAAAATATGTCTTTATTTTATATTCTATATTTATTTAATGCAATGGATATATAAACGGCCACACCAAAACCTGGGTCCATAATTATTAATCAAATAAGAAGTGCCCCTAAAAATGTGTTAAAGTACCAACTAAATGATAATAATAATTTATATGCGCGTGAACGATAAGATACTTTTATCAAGAGACTGACAACAAAGTGCAAAAGTAACTTTTGACAGCAACTCTCAAGTGATCATGCCTGAATAATGGAATCAACTAATTCATCAATCTAACATACAGTGTTTATCATGTATTAATATATAAACAGAGATTAATAGGAAATGGCAGCGGATAATGAAGATGCATAGAAAAAGGGTTGTTGTATGTTTCTTCAGACCCATGATGAATATCAACAAAAAAAAAGGCTAATCATACTGCTCCGAATAATGTTTTTATTTTAAGAATGAAGAGGCTTGATTGAAGCAATACATTATGATTTTGATTATGACAAAATGAGCATATGAATTAAGAAGATTTTAATTTTATCCAAATTCAGAACGTCTTCAGTTTTTGCAGTTTGATACATAGTTATTCAGGGCTGTGACACAAGGCACTGTTTCCACAAAAGATTGACAAAATATAAGTGTTTTGACAATGGAGTTGTCCCCAATTATTATCACCACCATTTTGTGACCATTGGGTACTGTGTACTTTCTGCATACAGTTGAATAAAGGGATTTATACACAGGTCTGTGAAAGACCTCAGTTCTAGAAAACCTCTCAATGTGTCCTCATACAGAAGATGGGCATACCCCTCCATTTCGATGATCTTCTCTCTCATACGTGCAAATAATAGCCTCCAGCGTATAATCGCTTTTTACATCATGTGACACAAGGGCCCATCTGTGGCCATGTCACAGCCAATCTGTGCCCACCTGGCTACATACTGAAGGCTTTCAATTTGCGTCAGAGGGTCTGTATGGCGACCATCAAATCATGAATGATTGGATGTGGGACATATTGAAAACACAGATGCCTTCGCAGATTCATGTGCTATAGCTTCCAAGGAGAAGTGACAGCATGTCCGCAAGAACATACAGCAAAGTCACGTTGGAGGTGTTCTGAGGAGGAATCCAAGATGAAGTCCCAGGGTTCCGCTCCTATTTTAACAGTTTGTGAGCTTATATCCTGCAAGTAATTAGTGATGAATTACAAGAGGAAAGGTTAAGAGTTTGTACTGAGAAATGCAAAGGTCACAGTCCCATTGGATTTGATCCGTTATTCACAACAAATACTGCCTGCTGGAAGTAATGTTTTATATGTTTGGTACAAGTCAATTTACACTTAAAAATGTGAGAAGGGGTAGGAGAGGATCATAATGATCTTCTCACCAAAAAAAAGCCAGTGGGCATTTCCCCAAATGTTGAACTACTCCTTTAAAGCAGGAAGTATAATTGACCTCTAGGGGACAAAATGTTTCAAAACAAACACTCAGTCCTTAGGCTGCTGATTAAACTCATTCAGACACATATCCCTCCTCTGGAATCTAATACATTTAGGGTATTGTAAGCCTGGGTTAGGGCAACACAAGAATAAGGTCATCACTTTATCAAGTTTTACAAATAATCAAATACTTTATCTTTTTAGCCCCACACTAATATATTTGTCAGGACTTTGACAAGATTGAGAAAGAAACTGAGTCTATTCTGAAGAAAGAACCACACAGACATGGAGGAAACTGTGTAATGTTTTGCCATGGTCGACTGTGAGGTTATCGTTGGTTACGTCTGGGTGAGATATAAAGAGCTTCCATAGTTTCCCAAGAAATAATGTGATTGGTTCAAGATTTTGCATCTAGGAGGAGCCTCAGACTGCTGCATTTTCAGAAGTGACTGGGTTGAAAAATACAGTGTCTTATAGGTAATCAGAGACAAGAAAAGGGCATCTGTGGGCAGGGCTGGGTGTACGTGTAATTCTTATCATTACTATGGCTGAATGTATCATAGGAAGTTAAGGCTGTGGCCCTGACAGGAGGACAGATGTGCACAGCTGACAAAAGAAACTCATTGAAACTATACATACAGTATCTAAGCATTACTTGATTCACTTTTAAAGCAACCGTGAAAAACTTAAACTATAAGCAATACGCTTATCTCATTATCATGATAACAGTAAAGGGCATGGCAGTACAAAAGTCATAACCTTGCACGTATTTTACAGCACATACATCAAAAATGTTTTGGTCAGTGTTGGGAGTATATATTTAAAGTACACACTATGTTATCACCAAAAACAAATAAAAACCTTCAAATTGGTATTTAGACCTAATAGTTTTCTGTTATTTACAAACTTTAATGGAAATGTGTGCTTATTTGTTTGTTATACAGACACAAAAGTACATTCTGTTGTGGAAGATTCACCACATATCATCCTGTCGCTCTAGTTTTCACTGATGCAGGAATGTTGACACCCAAATAAACACAAAAAGTGTTTTTCCACTGCCAGAGATTTGATAAACATGGAGGAAATGACAGCTGAGAGTTTACTGATGACATTTTGATCAGTACTGCAGCGCTGTCTGACAGCTGACTGTGAAGACTGGAGGTCGGAGCATCCTTGAGTTTACAACTAGTCAGGTTTTGCCTGCTCACAACAATGTAACTTTGTTGAACCTCTTTTTAGGTTAGCAGTCTTGTTTTTGTTAGAATCTGTAGTTCGTAGTAACCAACTTTTTTACAATCTGCTTGTGGGTGAAAGGCATCGGGAAAATACTCAAAAACTGCAAAATGTAGACCAGCAAAACATGGGCAGGAATAAACAGAACTAATCCAAACAAAGACGAAATGACATCAAAGACTGAGGAGCACGGAGACTAAATACACATGGGAGGTAATTGGACTCAGGTGAATCACATTAGGGCAGCGCAGATAATCACAAAAGTGGGAAACCAGACAATGACAGGAAGTAAGGAAGAAAAAAAGAAAACAGGACCAATCTAAAAATCCAATACATAATAAAACCAACTGAAACATATCAAAAGACATGAAAAAAAATTAAAAAAAATCACAAATTCAATCCAAAGGAGTTCAAAAAGTCCAACAAGTCTTTGCAAGGTCCTCACAGGATACAATGGATAGGCATATAGCCAATAGAGCATCTGATCGGGAAGCTTCACCAACCGGATGTTGCATACTTGTACAGCTGCGACTATAAACAACAATAGACTTCTAACTCCCCTCCAGCTTGAGCAGCAACATGTTTAATCAAACTACACCTTCTCAGCCATGATTTCATCCATAGTTTTTTATTATTTTTGTTGATCCCTTTTCACTGCAAAACAGACCACACAATGTTGGTCCTCCTCCTCGTTTGTTTTTCCTCTAAAGTTATGCTCAATCCCGCGAGTGTTCGAAGCTCCGGTTCAGCAGGTAGTGGTAATGCACCTAGAAGTTGTTTGCTCTGCAGTCGCCGGTCCAAAAACCTTTCCTACAAACAAGCAAGTGTGAGATGTTACATTCAGGCCAAATCCTCTAGTTTGTGCTTTCTGAAACTAATAAAATTGAAATAGGTTTAATCTGTCTGTGGTCTCCCACATTTCAAAAATTTGGACAAGGGTTGATAATCCTCTTGTGCTGACCAGGCTTTAGGATGATTTAAACTGAAGCCATCTGGTCAAAATATTTTGTCTATATTTTTCCTTCACTGTCCTTTTTTTTTACTGCTAATAAGTAAATGTTAGTATGCTAACACTAAAAATTTGATAGCGAACTTGAAAAGTGCTAAGTTTCAGCATGTTAGAAGTATTCTTTATAATGTGGATATCAGAATTTTGGTTACAGCACTGGCGCACAATGAATCCTGCGATAAGTTGACCTGAGTAGGATTCACCCATTAGAGAATCCATTGCTCACGATGGAGCATTTGAAGAAGCCTCTGAAATGGGAAGCCTAGCCGCGCTGCCATGACACAATCAGTCGGTAAATTCAGTTTTAGCTTGGACCTCAGAAAGAGTGGTCGTTGCCAAAGTAACAAACATAAATAAACAATAACACAGTCTTTGTTTTCCTCGGTGACAATATTTGTATCTGGATTGCAACCAATTAGTTCCCTGTATATCTACAATTCAAATCCCATATCAATCACCAGAAAGCTCATGAGAATATTACTCATCAACATGTCTAAGTGATCCCAATTCAATATAAAGTGTCCATCATCTTGTTCAGTCAAAGTCCATTTCCTGCAGTTCCCTAGGTATAATAAGATCATGAAAACAAAACCTAATCAGGTTACAGTATTGAGATATGTTTCTTAACGTTTAATGAGGTGTGAAGAGTCTCAGAAGTAAAAGCTCCTCACCGATGTTTGGAGATTAACAATGTCCTTAGTGCGGGGTAGCTAATGGGCAAGGGCTCTCCCAGTGGCCCATATGTGTTCTTGATGAAAATCCCACATTTAATGTCACGTAAACCTAATGGAAGACCACAGATAGAGATATTGCTGAGGTACACGCACTAATGGCTTTTGGAGATTAGTGTGTCCAGAAGGTTTCTTTAATCTGTTGAGAACCACAATCGATTTTCTTTTTACCCACAGGACACAGATAGTTAGAGTCGCCCGCATTTATTGTGACCTCCACTAATCCAAGTGATCACATTTATCTTATTGCTCTGCTATCAACGCTAGCTAATTAGCTAATGTCAACACCAACTTTGATTCTATATTTCACAAGTGGGGTCATTTTTAATTTCTCATCATGCATCACATTTTGCTTATATTTTGCCATTTGCAAGTTCTTCCCCAGTGGACTCAATACAAATTGCTTAATTTTCTTAATTACGTATTAGGTTGTACAATCACAACTGTGTTAATAACTGCCATCTGGATATAAATGGTTTTCATAGGTTCGTATTAATTAAAATGCTCCTCAACACTGAATAGGTTATACTTCAGTATTTTCTCTTTCATTTGGCTGTGTTGAAAGCATTTGCAATTTTTTGAATAGTGTGCCTAATTCTAGGGACAATTCAGGGTGGACGATTTTATTTCCTGTTTTTAAATTACAGAAGTAACATTACAGGCAATAAAATAAAAAACAAGAGTTTAATATGGGATTGCTGGGTAACCGCTACTTTTCTGGAATAACAATCTTTACTCTTAATTTCATTCATTTGTTTCCTCTTCTTTAAGAAACTTTTGTCAAACACATTTCTCAGCCTTTTTTATGTTTGGCATTTTGCTTTTATTTTTGACAGTGATAGTGGAGATAGAACTGAACCATGGGTTGAGAGAAGGGGAGTGACATGCAGTAAATGGTTCAACCAACTGCTTATTGGATAAAAGTTAAAATCCTTAACCACTTGACTATCACCACCCTATTAAGTCTTAAAAACACACACAAGCACACACACCTCTGTAGCATTACTGCGATGTAAGAATAATGATTTCTAAGAGATTCTTTATTGAAATTGATTTTATTTTTTTTATTAGCACACTGAAAATCTGTATTCCCAATTCACAAACCAGCAGCAAAATCCTGATGGCTGTACAGTAAGTCCTTTTTTTCCAATAATAACTAATATGTATGTAACAAGCAAAAAATATGAATTGTGATATACAGTTTATGACATATTACAATTACCTGTCTATGTACACAAATACTAGCTACTATTTAATCGCATTCATACAACTTCATAATTCCATCGCCTCAGGAACATTTTTGTTTATGTACACACATATCTTGCGCTGATAATAACCACATCTGTACGGTGCAATCAGAATGCTCTGTATAAACGGAAGATGGATATTTTCATAGCTCGCCATATAGGTCTTTAAGAATGCTTTCAAAACATGTTGCATGTGCAGAACTTAACAATATAAACCCTGTTGAAAGAATTAGATGCTTGGAGAAAAATGGGGATTCTTCACTAGCACACCGACATAATCAGGGGAAGTATGCTCAAGTACAGGCACGTGCACAGACATTTTGGGGGGCAGGTGCTCAAACCAAAAAAAAAGGGAACCCATCGCCAAATTATTTATCAAATTAAAAATAATAATAATAAATCAAATAAACGTACTGATTCTCCCTCATTTGTTTTACTAGTTGATGGCCTGATCCAATATAAAAGAGAGCTGCTACCCTGAGCTGCTTGCTGCAGTTCCCTGTCCTTCTGCTTTTGGAGTCTCTCTTTTCTTGGCATTATGAGCAAATTGTGTAAATGAGATAAATCAATGTTGTGCATAATAATTAAGAGTGACTAACATAATCTCTATAAAGCTGACAACACAGTACACACACATTTTTGTTTACTGTTTTCTGAAGTATAAGCAGCATTACACTAATAATATACCACAATATACCTCACCAGACTGCCATGTAGCTCCACTTAAGACCTACCTTTCATTTCAATAATTACGATTTTAAATGAAACAAAACAAGTGAACTTGTCTAATTTGTAGAACAGTACAACTGCATTGAAATTATCTGCCTGTCTGCCTGCCTGCCTGCCTGCCTGCCTGCCTGCCTGCCTGTCTGTCTGTCTGTCTGCCTGCCTGTCTGTCTGTCTGTCTGTCTGTCTGTCTGTCTGTCTGTCTGTCTGTCTGTCTGTCTGTCTGTCTGTCTGTCTGTCTGTCTGCCTGCCTGTCTGTCTGTCTGTCTGTGTCCGTGACTTTTTTGTTAGTTTATTTTTTAGGAAACGTCGGATCAGTTGCGACGTAATGTTTTCAGCGCTAATGTTGTGGTTCATTTATCACCAAACACCTTCCGGGGATTGCACACACAGCGTCATTACCTGTTTGTCTGATGCTGCGGGTCAGAGGAGAAGTGTTTGCAGCCGTTTGGCCCTCAGCGCTGCATGAGGGGGGGGGGGGGCTTGTGAGCGCCGCGGAGCATGTCGGGGCGAAATACTAACAAAAAATCAAATAAATGCCCCGTCAGACATCAAAACACATTGGGGGGAAATTGATGACAGAGAGAGTAATTTTCATTCTTAAATATTGATGAATGAAGAAAAAATTTGACTCCAGCAGAAGGGGCACTTTTCTCCTCCAGGGCAAAAGGGCTGGTGCTTGAGCACCACTAGGGGTCTATCTGTGCACGTGCCTGCTCAAGTACCACTGCAGAGCACAACGAAGAGAGTACCAATTACTTGACTAAGACCATCATTATTATTACACACACAAAACATGATACGGAGCAAACAGCAGCCTACTTGTTCAATGCAACTCCTTCCTCTCTCAACATGTACAAAAATGTATTTTTAAAGTATTTTTATGTCAAATATATGCACTGTACAGCTACAACAGCAGCATCGCTGTTCAATAACCCATCGACAATTGGGTTAATTGTTTCATGTGCATGTGGAAATAGGGTAAATAACCTATAGTTTCCAGAAAACAACAAACAGCATCTGTGGTTCAGGTGTATATTTGAGACCAGAAGGTCCAACAGTGACTTGAACACAGTTCAGGACTAATCATGTTCAAATGGTTCTGAATGAAGGACCATGTCTTGGGTAGTTATTTGTGAGTTTTATATTTAGACGCTTCGTCTTAAACTGATGGCAATTTTTCTCCCACGGTTAAATACTGGCCAGACCGTTTTTCTATATAAGCTATTATCGCATTATGCACATGTCCTCGTGTGTTCTGTTGTCATGGTAAGCCTCTTATCTGCTCTGCTTTCAGCTCACGCTCATTTCCACAACCCACTACTAATAACACAACTTTCTTCACTTTGACATCGCTCAAATCTCACAGCGCCGCCCAAAAGCGGATAACTGGAGGGCACATAGATGCTTTCCAAATGAGCCTGTGATCTTCTTCCATTTGCCTCCGCACGTCGCAGCCATCAGCCCCGCACCGATCGCCCTGAGGCACTACAGCATGCACTTTGACTAGAGGAGGCTGACATAGCTCTCTGCACACCGCCTCGCACTTCACTCTTGAAAGTAATCCTATTCTTCAACTGTCAACCCCCGCCCGAAAGCTTCAAAATTCGCAGCAGTAAGAGTAATGTTCAGAGCTCCCCTGAATTAAAGTCTGATCGAGCTGTGCCACTGTGGCGTTCGCTGAATCTCAAAGGTTAAATACCACCTGCAAAGTGAATTTGTAATAGAGTCAACACAGTTGTCCCCTTTTAACACCAGTTTTTCTAAACATGGGTAAACCTGTATCAAAGGCAATTAACTTTTCTTCCAATATCAATTTGCCTCTTGTCTTTTTTTCCCGGTCATGGAGGCCACTGACTATGACATTTTGTTTATTTAGCTTGGTCCTCTTCAAACTCAACTGCGACTGAAAAAACGTCTAATCTCTGATGGAATGGAGATTGAATTTGTGGTCGGAATTTGCAAAGTGCCACAGACGTCTCATTAAACACCCTTAAAAGAAACAAAACCTCCCGGGTGTCATGTTCTATCACTGTCCTGAGCGGGAGACAGCAGCTGTGTCTCAATTTGTGGGCTGCATCCTTCAGAAGACCCGGTCTATGTAGTCCACAATAGAGGTAATGTAAGTGGGCCGCATAAACCGAGATGAGATTGTCTGGTCTACAGAGAATATAACTGTGATTAGCGTATATCTGTCAGAGCTGAAGTTGTTGATGCGGGAGATAGTTTTAATACCCCTTGTTTTTTTTTGACAAGTATACCGTTAGTTACCGAGACATCTTGTTCTATTGCGGTTCGGATAATTGGTTCGTCGCTGAAGCAAAATGAATCCTGGAATATATTTGGCAGGGAAGGATCCACCGGTTGGACCTTTCGTTTCTTGGGAATGGAAGGACGCATTTGAAGGAGCCTTCAAAATGTGACATCCTAGTCGTGCTGCTGTGACACAACCGAAGGATGCAGCCCCTGATTTGAGACAGCTATTAAATCATGACTCCTACTGAATGCACATGCCAGATGTTGGTGGGTATGACTCAGAGGGGAGGGGGCTTTGGTTTGGTTTACAGAATGTAAACATTCAGATTATATCTCCACTCACTTCTCACTCTCTTTTTTCTCCAGGAGATCTGTGGTCCTACACGTGGGCTGCATCCCGATTTCTGCCTCAGTTAGAATTGTTTTTTTTTTTTTTAGTTATTAGTTATTTGTGCTACATATAGTATGTAGCACAAAATTCTGGTTTGAAGTGGTTTGGTCATATTTCCCATCCACCAATCAGGATTTAGCAACAGTTGAATCCGACTCTGATGGCAGTTGGTGATTTGTTTGCTCATGGACAAATCAAACCAATCAAGTTTATGAGGACTTTGAGCTCTATCTGTTTATATACACAATGATAAACATTCACAAAATGATTCCTGATGATTCATTTTACAGAGGCTGAAAGTACATTCACGTCAACAAATATACATATTTCTGAGGTCCGTTTTCCATGGTACTTTAAACGTTATTGTTCAAGAACCTTCAGAAGCTCTTAAAGTGCTGTGCTGTGCACTCTCTGTCCATCTAAATCTGGGACACCTTTTCAAGATCTTCCAAGATCAGGTCCTGTTCATTAACATCATGTCTACCAGACAAACGCCCCTCTTCCTTAAATGAGCACTTCCCATTCCCTACGAACACCGACCCTTTTCTCGAGGCTGATCTGCTGAGTACGGCCGGCTGGAGGGGCAGCACAACGTTCCCTCGTATCCGATGGGAGTACGTTCTCTGGTGCTGTATTTCAGCAGAGCACAGCTGGAATTTGAAAGCCGCCTGAAAGCCCCTGCGGAAGTTCTTGTTGAAGAACCCGTAGATGATGGGGTTGACGCTGCTGTTGAAGAAGGCCAACCAGTGAGCCAAGGGATACACGTAGATATTGATGACGCGGTACTGGTGCTCTGTAAGGCTGGCGTAGTCGCTTAGCATCATGAGCGTCCACAAGGGCAGCCAGGAAATTACGAAGAGCAGAGCCACAACCAGCAGCATCATGATCACCCTCTTTTTCTTCCTCGAAATTGTGTCACGACTTTCCATGCTCCGTTTGTCGTTGCCGCTCCCCTCGCCAGGCACAATTCCGCCAACCCTCATCGTAGGAATTGCGGTCTTAAAGAGGGTGAAGCCGATGCGGGCGTACATGATGACAATAAGGCTGAGAGGGGCGAGGAAGATGTTGGCGAAGAGGACAGTGGTGTAGATTTTCCGCATCTCCTGATTGGGCCAATTTTCCCGGCACCAGTAGAAGGGGCGGGTATCATTGTTGCGGCCGAGGACTATCCGCACCCTCTGCTCCTTTGTGACCTGGAGCATGACCCCTGAGGGACACATGATGGACACAGCAAGGACCCATATGATGACGATAATAAGCTTGGAGGTGGCGATGGACAGCTTCTGCTTGAAAGGGTAGACGATGCAGCGGAACCTGACACAAAGGGGATTGAAGGATATGCATGAAGGGAAAGAGGTCTCGTGGGACACGCACAGCCACACAAGCACAATGCAATTACAGCCCTCACCTGTCAACAGCTATTGCCACGAGAGTGAATACAGATGCTGACACAGATATGCCTTGAACCATGCCACTCAGTTTGCACACGACCCTACCAAATGGCCATCCTGCAAAAAAGATAGAAACTAAAGTTGTTTGAGTTAAAGAACATTGAGACAAACAACCTGCAGAAATGATTTGAACATTAAAAGGAATCCTAAATTTTAAAAAACCGTATACACTGACCTGTTATGATGTTGTCCACCAGAGTGGTTGGCATGCAGAAGATGCCAACCAGCAGGTCGCTGATGGCAAGGTTGAGGATGAACAGGTTGGTGACCGTGCGCATGTTTTTACTGCGCAGCACAATGAAACACACCACCCCGTTGCCGAGCATGCACACCGCGAAGATCAGCAGGTAGGCGATGGTGAAGATGGCAGCCACCGAGGGCTTGTGGAGGTAGAAATCCACGTAGGTGATGTTCTGGTGGGTCCAAGCTTTTTCCTGCAATCTTGAGGAATTGGAAGGGTTCACTCTCTCCCATGTCGTGTTGAGAAGCAGATTCTGGTTCATGGTGATATCTGGTTAAGGACAGAGACAGAGAGGCATTAATGTATCACTTAAATAACCTGTTAGGTGTTCCGCACATCAGTAGCCTTCATGTGTCCCCCAATATAAAAAAAATCCTCCCTTAACAAAATCGACCAATTATTAACCAGAGCACCATTACACCCAAACACGCACCCCTCAATGGAGTGCAATTCTGCAGACCAGAAGAAGAATCGATTGGTAATTATTAGATAAAACAATAGAACCTCTACAGGAATCAATAGTTCAATTCTTGTGTCTCTTGATTATTATAAGTGGGTAGATTCAGTGAAGTGCATACTTCCTCACACTCTATAACAAACACCACGCTGACCAAAATGAGATGTCTGCTGTGAGAGTGGTGGGCGAGCGTGCTTGATGGTTTACCGATTGGTTACGGTGAAAAAGGGACACTGGCATTCTGGGAAGAATAAGGTTTGAATTGAAACTCGTTTCCACAGTTCTGTCATCAATAACCATCTAGATGGATTTTTGGAAACTCAATTTTGGAAATTTCTTGATCGTTTGGCTCATGCTTTCTGCAGAATTAGTTGTTTTAAGTTTTGTTTTTTATTTCACGAATCCACGGCTTGCAGCTCAACGCAATTATTAATAACAATGAGCAGTCAAATGTGTGTGTGTGTGTTTACAATGGCATAAACAAATCAAAGAAAGCCAGATTTGCTCTGTGATGAATATTCTATCAGCGGCAATGTATTCATCAGTCAAATTAAATTTTTGTTTGAAACAAACAAGTACATAAATGGTGGTTATACTACTATGATAACATAACAACAATAATAACACATCAATAACAACAACCAGCAACAATATTACAAAATGTCACAACTGCTACAGCGAGATTCTTCAAGAAAAAATAACATTTCTCTACAGCTACACAGCTAGATTGGGTTTAACACTCATGTAATCATTCATCACGTGCTGCTAATTATACCACAGCAAGCAAACAATGACCAAATAACAAAAATCAAAGAATAAAGCTGATTTTAAGAGTATATCAGATTTAGTTTGTCTTTCTATCATCATGGATTTTGGATCAAATTCAAACTATACATTTAGCTGTGTCAACCTGTTCAGTATATCAGTGATATTTACTATTATAAGAGTAAATCACACAGTGCATAATGAATGCAGATGAATCCAGGTGTTGTGAAGGAAAAGTCACAATTTCTTCCAGAGGTATATTTTCTAACATCTCCCTAATAATTTGAAACCATCTTACCTTACTGGATCAGTATCTGGGTTGGATTCCTCTCTCAATGATCTGTTTCATGGAAAATCCTCCCGCTCAGAGGAAAAAGCTGCACGCTCGCATCCCCCCTCTGTGCAAAGTGCCTGCAAGGCAGAGACTGCTGGAGATGCTACATATGACAGAGAGGAGACCAGAGTTCCCCATGGGAGACTTGCTGGGCAGCGCAGGTGCTGGGAGCGAGACGCGTCCTGAGCCGTTGTATGAATTGAATCTGCTGCCACACCACCCTGTGTTAATAAGGGGCAAAGGTTGAGCATCTGAAAAGACTCATATGTGGCATCTGTTGTCCTCGGCAGTCGGGAAACATCTTGTTGAGGTTTTGAGGGGATGTCACTGCTCATCTTGGATCAACCAATCGGTTACAGAGCATCAACCCTCCTCCCTTATGCTCACTGTAAATCGAATCTCACCTTTTTCTTCTCACCCCTCTCACATCCCTGCAAAGTGGATGTGAAGTTGAAATGGTTCCAACACAGTGGTGCATTAATGGGGGTTTTCTGTGACAGGATTTCTCACACGGTTGTGATGGTTGACATGATCAGAACTCTACCCACTATGTTGCAAGCTGCATCAGGATTATTGACACGTTTCGGGGGGGAATGGAAATTGACTCAGATTGTTAAAACAGAAGATAGGTTGAGGGAGGGGGGGGGGGTTTAATCCGGGGTCAATATGTGGTGGATGCAGGAGCGAGGGGTGAGTCAGGGTACCGATGGCACAGGGTGATACCTGACCAATAGGCAGCAGCAGGATTGATGCTTTGTAAGTGGATAGTGGACATTTGACTTGAGGGGAAATGAAGAAAGGAGGAAGCAACTATTTTGTGTGTGGTTGTCACACAAAATATCTCTTTCAATTTTTGCTGGGTCGCTGTGAAATGCAAAACGCTCAATTAGCACATTAAAATGCCTTCAGCATAAAAGCTGTCAAAATAGTTGACTTAGAGGGAAGCGGGAGGGAGGGAACTCGGTGTCAGCTGGAGTTTAAATGAAGTTTATCATTTTTAAAAATAGGGTTTCCTGTGCTCACTGAACCTTGTAATTGCAGCCACATGAAGTTTTAATAATACATTCAAAGGTTTGCAGGGAAGGCGGTTCACAAGTTGTGGTGGCAGAGGCTTATGTGCGTGTGGCTGTGCTGTGTTTTCTTTATGTCGAGGACATGAGGATTGCAATGGAAAATTTGACCAATATACCACGCTTGTATTATCTCTGCGCATGCAAACCATTTCCCTGTGTGAAACTCAGAGCCATATATCTGTAGAATAATTGTCTCCCCCACCAAGACGTCCAGGAGGCCTTCAGCAGGTGTTTGTGTCTTATCACCTGGGATTTCACTATTCGCGCGTTTCGCACACATAGTTCACATAGGCACACACACAACTAACATAGTTCACACACACAAACACACACACACACACACACACACACATAAACTGTTTCTGTCATTCCCTCTGCAGAATGCTCTTCGCATGCTGTATGATTGTCTGACCTTCCTTGCAAGGAATAAATTATACTTTAAAGACTATGATTCAGAAGTCTCTTTAGTTCAGAAGTCTCACAAGGTCAAATTTCCATCACAGGGTGAAGGATACAAAAATCACAGGAAGCTTTCATCACAACATTCACTCAGTGTCGCCTCATCTTTGAATTTTTTCAGCTCAGTGTTCTTGCTCTTAATTTGGCTCAGCAATTATCAGTGATAAGACTAAGGAAAAATCCTCCCTGAGGCATTAGGACACCACTGGCTAGGTCATCAGCAGCCAACCGACGTTACTACAGTGACAAACAATATTAACTAACATTATTATATTAACCACCGTTATCAACAACCATCGGAACAGTGACACATCATTCTCACATTTTCCTAAAAATAGTAAGTAAGGGTTTTCACTGTTCATCTTGGATCAACCAATCAGTTACTGAGCCATTCTCCTCCCCCGTGCTCATCCCTGTTCTCAACAGGTCCTGTCTAAATCACTCGTCACCTTTTCCTTCTCACACCCCCGCTAAGTTGAGAAGATGTGAACTTTGAATGCTGCACGGTCTCTCTCTTTTTCCACAGCGCTTCACTCTTTCCTCCTGGGTTATAGTATACCTTGAATATGAGATGCAATGTGACCAAAAACATATTTAAATACAGTTGCACATTTGATTTTGCCCAGATAGGCAAATAGAAAAGCAATAATTCAGAACTATGCAAAATTATCAGACTTTATTTCATAAATGTAACCACGCACATAGAGCAAAGACAGAAAAGCTAATTACAGTGTTTTAAGTTGTGGCTGATCTAAGTATAAATATGAATAATAATGCGTGGTATCAAATGGTACCTAGGTTTTCTATCGGGACAGATGTAAAATCTTTAACAGCTTCACACACAATATGTAGTCACTGATGGTATACATAAATACCATATATAAAGCTATATACATATATATTTCTAAATTTTCAAGTATAATTAATACTGTCTTAATTTGGAAATGTGAGAAATTAAAGTCAGAAATAACAAAACAATTGACTTATTCCGGTAGTGGAAGTCTGTGTCCAGCTCAGTAACAGTAAAATCCCTCCCATGACACGGCTCAGGTTCCCCTCAGAGACTTTTCTTCGTGATGACAACTTCGAAACTGTGTCATTATGTGATCCTTGAAATAAGTCAAAGAAGAAATAAGCTTTACCAAATGTACATATGCATGTGCTGTCGAAATAAAGGAGCGGATACAGTTTGAAAACTGTGTCACATGTTCATTTGCAGTGGAAGCTAATAAGACGAAGAATGGACAATTTAATAATGAGGGAAACGGAGCAGAAAAAGGCGCTGCAACACATTTTCCTTTCGACTCTCAAAGCCTGTTATTATAATTATATTTAAGGTCAGAGAGCAGCAAGTGATATTGTTAACCCAGATTTTGATTAATAGTTGTGATCTTCCAACGTTGAGACTCTTTTTTTACTGGGAAACAATGTCAGGTCATTATTTTATTGTTTTGCTTTGGTGCATGATTCTGACAGTGATTGTAACTAACACACACTCCTATTCAACACCATAACAGCCCACGCTACTATCATTAGAAAACAGTATATTATAGCCCACTTTTCTTAGTTAGATAAATATTTTCGTGAAAAAGAAAAAAATAATGATCTTATGTCATGATGATGTGACACTTAAATTGGATTACGGTTAAGCACTCTCTTTGTCAGTCACAGTCATTATTCATTTACTCTCTACTCAAACAAAATCAGGCCAATCTGAATACTTTAATAGCGGAAGTGAAACAGCTCCCTCTCAGCATAAAGGAGCAAAATAACATTAATGTGTCAATGTATTGGACTGAAAAGGTCGATAGAGACATACATCAGTGCAAAGAACATGAACTCTGACACGGTAACACCTCCACAGAAAAAACAAGCTGAGAGTCTGGTTCTAACTAATGACTCTCCTGCTGTGAAGCAACGGTGACAGTGTCAGTTAATTAGGTCAAACAGAGTCTAAATGCATCCACATGCATAACATCATTTTTGCTCTTCATTGTATCACCGCGTATGAACTTCATTTTCATCCTTTTCTACTCCCCAAGGTTCCCAAATGGACAGACAATGGCTGTTGTGTTGTTGCTGTCGTACACCTTGGACAGCTAACGCATGTTTTGTCTGAAATAAGAAATGTATAAATGACAGTTAATAGAAAGAGACTGTGAAACACCGATCAGACCATTCAAACCACAGCTACTGATTTACAGTGGTTGATCAATGTAAGTTGTACCTAGAGTGGTTTTACTTATATATATTTAATAGATACGGATATGTATTTGGCCATTACAAAATGTAATTGAATGTATACTTGCAGCTTCAGACCAAATGACTTATGTGTGACCAACCTTTATTAGTCTTCATTTATAAACAGAGGAGTTGTGATCTATAGAGCAATAGCACATGATGAAAATAGTGTAAAGGCCAACTCATTAGTGTGCTTAACCTCCAAAACCACATGCAGATGTTAAAATACATTCAATTTATTCAAATACAGCTGCCTTTTGGATTTCCTGCACATACAACAGTTTAGTGAAGGCAAAATTTGGAATTGGTATTGAGAGTGCATAGTGGTCGCTGCACCGTATATAACTGAATCAGTAATGCAGCCCTCACATGTCTAGATTTTACCAGCATCAGTCATTTGCCATCGTCATGGTGCTCATGGTATTTCATCCACCTTGTCCTTGGAAAGGGTTAGACAAGAGCGCTGCAAAGAACTGCCTGCAAAACATCTAATAATGTCGAAACAACATCTCTCTGACACTAACTAGTTTTCAAAGACGCCATGACAACCAATCTCGTGTCCTATACAGAAATTGTCTTTACCTATAGGTTTCTGTTTGGAATAATTTATTTTAAAGAGTCACTACTGCCCCCTTGAGCCTGAATGTGATGCAGTGTGGACTGAACAGGAGGATCAACCCCTACATTCACTTCTATTGTATCTACTTTATTTACTTCTAACATTGAAAAGCAATGTTTATACCTTTCACTGTCAGTATTAGTAACGGAACATAATCAGACGCCTCCCTTTGTGTGCTCTCATGGTCACATTACTCATATCCAGTCACTCGGACAACACCTGTAATATCCAATATCATTAAGCTCAGTGGATGTCCAGTAAAAAACACAAAAAAAACACGGAGGAGTTTATTACACATATTTTGATCTTGGCAATGACACACAGTGACTCATTGTCATGAGCCAATTAGTTTCATTACAGCCAACACAGAGTTCTTTGATCGTGGAAACTATGCAGCTTTGCTTTTTCCCCTCTCTGCTGTGAGACTGAGCACTTGCAGCACGATGTGAGGATGGCATCTGCAGCTTAGATCACACCCGATACATCCACTTAGAGACACACACATGCACTCCACGTGTCTGAATCTCACACACCAGATGCTTATGGTGCATATATATTTATATACTTTAATGTCTAAAAACACTTTGTGGGCTCAGAACTTGTGTATTATTGCATTAGGTGTATATTCAGCAGGTAACCCCTCTGTAGTGCAGATAATATCGACTTTACTAAATCACGCATCAGTTCAAACCCTCAGTCATTTGAAAACCCATCATTTACAAGCTGCATCTTTCAAACGCTTAAAATAAAGTGAAAAACAGAGAACTGAGTGTTTAAGAATCATCTGGACTGTTTTATTGCTCTCATACAAAAACACCAGTTAAAAAAAAAAAAAATCCCACCGACTGCTACCTTCTGAGTAACCTATCGTATCATTCGATGCTTGTATAAAATTTGTTTTCAGATTAAGAACAAAAAATACATATATTATATAATCAGCAGGTCTAAAAATCAAGATTATACAGTTCACAGAACAAAGTGGAAGACAATGTGGTTTAACGGTCTCGTACTTCACAGCGACACCTGACGCGATTTGGAAAAGCAGGAATCAAAAGCTCTTATATTTGCACTACAACTGCACGGATTGTGCACGTGATTGTCTTCAAAGAAATACAGAAACATTTCAAAATGGATGGAGATGCATTATATTTAAATGTGCAATAAGAATATCTTAAATTTACTGATTGTATTACAGTGTTTAACTTCAAATCAGCGAGAAGAGCATGAAAGACATTCACACGATATTGCAAAATTTAAGACCTGTGCGTTTCGTTGCTCATCGAACCGTCACTACAGAGAATTTAGATGATGATGCATTTACGATTGTCGCAGCTAAATATCGGTTTCATAGTGAAGCCCTTTTTACTCTGCACACTATGAAGCAGGAGTTCTTCCAGGAGCGAAACATTGCATTAGCTCACAGTGATTGTTGATTTTCATTTTTTAAAAATACACAAAAAACATTTAAAAAATCAAATAAAAATTTACTCAAAGATTGAAATATCACATTTTAAATATAATCACATTTCAAAGGAAAATTCAACTTAAGTAGACTTTGAGGGTTAAATTCTTGGTCCAGATTAAACTGAATCATTCAGGCGAGTGTAGGGACAGGACATCACTTCTGCCCCCGTCAGTACATGAAAACATTAAATAATGACACTTTATTTACAGATAATGCCATTTTGTTTTAGTTTCCCTGTGTCTGTTGTCAGAAGAGTTTTTAAAATGCGCCTTTTGGTTGAAAACTTAAATTAGGTCATTTTGACAAAAAAAACCTGAACAAAATATGATATCAGATATTAAGTGTCAGAACAAGATCGAAGATTCTATGCAGTGCCAGTTGGAAAAAAACAAAATCAGCGTTTGATCACAAATAATTAACAGAGGTTAAAATCCATATAGTATGCTTGGCGCCTACAGTTAATAAGAGGTAGAGCTACAAACAGGTATAATACATCTACAGTATTATCTCCCTACAACAGGAAAATGACAGCAGAGTGGATATAGACCACAGAAAAATGTTTGCACAAATGGGGAAGTAAAAAGTTAAAGCCATAAGTAAGATTCAAAAATGAGAGTTTAAATAAAATAAATATACATTAAAAAAAACGAGGAAAGAAAGAAAAGAAAAGATTTAGAAACAAATAGGAGTTCCAGTTTGTATGGTGTTAAAACAAACATAGTATGCGTACAAATCTGCAGCCTTAGATGGCTGCTGGATAAATAATATATGTATATAATATGCCCATAATTACAAAATTTATGTCTGCTCCTGACTGTGCATAGATGACCTCTCGTAGCCCCTTTGTTCACTGCAAGTATAAAAATGGAGGATTTCACGTGCGTGTCGGCAGCTCTCGCGTTTGAATGCAATCAACACCTGCGATATGTCTGAATCTCAAAACTCTGAAATATTAGGAATAACTCCTGGAGGGGAAAAAACAGAACTATTAGGAGGGAGGCCAGTGATGTTCTGTGTTCTTTGGAAATAAATTGATAAAAAAAAAAAAAAAAAAAAGAGCAGTTCAGCCCCTGTGGAAATGTACAGAATTATATAAAAATTCATGATGTATGATGTGAAGCCATCTATCCTACAATATCCTAAACCTCTTTGATGATTCTACATGTTTAGCCAGATGATTAATAAATTATTAGAGTACACATGAATATCTTATTAATGTCCTATAAAAACTGCATACACATGACTTTGATGAGCCCTTTTGTTTTCTACGGGGAATCACGAATACGAAGAACAGTCAAATGGCCCCATATTAAAATTCAGTACCAGTTTTAGGACAAATGCCTCAGTTCCATTTGAATTTGGTTCTAAAGGGGAGGCTGGGTTTGTGACGTCACGTTGGTTCTGCTGGGATCTTTGGACAAATTCATTCACAGATCAGTTTCGGAGCCCCTCCTCCAGATAAAGCCGTTATCCTCAGTGTTGCGGCCTATTTGAATCTGAGGCAAACCTTTGGCGTACGATCCTCTTTCAAGACTGGAAGGAGGAGAAAGTGAGAGAAGAGAATTAAACACGACGCTTGGAATCAAACAGCGAGAATTAATCAGGTTTTTTATATTTCCCTGTCCGAGGAAATATGCGACGAGGATACCAGCTGGTACTCACTTACTCAGCCACTGTGGGAGACTCAAAGTACTGCTCAGCATGGCGATTGCGCGTTAAGGAGATTCTGGGATTCATCTCCTGAGGGGGTAAAAGAGAGAAAGAAAAATAAGACATTTTCAAAAACTTACATAAAAAAAACAGGATATTTTAAAGAAATTGAAAAAAGGCAAGTACCAACAAAGCTGCTTATAAGCTGTTAATATTGATAAGCGTATTGACATTTCAAGGTAAGAGCGGTAAGAGCAGCTTTGAGTTCACTTAAAAAGATGTTAAGGTTGTGCATACAGGAAAGAGTGTTGGAGGTCAAGCAGCGCTTGATGCTACAGAGAAGCAAAAACTGGATAGTACTCACTATCCAAAGACTTATGCCCCAACATGGGCTCCTTTTCCATCACATCCATAGAGATTTTTATACTGGGGACATTTTCATGGTAGGGGTAGTCAGACTGTGGGAGGAGGGAGGAACATGAACACATTGGGATTTATTTTAAAAGGTGAGGATCTACAGAGGATGTAGACTATCACACTGGACACATGAAAAGGTAATATCTACTGGTTGAATTTTAATCTACACATTTACAATTTCAAGGTTTACTTACGAAATCAGCTTCACTGTCGATGCTTCCCTTCTTCTTGTGTTTCTTCTTCTTCTCATCCTCCTTCTTCTTCTTGTCCTTCTCTGGAATGACGTCGTCCAGGTAGCTCAGGTCATGCTGGGAGAACAGGTAGTCCATGGCCTTGCGCACGGCAACCAATGCCAAGATCTGATTAAAAAAAGAATAAATAAATGAAACAGAATATTCCAGTTAGCCTCTGTGTCCGGATTTACAGCGCCACATGTTTTTGTCCCGTCCGTCCACCAGTGACTGCAGCAGTTTCTCACCATGACCGGGAAGACGATGGCGGCCACGGTAGACTTGAGTATCCAGAGGAGGGCCAGACACAGGCCCTGAATGAAGGTGAAGAGGTGGATGCGTCTCTGGGGGACGTGTCGCAGGTAGATCAGGTCCGGCTGGTGCTTGGCTGGCATCAGAACCAGCAGCAGACGGTCCATGAACTGAAACAGACGGACGGGTTCAGAGCTTGGAAACAGTGCAGCTTTTTTTTGTTCGTGGTTGTTTCGATAACAAAGGGAAATGCAAGTGGCACGAGAGTGAAGGTCGTGTTTAACTTAGATCTGTTAGACGTTAACATACGAGTAAATCTTTCAGTCACAAGGAATTAAATTGTTAAATTCAATAATAATTGTCACTAATTCAAGTGCTGCTCCACGTCTTTGACACTTTGGGGGTCGGCTTGTTCGCCGTCTTTGTTTTGTCTCATGCTTTTGGTGCCAGCTCCACACCAATACCCTTACTTACATTCTGGTATGTTTTGGACAGAAGTGCCTGTGCTAAGCTCACATTAGCTGCTGATTGTCGGAGCGTATTGACCTCCACCAAGGATGTTCGTTGTTTGTCGGCAGGATTAAGCAAAAGCTACAGAACAAATTTCCATTAAACTTGTTAGGAGGCTCTAAGAAAAGAGGTGGATTCAGGGATTTTTATGAAGATCCAAAAAGAGGATTGACAGCTTTGGTGGAGGTTTTTTTACCTATTCTAATGTTTAGATGTAGCCTTGCTGGTTTTAATTTGACATGTTAAGTACAAAAAAAGGTTTTGATTTGTTTGAAAACGTCTTTTACAGAGCTGAATGATGAAATGAAACACTGCTTTGTTTATAGTAGAGTAATTACTTTTAAGTGACAGATTTTTTTTCAAATAACTCACCTGGACACCGTTGAGTGATGCCACGCCCATGTAGAGGAACACACCGTAGAGCACAGGCATGGGAATGAACTAAAAGACACAGAGCGTGGTTTTAAAAAAGGGCATTGATGTCATGGGTATAAACTCAACAATAAAGTGAAAGACATGAAAATCTAACAAATTTGATCTTTATTGTTAGTAGATGTTTTAATTAGAAACGATCCTTCTAACCCTAACCCTAAATCTCCACAAGGGGGAGCCCCAGCTACACCAGTCTCCAGTGTGAATTCACATGTTTTGATCTGGCCTCAGTGAGGGAATGAAAACTCAAAAAGACCACACTCAGCTGCAATCAGAGTTTGGGCGCTGATGAACGTGCTTATTTCACATCGCATTACTTCTACTGTGGGAGTCCCTAATCGGATGAATAGAAGATCTGAAATTATTTAAAATTTAAGAGGGTCGACAGGAGTTTGTCCTAAGAGAGGAGGACAGTAATCCGTGTTTCCAGAGAAGAATTAAGAAGCCGGAGCGTTACCTTGAGGATGGGGGCCATGAAGACGGAGAGTCCTGTGAGGAGGAACACGCAGATCCCTGTGACCCTTTGCTCCCTGGAGTGAAGGAAAGAGGAAAACACAAGATTTATCAATAACTCAAAACTTCAAAGACATTAGCTCTGAATCTAGACTGAAAAACAGTCAAACAACATGAAGCATGTTTCTATAATGGCAGTTTACGCTAAAGAAACAGTTAACACACACAGTGCAAATGCTTAACCTGGTGCAATGAGTGAAGTCCTTTAAAAATGTCTTTGTATACATTACATTTCAATATTATATTTATATTAACTTGTAATTGACAATAAGTATTCATTTCCCAGTTGACAGCATAAAGGTAATAGTCTTCATCATCTATACACGGTCATGTGACCATGATACAATCTTTAACAAATCAGAAATTAGTCCACGTCAAGTTTTACTTTTCAATGTTTTCAGTACAGTTAATCTATTCTAAAAACAATTGATATACAAATATACACATTTGTAAAAAACTTTACATAGATCTTTACTTCCTTACTTCTTTCAAAACATTTTTTTCTGTTTCTTCAATGTTTTCTCACATCTCCTTTTCTATTCTAGTGCAGGTGCAGTTCTATTAATATTTCTGTTCTTAAAAAAAAAAATTTATGCAAATTTTCTCTTTTATTGCAATGGATTTTGAAAAGCACTTCTCAACCTTGTTAAGAAAAAAATTATTTTATTGTGATTGTTCTAATTATATCATGATCACTTTTATCATTCTCGTCAAATCTATATGATTTTTAGCTGTACAAAATGTTTGACCTTTACACATACACGATGCATACACATCAACATTTTGTGCAGATTTTGAACACAGCATTGTGGCCCACGCTCCTACAGACAGTCAGTCTGCCCCCCCGGCAACTTGCTCAAGGGATCAATAAGATCATTTAAACCTGGGCATCCAAAGTGAACAATAATCTACCTGGCACAGGTAAAAGCCAACAATACTTTGGGAAAATAAAGAAAAGGAGAAGAAAGATCCATTATAGTCAGTCATTTTTCTGGCAGCTGCATGATCTCACCTGACACCCAGGAATTTAGGCTGCTCCCCAGGGGCCGACGTCTTGGTCTCCATTTTCAGAGAGTCGATATGGGCGATGGAGATGACTGTGGCCGCCACGTACCACGGCAGACCCATGAAAGAGCAGATGACCATCAGGATGGCCACCAAGAACAGGTCCAGGTGATAGCCTGCCCCTTTCTGAGAGGAGACACAAGGTTAGGACGGCAGAGAAGAAGAATGTGCTTTATCAGAATTAAACCACAGATATCATAAATCGCTGACAGCTCCTCATTTCCTCAGTATTTCAGAAAATGTTTATATTCTTATGACCTAATGATGATGGTGTTTACATCAATTACTTTTTTGAATGAATGAAACTCTGAAGGTTGCACCAACCTTGAGTTTGTGCTCCTTCCTGTTGACGATCACCGCAGTGATCTGCTGATCCATGAATATCAGGATGGTGACCAGCAGGGCGGGGAGCGCGGCTGCTAGGTACACCCACCAGGGGTTTCCTCCAAAAGGAGGAATAAACCAGCCCCTCCGTGGATTTGTGGGCTGAAAGAGAAATAATAAAAAACAAGACTGCACTTTACCATTTCTGCACAAACGCAGTCCGGAACTTTTAGGCGTGGATAACTGGACATGTGCACAGAGTCTGGGACGACTGGTGCATCATTACACGACAGAAAGCTGTTAACTAAGACTCTGCGGTCAAACAAGGCCGGCTCTGTGCTTGTACTACAACACCGTCTGTGTTCTCACATCACCTATAATCATGTTGTCATTTGATGCAGGTGCCCGCTCCTCTACCCCATCAGTCCCTTTCTCCGTGTCAGGGCAAGGGGGGGGCAGGGGTTTAGCGCCAGCTGAGGAACATTTGAGCTCAGCAACAGCCGAGAACGACTTTATCTTAGTTTCAGGTAATATGTATCGCTTACAGGGCAAACCACAGAGAAAGCTTTATACTGGGGTTTCAGAGAATTACTGGGGCCTTCTCGCAGGAGCGGGCAGAATTGGATTTAGAAGAAACTGCGCCTTGCTGACCATTGTCTTTCACATTTCAACTCATTCAGTGCAATGACTTCAAGTACACAGTGAAATAATGATGTTATTGCAAGTGTACATGTATATTTCTTTCTGGATTAGATGTTCTGCCATGTGTGGTACGTACCTTGAATTCACTTGGCACTATGAGCTTCGGAGTGTCCACACCGACAAACGCGTCCACGCCACAGAAGAGCAAAATGGTCAAGATGATCGCAAAGTCACTGATGAGCTTCCTCACCTGGATGGAGTGGAACATTTACAGCAGGTTGGTTTGTAAGCTAAATTCCACAAAAAGTATTTCAATGATTTCCACGAAACCTGGTGGAAGAAGGTAGTTTGGGGTCAGGGAAAGAACCCATCAAATATTTGTGGGGATCCAGGATTCTTTTGTTGATCACTTTCTTTATCACAGCAGCGTTTTACTGATTTCTCAGTGAATAATTCATATTATGGAACGGATATTTATGAGTATATGACATTTGTTGCCTTGTCGGAGGTATGCACCTGACCGAGTTCCAATCGTTCTCTTCATGCGTTTGACAAAAGTCCTACACACAGCTAAACTGCAATGTTTTTATGTAAACACTGGCCGGTTCTCACCTCGCTGACTGTGCACATCACTGCACGTGCAGTCGGTGCTTATATAGTTGGTAAAGTAGACAGTTGTTCAGCAGGTGGTGACTAACAATTGTAACAGGTTTTAAACAAAGCCAAAAGCTGATAAATGAGGGATACAAACGGGACAAGTAGAAATACATAATTAAAAGGGCCAAAAAACAAGTGTATCAACTGCAGTAACTTTGGTGATGCCTTAACTTCTTCATCATCGGGTCCTTTTTATTATTTGAACTATACTTCTGTGAGGCAGTGTTTTCCCTCCTAGTCTTATGTATGACTTAGTTTAGTGCTGTGGGTAAAGTAAGAGTGCAGGAACAATTTAATCTGATTCACGTTTAATGTCGGAATCCTCAACATGGAACACGTGATCTTGTTTCATATTGTTCCACTAATGTTAAACATCACTCATAACATGCATGTAAGGTGCATTACAGCCAATTATTTGAATATTTAATTTTGGGTAAATTAAGCAATCAAGCAATGTCGATTCAATAACTAATAAGTTATTCAATAACTTGAAGGCTGGATTCCGATTCTTCAAGTATCGAGTGCATACATTTAATTACAGAAGTTGGACATTTCTGTATTGTAATCATATCCTTAGGAAATAGTCTAATATTTTGAAATACTGGATTTTCATGAGCTGCAAACCATACCCATCGATAATCAAGGATCCGAGCCTTGATTTACCATTTGGATTAAAATACAAGAAAAGAAAAATAATCTAATCTACAAAATGAACCCACACAAAATGTAATCCCGTTTTACTTTCTTCAGATGAAATATCCTCATTACAAAGCTGAAATGAAACAAGTTTAGGTTTCTCTAAAAACATTCCCATCAGCCTCAGTTGAACTTCGTGGTCAGTGGGTAAATACCTCAACTGAGACGATAAACACAGTAAACATTATTATTATTATTATTATTAGGTGAGTTTACTGATTTAAGTTTAACTGTAATGTATGGGCATCGGTTGGAGTCTCCTGCCTTAAACACTGAATAGTGTGAAATCTGACCTTCCCACATTGACACCCGAGCTTGGCGACTACAGTGAGAGCCGCTTGGTAAAGGTGTGTGGTGAACAGCACAAACATCTGTAATGGTCACTGAAGCCAACTGTATAACCCCCACTGTGGTACACTGTGCGGCCAGAGCTAGAAAAAAATTAATCCAGTGATTAATAAGAGGGGTCGCTCACTGTGGTGGGGAAGAAGCGGCTCGTCTTGAACTTCTTCAGGCACATGGAGCAGGTGTAGGTCCCGAAGAACAAGATGAAGGACATGAGGGTGATGTCAGGCACAAAGCCACAGGCCTCTCCGACCAACTGCCCCTTGTATTTCAGACACTGGTCCATGGTCAGGGACGCCCAGGTGGCGTTCGCTGCCTGCAAACACAAGAGGTTCCTTTCACCAACAAGAAACAATATCTGGAGAGAGCCAGTGAATTAAGCAACAGTTTTGTTGGAATTCACAAAAACAAGGACACTACATACCACATCAGAGCCGTTATTCCAGGCAGTGACGTCAAGGATTTCCGACGAATTGCCTGGTTAAAGAGATACAATATCTTATCAGCTAAATGAACAACCTCCGATACTTGCAATACCACAAACAGCTCTGCCAAGTCATTTGCGACACACACACTGATAGGGCCACTGAGAAAGTAAACAGTGGTATCTACTGGCTGATGCTCTTGAGTATCATTTGTTATCTCGACTGTCAACACAGGGAAGCATAAGTGAAAAGCTTTGTTTGACATACACTGGTAATATCGCTGCCAAACAGGACTAAACCAAATAGGAGTGTTCAGCCTTCATGGTCCCGTGTCAATGGTAACAGTGAACCTATGATGGTGCCTTGATAATGTCAACATGAGTGTAGGGGGCAGAGTGGAGGAAGGCGACCTACCACCAGGCACGCATTGGCAGCCGTAGAGCGTGGCGAAGTTGTGGTTAAAATCGGAGTTGATGGGGTGGTGGTGGGCCAGCTTTATCATCTTTTTGAACGCGTCGTAGATGAAGATGAAGCTGATGAGCGCGGAGAAGCCCTCCTCGGTGAACCGCGTGAAGTACTGCACCAGGAAGCTGGCGTCCGTGGCGACCAGCACCAGACAGAATACAGCCGACCACAGGCCAATCCACAGCCGGAACTCAAGGTAGTCAAAGTGGTTATCTCTGTGGAAAAGATTCAAAACAGAGTGGTGGTGTTAAAAAGGTTGGTGAATCTTACATTTGGCTCCTGAGGCCTTTGAAATACCACAGAATTGCCTTGAGGCTATGACTTGCAGCCAGAGTTGTGGAATGTAGTTGGCGTAACTGCAAAAGGTGAACGACATTAACTTGTATACGAGGAAAAAAAGTGTACACCCCGGTTTTGCCAAATGCCACTTTGATGTGAGGACAGGAAGCCAAGTTATATGTGTGTGTGAATTACACCGGCGCAACTAAAACAGCAACGTGAGGCTGAATAATGACGAAAGTTTATCGCCTGCTCGATGAGAACAGGAGGGAGTGAGGCAAAGCATTTGCTCGGTGAGTGAGGTTGCACTACTTGCAGTCGATGGCGGAGCACATCCACCTGTAGAGAATACATATCCACCAGCTGTAGACTGACTCACAGCTGCCGCTAATGTGAAGCATGGAAACATTTGCAGGGACAAGGACACCGTGACATTCTTCACTCACGGTGTGAAATTAAATGAGAGTGAATTATTAATGATGGAACATAAAACCATCTCTGGGAGAGGAAGTGGAGGCTTAAAAGCCTTTGATACCAATCAGATACTTTAAAATATGTATGTGTTTAACCTGCACAACTAAGGCAAAATATGTCAGAATATGCAATGATACAGTTTTTCATAGAAACTTCTATTACAGGACGTTATGCTTTTGGTTAATGTTCTTAATACTAGTTGTAAAATAGGATGTTAGTGGACAGGACAGAACAATCTGTTCCTGCCTGAGATTTCTGCTAAGCCAAAAATGTTATGAAGGGACATTCTTTAAATAAACAATCCTTAAAGCTCAAGCTGCCAGTTGTAACCGTGAATTATCCATTAGTAGTCGCATTGTGTTTCTGCGTCACATTCAGGAGGATAGGATTTCTGTCCTCTGGTGGGGAAAAACAACCATCTATAAATATCTCCCAGGCCGCTTGTAAATTAAAAAAGTGACCGGGTTCGATCAGTAACTACTCACTTGCTGAAGTTGAAGAGCAGCCTCTCGAAGACGAGCACCGGGCCCGTGCTGCTAAGGATGGTCAGGGGCTGACCGGCCATCAGACAGAACACCGCACCAGTCAGCGCCGTGCCCAGGAAACTCTCCAGCACTCCCTGAAGCACACACACACAAAAACACATGTAGAGTTAACACATATGCTTAGACTATGATGGAGCACATTCATTGGGTTTAGACGACTCTAAAGCTCAACTCATGGTTAACCTTAAGGCAATTTAGGTTTTTGATATCACCGAATTTTACCTCCAGCTGTTTCAGTTTATTAATTTGCTTTAAATTAAAATTAATTAATAAAATTCTTGGCATCTTTGAATGTTTTGTTTGTTTCCTATTTTCTGCTGTAGTGTATCTCCACCTCAAAGGCAAAGGCTGAATATTAGTTATTAGTTCATCAGTTTTGAGCAGTTTTCACCTTTTTCCTCTCACACACCTTCTTGAGCCTTTTAAACAGTGACGTGATGATTTTTGCTTGCTCAGCAGGAAGCTTTGTCTATACCCATCATGCAGCTGCTCTTCTGGCTCATCAGGAAAAGTCTGTTTGATTTCCAGTCATTATCCGTTTTGCATACTGGTGTGTGTGTCTGTGTGTGTTTTACAAGCTGTATAGACACAGATGAGTAATTGATAAGTACTACAGGCTCTGCTTCTAGGAAGCATGTTGAGAGAGGGGTTAAGTGAGGGCAGGGATTCCCTCGGTTGTTCTCCGTGCTCCTGCATCACTCCCCTCTTCCACTCCATGTTGGGGGGGGGGGCAGTGGAAACAGAGCCATGACGAGGCTGCAGTTGCTCAGTAATCTGGATCTGTGGTTATTTACAGCACGGGCAAATCCCCCAAGGGCTGGTTCTCCAGAGGTCTGATAGGACGCAGCTCTTTGGCAGGAGCAGAGGCCGAAGCGAGTACACCTTAGTCACTGGACAAGTGTTTACCCTGAGCTATCAGGGGCACCAGGCGAGCAGTGCACGCCATCGTCACACCACAACTGAACGCTGTGCTGTCAACAGCAGGTAAAGCAGATGGATGCAGTATGAGCCTGTGAGCTGCAAGTTAGCAGCTTATCAGCTGAAGTGACTTCAAAACACGGAGCTATGATGGAAGTGAAAATAAATGGTACATCTGAAAGTGATAAGTGTTTTACAGTGATGGGATGTTACAAAGCACATTTACTTCATTGTCACTGTACTCTTTTCATGTATCTGCACTTTTACTCCACGACATATAACTTCCTTTATCTGTTTCTTCAACGCATTCAGGTTGAATATTTTTATACTTTTTTTAAAGAAATCAATAAGAGCTAAATCGCTCCACTGATCCAATCAGAGTGAGTTCTTAACATTAGACCCCGCCTCCTTTAATGGGAGAAAAACGGGCCAGCAGCGGCAGAGACACCGCTGCCGAGACTAATGATGTATTTCATTAGGGAACAGGCTGCACTCCACAAGTACTTTGAATACTTTAAAAATATATAAAAACAAGTGCCTACTTTTACTCAAGTAGAAAAGTGAATTTGGCACTATTACTTGATTTGTGCATATTTATTTGTAATTTTCTTAAATAAAATGTTGAGTACTGCACCACTGTTTAGTAAAAGCTTACTGTATGTGCATTAGAGATTCCATTTGGATACTTTTAAAACCAAACTTGTGCTACCAGAGAACCAGTAGATGAAGTAGTACCAGCAGATTTATCCGGGCTCAACTATTGAGCAAGAGTCAGTGCCACCTGAGCACAAATTAAATTCATCTGGATTCATGTCCAAATTTAGGAGAGATGTCATCTTCTAGGGACCAAGTTTTATTCTGTCAGGAGTCATAACACGGGTTGTTGTTTATATAATTAGCCTCATTATAAATATATGTCCTCTGTCAGCAGTTAACTTTACCAACTTTTTTTTTTCCCCTCACAAATGCCAAGAATGGCCTCAGCTGCCATAGTTGCAACACATATCAAAGCAGGGAGTTTAACACACCAAAAAAAAAAAAAAAAATGTTTTGCTACGTTTTATCCAGGCTGAAAACAGCCCACGTCTATTACAAACAGGAAACATGCACCACGATATCTCCATAGAAAAAAGCCTCAGTGGGAGGATGGGCTACCTGCATGTTGTCTGTAGCATCTCCAAGTAAGCCTCCAAATGTGATCGCATTGGTAACAGTGCCCAGATATATGAACAGGATGGCAGACAGAGACTGGATGTGTATTGCATCGTAGAAGTCACTGGCGAAAAACGGTATCTTCCGCTTGATATCCAGGACAAGACCTCCACAGAACCTGAAAGACAGAAACATTAGAGTCTGCAAAGAAAGAAGGACTTGTTCCAAAAAACAATAGTGAACCGCTTTCTTTGTTCTTTATTCGTATGTAGAACATTTCCTCATCGGAATCTTACCGGGACCAAAGAGCGTTGCACAAAAACATTATTTTCCAAATTAAGATTTTCACTTTACACTCGACATTGACAGTAATCACATCCTATAAGGATCATAATCCGGATGATGATTTCAATCTTAAGGTGAATTACTTTCTGGTTCGCTGAAGCTCCTCTCCGACCTGGTGACCTCCTCCCCCCCCTTGTCCTGCATCATGGGGGGTGTCTCCGTTCATCTGAGGTGGCTCTAACCCGGCGTACATGTTCTTCCTTAAAACAGAAAAAGACACATTGTCAATATAGTCAGGAACACAGAGAGAAACTAGGATGAAATCTGTCAGGCATAGATTTAGTGTTGTTTTGTCCATCAAGCACATTGAAAACATGTGCCGTCAAATCAGTTTTGAAAATGTCTCTCGTAAAAAATGGAATATAAACATTTTATCCGACCGATATACATGATTTTACAGAGATGTAAGCTTTAGCCCTTTCCAATTAGGCTTTGACATAACTGATCCAATTTAGTGTGATGCAAGTATTGTCCTTAGTGACCTATACACCGTATACAATAGAATGTGTAGCAACAATACACTATCTACATGTTGAATCTGATCTCTATGTCCGCTTGATATAATCTCTTTAATCCAGAAAAGTCTAACATGTACTAGCCATGTACTAACTGGATGTAATGTGTGGGATGTTTAGAAAACACATCCTATCAATACAAATTTGAATAAATAAACATGAGAACTCACTCATTTCTGCACACTCAAGGACTTTGGTCTGGTTTTACCAGCCATTGAGGCTAGTGTTTGCTGATGACAAATTTTAGGTAAATATTTTATGTATAATGTTTGTTAGTGAGACAGTTTGTTGACTTTGTGACTCGTTTCCACTACTGTTGCTTTTGAAAAACATAACAATTTGCTTATCTAGAAGGAAAACTGTTTTTTCATTTACATACAAGTGTGATGTGTAGCTGCTGATCAACAGAATAAACTATCCCTGGTGTGGAGAGACTTTCGTGGCAATGTGATTTTCGTGCTGCATGTTCCATCCAACACATTGAATAGATTTATATTAGATTTATTATAGATTTATATACATTGACTTCATTCATTTGGATTAGGCTGTGAGGATTAGAGCAGACCTCTTATCTGAGGAAGGCAGCGACTTGGGCGGTTCTATCCTGATGTCAGGGTCCCACTCGCCGGGGGGCAGGACGATGACCTCATCCAGGAACTCCTCGATACCAGCCAGCAAGTCCTCTCTGTTCTTCGCTTTGTAGGCGATGTCATGGAATACCTGCCGACAAGCAAACAAACCGGCCTATTAGCAATCACCTAATCAATAATGTAACATGTGCTTAATTATTCATCCAGGGCTTTGGAGGAGGACAAAAAAATGCACAATTACATAGAGAATACTGCCCACAAGGGCTGGGACACAGGCCCAGAGTACAGCATTATTTTTTTACAATCTTCACAATGTACCTAAATTATGTGTCATCCTTGACGCGTGTCCTGAACCACAGGAACAGACAGGTACAGTATTACTCAAAATACAAACATTTGATAAACTCGTGTCGCAACTGTCACGAAGAGCCGAGGGGGTAAAGTTTAACTTGAGGAAATCCTGGAAACCACTTCCTATCCTGCTCTGTTGACATATGAGATATACTCGGAAAAGAGCTGAGGCCTGTGGGAATTGGCAAGGCCAGGTGCTACCAGGATTAAAGAACATTACGAGCTGCCTGTTGACACTCATGACAACACGGCAAGATTTAGTCAGCAGAATGAAGTGAAGTGAAGAAAACACTGGCGGCAATCACAGGCCTATAATAGAAAGATCTTAACCACAAACATTGTTAGGTTCAATGCATTTGTGCTGCCAACACCAAAACAAATTTGTCAACCTGAAGTTTAACACGCAGCTTAAGAGTAAAGCTATGGGCCAGGCAAACTGCTGTGGTGATTAATACAGCAATAGCCACAGAGCTGAGATTTGGCAAGAGGACAAGTAGGTGTTGGCAGTGAGCCAAATGCAGCTCTGATGAGATGGAGGCGATGGCAGAAAATATTTATTGATTATCAGCTGGTAATGACCGTCAGTCAACAACATTTGGATCCATTTCAACATATTTTAACAACTATTAGATGGATTCTCAGTGAATTGTGGTCCCCAGAGGATGAATCTAATGGACTCTTCCCTACCTTTCCTCCAGAGCCTGTACCACTGATGAGGTTACCTTTTGAGATTTCAACAAATAGCTAAGTATTGAAATTATTCTGGTGAAATTTTGAAACACTTAAAAGTATACGCTAGCAGAGTTTATTTTGCGATTTAATTACACTGCGTAGAAAGAAAAATATCAGTGTCCTTTCTAGACTTGCACCTTTCGAAATCTTAGTGAAGTGTTTTAAAGTCCGAAAGATTAGCCATGTCGAGATGCCCATTATCCCATTAATCCAGGCTTAATTAGTCCAATCAGAGCCTAAAGTCGCATCAACAGGGAGATTCAGGGAAGTGTTCTGTTGGTCCTCTATATATCATCACATTTGATATTGGAGGTTAACAAGTTCTTGATGCAAATACAGATACCATTAAAACCAGGTCAATCCCTCTGCTCGCGGGTTAATTTAAAAAAAGAAAGCGAAAGTAAAATGACAAACTATAATAAACATGACGTACCTCATCTGACATCAGGGTGGCGATGGCTCTTCCAATCTCATGATAAGACTTTGCTTTACCTTTGGGGCCAAGCAGCACAAAGAGAAATCTAACAGGATGAAAATAAGATGTTTGGGAACATCACATTAAAGTCACAATGCAACTTCAACCCAAGTGATGGTAGCACTTTTACATTCATACCTTGTGGGCACCGGGACCTCGGTAAGAGCCCCCAGCATGACGGCGTGCTGCAGACGAACAAACGCCACAAAGGGGGCTTCCAGGAAATCAACCTCTCCGACCAGCACGTTGGAGGCTTCTGCATCGCGGGGAAGCTTTTTCATGAACTTGTTCTTCAGCTGTTGGGACAGGGAGAGCAGGACAGAGAGGGGGAACGTGAGGTGAATGAAAACATCACACAAAATTTGTTACAAGGATGGTACCAGTGATGTTTCATGAGATACAAATTAAAAAAAGAGCAAGACATACTGACTGAAACTTCTCTAAATTCAGTGATTAATGATAGATGACATATCAAATAAGGGCGGTAGTTAAAATGCTGCTGTACCCAGGCAAGGGCTGACTAGGTGTCGTATAAGAACAGGGAGTCCACTCCCTTTCCTACAATTATATGCCGAACAACAGCTTGACTTTATGCCACCGAATAAACATATTTTACCACGAGGGCGTGAAACTGCATCTACAGGCACGTGTATAATCCACACTGTGCTCATTTTAGATTCAATAAAAGACATAAGCTCTGGATGACAGAAAAATGCCTCACTTGCAAGATGACTAACAAATTGACCCTCGAACAAATGAGCTTTAATGCCACTTGTTACCGGTTAACTGCTTCAGCGATGTATCCGTCGACCACACAGCCAGTTAACCCGGCCATGAGTCAGAGAGAAACTGCACGTGCTGATGATAGAAACTCGCATGACAAAGAATGGAGACAGTGAGCTTTTGTTGCACAGCGCAGGGAGAGAGCCAGGGGTCTTATCTGACAGTATGTGAGGCTCACAAGCCCGGCCACACACACACAGCCCGACACATGACCTTGCATAGTGCCGCTTTGTGAATGGAACCCATCACCGACTAGGTCACACATCATCTCTAGAGAGACACAAACGCATTACCTGATCCTTCTCCGGTTTGTCAGAGAAGTCGCTCAGGCTGTTGGAGGTGAGGTTGCGATGGGCGGTCGTCGGGCTACCTGCAGAGAGATAAAAGACACTGTTGGGATCAAAGAGGCCCGACTGCAGAGCTTCAACTGAGACGCACGGCGGCCAAGGGAGAAGAGGAGGCCAAGAAAAGAAAGGCGCCGGGAAAGTACACGGAGAGAGCCAGAAACATCAGGACCGAGCTAAATGTGGCAGGGCTTAAGCTTTAGGACTAATGCCAGATGGTCGTTCATTCAAGCACTCCAGGGAGAGGAGAGCCGGGCTACATGGTCTCCTTAGGCACGAGTCAGCAGAAACATGCTTAGGCAACTATTGGCAAGTGTTTGAGAATGTAAACGTACTTACTTACTGGCAATGGAAGAGAACATAGTCTTCCACATTTTATAAATAAACAAAACACAAGCTTGTTAACATGATGGCCTGGATGAGTTAAACTTAAGTACATTTTTGGGGATGTAGCCATATTTGTTCATTTCCATGCATGCAGCTCCGACAGTGCATGGAAGCACAGGGCTGTACAGTACTACAAATGTCATTGAATTAACCACTGTAGTGCTTTTGAGATAATGTGTGGGTTTGAAACGCAGATGGTTGTTTATGTGGATGGTGAAATTAGGATTTGTGTACCTGCTTGTGTGCGCGGTGAAGTGATGATGTATTGCTATTCTACTTGTAATTGTAGTCCGTCGTGTTAGTAAAAACCACGTCTCCGTCTGTAAGGCCCATACTTCAAACACTAAATCCCACAATCCCTTTCCCCCCCTCAGTGCAAGTACCAATCCAGAGAGAGACGTTACAACTTGATGAATTAACTTTAAGTGGTATTTTCAGTTCAGAAATCAAACCATCCACAAAACGAGCCTAAAAAAGGTCTGACAGGGTTAGTAATTGATGCACACACACAGACAGGTTACCAGATTTGTTTTTAGTTATCTACAAACATTCTTAATTCATTATAAATATATATACATGTCTATCTATGATGATATAAATGATAGAATTAAGCCGCTAATTTAAATATATATCGTCATTTTGATACGGTTGTAATGTTATTGCAATAGAAACAAAGTTTATCTGAAACAACGCGTTAAGGTTTGCTATTCATGTGCCTTGATAGTAAAAAAACTCATTAGCTCGTGACATTCCAGTTTAGGTGCACTACACCTGTGATCGTTCTCAGATGTTTACTTATGCGCCATCTTTGTGGCAACAAAACTAGGAACCTCTGTAGCACCAGTGCGATATGCAAAAAAGAAGTTAGCGTACAGCCCTGGAGGGGGTTCCAGATTCTCACTGCTTTCCATACAGCGTCACCTCACTTACAGAGGTATCCCATGCTGGCGCTTCTCATGACCTCACATGGTTCCTCTGGGTTTGAACAAGGCACAGGGTGCTCGCGTGCTGTTACGCCCAAGATGCAGGAAGTCAGAGGTAGCGTGCAGACCCAGGCAGAAGGAAGGAAAGGAGAGAAAAGAAGAAGGAACACCAGGTTGAGAGGGTGGAAAAAATACAAGGAAAAGAGGTTGTATTAGAACAACAGATGTTAGTATAAGAGTTTTTACAAACGAATGAGACGACAAAGACAGTAAAAGTGAAAAGGAATTGATTTCAAGGCTTTTGATTACCATTCTCCGGGTTGGAAAACAATCTACTTGCACTGGAAACACTCTTTCCAATGTCTGCGAGAGAGCGCAAGTTGGACTTCTTGGTCTGGTGACGGTGCTTCCGAAGCAGCGTGTACATGACCTTCTCCTTCAGTTCCGGCTTCAGCTGACCGCTCTCAATCTGGCTGTCGGTGATCGTCTCTGTTAGAGGGACAGATTGGAACAAATTGAATATTTCAAAACATAGTGGGGTTTCGGGTGGTCTTCGGCACATTGCAACCCCACTTACCGACCACCTGTGGCAGCGTAGTGGCTTCCAGGTCCAGCAGGATCGTGCCCTTCTCGATGCACGTTTTGAGTTCCATCAAGCTGTGTAAGGACAGCGTGGCCACGTGAGGCTTGCTCCAGCGCTCGCCTCCCTTTTCCACCTTCTCCTCAAACTTGATCCATCTGGACAGAGGAGGAATATATTAAGAGAGCTGGACATTTGTTAATGACTGTGTTGGACCTTGCCAATAAATGTGGCATTTCAGCAAAGAGCCCATATACAAGAGCTTGTATAATATTTTTGTTTTCTTCTCTCGGCCAAGCTCCTGAAAGGCCACTGCATATTATAAACAAGTGTACATAATAGTGGCTTTATAGGTTCACCAACAGATACGCCTGTGAACAAAAGGAGAAGAGATGGGTTCTCTTTTCTTTACTAAAACAACCCCACTGTGTTTTGAATTGGACAGAGTTCAAGGGGCAAGAATAGGGGACGCAGGACAGCGTAGAAATCGGAAATAAATCTCTAGACTTGAGGAAATGCACATCATGCTGGAACGTAAACAGTATTACATGGAGCGGATCACGCACGCTCAAAATCTGAGAAACAAGACTCTGTCCCGGCCACGGAAAGCTTTGTATCGGAGTTAAGATTCAGGACAAGGATTCGTTTTTAATAATGATGCCTCGCATGCCACCAGTACAAAGAGCCATTCTCCTGAGGCCTGGGGATGGAGTTTCCTCTGAGGATAGAATATCCCTCTGGCGATGGTCAACATGCCTGTGATCAGCGATCTTAGTGGGAGAGGGGCCTGGTCACGGAGGCACCGTCGACCTCGAGGAGCTCATTGACTTTCCTTTTATATGCAACTCAAACTTTCACAATCCAAAACCTTGTTCCAAAAAATTCCTCTTACTTTTATCTGTGTTAAAATATAGAGATCTCATTTATTAAACTTGATCACTATGAACTTCCGTTGGACTTTCATAAGCAACAGGACTCCACTAATTTAAACATTGTCAGACTCATTGAAAGACAACTTAAAGAGAATCAGATTTAATTAACCGGGACAAGAGATTCTTATTTCCTCTTCAAAACCTGACACCTACATTACCCACAATGCACCTCAACCACCCACAGCTCAGTCGAGGATTCGGGTGTTTAATGCTGGGAGAATCTAACGTTTCCTGAAGGTGTCCACTAGTCTCAAGCAGTAGAGTCGAGGCCTACAGACTAACTCCACCCCCTCAGGTTTTTCATTTTCAGACATGCAGTCTTCAGACATTAACCAGGCTGACTCAAGTGCTATGACTTGAGGCAATTCCTCAGACTTACCTCAGCTCTGTCTGGAGCTTTGTACCTTTTTTTTCCCTCCATGTACAGAACAAAGAAGTACAGCAGGAAAAAAAATATAAGCTGACTGACACGTAAAACTCGTTGTCTCCCTTTTAAGATAAGATTACAAGAAGTTAAAAGAAACATTGGTGCACTTACAATGTTAAAGCCCTATGAGACGAATTGTTATTTGTGAATGTGGGCTATACAAATAAAACTTGATTGACTTATTTAACAGGGAATAGAAACGTGATCACAATGCTCAACTTCCTCAGCTGCAAAACTAAATCTATCTCCATTTGATTGCATCTTCTGTCTGTTTGTCAAATGCAGACAGAAGGCTCCAAAAGCCTATTAGAACATTTATATAAAAGGTGTTATTAGAACCACAATTTGCTGCCCAAGTGTAATGTGCTCTAGAGCTAAGTTACTTTGAGGCTTGTTCTGGCTATGTGGGAGTTTCGGCAGTTTCCTGGTCCCACAGAGTAGGTACTACAGATCTCAGTGGGATAAGAATAGACTGGGAGTTCACTGGAGTAGAGCCTATTTCCCTACACATACAAAATGTGACTATTCATAAAGGGATTGTGTTCCGCTGACTGCACAGGGATTCCGAGCGAGGTCGTTTTGTCGACTACACAGCTCAAGGCTCTTGATTAAAAAAAGAAAAGGGGGTGTTAGCGGTTTACATGTCTGATTTGGAAGACGCTGGACTCACCTGGCCGTCTCCTTCCACTCCATCTCCTGCCCGTCCACGGACAGCAGCTCGTCCAGCTCAGTGAAGAGCTGTGGTGGTGGGGGGCCATCGTCCTCCTCCCCCAGGATAAACCTGATCCGCTCAGCTGGAGAAACTGCCAGAAGGAAGAGACTTGTTAGGATACAACAAATCAATCCTGTCAAACTTTATATAAGCGCAGCTCTCGTTACCAGGGGCGTTTCAACAGGGGGGGCCAAGCCGAGCCATTAACCTGCGGCCCCAAGCTGAAAGGGCCCCTCAACAGCTGATAACATTGGGCCAAAGCAATAACAATTGTGAGAACCCGCTTAATTATACAATTGGAGACGCACAGGAGACAGCAGTGTCAACATATTTGGATATCACCATGAGGCCCAATGCCACAAGCTTTGTAACATTAGGTTTGTTTGAAGACTAATACATCCAATAGTGTGAATAAGCCTGGGATAGTGGTGGAGGTTTGCTATTCAACTCTAAACTTCACTATCGTTTATGCACGTTTCTGTTATCACAGTTATACATAATAGATTGAACATTGGAATGACGTGTTACTTGGATTACGTTTGATTTGATCTATAGGGCCCCCCAGGTCCCCTTTGCCTGGTTCCCCCAAAGTCCCTTGAAACACTCCTGCTAGTTAATGTGCTGGAGCTGATAAAACAGGATTGCATGAGCTCTTATTTATAAAACGGTTAAATAATTGTTCATGAAGTTAAGTTATCATGTAAAAACTTCCTGATATCTGACACATAACTGATCAAATCAAATAAAGAAGATTTGTTGAAGCTTTTTCCCCCAACTGAGTGCATAAGAAAATAAACTGACTTATATCGCAACACTGTCAAAAGATTGGACAGCCACAGTAATTTATCTTTTTAGCAAAACAGAGAGCCACGTCAGCCTTTCAAACTGTGGACATGATGTATAAACTGTGACATTAGTCTGCAAATTACAAAGGAGTAGCTGTGTTTTGGAAAAACAGTGATGTAATTGTATAAAGGCAACGCAGGCATCTTTACACGTTTGTTTTGGCCATACTGGCCTCTACTCAGTTTGAACCCATGAAAGGACAGCTGGTATTTAACCAAGAAGGGAGGAATTTTACATCACTAGGAAAAACCTTTTCTCAGAATATTCCCTTTCACTTCCTTATGAGAATTTGCAAAGATGACATGGGAGAATTTATCACCTGTAAATACTCATCTTCCTCCTACACCTTTTCAGAATCTATAGACACATAGGAGGTGTGCCAGTATTCACAATGAGTTCAAGTTACAGAACCATAGGCAGAGCCCCGATGTTTTGTTTTCTGTGCAAAAGGTTTTCCCATTGTGAGCTGAAATACTTACAGGTGTAGGGAAGTTTTGCAACAGTGTGGTGATGAGGGAGTGGAGCGCTAAGACACAAGAGGCCATTTAAGCAGCGTTCTCTTGATATGCTTTACCAGTGAGGATTCCACAGGCCAGTACTCAAATGGCGTAACAGTGTCTGTAACCTTTTAATCCTGACCAAGCTTAACTTGGAATGCTCGTTGTTAAAATAGTAACGTCGGAACTACGTAGCGGGAAAAACGAACAACTAAGCTACACAAAGGTCAAGATCAATGTCTTTAACACACTGGTAGCAGCTTAAGGATATATAAGGAGATGTGGCTTTAAAAAAAAAAAAAAAAACACAAAAACATAAGAATGAGACCTTTGGTGCCCTTTGGCCGTCCGACTTGCAGAACCTGACTTTTCAAGCAACGTGTGTTGACACCAGGTGTACACAACAATGCTCGCCACTTAAGCCCCATGACTAGTGTCCTCAACGAAAACCAGGCCTTTGTTGTAGTTACACATACACTTTAAAGTGGGCAGCTCCACAGGGTTTGCCACAATCAACAGGATTATGAAGATTTAGATGGAGGGCAAAACAGCAGAGTGGAGGGTTCCATGCACTCCGTCTGCCACTGTGTGTTTTGAGTCGGGGTTTCTGCCGTCTGGTACATGTCAGCCAAACCCACACCTCAGATTCTCTGGCCGTCGCCTTGTGCTGCATCTTTACAGTATGCAATGCTACACCGCACACCCCCACCTCCTCTGAACGTGCCCACACATGTAGGGAACTAAACATAACTTCCGAGCTAAGGACAGATGCCGATCCAGATCCCATGATGCACTTCAACTATTCCTCAGTGGAAGCAAGATAAAAAGGGTGAAACGTTAATGTGAAATTCTTTTCTGCTCAACGGGAGGAAAATGTGTGTCCCAGTTGCGGGTCAGGCCTCAACATACATCAGGGTCTGTCAGCTCTTTCAACCGCACACCACTGTTTACAGTTCAGATCTTCTGTGGAGATACAGCAGGAAGAGGCCGTGTGTGTGTGAACCAGAGGTCAGTTTAAAACCTGCTCCACTGTTTAGTTTAGTCCCACGTCTGTCCCACTGCCTGTTGATGTGCAGTCTGATATGAATTCCATGGATGAGCCACCATCATCGCTCTTTACGTTCACACAAATGTCACCATGTTTGGACCATACACATTAAATGCTACAGGGTAAAGTAAGGCCATGAATTTACAGCCACAAAGACTTGTAGGTTCCGATTCATAAAAGCAACAGACCCCTGTGCTGAGTTGTTATAGCACACCTAATGCTCATCTGATGGAGTGAAAAGTTGTGAAGAAAGTAACGGTTACTCAATAAGAGATATGAAACTACTGGAATATACAATATTCAATTAAAAATAAATAAATAAACTAACAAAACTTGACTCGTCGTTGATCATTTCGGCCCCATGACATCCAGATAGAGATTAATGTGAGCCAGACTCTTATCAGATCATGGTACCTCTGTATGACTAAGCAGCAGGCTGGTTTACACCTGAGCATGCGACGTAACGAGGAGGATTACAGCGTCAGGGGATTAGTCAAGTGCTCGTCTGTGAACTGACAGCTTGATGTGACCCTGACGTGATAAAGACAGTCAAAGCTGGGTAAATAAACAAGGTGATGCACTTGAACCTGGTGACAATTTCTTCCAATCTAACCTGTGATCGAGTTTCACTTCTTACATTGCTTTCATATTTAATTTAGGTTTCATTTAAATACCGGATTAATTTCCTCAGCAAGACGTTATAGAGCCATTACTTCAACTGATAAGGTTGAGCCACATGGTTAGAATTACTGAGGAGCTCAGAGTCCCTGTCACAGCCTTTAGGGATGTGGTAGATCTTTTTCCAAATCAGAGGCCATATAAGGGGCCACAACTTTCATATAAGGTTTAAGTAATTCATAGTTTACTGTTAGCTCCATTCGGAAAATTGTTCCTTGTTCAAGCACATTCTGTTCTTCAAAAAAGTTCTGAAAATGAGAACAAAAGTCATTCATTGTTAGAAAGTGACTTTTCTTTAGATTTTACTTATTAAAGGATGACAGACAGCGAGTACTTTAGCGGCCAATGAGCTGGGGCTAGTGCCCCTCTGGCCCCGCCCCTGCTATAGGGGGAACTCCAAATCATCATCTTTTTGTTTTTTTTAAATGAGGATGTTGCTCAAATCTTTTCTTATGAATCACCTCACATGTGGCATGATGCTTGAAAAGCTACATGTCTCTACATATTTGACCAGAGCTTTATTTGAACTTGATGATCCATTTCAAAAACACTGGAAATACAGGTTCTGTGACACCTTGAGTTTAGCGTGATCCTAAAGCAGCCTTCAGGTAAAGTACACGCTGCTGCTGTCATTGTCCACACACGCCCTGATGGAGGTAAATCCCCCTTTTCCCTTCCGCTCATTCCCATCTTCCAGCTCCATTTTGATACCATAATAGTTACTTCCACCAAGGATGAGCTCAGGTGTAAATAGCCCCCCATTGTGCCAATTTCCAGGCTCCGACATTTTTTAAAGTGAATTCCACAATACTGATAATTGCATGTCTTGTAAACAGCTTTTAACTGGACAGAAATGTTTGGAGCTCTTAAAAAAAAAACACCACCCAAGAGGATTGTTTGGTGATATAGATCAAGGTGACAGCATGGAGAGACCCACAAAATTAAATACACAATACACTTTCCCACCTGTTTACACATTAAAACATCTTTTCTTGTACATCCAGGAGACATGGGCTAATTATATATTATATTAAAGGTTCTTCCATGCCTCTTTTCTAAGCTTCAGTATAAGGAGAGACATCTGGTGTGTTTTCTCTTTCAGGAAGATGAAGACCTCAGGGACTGATAACAATCTTGATGTGCATTTTGCATCTCTGACATTTATTGCATCCTGCGTTATCACTCCAGTTATTCCACAAAATGAACTACTCTTCACCAGCATTGAGGTAGTTTTCTTAGGCCTATTTGCAGTGCAGCAACATCCTCATCTATTTGTGTGCAACATCTTGAATGCCTGCTTTGCTCCCTCTTCCCATCTACCTGGTTTCTAGCGCCTTTCCCACAATTCCCACAAAGAAGTGTTAATCATCGAGGGGCCGGATAATACCCCTCTTGTATTTACTTTACACACTACAAACCCAATCCAGTGTCATTTTCAGATTAGTGCTCAACATGTTCCCACTCCCTCCATTAATTCTGTTTAGTGTAGGTTTCTGCCAATTTATTTTTCCCTGAGCTTTCTTGGTCGTTGCCCCTCCCCGGCCTCCCTGCTCTGAATCACAAGCTCCCAAGCACTGACGTCCTGTAGGCTGTGATTTGTAGAATGCCACTTGATCTAAACCGGAATCTCAAGAGATGTATCTATTCATAATGTGGCTCCCATACATTGTACCCTGCTTTTGCAAAATTTCAGTTTATTTGACTCACTGAGAGGTTTGAGGATGCTGGTGGTGGACTCGTCTGCGGTCTCTCCATCCGACTTGTATCCCTCCGTGCTGTGCTCCGCTCGTTCCCGCTTCTCCTTGTGGCTCGACTTGCGTCTGTGTCGCCTCCTCCGCTGGTAGCTTTTGGGAACATGAACGCCGATGTACACGGTGTGGTGACCTGCCACAACACGGGGAATCACAGGTCAGATTACAGTCATAGTGAAAAGGACATCTCATTAATCCTAAAATGCATCGCCACTGGAAGAACAAAAACAATGAGGTACTGGTTGATCCGCTGTGATTCAGTGTAACTCATCTTTTTGGTGATGAAACCATTCATTGATAATAGGAAACTTTGTTGCTCATTTCCCAATCAGGCATAGATAGCTTTTTGTCAGGCACGTTGCATAATTGCACGAATGCCAAAGGCTTCCTACAATCGCAGCTCATACAGGAAATGATGAGTTAAAATCTCCAGGAAGTAATTACAGACACAGAAACCTCTCCCTGCTGGGATCGACCTACCACATTGGTGTTGAAGCAACCTTGGATTGTTGCATTTAACCATCCATTCCACACACAGGTCTTCTGGGCAGTGTTGGGGGGGGGGCTTTAGTTCTAAAATCTATTCCACCCATGTTCTTCCTTCAAAGCACTGACTCAGGTATCAGGGACAGATTAGTGATCTGTCTCTGAGACACCACTCAGTCAGGGGGGTAGTGACAACAAAGGTGAATTCTGATTACTTAAAAAATGTAATCAATTAATGTAATATTGGTTTTAAGTCTAGAACTATGTTCCTTCAAATAGAAATTTGAGATATGGCTTAAAGCAGAACCTAACGTGCAATGCTTCCACTTTATCTCATGTGTTTTAGTTTATTTGCGTGTTGTCATAATTTGTGGTATATTTAGTATCATGGGCTGTTTGCTTGGGTTTATTTTGGATACTTTGGATGGTATGAATAGTGCGCATGAGCTATGCAAAGATGTTTGTTCAGCCAACTCCGGTCCATTACAGTGTTGACTCTGTTGATTAAGGAGCCTCGTCACAATAAATAAATAAATTCCAATCGCGTCTATTTAAACCTCACATTTTGTTGTTGGGTGTATTGGAACACTGCTTTGTGGGTTTTTATGACATCTGTCGCGCGTCCCTGTGGTCAGCCTCGCTTCCTCAACTAAACTAGGATTCAGCAGGCGTGCAACTGACGAGGCACATTCCCATGCAGCCGAGCAGAGCTCCTTGCGACAGCGACACACAAACATCTTGACACAAGGCCAACAACCCTCTGACGTGGTTCTCTTTGTGTGCAGCCTTAAGTGTTCGTTTGTGAAATATGTGACCGTTTCACTAAATGCACGTGGGCGTCTCTAGATTAATTGTTTTGTGGCTTTCGCACTGGACAGGATTAGAACACTTGAAGACGCATCTTCCAGCACAGAAATGGTAAGCTAAACTGGACATTGTGTATCTTTGATAAAAAAAGTGAGAACACTTGGGCAGACAAAGGGCAACATATAATAAGGATAATGTTACCTTCTACTTCCCCTTCGTCGCAGACATGTTTGACAAAGGAAGCCCCTCTGTCCAACACTGCTTCATCCTCCATTCTACAAGAAAAAGGGAAAAAAAACATTTAAATAAGAGAAGCAAGTTTACAAATATATGAGTCAAACAAAACTATTTACTTTCAAAAATTAATGCTTGTCCTCTATTTGTACATATTGTCAAAAATAAACTTTAAATCAAACTGAAGAAATTACACATTTTTTAAGGATAAATTAATCTTCATGAGTCAGACATTTTAGAGGATATTCAATAATATTATTTATCAACTGTCATATTTCCTTAGCTTATCGTTTGTTCTGAAAAAGAAATTGTCTTTCAATTTAAAAAAATGGTTAATTTAGATAGTTACCATTAAACACACTCCTGATAATGACCCCTGTTCAGCAAATTATTATTCTGACCAGCAATTTATCTTAGTTGACATTTACTTGAGGCTTAAAAACTAAAACAAGGATTAAACACATGTTACAGTAAGAACAATATCAATACAAGTCATTTCTGGACTTCAATTATCACACTCTAGTTTTAATGTCTGAATCCAATATTTTGTACAAATATATTTGACGCAGAAGGGTTTAAAAACATGCATTATTGTTTAGCAAGGGCTTCGAAATCAGTTTTCCAAACAAGCTGATAAGTGCATTAGCATTTCTGATGGTGGGGCCGTCACCCACACACGACCAAAGTGTTACCTGCTCATCCACCTACACTGCTGAACGCAGGACTGCATAATCAAAAGAAAGCTTATTCCTTCAGTGAGCACGTGTAGAAACTACAAAGCGCCTTTAATGACAGTAAGATGACCCTTCAATATCAATCACATTTAAATGACAGTCGCACTGGTTCTTCTAGTTCACAAACACAAGACTTCACTGTTTACTTTGAGGTCCCAAGGCTACATGACCCGGCGTTTTTGTCGGATTGTCGCGCCCAAATCTTCCTGGAAGGTTGGAGGGTAAAGTGGCTCCTCGAGTCCAGCAAAGTGTGGACTAACTTTTCAAGCCTCAACATAAGGGAAACTCCAATCCAAACACACACGTAACGCAGGTACAAAGGAAACACGCCTAGTTCTGGAAAACTGAGGCAAGCAAATTACTGTTCCAGGAAAAAGCTGTTAGTTCGGAATGAATTGCGAATTCTTACAAGCTAAGATCTGTGTGAACTGTACTGTATATATGGATATGTGTTTTGTATACTTTGGCTGCACTATATATCTAATGTATCGTCATTGCAATAACAGCCGTGATGTATACGGACCGCAAAAGACTGCTTGAACAGTGATAAATCTATCCAATCAAATTTGAAACTCCTCTGTCACAGCTAATTCGACCAACCACTTCATGGGAATAGTTTTTGTAAAACAGCAAAACATAAATGTTTGATTTCTGATGCGAATCAAGAATGTTAAATTGTTAATAAACATCTGAACAGTTTCAATTTGCTACTGACCAATCCCCAAGTGAGGTCCACAGAGTCCCAACAAAATTTGGGGATGGGAGCAGTGTACACAAACTACTAAATAAACAAAGTCAGGAAGGATACAACTTGTTCCTCTGCTTGCACTAAGAGCTCATCTGAATTTTCCCCAGTGGATACGGTATCTGGCCTTGAGGGAGATAGAGGTAGCCTATCATGCTGATAGCAGACCCAATGTTGATGCCACCGGCCCGAGATCAAATGAGTGATGACGGTCGGCTGGGCCTCGCGCCAACATTGACATGCAATAGTAATACTGTGATTAGCCTCTGTAGCCTCCTTTTGTGGCCCATTGTTGCTTACGAAAAAGAGAGGTCAAGTTCCCACACGGCGCCGTGCGGAGAGGGTTGCTGTATTGCTCGACTCCACATTTCGGCTTGTTGTGGTTGTACGCTATCTCTCTTTTCCTCCAGGACAGAGTGTACAGAAAAATAACCACCAATTTCAGGGAGCTGCCTTTGTTGCACAGTTTTCTACTTGGAGCTCATGTATCGGAGGGACGCTGGTTCAGGGAACGAAGAAGAGAAACATCCAAAAGTATGAAAAACAAATAGGAGTTATTTTAATCCTTTCTTACACAAACATTGTGTATTTAGTATTTTGGGAGGATCTTAGACATGTGGGAGCTTTCCAGGAAAGCAGCCCGGTCTAGTAGTGTTAACCTCTGAAACAGGTGAGGTGTGGGGTGTGTGTGGGCCGGTCTTGTGACATAGGTCTTCAGAAGACCGCCGGCCACACTGAGGAGCAAAGGAAGCTCATGTTGCAGGTTCAGTGCTGCTACAGCACCATGTTAATCAATCCACACATTAAACTGGTAGTGGAGGTCAAGAAGAACTGAAGCAGATAGGTGAAAAGAGGACAAGAAACATTACTGCTACTACCACCATCTTCAGCATTCGCCTGCAAAGTCCAACTGACTTACGCTTCATTTAAAATCAGGTAGCTGCAGGCAAAACAGAAGATAAATCTATGTCTTGTGTATGAAAGCAGAGAGCAGATAAGATCCTATGACTCCGCGTCCACGTTATTGTAAATGCCGGAAATCGTCTTGATCTTTTTTCATTTCCTGCTATGACTTCCAACTGGGTGATTAATTAAAAAAAAAGAAGAAAATCAAAAGCTGGGTGAGGGTCACAGCAACCAGCTACATCCATCTTGCGCTGGCGAACAACTTCACTGCTTCTTGGTGACCTCATGAAGAGTGGATAAACCTGTCGGTGCGTGAGGAGCCTGCGGGATCAGCTGCCGGGGATCAGGGATCATCGCCATCTCTTTACAGAGTGACGCACCCAATCCCACCAGGCCAGGTTCACAGTGAGGGTAGGTGCCCTCAGCGCGGGCAGAGAAACAAGCAGAACTGTGGGGTTTTATGAATATTAAAGCAAGTTCCCCACATCAAGGTATCAGATATTAAAAAGACCAGAAGGCTGCAAAAGTAGCAGTAGGAACATTCTTAGCCACCCGTGATGGAGAGGCACCAGAGGCTGGGGTCAGTTTGAAGTCAGATACTTGCAATGGATCAAAATGTGAATAATAATATCTTTGTTTTATAGCACATGTCAAGGTACCCAAGGCTGCTTCACAGAACTAGGAGATGAGAATAAAAATGGAACAAACCAAGCATGGGAAAAAAATATTAGAAAAGGAAAATAAAAAGGTGGAAATGTTTAATGAAATGTTAAATATCAAAAGTATTGAAAATGCAATAGAAACCCCTCAAACTATGCTTATTGTATGGTTGTGAGTTATGAGTGACGACAGTGCAATATGGAACCTTTAAAGTCCACTCATACTGAGGTGACTCATACTGAAGGGATAAAAAAAAAAAAAAAAACATCTATTTGGAACACGTCATTTGTTATTTTAGAACATCATATATGCTGAAGTGTGAAACGAATTTTAAAAAGTTCGGCTAATGAGTATATTGTTGTGTTCCTTGTTCTTGGTGGTGAAGGGTCATCTGATGGGACCCTGGCACAGCTCTGTGTTTGAAACGTGTCCAAAACAAATCTAATCAGACTCTAAACGGTCATTTCATTTGTTGTTGGCTGCTGTACCACCTTTATCGTTTTTCCTGTTTGTTGTGTGCATGTCCGTTTGTTTTATTATTTTAATAAATGCTTCCTCTTCCTCTTAACTGACCTTAACTCTAAGTTCTGTAAGTGTTAGTAGGTATTGGTTTGTATTAGGGGACTGGTTACTTTTACATACACATGTTCTACAGCTTCTGTTAAAAAGTATTAAAACACTTATATAGGTTTAATGGGTTTTAAGGAGCAGGTCAGACAGAGGTAACGAATGACACATGCCTGGCATGAGTTATCGTTTATGCAATTACTGAACAGGTCAGGTACACCTTAACTTGTGGAATTTCCTCTGAAAACTTTAGAAGAAGAGACAGGGAAGTTGATTTCTGTGTGATTGCACATTGCATTGAAGATTTCCAGTCAGCACAGAGAGGAAGAGTCATCCAAGCAAAAGTATCCTGCACCAAAAAAGAAAAAAGAGCCAGGCATTTCCCCATTGCAACTCGTATTGCGCAACGACCCTGCAGACCAATGAGGAATAAACCTGCGTGTTCACAGTTTCTGTTGACACTGAGAAGAGAAAACTGGGGGTTACACCTCATTTCTGAGTTGTATGGGGGGTGAAAGTGTGACTGCACCCCCCCACACACCAAGTGCATGTTGTTGATTTGATCCAGACTGTACACTGACTCATTCACTGGCTGCATGCGAGAGGCTCACAACGAAACTGGCGCGTTTCTGCTGCCTATCAGAGGAAATGGAATCGGTTCCAGACGCGTACATTTCCGTGTCGTATGCGTGCAGTCACTGCGCAGCGAGGACGCACACGCTGCCCCACGTTGGATCTGGATTTCTGGAGTGTCTGCTCATTGACCACATGGTCTGTGAGACACACACACAAACACACACAAAACTGCATTCATGAAGTGGCCCCAGACGCTTGAGGGACTCGGTGTCCAGCACTTGGCCTCTGCGCCATGCGTCTCTCTAATCGATACCGACAGGTTCGTGGAAAAAAGATTATCGAGCCGAGGAGCCAGCCAAGAGTGTAGCTCGCATGAATCAAACAAATCCTAACGTGACAAGGAGCCAAACAAACAGGCTGTGGATTATTTAGATAACGTGCGAGTGAACCACTGAACCGAGCTATGCCACCCATTTACGCACAGAAAGTCCTCTAATGGAAACTTTGAACGTGTCCAGCTCCAGATGACTTGGTGAATGGAACTCACCTGGAGCCGTCACTCCTCCACCTGGCCAGGAAGCGGGGGCCACAACCCGCAAGGTAAAGTTTCCTCAAACAAGGAAAGTTTGGAGAAAGGTCGTGAACTTACTTGTTCTTCTCGGAACTCATGGTGACGCACCAGCCTGGACTCCTGCGGTTCCTCCTGGTCCTGTCACCTCTTGTGTTCGGGTTTTCGGGAGATCGTCACCTCCTCTGGAGCTGTGGCGCTTTAGCAGCCGAGCCAAAGTTAACAAAGAGGAGTCGTGGCAGGAGTTCCTCTCTTCCTCTCGCAGGACGGACTTCTTCTCGGGGACTCCACAGATCGAGTGTCGGGCTGGACTCGCTCAGGTTGTGCCACGGTCACATCCCGGGGGGGGGGGGGGCACTTCATTCAGGTTCCGTGTCTCCGGTGGAAGCGTGCGCGGAGACTCTGAGAGCGCAGCGTGTCCCTCTCCATATTTAAAGTGCCATCCCTCCTCCTGCGTGACGACACCAGGAGGAGGAGGGTGTCTGAGGGCGAAATGAACAACAGCTTCATTGATGAGAATTATAACATTTCTTTTATTCTAATGTTTAGTATGGTAAGTTTCACATCCATAAATCTGGAATGGCTGATACTATCCCCAATTTCACAGGATTTCTATCTGAAAGAATACCAGTGCAGTGTCCATAATAAACCTGCCTGTTTGGAATTGGCTGGTCTCTTGTTCTGTGTTAATGCTCTGGAGCTACTTTAGAACTATTTATTGTCATCAGTGAGTCCTCATCAAACAGTTCCACGATATACTGTCACTTTTATATTGTTTGTGTGCCGAGCTTTTTATAAACACTCAATGGTGCAGAGTGAAATTAGGAAACTTTGCGTTCATCCCACCTGGTTTATTTGCAGTGAAGATTCAGTTCTCAGACTGAAGGCACAGTCCCTTCTACAGAGCACTGGTTGCCATTTTTAATTCACCTTTTTTATATTAATGTTTAACTTTACAAATGTCCAACTTGCACCAAACAGGGCACAGCAATTTCTCGGGTAACTTACGAAACATATGCCAAGTGGGAGGTCAATGAGATAAACGATTCGTGAGAAACTCTTTCCACATTCAGGCGTTTTGTGGAACAAGTAGGTAGATGAAGCCTCTCCAACTAATAGACAATGAAAAAGTAACAAAACTATCCAAATGTACACTCAACTTTTCAATGAGCTATAATAAAGTGTGTCCCCCCCACACACATTTATTTTCTCTTCTCATATTTACGTTCATGCTTTTGAGAAATTGTATGCATGTACCTTTTTTGGGTCTTTCTAATCAATATTGATTTATTTCCATTACTATTTAACTGTACTGTCACTTAAAATGGTTATTTCTGTGTTGAGCACATATCTGTAGTGTTTGTCTATATACATACAAATGTTTTAATGTTTCAGAGAGTTAGGGTAAAAACACTTGTACCAGGCAAATTCAAAATTCAATAACAAAACAATAATGCCTAGGGCAACTTTTTTTTGTATTCAGGTGTTAATTCCACATCCAACAAGAATAACAGCAAATCATGTTGTGCATCATATTCACCTGACACCTGAGTTTGTGTATTGAGAGTACACAGAGCTTGAACATGCACTGTGGTTAGTTGTCAAACACACACACCGCACCAAAGAGCCGTGCAGCTTTACCTGCTAGTGCCTCTTCATCTCAGTAATTAAAAAGGCATTAAACGTGACAAATTAAAGCACCTATTTCAGGGAGCCTAAGGCGAATCCCATTGGAACGACCTGGTAAAGCTCAGCAGACCAAAATAGCTGACTGTGAGGAACTGGTGTGGGGACTAGCGCCACCTGCCGGACAGAACTCGCACTTTCACAGGAGCTACACGTCCCAGGACACATGAGCAAACCAAAACGCTTAAAATAAGTAAAAGGTTTATTGTCAAGACACCAAAGAACAAAAGAAACGCACATACATTCTCATTTACACACAATAAAATTGATAAATACACAACATATGTAAAAATAAAATAAAAGCCATTAATGAATTTTTTTAAAATGCAACAGGCCAGATCATTTTTAATGATTCTATAAAGTCAGAGTTGATGCATTTCATTGCTTTTAAAAAATAATTCCACTGTTTCTGCCAACGGCCCCAATCTGGGATTTCCCATCTTCACAACGTGCTCAGGAACTCTTTCACCTGAAAAAGAACGACAACAGGAAAACTGTTTAACAAACATCACAGTCTAAATTTCCTTTGTGTAGTTCATGCTGGTTGACACGCACCCCAAAACAAGACTGTTTATATCAATTGTGAAAAGCTGTGTGTGTCTGTGCCTGGTTCCCCTTGTTGCTGATGACATTTGAACAGGGTCGAAATCTTAGAAAGCACCCGTGTTTACCGTTAACATGAAACTGCTACATAAGCAGCTCTTCAGGCCTCATTACCACAAGTGAAACCTAGGTGCATGTGGGTGTGTGTGCTCCAGTATCAGAACAATCAATCAGATCTGGATCTCCACAGACATATATGATAAATTCTTTGATGTGAGCTTATAATTAACCACAAAACAACAATAATTCACATGTTTCCACAAGTTCCACACTCGTTCGGTTACAAGCTAGTGTCCTAAATTTAAGTATAAAGTATAATGGGAAAAAGTTTGAAAGTAAACAGTCATTATTGAGGTAGAAGACACAGTCACTGCAAAGATCTTAACGTCTTTGTATTTCAGAAAATCATAAAAGTCCAGGAAATGTTTATTTCCACACTGGCAATTTTTACCTCAGTTACAAATATAAATATATATGCAAATGCTGGTGTTATATCAAATACCATTTAGATTATTATTTCTAACGCATTAGCAGGTCAACAGAATTACAACGTTGCAGCAGTTGGACATGGAGCTAATTTTTTTAACACTTCAAAGATGGCTGGTTTTATACTCGTTAAACAAATCTTAACTCCAACTCCTTCTGCTATTGGCTACTGGTCACTGGTATGTTGGCATGTTGACGTCCAATTGTGGCTCCTAATTGATCTATTCTTGTTTATTTACATGAACGGGTTAGATTATTAATCCAAGCACTAATTGCAGTGCTGGGATTAATAAAGTTTTCTGAATCTGATGGAATATGTGACTTGAGAGCAATACTGAAGCATTACACGACCATTTCAGATATTTTAAAAAGGCTTCACTGTCACTCACCTTTTCCATCATGTCAGTGCTCTTGTTGTCGTTCCCCTTAAATTCTTCACTCACATCTATGGTCAAGACCGGAACTTTATTGAGATAGTCAAACTCCATACTGTGGAGGCCAGAGAGGAAGACGGACATCGGGTTAATTCATATCCAGGAAACAGCATCCATACTTTGTATTGAATATCTTTAAAACATTTGTGCACGCTGAACCAATGCAACTACTTATTTATGGTCTCATCTATTTCTTAAACAAATTCATGCAGCAGCAGCAGATCACATGGACCTTAAACTATTTCGGTCTCCGAGCTTCAGTCCGATTATTGCATGAATGGGGTCTTTTTATAAGAACCAAGATTCTTCAGATAATCAATGTGGTGAAACAAAATATTCTACAGAGCTTCTATAACACAAACACATCCGCTGTTCTCAGGAGTGCATTCGCTGTCTGGTGCAAATACGTCACAAAAGCCCGTGTGTTTGCTCACCTCATGGTCCTGTGCTGCAGCCAGCTCTCGTGTTTGAAGTGGAGCTTCTCCAGATACTCCAGTGGGATTTCCTGCTCCTCTTCTCGGCCTCTCAGGTGCAGTCGCTCTAAACATTTCTAACACACACACACAAAAAACAGCCATTATCCACAACAGCCTTATAACGGGATGTGCTCGAATAACAAAGCAGTTGTGAGAGGGGGGTACCTCGGGTGACGCTCTCAGGTAGATGATACCATCCAACTCGATGTGCTTGCCAAACTGGCTGTGCAGCCAGCCGTGCCAGTCCTGGTACACAGACCACTCAGTCTCATTCAGACACTCGCTCTCGTAGAGGTTGGCAGCAAAGATGTACCTGAGTCATGGGCAGGGGGGGAAGGAAAGAACTTATTATAATTAAAATAGGTCTAGAGCAGAGACTGAGCAGTTTTAAGGACACCAAGTAGAAAGTGTGTACTCTTTGCACGACTGTTGATCATCAACACACCTAATAAACGCAAATAGTGAGTGCATTGAGTGTCTCAGATTACAAACAGTAGATCAAGTACGTTATTCTGAGATTCTGATGTTCCTCATTTCCGTCTCTTATACCTGTCACTGTAGATGGAGCGCTCGAAGAACTGCACAGGATTCTCAGCTTCACGCAGCTTCCCGTTGGCCGACTTCATCTGGGCACGCACCCTGCTGATACAGGCGTAGCTCTGGAACATGTAGGCCCACCTCTCTGGCTTCTCGTACATCAACTGCAGCACGTTCCCGCCGCTCTTCTGCGATGTGCTCAGCTCCTAGTAAAGCGAATTAAACAAATGAGTTGAATTGAATTTTTCCTTGTGAACTGAGAAGGGTGAACAAATCTGCCGTTGTCACTGTTTAATGTCCACAATCAAAATGAAAATCTAAACAATGCATTTGACATTCATGTTCCAGGTCATAAGTTCACTATATTACAATTGCATTGGTAAAGTTGACATTTTCCATTATTTACAGTGGCTGCTTAATATCTGCAGACTAAGCTGTATGAACAACAAACACAATCTTACCTGACATTTTAGATAAGTACTCGCCATTATTTCTCACTGACATTACCATGATCACAGATAGTTCAAAAGTGTTCGACAGTTCAAGAGTTCAGCTGGGCAATTTTTAAATACCACAGATATTTAAAATACCCATTTCCTGGTCATAAAAGTCAGAAAGACAGCAAGCCAGAAGGGACACAAATGTGTGTTTCTGTCAGTACATCACAGCAAAGACCCGGCAAAACTTGACAAATGGATCAACTAAAGAATATATAATAATTAAATTTTTAGGTTTAAACCTGGTTGACGATCTCCTCAGCCAAAGAAAATTCAGCCACTTACACTTCTACCATAAAAGCAAGCAGTCGTCTCTAACAGACTTCAACATAATGCTGTGTATCTTTTGATTACTCTTCAAAAAATGCAACAAATTCAAATGAGTGTCATCATCATCAAGTATCAACGATTATTAAAAGATTAGATAATATAAAGCAAGAACCCGAATGACCTGTTAGAGCTACAGTGACAGGGATACTGAAAAAATGGGCGTGTTGAACCATTGAAAATAAGTCAGTGAGGGTGAGGCTGCAGCTGTGTGGGAGGTTAGAGATGTTTGCCACGATGATGGCATGTTCATCTGTCCAGAGTGGGACCATCTGTTGCCGTGTGTGTGTGTGTGTGTGTGTGTGTGTGTGTGTGTGTGTGTGTGTGTGTGTGTGTGTGTGTGTGTGTGTGTGTGTGTGTGTGTGTGTGTGTGTGTGTGTGTGTGTGTGTGTGTGTGTGTGTGTGTGTGTGTGTGTGTGTGTGTGTGTGTGTGTGATAACGGTGACTGGTGCAAACATAAGTACAGATGGCAGCTGCACTCTAAATACAGATGAACACTCTCCCCAATATCTTAAACTGTGAAGTGTGTGCTGAGGAGGATCATCATATATTTTACATCATCAGTTAAGCAGTCTTTAAAACATACCGAGGCAATTACACAATAACCAGATCGTTGTTGTCACCTGATGTAAATCTACTCAACAACTTTATCTGAGGTGTGTGAATGGGGGAGTTCATTCAGCAATGCGGATCATTATTTATTTATTTTTAAAACTGGAGGAGCAGTGTTATGTTAAGTGTATTGTATAATGTGACATCTACATACTAATTCCACTAAGGTCTGTCTTTCTGTGGAACCGTTCATCTTATCGACTTCACACTGTGCATCCGTGTTGTAAACTGGAGTGTCGTGCCGGGTTTGGGGCAATTTGGACACGTGATACGTTAAATATTCGTATATATAAACTAACGACCAATTTCAATAAAACAATATCAAGTGATAGTGCATTGTAGAAGTGTTTGATGAGGACTCACTAGGACAAGAAATAGATCTGAAACAGCTCCGGTACATTAGGACCAGAGAACAGACAGACACAGACAGACACATACAGACAATGATCTGAGAACAGACAGACATGGGCCAGAGAACAGACAGACACATACAGACATGGATCAGAGAACAGACAGACACATACAGACATGGATCAGAGAACAGACAGACACATACAGACATGGATCAGAGAACAGACAGACATGGATCCGACAACAGACAGACACATACAGACAATGATCTGAGAACAGACAGACATGGAACAGAGAACAGACAGACACATACAGACATGGATCAGAGAACAGACAGACATGGATCAGAGAACAGACAGACACAGACAGACAATGATCAGACAACAGACAGACATGGACAGACAATGATCAGACAACAGACAGACATGGACAGACAATGATCTGAGAACAGACAGACATGGACAGACAATGATCAGACAACAGACAGACATGGACAGACAATGATCAGACAACAGACAGACATGGACAGACAATGATCAGACAACAGACAGACATGGACAGACAATGATCAGACAACAGACAGACATGGACAGACAATGATCAGACAACAGACAGACAATGATCTGAGAACAGACAGACAATGATCTGAGAACAGACAGACATGGACAGACAATGATCAGACAACAGACAGACATGGACAGACAATAATCAGACAACAGACAGACACATACAGACAATGATCTGAGAACAGACAGACATGGACCAGACACTTCACTTGTTGTTATGATTGAGAACAACGACCCTGTAATTACCTCGAAGTCACTGCTCTCTGTTTGGACGTTGCACCACCTGGCGATGGGCTCCGGTACTACCTCCCAGTCCCCGCTCTCCTGCTCCAAAAAGCGCAGAAAAGTGGATTTACCCGCCGCTGAAACACAAACGATGCACAGCGGTCAGCCACATTACACACAGGACACATACACGGACACACACAGGCGCCATGGAGGATGAGAGGCTGCTGCTTTGGGATAGGAAGGGGAAGCAGTTTGGCGGCAAATGTTTACAAATCAGGAAACAAATGGCTAAATGAGCAGTGGCAGCCTGGGATCAGTGGGGTTTACGCACAGAGACACAGTCTGATGTTCAAGCTTTAAAGTTAGATTCAAACACGTCATTTCGCTTCTCACCGATATTTCCCTCCACTGAGATCCGCCGGATCCGTTTCTCCATCGAGTCGTTCATCGAGTTGTTCGGTGAGTCGTTGTGTGAGTCCGGGCAGCGTCTCTTCGGGGTCAAAGACATGTTGTCTTGTTGCTCTCATAGACTGTAATATTGCTCTGTAGAAGCGAGACGGAGCAGCTCCTGGTTTTTTAAAGTTCGGCGGTAACAGACGTCAGGAAGTGGCGGTTTTACCACGTCAGTTCCCGCCTGGTCCCCGCCCGGGAAGCAGCTGCAAGACACACACACAAACACACACACAGTCACAAAGACACACAGTCACAAAGACACACAGTCACAAAGACACACAGTCACAAAGACACACAGTCACAAAGACACACAGTCACAAAGACACACAGTCACAAAGAAACATACACAGACACACAGTCATACACTCATTCACAGACACACGGTCACACACACAGTCACACACACAGTCACACACCGCAGTAACAATAACATAATTTTAAGTGTTTCCCTGCCGTAAGAGAACCAACACAAATACCAAGATGTTAAATAAAACTATGAATCATGTATCCTTTGTAAGATTTCTGAGATACAAGTATACCTTATTGTTGAAAAATTGATTTGATACAAATCAAATGTATTATTATTTATGTTTTTATTTTTAGTGAGTCCTTTAGCCATCTCTCTTTTAATCCTTTATAATGTGTATTTGAGTTCCTTGATAAGTGGCATACAAATAAAATGCATATTTATGTTTTTATCTTCACTGAGTCCTTTAGTCTAGTTTAATCCTTGTTATATTTCTTTTAGTTTTTCAGAAGTGTACTGAAGATGCCATGAGCTCAATGATTGAGAATTGTGAAACAGATTTGTCTTTCATTTACTTAAAAAGTGCTACACATATTCATACTTGTATATATTATGTATATGTATAGTTGAAATCTTTTCATCTTCAATTCAGTTACAGAGAGTAATATTTTCCAAAAGTTCCACTTTTTTATGCTGTTGTTGAAGTAATACAATGTCATCCCCTCCTGATGTTTTTTGTTTCTAGAAAGAGGTAAGAAAGACAAGGGGAGATTAGAAATCCTTCACTGAGAACCTTAGTTTTATATATTTTATGGATTGGTTGATATCACTATTTATCTGCTCACCCTGTTGTTGAGGTTACTAACCGTTGACTTTATCTATTTCCTGTGAGGACAAGCAGCTCCAGGTGTCCGGATTTGTTCTTGTGAAAAAGAAAACAAGGAACACACGGTACAAGAGACACGGAAACACCTGTGAGCCTTTTAACTTACAAAAGTGAGTCTATGTGTGTAATATAAGATTTTATTCAGAGATCTATTGTTCCTCTGGGTGCGGAGGCTGTTTATCAACATTTCTTCGGTGTAACTAACAGCTGACATTAGTAACTTTCATGTCCTCCTATCTGTTGTTTGTCTTTGTGAGACAGAGAAGCTGAGAAATAAGACATTTGTCAACTTTTATTTTATTCTTAAAGTTGTGCATGTAGCATAATGAAAGATTTAAATCATAAACTCATCAATACTTCTTGAATCAGTCAGATACATGTTGAGATTGTGGACCATTATTCTCTTGTTTTCCAATGACGATTCACTCCATGTGTCCTCATCTGCAGCTGCAGCAGCACAAACACTAGTGACACATGTCCTGAACATTTGCAAAGTGTCACAGCTTTAATACTAAAGTGTTGGAAACCAAATATACATGAAGTAATACAAATGTAAGTCCTCAATGTACTTCTTATGGATAAACACTTTCATTTCGTTGAACTGGATCTAATAAAGTGCTTTGTAAACTTTGGGGCAGTTTAGTTTCAACTCAGCATTATAGTTTATAAACCTAATTGTATGATAAAATCTTAAATCTGCTGTTAACTGAGAAAAGAAGTGAATTATCCCACTCTTAAAGTAACTTAAAATATTAATTCCCAAATCAAAGTTACTAAAAAATTAAAAGTACCACTTATAGACATACTCTTAATATACGATTATTATTAAAAAAAAATATTTTTTAAAAATTAATTTAGGATAGTTTCATCTAAAGTAATGCATGTTTATCTGATATAATATGTCATGTGAAAGATTACTATCTGTATAGCTAGAGTTGGTTGGAGTCCATCCCAGCTGACATTGGCGTGAGAGGCCTGGAACACCCTGGGCAGGTTACCACGGTATCAGGGTCAACATACAGACACAAACAACCATGTGTTCGGCGTGTGGGAGGAAGCTGGAGAAACCACCGAGAGACAGTGCGAACACGCAAACCGGGATTAAAAAGCACATTATTGAAAAACTCTTGGATCTGTATGAAAGTACCGTACTTCAGTGAAGTGAAGCACTGAGCTAACAGGTAATAAGTCAACAGAAAATTCATTCAAAGAGTCAAGACCACCTTTATTTGCCTTGTAAACAGCATCAATCAATTCAGTAGCATTGAAAACCCCTACCAAGCCATTATTTACAAACATTTCATCATATACTACAGTCGGGGAGGGAAAACTGTAGGCAACAGGCTATGTGACGGGCATTTCATAAGGATGAGATGCTTTCAGGATGACCCAGGTTCTATTACATTTTCATGTATCTGATCATGAGCAGTAACATTCATAGTACTTAGCTAAGGAAGTGGTAACAGGTTCAGAACAATTAAAACAAACTAAAAGTTTATATCCAAATGGAGGGACGGGGAAGCAGCGTCTAAAACAAATCTATGCGTCCTTTAAACCAAAAGCTAGCACCCCATGCTCTTTGAAAATGACGCTTAAGACAGTTCGCACCCTCAGTACTCAGCATGGGTGCAATAAAGTGTTACACGTATCCGATATAAAATGTTCACATCACCTTTTCTCAAACCAAACCCCAGTGAGAAGCACTTTTCTATTCTTAACATACACCAGAATTTAAGCACTAAAAGGAAAATGAACATCAGATATAAAGTATGAATGAGCCGCGCACTATTATCCTTTTTTTAGTGTTTTAGTGTCAAATATTGCATAGTAACCTACACTCTGAGATCTGGGGAGAGGGGGGGGGGTCATGCATCTGCTGGTTGAAGCACAGCGACGAAACGAGTCAAACCGTACAAAAGCAGAAGAAATGTCACTTGTGCCATATGGATGATTTCAGAGGAGGTTCAAGCAGTTCAACATTCATTTGGGGGAAAATATGAGAGGGGACAAACTATGATCAGTCACATGGTACAGCTTCTCACAAAGCTCGGCCTATGCAGAATAAACATTCAGGCAAGAGAGGTCAGGGGAAATTGTTCAAAGTGCGTTTATGGCTAGTGAGATACCAACGGATGCCTCGAACTCCAATTCAAAATGCTGTTTCCGCTTGACAGTGGAGGCTGCGACACAAGTAACTATTCTAGTGACCCTAATATACACTTTAAGGTTTTAGATTCCTCGGGGACATTTTCTAAAACGTGTCTACTTAAAAGTTTTGGGGGGAGAAACTAGTTCACAGGAACATGTTGCTAGGAAACGCTAAAGGTTTAAGTTCATTTTCAGTCCCCGCTACGACGCGACGATATTCTAGCCTCATCTATACGTCCTTAATAACATTCATTTATCATAATCTGCACAGCACAGTTGGCAAAAAGACATAACTAAATAAGAATATGTTTGCTGAGAAGGTGGTTTTACAGAAAAAAAGAATCTTCTTCCAACCCAGTTACAGTACAAATAGAGAAAGGCTCTAAAAGGAGTTTAGAAACACAGAAAAATGACAAAGGAAGGAGGAGAGGAGAAATTTAACGCTGTGTCCAGTGTGTCAGTGATATATGGCCTTTATCTTCTTACAGTTCTCACTGTGGATATAGGGCAATTATGAGCCATGCTAGGCACTTAGGATTCTTTTGTATTGACTGATGTGAACCGTCGCAAATCACGACCGAGCTCCGTCGACGTAGCTTAATGAATAAAATAACCAGCTGAAAAGGTTGGCTTGGAAGCCATAACACCAACAATACCCTCCTATTGTAATACAGCAACTTTACTTCCCCTGCGTTCTCCCCTGCAGGCGAGCTGGAAATCTAAGAGCATGGAAATGCCTCATGTTGCCAGAAATCGAAGTGATAAAAAACTGTGCAGTATAATAGAAAACTAATGTGTCTCTAATATCCTAAATGTAAGCCGTGACTGAACACTGTTTAGTTTTTTCATACAGCTAAAACCTTCTTCTCTTATATGTTAATCTGTGGTTTGTTCAATTATCCCTGATAGCATTAGTCCTGGTGCCTTAAACCTATCAAGACCCTTCCTTCTTCCTGGCCCTTTTAAAAACATTTCCCCAAATGGAAATATAGTATATATACTGCATACGTACAGCCAGGGTGGGGTGGGTATCTGTGCAAAAACTAGAAGACCAATAAAATAAGGATGACAGCTGTTTATCTGTCCTTGGTTGTCAGTTTTTCAATCAGCTCCTGTAGTGGGACCAGCTCTTTCCTGTCAATGAGGTTGAACTCCTGAAAAGACAAAGGAGAGGGAACTAACGTTATCACATGATACGAATCAACAGAACTGTTTGTTCCTGATCTACTGTATGAGTTTACAATAAATAAAAGACAAAATCCGAATGTGAGCGACTCTTCACCTGAACAAAAAAGATGAAGTGTTTGAATGACGTGTTGAGGTGGGCCTCCTCCTGCAGCTGCATGACCGAATCAAAGTGCTGGTGGTAGATGTGAGCGTAGACTCGGAACAGACGCTTGAGAATGGTCTTCGCCACGGACATGAAGTTTCGCTTGAAGGGGACGCCTGGGGAAGGAGAGGGAGAGAGAGAAAAGCTGCTCAGATCATTCCGATCAGAATCAGAAATACTTCATTGAACCCGGAGTGGGATTGGGGTTTTGTTGCAGTTGCTCCAGCAAAGAATTGAAATATATAAATACCAATACAATGAAAATGAAGAGAAAGGGTAGAAAATGAAGGGTTTGTAAATAAAATATGTGAGTTGTATACAATACATAAAACAAAGCCCAATAATATATCTATTTATACACAACAGAAGATGACTTATTTATGATATAAGGTGTAATGTGCTGGCAAGGTGATAGAAGTCCAGGGCTGGTGTATTGACTCAGACTGTCTGATGCTCCCAGGGAGGAATTGTAAAGTCTGATGACCGCAGGCAGGAATGATTTTCCGTGGAATGACTTCAATTAAATTACAAACCAAAGATATAGATCATATCAGTGATAAGGTTGAGGGATTCCCCAGATTTGGGATTTTCTAAATGCCTGAATATTGTTAATATTTTACAATTTGTGCTTGGTTTCTTCAGGCATAGCTTACATTTTTAATAGCACACAAATAACAAAGCTCAATAAGCTGTGCATCACTTCTTTTTTTAATTTTTTTTATCTCTGTTGCTGATGGACATCTTACTAAGCTCACAAAGCTCAGAGTGATCGAGGCAGACGCAGCATCACTGAAGTATGTTCTCCTGGATTGAAATGTTTTTACAGGCAGGCCGGAGCATGATTTGTGTGCAAACACTCAGGAGATCAACAAGGAACCTCCCTTTTCTAACAATGTGTTAAGTGCTCACATGCAATTCGGACATTTTTACGATGTTTAAATACAGAAAAGCAGTAATACATCTACTGATCCCAGCTCGGTGAACTTTGAAGAAACCAAACCAGTAAAACATCAAAACTACAGACAACAGAAACAAAAACCTACCGATCTTTGAAGGGAAAAGTGTCTCATCATCAAGCTGGTCTTGCACCCAGGTCATGAGGTAATCAATATACTTAGGGGCGGAGCATTTGATGGGCTTCTTGATGTTAGTTCCATCTGCCCAGTGGTACTCGTACCTACAGGAAACCACAGATGACAAACATTTGTAATATACTTTCATCTAGGTTCACACTCATTCTCCACTGATGTAATTCAAATATATAACGCATAACAAATCCTTATTAACATGTCTAAAAACGACAAGATCTATGTTATGCTATTTGTTGACTTGTGTATTAAAATTATCCAAAATGTTTCCAACAATGTTCAATACTTTATTCAAGTTAACAGAACATTTCATTTTGGTCGGATTTAACTCGTCATATCCACTTTACTTCTACCTTTGTGAGTCTCTACTATAACTTCAGGGGCAGACAAGGGATGATGAAGGAAACGCACCGCTAGCCAGTCAGCTGTTCCTTCCTTCCACTGTTTGTATTGGTCACTCATAACGGACAATGATTATTTGTTGCCATTTGCCTTTGCATTCTTTCGCCAAAGTTCTCCTAGTCAAGTGTGAACGCAAAGGAGAAATAAAGTGATCCAAAAAGATTATGAGACAAAAATGGTGGTAAATGGTTTGTATTTATATAGTGCTTTTCTAGTCTTGATGACCACTCAAAGCACTTTAAAGTACAGTTTTACATTCACCACTTCAAACACACAGATTCATACAGTACATCTATTAGCAGCACTTTTTCGTTCTATGTGGGGCAATCCGGGGTTCAGCCTCTTGCCCAAGGACACATTATCAAAATAGGTCTGTATTATTTTGACTGAAAGACCACTTGCAGTTGAATTTACAAATTGTATGTTTAATGTCAAATAAATATTATTATAACTTTGGGCCTTTCACCTTTATTGACAGGACAGTTCAAGCGTGATATAATGAAAGTCGAAAACTAACCAACAAAATGTTAATTTCGATTTTTCAGCACCTTCGCAAATAAAGCTTTCAACCTTGCTGAAGTCCAACTCAATATAATGAAGTAGAACAGGACAGTAGCAGATAAAACATAAGCTGTTTTCATACAAGATATCTGGAGAAGGTCTACACAACTGGGTCGAGACCTTCTCCTGAGTTTGCTTTTTACACATGAACGCTGCAGGAGATTCTCTGCTCAGATGCGTTCACAGCAATATAATAATAATAATAATAATAATAATAATAATAATAATAATAATAATAATAATAATAATTTTACTTATCTAAACAAAGTAACAAAGTGCTTCACAAAAGTCCGTGGCAAAAAATTATGAACTAAAATAAAAGGTATTCAATTCAGTTCAATTTTTAGGGCCAAATCATAAATACAATAAGGTCAAGACCTTGAAATGTATATAGAAACCCAACAGCTCCAACTATTAGCAAGCAACTTGGCGTCTGCGGAGAGAAAAAACTCTTTCAACACAGAATTCTCCGGTACATTGAGGTGAGGGGTGGTGCAGCAGGTTCAGGCAGGACGTAACTAGTGATTGTGCTGCAGAGATCAAATGTTTTTTCTTACAGCACACCCACACCTGCATCGGCCCTAATCACATGCTCTTGTCATCTTTGCTGGTGTCTTTTACATGTATGACACCTCTTTTAATCCTGAGATATATGTTTTCTCTTTGTTTCTGGTTTTGTGACTGTTGCGCGTTAGAAACGTCATCAACACACCTACTTGCTCGGGGAGAATCCTGCGGAAAATCTCCTGCTCCGCTCTCGCATCAACTCATTTGTATATTAGGGCACTTGTGAGCTGGCCAAAGTAACTCCAGAGAAGGCTTGGAGCCTCTCACTCAGACATTTGTGTTCTCACATACAGCCCCTCTGGATAATGTCAGGAGATTATCCGGAGTTCAGGCCACAGACCCTGTGATCGGTGACAGCCGATTCTATTTCAATGATCAACCCCAAAAAGCCTGATTGAAACACCTTTAGATAACATGCATGACCTAAAACTATGAACTTACTTAGGACCAGCAGACATGACTGGGCAGCTTTCCTCTGTGCAAAAGTCTGTGATGGTACCATACAGCATGTTGATCTGGTTGAAGAAATCCACCGCTGAAAAGGCACAAAAATAACACATTTGAATCAAGTGCACATGAAACTGAAAACCATGGAAGCTAGCAAAACCCCTGGCGTCACGTTTCTCTGGAGCGGCTGACCCTTCCCACTTCACTGCCCAGCAGCAGAGTGCAGACCAGTGAACACTCCACTTATCTGGCACAAATTGTGTTATTGTCCATTCCAAGGGGCATGTGGCCAACGTGGGCCTTCCATCAGTTTGAGAGATCCATTTAAAGGGTTGGCAGTGTTAGTGCTGGTGCTCTGTTTGCTAATCTTAGACAAAAATACATACTGTGCAGCTGATGTGGCATATGGTTGGCATATTATTGGCCAGCTCACTTCAGAAGTTGATTTAAGTTTCCCCCATCCCCTCTGGAGACACTTTAGTCCAACACTTTTGTATTCATAGCTCGTTGGAGGTTTAACAATGATAACCACGGTAACAGCTAGTCAAAATATTTGTTTCCCTGACAGCCACCAAAGCAATTGTCACTACAACTGATATTTCTTAGGGTCCAGAGCTTTATGTAAAGAGACAGCTGAGCCACAGGACATTAGAGACGCTAAACGGACACAGAATAAATGTGTATACACGGTCTCTCTTTCTCCCTCAGCTGTCACTATCCATTGCAGACAAAAAGCCAAAAAGACAATCTAAAAAACATTTAACTGAACTAACTTAAAAAAAACCTTCAGCGGGTAAGGCGATCTGACCTGAGAGGAAATGAAGACTCCGCTGAGCGGCCATTTGTCTCAATTCAGAGGAAAGTAAACAAGACTCTCAGCACAGACAATAAAGTCTATTTAACATTCACAGTGGTTTT